>NW_027507718.1:545651220-546251220 GCF_037356315.1 Lithobates pipiens
CTGTAACGCTAACCTGGTAACCGTAAAAAAATTTTAAAGCGTCGCCTATTGAGATTTTTAGGTACCGTACTTTGTCGTCAATCTACAAGTGCGCGCAATTATAAAGTGTGACATGTTTGGTATCTATTTACTCGGCGTAACATTATCTTTCACATTACGCAAAAAAATTGGGCTAATTTTACTGTTTTGTTTTTTTTTTATTCATGAAAGTGTCCGTTTTCCCAAAAAGTTGCGTTTAAAACACCACTGCGCAAATACCGTGTGACATAAAATATTGCAACAATCGCCGTTTTATTCTCTAGAGCCTCTGCTAAAAAAAAAAATATATAATGTTTGGGGGTTCCAAGTAATTTTCTAGCAAAAAATATGGATTTTAACTTGTAAACACCAAATTCCAAAAATAGGCTTAGTCATGAAAGGGTTAAACAGTAGAGAGGCAGAGATATGAATATGTATCATAAAGTGTACCTGGGACAGGGTCATGAGTGTAGACACCTCCCAGCAACCAACCCCTAAACAAGATGACCAGACGATTGGTCACTGGTCGCTGTCAACACCCCCTTTGATTTGACAGAAAAGAGGAGAGGCCAAGGCAATGGTCAGTAGTGATGGGAAGTTCGGATCTTTAAAATGAATCGGTTCATTTCGAACTGCTCACTGAAATTAACCGATTCAATGAATCGATTCTTCGGTTCACTTGCTGAGTCTACTGACAAGCATAGAACCGAAGCTCTGATTCAACCTTCTTAACCACTTGCTTACTGGGCACTTAAACCCCCCTCAGTCCCAGACCAATTTTCAGCTTTCAGCGCTGATGCACTTTGAATGACAATTGCGCGGTCATACAACACTGTACCCAAATGAAATTTTTATCATTTTTTTCCCACAAATAGAACTTTCTTTTGGTGGTATTTAGTTACAGCTCGGAGTTTTATTTTTTGCTAAACAAACAAAAAAAGATGCAAAAAAATAAAAATAAAAAATCATGTTTTAATAGTTTGTTATAAAATTTTGCAAACGGGTCATTTTTCTCCTTCATTGAAGTGCGCTGATTAGGCGGCACTGATAGGCTGCATTGGTGGGCACTGATGGGCTGCATTGGTGGGCACTGATGGGCTGCATTGGTGGGCACTGATAGGCTGCACTGGTGGGCACTGATAGGCATAGTTAAGGCGGCACTAATAGGCACAGATAAGGCGGCACCGATGGGCACAGATAAGGCGGCACTGATGGGCAAAGATGGGCACAGATAAGATGGCACAGATGGGTGGCACGGATAAGTGGCACGGATGGGTGGCACGGATGGGCACTGATAGGTACCACAGATAGATGGGACTGATGGGCACTGATAGGTGGCACTGATAGGTGGCTCTGATAGGTGGCACTGCTGGGCACTGATGGGCGGCACTGCTGGGCACTGATGGGCGGCACTGCTGGGCACTGATGGGCGGCACTGGGGTGCAGCACCTTTGAGGCAGATTGGGTGGCACTGTGGGCACTGACGGGGGGCACTTACTTTTGCTTTTATTTTACTTCAGGATGGCACTGCGGGAGGCATGTGGGCACAGGCAGGTGGTCCCTTGTATTGATGGCCGTGATCGGGACTGATGTCCCAATCACGGCCGCCGGTGACCGGCTTTTTTTTCCTCTCCTCGCGCTGTCAGCGCGAGGAGGAATAATAGCCGATTACCGGCTCCGTTCTATCACATGATCAGCTGTCATTGACTGACAGCTGATCACGTGATAAGGGGTCGGGATCAACCCCTTGCACGGATCGGTGATCAGGCGAGTCTCATAGACTCGCCGATCACAGAGCGCGCCACGCGCGCCCCTCAGGGGGCGCGCAGGCCGCTCGTAACCGGGACGACGTCAATAGACGTCGTCCCGGAAATGTAGGTCCGCGCTAATGCCGTCATTTGGCAATAGCGCGGATCTGAAGTGGTTAAATTAGTAGAATCAGAAGACTGATTCACACAGAAGGTTGGCAGGTCCTGGTAATGTTTACTTTGATTTAGTTCATCGACGCAGAGCACCATTGTTGTCAGATTAGCGCAGTGTCATGCATTTTGGTGATACACAAACAGCTGTGTTAGGCTGGGTTCACACTTGTGCGATGCGGGAAGCCTGCGATTCCACGACAGGTTCCTGCATCGCACCCAACTCGCACGACAGTTCACAACGACATATACGAACTGCTGGGGAGTGTCATACAATGTTAATGGCACCCCCATTTCAGTTCGCATGTCGCACTGTGAAGTGTCAGTTTGGACATGAATCGGATCGCATGAGTGCTATGCGATCCGATTCTGGTGCGGACCAAAAAAAAGGGTCCTGTGCGAGTTTAGTCCGAATGCGATACGATTTCAACCATACTATCTGTATGGCTGAAATCGCATTGCACGGACATCGCCTGTGATTTGCACTGCAGTGCAAATCGCATGCGATTTTGCACTATGCTGCAGTGGGAACCGGCCCTGAGCCTAGGTTTCCGCAAATTTGATGGATAGCAATGTTACCTGTGAAGTTGCCCCAGAATGCAGTTCACATGCACACAAACTACGCTTTTCATTTAGGCTCTGTTTCCACTTGTGCAACTTGTCCTGCGACTTGGGACTGCAAAGTTGCATGACAAGAAGTACCTGATTTCCAATGAGTACCATTCATATCTGTGCGACTTCAAGTCACAGCAACTTCAAAGTAGTCCCTGCACTACTTTGGTCCCATTGTAATGTGACTTGAGGTCCATAAACCTCCAGAATACACAGGCATGGCTTCAAGTCGTGGCAGAATCGTGCAACTTTCTGGCTTTTCAGGCTAATGCAGCCTGAAAGTTGCACAATTCTGCCGCAATTTTGATGCGACTTTAAAGCAACGCCTGTGTATTCTGGAGGTCTATGGATCTCAAGTTGCATCAAAGTGGGACCAAAGTAGTGCAGGGACTACTTTGAAGTCGCACAGATACGAATAATACTCATTGGAAATCATAGAGTACAAAGTCGCAGGACAAGTTGCACAAGTGGAAATGGAGCCTAAATGAAAAGTGGGTTTTTGTGCATGTGAACTGCATTCTGATGGGCCAACTTCCCAGTTAACATTGCTAGCCATCAGATTTTCCCATAGTCTTTACAGCGCATGCGCAGGAATGATGATCAGATTTTACTACCACTACCATGGGCGAAGTACCCCTGGTAGTAAAATCCAATCGTTAAGGCTATTTTCACACTTGTGCGACTTGAAAGTCAAGTGCTTTTGCCATGATTTTTGCCATGACTTGAAGAAATGTCTGTGTAATCTTGAGGTCTCTGCCACAAGTCGCATCAAAGTCAGACAAAAGTAGTACAAAAACTACTTTGAAGTCGCACAGATATGAACTGAACTCGTTGGAAATCATGGGGTGTGACTTGTCATGTGACTTTGCAGTCTCAAGTCGCAGGACAAGTCGCATGAGTGTGAAAGGGCCTCAGGCTGTCCGTACCACCTGATCACTGCTGCCACCTCATTGGTTTAGTGTATTGTTTTACTGGTGGTGACTCATGGTTCTTTCAGTGTACTGTGTTCTAAAAACTGATACGATTCTTTAACTCGGTAACTTGTATGATTCTTTAACTCGGTAACTTGTATGATTCTTTAAATCGGTAACTTGTACGATTCTTTAACTCGGTAACTTGTACGATTCTTTAACTCGGTAACTTGTATGATTCTTTAACTCGGTAACTTGTATGATTCTTTAACTCGGTAACTTGTATGATTCTTTAACTCGGTAACTTGTATGATTCTTTAACTCGGTAACTTGTACGATTCTTTAACTCGGTAACTTGTATGATTCTTTAACTCGGTAACTTGTATGATTCTTTAACTCGGTAACTTGTATGATTCTTTAACTCGGTAACTTGTATGATTCTTTAACTCGGTAACTTGTATGATTCTTTAACTCGGTAACTTGTATGATTCTTTAACTTGGTAACTTGTATGATTCTTTAACTTGGTAACTTGTATGATTCTTTAACTCGGTAACTTGTACGATTCTTTAACTCGGTAACTTGTACGATTCTTTAACTCGGTAACTTGTATGATTCTTTAACTCGGTAACTTGTACGATTCTTTAACTCGGTAACTTGTACGATTCTTTAACTCGGTAACTTGTACGATTCTTTAACTTGGTAACTTGTACGATTCTTTAACTCGGTAACTTGTACGATTCTTTAACTCGGTAACTTGTATGATTCTTTAACTCGGTAACTTGTACGATTCTTTAACTCGGTAACTTGTATGATTCTTTAACTCAGTAACTTGTACGATTCTTTAACTCGGTAACTTGTACGATTCTTTAACTCGGTAACTTGTACGATTCTTTAACTCTGTGTACTGTGTACTCCTGGCTCTTGTTTTAAAGTGGAGGGCCAGTTATAAAAAAAAAAAAAAAAAAGTCAGCAGCTGCAAACACTGCAGCTGCTGACTTAATAAACACACTCACCTGTCCAGGGCGCCCGCGATGTCGGCCGCCCGAGGCCGACCCGTCCCTCGGCTCTCGGGTCCCGGCGCCGCCATCCCTTGTAAGGGAAACAGGCAGCGGAGCCTTATGGCTTCACTGCCCGTTTCCTACTGCGCATGCGCGAGTCCCGCAGCTACTGCGCATGCGCGAGTCCCGCAGCGCTTTCTGAATGGGACGCGCTGTGTTCTGGAACACACAGTTCCCAGAACACAGCGCGACTCATTACCCAGAAGACGCCGCGACGAAGACAGAAGACAGAAGATCTCCGCGGAGGAGGAAGAGGAAGATTAGGAGAAAGTGCCTAGCAACAGGCATTTCTGGTAAGTAAAAAAAAAAAATTTTTTTTCATTTTTTTTTTTTAGATTTTTTTTCATTTTTAACATTTTTTTGTTTTTCAGGGTGGCCCTCCCCTTTACGTTTGTATCCAGTTCCTGAGTGTCACTGTGCTTTGAGTCAGCTCTAGGGTCATATTACCACTGCCAGCTCTGCTGCTCTGCTATGTACTGAGTGCAGAGTGAAGTGTTTCAAACGAATCAGTTCACTGAAAAGAATCGATTCATCCAGTTCACTAAAAAGAACCGATTCAAAAGAACGATTCGTTCATGAACTGGACATCACTAATGGTCAGTTCTCCTTTTACCATCCAAGCAGGAACATCTGCCAAGTTTGAGAACCGATTACCTTTGCTCATCGATTGAACTCTGATCAACCCTCGGACATTAATTGCAAGTATACTTCCTTCCCAATTCTACCTTATTTCTTTGTGGCTGTATATTGTCTTTATTTTTTGAAACATCCTTTTTCTGTAATTGTTTTATTCGCACCAACCTTGACCTTTTCATAATAAACCCTTATGTTGAAAAGTGTTAACCTTGTCTTTAAAGCTCTTGATGCAAACTATAAACGAACCTGTCTCTTAAAAGGGCGCTACTGTGGTAGAGTAAGGCGCTGAGCAGACCTGTCTGTGGTGGCAGTGTGTGTGTTGCAGGCTCTTATTCTAAACTTATAATTGGTATTGCTAAAATTACGAGTCCCCCCGGCTCTGTCTTATAAACGGGGGTGGTGGCAGTTAAAGGGTTGTGTAATTAGCCCAGTGACAATCGCTCTCAGGCTGCCCGCACCTAGATTGTGGTCCCGCAAGCTGGAGAATCTTTGTGCTGGGTGCAGCTGAGTGTGGCATTGTTACGTAAGTGACAGCGTGGTGTAAGGTTGGCCTGTCCTTTGTCGCCAGTTAGCAAGGAGGGCAGGAATCTGACACCCGCGTTCGTCACAATTAGTGTTTGTAACATTTTGTAATCCAACAGTGGAGTAGTAAGGGTTAACTTGAATGGAATGCTGAAACTGTTCTGGTGAGGTAATCCACTTGTAATTGCCTCTAGCATGACACAGTGTTAAAGTGTGGCAAAGGGTAGGCTTTAGGCCTGCCTAAACTCAGTCTTTATTAGATCTCCCTCCGTGGGGCTAAAGGTCCCAGCAACCCTGTGCAAAAAGTTTAATGCCCCGTACACACGAGCGGACTTTTCGACATCCAAACTCCGACGGACTGAGTCCGTCAGACTATCCGATCGTGTGTGGGCTGCAACGGACTTTAGCTTCGCTAAAGTCTGACGGACTTTAGAAATGAAGCATGCTTCAAATTTTCCCGACGGAACTCCGCCGGACCCGGTCCCCTTCGAAAAATTCGCTCGTGTGTGTGCTACTCCGACGGACTAAAACCGACGCTAGGGCAGCTATTGGCTACTGTCTATGAACTTCCTACGTCGAATCCAGTCGTACGTCATCACGTTCGACTCCGTCGGAGTTTGGTGTGATGGGGTGTGGTCAAGTCCGTTCGGTCGAAAAGTCCGCCAGAACTCCGTCGGAACTCCGGCGGAACTCCTTTGGAGGTCTGTCAGACTTAATCCCTCTCGTGTGTACGGGGCATAAGTGTGTGCAAGTGCATAATAAACTGTGAGCAACAGCCCTCTCACCAAACTGGATCTGAAGAAAGTACAGCTCAGCTCTGGTGCACTCTGTCTTGCTTCTAACCGGCCGGCTCCGTCACACCACACCGCTCCGCAAGATGGACTGGGCCCCTTCTGATGGCTCCGGCAGGTGTCTCTGGATCCTTCCCGATCCGGTCACTCAGTCTCTCCAGCAATCAGATGAATAGCAGAGTCTGTAATTGCTGCACTCCGCAGTGGCTGTAGGCCGCGATCTCTGGAGACCTCCTCACAGGTCCTTACAGGCAGGCCATGTGTCCAGAAGAGAAAGAAAAATGGCTGTGGGTGTCCTTTTATAGCCTACCCAGCATGCATTTCAGTACAGGGCGATCATGGGTAGGTCACCTGGCATTCTGGGTAGGTAGGTCAAAATAAAAAGTAAACAATAGTCACTTCCTGTCCCTTGTTTAGTGCTATAGAAAAGGAAAATATTCCAAGTCCATTTCCTGTTTTTGGCTTGAAAATATTCCAAGTCCATTTCCTGTTTTTGGCTGCTAGATGGCGGCACATACTAAGTTATAAAAAAAAAAATACTTGGAGGGAACACCCTAATGCGTTTAAATTCAAGATGGTGCTGCTATAAGACCAACAAACGGTCCAAACAATATTCCAGCACACACATTCAAGAATGACATTTCCAGCAGGCTAGTTAAAAACACCTGAACATATTAAAAAAAATACGGGGGTTTGGTCACACTATATGGTTATATAGTGCTAAGCCCACTTACTGCGTCAAAGTAACCCAAATTAGTGGGTCCTACCCTAGTAATAGAATGAAAGATCTTGCATCTCAACCATGGGAGCCAAACTCCTCCTATGTGGGAGAACTGAAGGGATTCCTCCTATGCACTGGTGGCCGTTAAATAAGAGGTAATGAAGAGGGGGAGGGGTGCTCCATCCCAAAAAAAACCTGGTCAGGGTCTGTTATAATAGTGTGACCAAACCCCCGTATTTTTTTGAACATGTTCAGGTGTTTTTAACTAGCCTGCTGGAAATGTCATTCTTGAATGTGTGCACTGTAATATGTTTTGTACATACTAAGTTATAACACTGTCCATAGGTTTACATATTAAAGCATTAGTAGGCAAAAATATCAGCGCTACATGTATCAGCCACCAATTGGCCTCTCTGGACAATTGGAAGGCACAAGAGAAGGACCAGAGCTTAACTGCAGGAGATATGGCCAACAGTTAAAAAATTTGAATTTTTTTTAAAGTACTGGGTCACCCTTCCAAGATCTTCCAAGGATGGAAACCGTCTTTGGTTGTACAGTACATGGTGCCTCCATAACTGGGAAGGCTGAGGTCAAAGGTTCACTCGAAGGGAAAAATAGAGTCTAGATAGAATAAAATCATTATTTTCTACATAGACATGCTAGAATCAATTGTTCCCTCATTAACAACCAGTTAAAATGATCCAAACAAATCTTCGTAACACACCGAAACATCTTCACTTTCTATCTTCATATACAGTGAGGTAACAATATGTCAGATTACCACATCCGTCTCTATAAAGACTCCGATTACGACATGGTGAGGGACCTCTTTGTTCGTGGGATTACAGAACCTTACCCTGAGTCCTTCTGTCGTACATTCAGCCTTCCACGAGTCTGGATCCTCCTTCTTGCTGTGTTCCTCCTTGCCCTGATGACCACAGGCTCTTCTACAGTCTCGTGTATAGTGGTGACCGCCGTCGTACTGGCCTTGTTGCTCATGAACCGAGATGTATTCTTTTCCTATGCTAGGGAATGCCTGGCCAGTGACATGTTGGATATCAGGAAAAATTATCTTCAGCGGGATGGTTGCTGCTTCTGGGTGGCAGAGTCAGGAGGGGACATTGTGGGCATGGTGGCGGCTGCCCCATTTCCCCATCCTGCCGGACAGAACCAAGTGGAGCTCAAAAGGCTGTCGGTTTCCAAGAAACATCGGGGCAGAGGCATCGGCAAGGCGTTGTGTAGAACAGTCATTGACTTTGCACGGAGGTCTGGATATCAGGCCATAGTCTTGGAGACCTCAGTGTTTCGGATGGATTCTGTGCACCTCTACAAGAGCCTGGGCTTCAGGATAACCGGCACCTACCATCAAAATCACTATTTCAAAAAATTTATAGACTATATTGATATTTCAGTTGATCTTTCATAAAATACAATGCTTCGCCATTGTCATGTTGCCTAGAATGTCATCCCCTCTAATTCCTTTCAAGTGATCAAGTCTACTGCATTCGGAAAATGTCTCCGAAGCACAACCATGACTTTTCTTGTCCCAAGTGCCTCCCGAAAATTGTCTTTTCACATTTTTTTTTACTTCATTCCATGTTAAACATACAGAATACATAAGACACTGCATACTATATGCCCTCATCCTTATAAGGCAGCAGGCATGTACTGGCCATTGGGACTACCGGGAGTTTCCTGGTGGGCCGATGGCTCAGTGGGCCACTCTGATGTAAGGGGGCTGGTGATGGGACACTCTGATGTAAGGGGGCTGCTGATGGGACACTCTGATGTAAGGGGCTGGTGATGGGACACTCTGATGTAAGGGGCTGGTGATGGGACACTCTGATGTAAGGGGCTGGTGATGGGACACTCTGATGTAAGGGGGCTGCTGATGGGACACTCTGATGTAAGAGGGCTGCTGATGGGACACTCTGATGTAAGGGGGCTGGTGATGGGACACTCTGATGTAAGGGGCTGGTGATGGGACACTCTGATGTAAGGGGGTGCTCATGGGACACTCTGATGTAAGGGTGTGCTGATGGGACACTCAAAATGTAAGTGGGCCGGTCTGGATGAAGTCCAGGGCCAAATTTCTGTCCCAGTCCAGCCCTGTAAAGCAGTATAAACAGAGAACTGATAACATGGTCTTTTTTTGTTTTGTGGTATATAGAGAAAAGCGAAAACACTGATATAAAAAGAAGAACATTTTATTGTTTAACACCTTCCCTCCCGGCCTGTAGCAGACTCACGGGCCAGGCGGGATTTTACTCCTTCGGGAGTGGACGTCATATGACTATAGTGTTCAAACCACAGATGTGAGGTATCGCCGCGATCGGTAGAGCAAAATCAGTAATTCTAGCCCTAGACCACCTCTGTAACTCAAAACATGCAACCTGTAGAATTTTTTAAAGGTCTCCTATGGTGATTTTTAAGGGTAAAGGTTTGTCGCCATTCCACGAGCGGGGCGAAATTTTGAAGCGTGACATGTTGGGTATCAATTTACTCAGCATAACATTATCTTTCACAATATATATAAAAAAATGGGCTAACTTTACTGCCGTCTTATTTTTTTAATTTTAAAAAAAGTGTATTTTTTTTTTCCAAAAAAAGTGCGCTGCTAAGACCGCTGCGCAAATACGGTTTCATAGTTAGTAAGGTTGAATAAAAACACCAGTCCATCCAGTTGAACCTGAGTGAGTGTCTACAATTGTCCCTATCCCTGTACATTGCACACTCACATCAGTCCCTACCCTCAAGGCGCCCACAATCCAAGGTCCCCATTCATATACTAGGGCCAATTTTGGACAGAAGCCAATTAACCTACTGGCATGTCTTTGGATTGTGGGAGGAAACTGGAGTACCCGGAGGAAACCCACACAAGGCACATGGAGAACATGCAAACTCCAGGCAGGTAGTGTCGTGGTTGGGATTTGAACCAGCGACCCTACTTACTGCTAGGTGAGAGTGCTAACAACTACACCACTGTGCCGCCCCAGTGTGACAGAAAATATTGCAACGACCACCATTTTATTCTCTAGGGTGTTAGAAAGAAAAAAGTATCATGTTTGGGGGGTCTAAGTAATTTTCTAGCAAAAAAAAACAACAAAAAACAGTTTTTAACTTGTAAACAACAAATCTCAGAAAGAGGCTCGGTCCTTAAGTGGTTGATGTGTTTTTCAAATGGGAACAAAAAACAAACTATGAGGGTCCAATTACTGAAGTGATTACACCTGTTTTGTATTAATTATGTCTCTATGTGATCATGTGTTCTTCCATATATTAATGTGCAGGTAGTTGTACCCAATATGACGAAGCGCGCTAGTCATGTCAAACCCATCACCTTTCCTTCTCTGCCTATCATTTTGCTTACTTTTATTATTATCTCCTGAATAAAACCTATTGCAATGTATGGGAGTGCCGATGTCCTATTTTTGTTATAACTAGTCACTATACCAGCCTGCTGCCAGTATCATGTGATAGCTGTGACCAATCACAGCAGATCAAATGACAGTTTTATACAATGGATGGCATGAAAGGAAGCCATCCATTGTTTGCAATTGGGTTGCCAGCTGTGATTGGTGACAGTGATCAATCAAAGCCAATCTGTACCATGTGATTAGCCGTGGCCAATCACAGCTGGCAACACAATTGTATACAATGGATGATAATAATAATAATAGATTTTATTTATAATGCATGAAAGGATTCTATACCAGTCCTTAAAAGGACTTTTGTGGACCTAATAGTAATAGCTAGTGATTAAACTGACTGTCCCTGCTCCACACAGCGTCCTGTCCCTACACTGACAAAAGACAGAATGTAAACTGCCCACCAGATCAGGTCTATTTATAAGGTAGGGGGAATGTCCAATTGTCCATGTGCTGAAATGTCTCAATTGGCTGTCCTGTACCCCATGATGGATGTGTCATGGGTCAAAAGCTCTTCACAATGTAAACAGATATGTCTGCTATGAACAGCACCAGAAGTCCGCCGGTTTGGCGAATCGCGAACGAGCAAAGTTCACCACAATACGACCGCCAGGCAAACCGCAAGGCCATCTCTATATATATAGAGAGAGAGAGAGAGATAACATTTATTGAGATAATATTAAAAACTAGTAGGTGCATACACAACCAATATTTTTAAAAGTAATGATAAAACAATACAGTTGATATAGTCGGAATTGTTGGTCTAATTTTGTTTCGCCCGACGCGTTTCAGGGTCTCAATAATAATCCCTTCATCAGGGTAATTTCTTTCAGGAGAAATCAAAACAAATACCAATCTATAATGCAACATAATAAAACTTTGAGTATAGAAAACAATGGACAAAGAATGAGCATGGTAGGAGATGGAACAAGGATCACTCACCGATCAACTGGATACTGTACTTCAACACTGCCGCTATTTGAGTGTGTATAGAGGTATGATATACAAAAAGATAGAGAACTCATACATAGAGAGATGGATGATGAAGTAATGACCCCTCTGTGGTATCACAAACAACCAGATCTAAAGCTTTTTTTGGGGTATGATGTCTGGATCTGTGAAAGTCCTGGAGAGCGTGTTGAAGCTTAAAGGGGTCAAGAATAACAATCAGCTTACAGGTGGCCCAAGCTGGCTAAAGTAGGACCTACCCGGTGCATTGGGATACCTAAGTATTCTGAAATGATATTGTGACAGACTCACCCGGGACAGAGGCTTTTGGAGAGAGCTACAAGCATTTAGGAAGATAGTCTTATGTAATGCAAAGGAACATTATTAAGAAGGCTATGGTGGTCTCTACCAGCTTGGGACTTGTGTACGTGAAAGGAATTCTGATTAATGAGATCTGGAAAGCCCTGGGTCTTTCACCCAATAGTTCACTGTGCTCATTAACACACCATTGTCTCCTAGAAAACTATTGGGGATGTGTTTCTACTTATGTGAATTGCAAATTGGGAGTGAGGAGACGACAAGTCTACCCTGAAAGGTCAAAATCTCTGAGTCACCTAGTCTGGGTAAATGATTCGATAACTAGCTCATATGTTTATTAGGTTTCTGGTTACAGTTTGTATTGTCAGCCTGCTGTATATACTTGTGTGTCATCTCAAATAAATCAGTTCAGCAACCAAACGAGTATTGTCTTGTTTTCTGTCTGTTAGCGGGTTGGAATATCTGATATCTATATATTCAGAGTGGGAAGAAGTGGTATATGACGAAAGCACTCAAGCGGGGCGTGGGGCGTTTTGTTACAGATATGATACATGTGCATACATGTTTAGAAAATGTCTAAATAGCACAATTTCAAGAAATTTACAGATTATATAGGTGTATCTCCATCAATTAGTAAAAATTATCAATGCACACTAGTGATAATTATATATATATATATATATATATATATATATATATATATATATATATATATATATATATATATATATATATATATATATATAGCTAATTACCTGCCATATTTGAGTTTACAAAAAAGAGAAGAGCTGGCCCAAAGAAAAAAAAAACAGGTACCAGGATGATGCCTGTAGCTGCAGGGATCATCCTGGTATAACCACTGCAACTCAAGGACATACAAGAACGTCCTTGGGTGGCAAGTGGTTAAAAGTCCGCCTTGGATTGTCTCAACTTTAGTGTTGCCAACCGTTAGTATTTTTACTGGCAGCCAGTAAAAAAACAGGTACTTTTTCTCCTGCCAGTAAATGCCAGTAAGAGGAAAAGGGGTTGCCAGTAAAAAATATGGCTGCAGCACTTGGCTCAGAACCGGGCATGCACAGCTCGGATCCGGAGTTGAACAGGACCATCCAAGTGCCTACTACAGTGTGTTTAGGTGGTACCAGTGTGGGAGGCGGGTGGAGGATGGGCAAGAAATAAACTCAGCGCTAGTTTGAGGAGAGACCCTGGAGGTGTACGCAGATCAAATAAATGTGATTAATAAAGTCTCTCAATAGGAGGTACAAAGTCCATAGCAACAGTCTCTAAGACGAAGAGTGAGAGGAATCTATGTACCAGCACTAAGGGCAGCCAGTGTGAAGAGCTACAGCAGCCTTTCACAATCTTTTCAACACAGAGGAACCCTTGAAATAGTGCCCCGGTCTCGGGGAACCCCCTGCTAAATATTACAAATCTACAACTCATGATACATTAGTGTGATGGTCAGTGGGAAGAATGGTCCTTACACTTGTGGTCATTGGGAAGAATGGTCCTCACACTTGTGGTCATTGGGAAGAATGGTCCTCACACTTGTGGTCATTGGGAAGAATGGTCCTCACACTTGTGGTCATTGGGAAGAATGGTCCTTACACTTGTGGTCATTGGGAAGAATGGTCCTTATACTTGTGGCCATTGGGAAGAATGGTCCTCACACTTGTGGTCATTGGGAAGAATGGTCCTTATACTTGTGGCCATTGGGAAGAATGGTCCTTACACTTGTGGTCATTGGGAAGAATGGTCCTTACACTTGTGGTCATTGGGAAGAATGGTCCTTACACTTGTGGTCGTTGGGAAGAATGGTCCTTACACTTGTGGTCATTGGGAAGAATTACCTCCTTACACTTGTGGTCGTTGGGAAGAATGGTCCTTACACTTGTGGTCGTTGGGAAGAATGGTCCTTACACTTGTGGTCGTTGGGAAGAATAGTCCTCACACTTGTGGTCATTGGGAAGAATGGTCCTCACACTTGTGGTCATTGGGAAGAATGGTCCTTACACTTGTGGTCGTTGGGAAGAATGGTCCTTACACTTGTGGTCGTTGGGAAGAATAGTCCTTACACTTGTGGTCATTGGAAAGAATTACCTCCTTACAGATAGCTAAAAAGATGAATGGTGTCGGTGGGAACTTATCTGAGAGGCAGAAATTGCCCAATGCTGAAGGAACCCCCAGCAACCTTTGGAGGAACCCTAGGGTTTCACACAACCCTGGTTGAGAATCACTGGTCTAGAAGCAGCCTCTGCAATGAAACAAAGGAAAAGAAACACAGCGCCTCTAAGTGCAGTATTGGTAAACCATTTAATGATAAGTCAAAAGTGAAACTATTCACAAAGGGAGCAAAAAACACAAGCATGATAGTAATCCTGCAGCAAATGGTGTTTTTTTCTCCTAAATATCCGTGTCTCTGAAGTGCAGCTGTTCTCATAGGCTGCGAATGCTGGAATCCACCTGCTCGAGCTGTCAGCTGCACTTCAGAGACACGGACATTTAGGAGAAAATGTGTGTTTATGCTCCTTTTGTGAGTAGTTTCACTTATGACTCATCATTAGATGGCTTACCAATACTGCCCTTCGAGGCGCTGCTTTTCTTTTCCTTTCTGGCGGAGACGGTGCCTGATGCATGTTGTGTGATGTCATGGTGCAAGGGAGCCGAGCGGAGTGGCCGAAGCCTCGTGTGCGGGTCTGTGGGACGGGAGCGAGGCAAGCCCGGAGCGGGACTGTCAGTGCTGTTTGGACTGGAGTGGACCGAGAGGACCACCTGGCACGGAGAGAGACTGTCACTGTGACCCAGGACGGGACGTGTTGGGGATCTGTGCTGCTGAACACTGCAGTCAGTGCCACCGTGAGGGTGCATTTCATGTGCGTGTGTGTCGCCCATTCTAGAGTCCTGTCCCTGAGCCACTTACTATTTTGAGATTAAAATAAAAAAAAAATATGCTTTTTGCCTTAACCCTTTCATGACTAAGCCTATTTTTGACATTTGGTGTTTACAAGTTAAAATCCACATTTTTTTGCTAGAAAATTACTTGGAACCCCCAAACATTATATATATATTTTAGCAGAGACTCTAGAGAATAAATGGCGATTGTTGCAATATTTTATGTCACACGGTATTTGCGCAGCGGTGTTTTAAACGCAACTTTTTGGGAAAAGGGACAATTTCATGAATTAAAAAAAAAACGAAACAGTAAAATTAGCCCAGTTTTTTTGCATAATATGAAAGATAATGTTACGCCGAGTAAATAGATACCAAACATGTCACACATTATAATTGCACGCACTCGTGGATTGACGACAATGTACGGTACCTAAAAATCTCAATAGGCGATGCTTAAATTTTTTTTTACGGTTACCAGGTTAGCGTTACAGAGGAGTTCTAGTGCTACAATTATTGCTCTCGCTCTGAGGATCACGGCGATACCTCACATGTGTGATTTGAACACCGTTTACATATGTGGGCGTGACTTCCGTATGCGTTTTCATTGCTTTGCGAGCTCGCGGGGACGGCAGGCGCTTTAAAAAAAAAAATTTTTTTTTTTATTTATTTAAAAAATATGGATTTTAACTTGTAAACACCAAATTCCAAAAATAGGCTTAAGCCGCGTACACACGGGCGGACTGTCTGGCCAACTTAGTCCGTCAGACAATCCGACGGACAGTCCGTCCTACTTTCGAATGAACGGACTTGACCACACACGGATGAACAGACAGTCCGTCGAAAGCTTGCGCGATGACGTGTACGGCACGTACGACGGGACTAGAAATAGGAAGTCCAATACACAGCAATGCAACCTTTCGCCGTGTAAATCCTTTCTGAGCATGCGCCATACTTAGTCCGTCGAACTAGCCTACTGACGACCGTATTGTCCGTTGAAACCAAAGTTGGACGGACAATATTACGGAAATTCCGAAATACTTAGTCCGCCAGACTGTCCGCTGAAAAAGTCCGCTGAAGCCCACCCACGAGCGGACTGTCCGCTGAAATGTGTTTCGACGGACTAAGTTGGCCAGACAGTCCGCCCGTGTGTACGCGGCTTTAGTCATGAAAGGGTTAAAATGAATAAATAAAAAATAAAATAAAAAATTGATCACTTTTATTGCTGTCACAAGGAATGTAAACATCCCTTGTGACAGTAATAGGTGGTGACAGGTACTCTTTATGGAGAGATCGGGGGTCTAAAAGACCTCCCCACCCCTCCTTTTCACTTCAATGTATTCAGATCGCCGAAAACTGCGATTCTGAATAGCGTATATATTTTTAAATCCGGCGCCATTGGCAGCCAAGTAAACGGGAAGTGACGTCATGACGTCGCTTCCGTGTTTAGAATTAGGAGACTGGAATGAAGCCTGCAGCTGCGGGCATCATCCCGGTATAACCCCCAGAAGCCGAGTACGCACGTCTGCGTACGCTCGGCGGGAAGGGGGGTTAATATCTACCTTGAATCACATTGCTAATTGCATATTATACTTATTTGTAGCCTAAATTACTGAAATTCACACTTACAACTGTCATTTTGTAACTTTTGGAAATGCCAGTAAAGACTTGGCTGTGCCAGTGTTGGCATCAGTAAATTTCAATCTGATAGGTTGGCAACACCGACAGTGACCGATGAACGGACTGCAGAGGAATAAGATCCTTGAATGATTTACCACATCTGATCAAAGGTAACCGAGGTTCATAGGACCTTCAGTGATCAGAAGAGTCAGCATTAGAGAGAAATAGAGAGACGGATTATTCTTACGGCATTTATCCAAAAGGAACCACCCACCGGCATTTATCCAAAAGGAACCACCCACCAACCGCGTTCACCAGATCCCTCCCAGGTCTGCCAACCCCACCCACGTGCCAACCAGCATTGGTAAAATTTGCAAAATTCTTTTTTTTTTTTTTTTTTTTGTTACGGCATCTTCAAAGTCTAGTTGTGTTAAGGTGACAATCTGCACTTCACGTTGTTATTTTAATTAAAGAAGTACCTTTTTCGAAAAATGGCTCTTAGCAAGTGACCTATAGGATAGGCAGTCCTAATCAATTGATCTTTGGCTACCAGGAGCAATGACGGTAAGCGTTTTATAATCCCCATATTTTATCATGTGGTGTTTAACCACTTCAGCCCTGGAAGGTTTTACTCCCTTAACCACTTCAATACAGGGCACTTTCGCCCCCTTCCTTCCCAGCCCAATTTTCAGCTTTCAGCGCTCTAGCGCTTTCAGTGACAATTGCGCGGTCGTGTTACACTGTACCCAAATGAAATTGTTATCATTTTGTTCTCACAAATAGAGCTTTATTTTGGTGTTATTTATTCACGACTCCGTTTTTTTTTTTTTTTGCGATATAAGAGCAAAAAAAGCGGAAATTTGGGAAAAAAACAATATTTTCTTTTTTCTATTTGAAAAGAAATCCAATAAAATCAAATTTTGTCATAAATTTAAGCCAAAATGTATTCTGCTACATGTTTTTGGTAAAAAAAATTCCGTTAAGTGTATAATAATTGGTTTGTGTGATCACGGACATATGTACGCAAATGATCATGTACATATGTGTGCAGGTGATCACATACATATGTGTGCAGATAATCATTGGGACATGTGATTTTAGTGGGACATATGTGGGGGATAGTGATGGACGAACGTTTCGCCCGGCGGTCGTTTCGCGGCGAATTTCCGACTTTCGCCGTCCGCGGGTTCGAACGCCTTTTTCCGTCGTTCGCCCCGGCGGACTTACGTGTTTAATGTATACAAGAACTTTAACCTTCGTGACACGTTTATCATGTGTTACAGGACAACCAATTGAGACATGACAGCTCATGGACACTTGGACATTCCCCCTAACCTATAAATACACCCGATCCGGTGGCCATTTTACATTCTTTCTTCTGTCACTGTAGGGAAAGGATCCTGTGTGGAGTAGGGACAGAGAAAACGCTAGCTATTTGGTACACAAAAGTTCTTTTCAGGACTGGTATAGGTGTTAGGTCAGCAGCCTGAGTTTCTTTTGTCAGTTTAGATAAAGGGACAGAGCGCTGTATGCTGCTATTTTAGGGACAGCTCAGCCAGATTAGTCTTTCTTCATCATCATCATCATCATCATCATTAGCTGTTACTATCAGGTCCACAAAAGAGCTGTTCCAGCTAATCGTTCCAGCCTACTCTTTTTTGCCAATTTGTATAGGGACAGGCAGGAAGCAGTGTGTCAGGCAGTGAGGATAATTTTAAAGACTTGCTGTTACTATTAGTTCCACAAAGGTTCTTTTCAGGACTGGTATCAGTGGTACGGTAATAGGCTTGTACACGTATAATATTCTTTCTTCCAAATATAGAAAGAATATTATACTTGACTGCTGCCCTTCTGCTGCAGTCTGCTAATCATTCACAACTCACTTGTTCCACAAAGCTCTTTATCAGGACTGGTAACTTGGTCTGTCTAGGGTGCTACGGTACATAGGCTTGGGTGCGGTACAGTCTGCTGTTCTGTAAGGACCGCTATCGGTCCACAATACATAGGGTTGCCGTGCACTACTGCTGACCGCTGCCCTATACTGCAGCAGTCCTTCAGCGGTATAGGGACTGACGCACAGTCTGCTAAACACTAATACACAACCTGCTTGGTCCACAAAAGTTCTTATAAGGACTGGTAACTTGGTATAGGGTGCTACGGTACATAGGCCTGAGTGCGTTACAGTCTGCTGTTCTGTAAGGACCGCTATCGGTCCACAATACATAGGGTTGACGTGCACTACTGCTGACCGCTGCCCTATACTGCAGCAGTCCTTCAGCGGTATAGGGACTGACGCACAGTCTGCTAAACACTAACACACAACCTGCTTGGTCCACAAAAGTTCTTATAAGGACTGGTAACTTGGTATAGGGTGCTACGGTACATAGGCCTGAGTGCAGTACAGTCTGCTGTTCTGTAAGGACTGCTATCGGTCCACAATACATAGGGTTGCCGTGCACTACTGCTGACCGCTGCCCTATACTGCAGCAGTCCTTCAGCGGTATAGGGACTGACGCACAGTCTGCTAAACACTAATACACAACCTGCTTGGTCCACAAAAGTTCTTATAAGGACTGGTAACTTGGTATAGGGTGCTACGGTACATAGGCCTGAGTGCAGTACAGTCTGCTGTTCTGTAAGGACCGCTATCGGTCCACAATACATAGGGTTGCCGTGCACTACTGCTGACCGCTGCCCTATACTGCAGCAGTCCTTCATTGGTATAGGGACTGACGTACAGTCTGCTAATCACTAACACACAACCTGCTTGGTCCACAAAAGTTCTTATAAGGACTGGTAACTTGGTATAGGGTGCTACGGTACATAGGCCTGAGTGCGTTACAGTCTGCTGTTCTGTAAGGACCGCTATCGGTCCACAATACATAGGGTTGCCGTGCACTACTGCTGACCGCTGCCCTATACTGCAGCAGTCCTTCAGCGGTATAGGGACTGACGCACAGTCTGCTAAACACTAATACACAACCTGCTTGGTCCACAAAAGTTCTTATAAGGACTGGTAACTTGGTATAGGGTGCTACGGTACATAGGCCTGAGTGCAGTACAGTCTGCTGTTCTGTAAGGACCGCTATCGGTCCACAATACATAGGGTTGCCGTGCACTACTGCTGACCGCTGCCCTATACTGCAGCAGTCCTTCATTGGTATAGGGACTGACGTACAGTCTGCTAATCACTAACACACAACCTGCTTGGTCCACAAAAGTTCTTATAAGGACTGGTAACTTGGTATAGGGTGCTACGGTACATAGGCCTGAGTGCGTTACAGTCTGCTGTTCTGTAAGGACCGCTATCGGTCCACAATACATAGGGTTGCCGTGCACTACTGCTGACCGCTGCCCTATACTGCAGCAGTCCTTCAGCGGTATAGGGACTGACGCACAGTCTGCTAAACACTAACACACAACCTGCTTGGTCCACAAAAGTTCTTATAAGGACTGGTAACTTGGTATAGGGTGCTACGGTACATAGGCCTGAGTGCAGTACAGTCTGCTGTTCTGTAAGGACTGCTATCGGTCCACAATACATAGGGTTGCCGTGCACTACTGCTGACCGCTGCCCTATACTGCAGCAGTCCTTCAGCGGTATAGGGACTGACGCACAGTCTGCTAAACACTAATACACAACCTGCTTGGTCCACAAAAGTTCTTATAAGGACTGGTAACTTGGTATAGGGTGCTACGGTACATAGGCCTGAGTGCAGTACAGTCTGCTGTTCTGTAAGGACCGCTATCGGTCCACAATACATAGGGTTGCCGTGCACTACTGCTGACCGCTGCCCTATACTGCAGCAGTCCTTCATTGGTATAGGGACTGACGTACAGTCTGCTAATCACTAACACACAACCTGCTTGGTCCACAAAAGTTCTTATAAGGACTGGTAACTTGGTATAGGGTGCTACGGTACATAGGCCTGAGTGCGTTACAGTCTGCTGTTCTGTAAGGACCGCTATCGGTCCACAATACATAGGGTTGCCGTGCACTACTGCTGACCGCTGCCCTATACTGCAGCAGTCCTTCAGCGGTATAGGGACTGACGCACAGTCTGCTAAACACTAATACACAACCTGCTTGGTCCACAAAAGTTCTTATAAGGACTGGTAACTTGGTATAGGGTGCTACGGTACATAGGCCTGAGTGCAGTACAGTCTGCTGTTCTGTAAGGACCGCTATCGGTCCACAATACATAGGGTTGCCGTGCACTACTGCTGACCGCTGCCCTATACTGCAGCAGTCCTTCATTGGTATAGGGACTGACGTACAGTCTGCTAATCACTAACACACAACCTGCTTGGTCCACAAAAGTTCTTATAAGGACTGGTAACTTGGTATAGGGTGCTACGGTACATAGGCCTGAGTGCGTTACAGTCTGCTGTTCTGTAAGGACCGCTATCGGTCCACAATACATAGGGTTGCCGTGCACTACTGCTGACCGCTGCCCTATACTGCAGCAGTCCTTCAGCGGTATAGGGACTGACGCACAGTCTGCTAAACACTAACACACAACCTGCTTGGTCCACAAAAGTTTTTATAAGGACTGGTAACTTGGTATAGGGTGCTACGGTACATAGGCCTGAGTGCAGTACAGTCTGCTGTTCTGTAAGGACCGCTATCGGTCCACAATACATAGGGTTGACGTGCACTACTGCTGACCGCTGCCCTATACTGCAGCAGTCCTTCAGCGGTATAGGGACTAAGAGTTTTGTCACAGGGTGATTTAAAAAATGACAGGCAGAGGAAGAGGCAGGCCCTTCCGCAGGGGTGGTAGGGGTAGGGCAGGAGCAACAGCCTTGAGCCAAAGTGGGAAGTTGCAGAAGGTGCGTTCAATTACTTTAAAGGACGCACCAGACTTGGTTGAGTGGCTCACTCAGCCTTATTCTTCTGCACCCTCCTCATCCTCTCGATCTGCACCCTCTTCTTCACTCTCTGCTATGTGCACCCCCAAAGACACTACCACCAACAACACCACCACCACCACATACCTTCCGCTTGAGTGCAAATGGGGGCCTTCATGCTCCAGTGTTTTAATAGGGACCCCCGTATAAAAAGCATGAGGGTCAAGGACCAGTACTGGGTGGCAACGTACTTAGATCCCCGGTACAAACACAAAATGGCGGAAATGTTACCGCCGTCGCAGAGGGCTGTCAGAATGCAGCACTTCCAGGCCTTGCTTCGAGAAATGCTGCATTCTGCTTTTGCGTGCGCTGGCAGAGGAGCAATTCCCACTCCCAGAGAAGGATTTGCGGGTACCAATCCAACAGCGCCTGCAAGAAGAGGCCGGTTTGAAGATGTGTTGGTGACTTCGGATATGAGGTCATTCTTTCAGCCGACCCATCGACAGGTGTCATCCGGATCCAGCATCAGGGAACGCCTAGACCGTCAGGTGTCCGACTACATTGGGTTAACGGCCGATGTGGACGCTCTGAGGAGTGATGAACCCCTAGACTACTGGGTGGGCAGGCTTGACCTCTGGCCAGAGCTTGCCCAATTTGCAATCGAACTGTTGGCTTGCCCCTCATCCAGTGTCCTGTCCGAAAGGACGTTCAGCGCAGCAGGGGGGATTGTGACCGATAAGCGTACTCGCCTAGCTCACGACAGTGTTAACTACCTCACATTTCTAAAAATGAATGAGGCATGGATCTCGGAGGAATTCAACACATGTGATCAGTAGACCATGTATATGTCTATAAACAATTTTTGGAATCAAGCACACAGACCTTCTTAATTCATTTGGCTCACTTCCCTGACCCAAAAAAGCACACCGTACTATATGCCCCTACCCTCCTCTTTGAAGAGGTTGAGCGGTGTCATATTTCTACTGGGGCTGCTTATTATGAGGGGTTCCCACCATCCCTGTGCTGTGCTGACTTCCTCCTGGGTGTTCTTATTATGAGGGGCTCCCACCATCCCTGTGCTGTGCTGACTTCCTCCTGGGGGTTCTTATTATGAGGGGATCACACCATCCCTGTGCTGTGCTGACTTCCTCCTGGGGCTGCTTACGGTGCTGCTGTCAGCGCTGTATGTCACGGAGCTGCTGTCAGTGCTGTATGTCACGGAGCTGCTGTCAGCGCTGTATGTCACGGAGCTGCTGTCAGCGCTGTATGTCACGGAGCTGCTGTCAGCGCTGTATGTCACGGTGCTGCTGTCAGCGCTGTATGTCACGGAGCTGCTGTCAGCGCTGTATGTCACGGAGCTGCTGTCAGCGCTGTATGTCACGGAGCTGCTGTCAGCGCTGTATGTCACGGAGCTGCTGTCAGCGCTGTATGTCACGGAGCTGCTGTCAGCGCTGTATGTCACGGTGCTGATGTCAGTGCTCTGTATTACGGTGCTGCTGTCAGTGCTCTGTATCTCCTGCACCCTCTTGTTTGCCTACCCTGGTCCCTGACCTTCCCTCTCCTCCATTGCCTTCATTAGCTCCATAGTCCTGAATTGTCAGAACAATTTCCCAAATAAAAAAAAAATGCTTGTAGTTATCGATCCCAAATTCACCTCATACATGTATTATGCTATTGTCCAGGTGGTGGGACTACGTGCTACCCCCTAATAATTACCCCGTGGCCGCAAATTCGACCTAAAGGTTTGCGAAATTCGCCTCCCATTGAAGTCAATGGAGCCCGCGGCGAACGGTCGTTTTCGCGAACGTTTGTGTCCGTTCGCGTTTCGCGTTCGCGAAACGTCCCGTCGGAAGTTCGTCCATCACTAGTGGGGGACATGTTTTTATTATTAGGGACATGTGTTTTTATTATTTGGGGACATGTATGTTTTGGGGACATGTGTGTTTTGGGGACATATGTGGGGACTGTGTTTGTACTGTGTGGTGTGTTGTGTGTTTACACTACACTGATGATCAGTGAGTAAAAAGCTGTAAAAAGCAGCTCATACTCACTGATCACCAGCCGGCTGCAGCGTTCTGCTCTCCTCTCCTCAGCGGTGACTTCCGTGTGAGGAGAGGAGAGCCGATTGCCTAGCAACCGGCTGTTTGTTTACATCACATGACGGCCGTGATTGGACACGGCCGTCATGTGATCAGGAGGGCCAATCACAGAGCCCTCCTGCCGATCTGAGATGTGCCGTGTCCGGGTGACACGAGCACATCGGGATCGCGCCGCTGCGTGGGCGCGCGCGCGATCCCGCTACTTCTGAAGGACGTTCCTGAACGTCCTATCAGGAGTAGACGGCTCCCACCCGGCCGTATATATGCATTGGCCGGGTGGGAAGTGGTTAATGACCAGGCCATTTTTTTTTGCACATTTTTGGGACGGTTTTACCCCCTTAATGACCAGGCCATTTTTTTTGCTAAAAACGCACCGCACTGCTCTAACTGACAATTGCACGGTCATGCGATGCTTTACCTAAATAAAATGTATGTTCTTTTTTTTTTTTTTTTCCCTACACATAGAGCTTTATTTTGGTGGTATTTGATTACCCCTGCGTTTTTTTTTGTTTTTTTTTTCTCGCTATAAACAACAAAAAAAGACTGACAATTTTGAAAAAAATAAATAAAAATAAAAAACAATTTTGTTTTACTTTCTGCTATAAAACATAAAAAAAAAAAAAAAAAAAAAAAAAAATCGAATTTCTTCATCAATTTAGGCCAATTTAAATTCTTCTACATATTTTTGGTAAAAGAAAATTCCAATAAGTGCATATTGATTGGTTTGCGCAAACGTTATACAAACGGAAAGCTTTAGGGACTTTTCATTTGTTTTATTGTTTTTACTGGTAATGGTGCTGATCAGTAGTGATGGACGAACTTCCGACGGGACGTTTCGCGAAAGCGAAATGCGAACGGACCCAAACGTTCGCGAAACCGAACGTTCGCCGCGGGCCCCATTGACTTCAATGGGAGGCGAACTTTGCAAACCTTCATGTCGAATTTGCGGCCACGTGGTAATTATTAGGGGGTAAAACGTAGTCCCACCATCTGGACAATGACATAATACATGTATGAGGTGAATTTGGGATCGATAACTACAAGCATTTTTATTTTATTTGGGAAATTGTTCTAACAATTCAGGACTATGGAGCTAATGAAGGCAATGGAGGAGAGGGAAGGTCAGGGACCAGGGTAGGCAAAGAAGAGGGTGCAGGAGATGATCACCAGCAGCGTGACATACCGGAATGACACATGCACCGTGATAGAGGCATCTGACAGCAGCACCGTAATACAGAGCACTGACAGCAGCACCGTGACATACAGCGCTGACAGCAGCACCGTGACATACAGCGCTGACAGCAGCACCGTGACATACAGCGCTGACAGCAGCACCGTGACATACAGCGCTGACAGCAGCACCGTGACATACAGCGCTGACAGCAGCACCGTGACATACAGCGCTGACAGCAGCACCGTGACATACAGCGCTGACAGCAGCACCGTGACATACAGCACTGACAGCAGCACCGTAAGCAGCCCTAGGAGGAAGTCAGCACAGCACAGGGATGGTGTGATCCCCTCATAATAAGAACCCCCAGGAGGAAGTCAGCACAGCACAGGGATAGTGTGATCCCTTCATAATAAGAACCCCCAGGAGGAAGTCAGCACAGCACAGGGATATCATAAGCAGCCCCAGTAGAAATATGACACCGCTCAACCTCTTCAAAGAGGAGGGTAGGGGCATATAGTACGGTGTGCTTTTTTGGGTCAAGGAAGTGAGCAGACTGTACGTCAGTCCCTATACCGCTGAAGGACTGCTGCAGTATAGGGCAGCGGTCAGCAGTGGTGCACGTCAACCCTATCTATTGTGGACCTATAGCGGTCCTTACAGAACAGCAGACTGTACCGCACTCAAGCCTATGTACCGTAGCACCCTATACCAAGTTACCAGTCCTTATAAGAACTTTTGTGGACCAAGCAGGTTGTGTATTAGTGTTTAGCAGACTGTACGTCAGTCCCTATACCGCTGAAGGACTGCTGCAGTATAGGGCAGCGGTCAGCAGTGGTGCATGTCAACCCTATCTATTGTGGACCGATAGCGGTCCTTACAGAACAGCAGACTGTACCGCACTCAAGCCTATGTACCGTAGCACCCTATACCAAGTTACCAGTCCTTATAAGAACTTTTGTGGACCAAGCAGGTTGTGTATTAGTGTTTAGCAGACTGTACGTCAGTCCCTATACCGCTGAAGGACTGCTGCAGTATAGGGCAGCGGTCAGCAGTGGTGCACGTCAACCCTATCTATTGTGGACCGATAGCGGTCCTTACAGAACAGCAGACTGTACCGCACTCAAGCCTATGTACCGTAGCACCCTATACCAAGTTACCAGTCCTTATAAGAACTTTTGTGGACCAAGCAGGTTGTGTATTAGTGTTTAGCAGACTGTACGTCAGTCCCTATACCGCTGAAGGACTGCTGCAGTATAGGGCAGCGGTCAGCAGTGGTGCACGTCAACCCTATCTATTGTGGACCGATAGCGGTCCTTACAGAACAGCAGACTGTACCGCACTCAAGCCTATGTACCGTAGCACCCTATACCAAGTTACCAGTCCTTATAAGAACTTTTGTGGAACAAGCAGGTTGTGTGTTAGTGATTAGCAGACTGTACGTCAGTCCCTATACCGCTGAAGGACTGCTGCAGTATAGGGCAGCGGTCAGCAGTGGTGCACGTCAACCCTATCTATTGTGGACCGATAGCGGTCCTTACAGAACAGCAGACTGTACCGCACTCAAGCCTATGTACCGTAGCACCCTATACCAAGTTACCAGTCCTTATAAGAACTTTTGTGGAACAAGTGAGTTGTGAATGTTTAGCAGACTGCAGCAGAAGGGCAGCAGTCAAGTATAATATCCTTTCTATATTTGGAAGAAAGAATATTATACATGTACAAGCCTATTACTGTACCACTGATACCAGTCCTGAAAAGAACCTTTGTGGAACTAATAATAACAGCAAGTCTTTAAAATTACCCTCACTGCCTGACAACACTGCTTCCTTCCTGTCCCTATACAAATTGGCAAAAAAAGAGAACGATTAGTGGTTACTGGAACAGCTCTTTTGTGGACCTTGATAGTAACAGCTAATGATGATGATGATGATGATGATGATGAAAGACTAATCTGGCTGTCCCTGTAGCATACACCGTCCTTTCCCTTTCTCTAAACTAACAAAAGACACTCAGGCTGCTGCAAGAATCAGCAGCACAGCAAACCTATCAACACCTAACACCTATACCAGTCCTGAAAAGAACTTTTGTGTACCAAATAGCTAGTGGTTTATCTCTCCCTACTCCACACAGGAACCTGTCCCTATCGTAACAGAAGAAAGAATGTAAAATGGCCACCGGATCGGGTGTATTTATAGGTTAGGGGGAATGTCCAAGTGTCCATGTGCTGTCATGTCTCAATTGGCTGTCCTGTATCACATGATAAACGTGTCACCAAAGGTTAAAGTTCTTGTATACATTAAACACGTAAGTCCGCCGCGGCGAACGACGGAAAAAGGCGTTCGAACGTGCGGACCGCGAATGTCGGAAATTCGCCGCGAAACGACCGCCGGGCGAAACGTTCGTCCATCACTACTGATCAGCGCTTTTTAGCAGGGCTGCGACATTGTGGCGGACAGATCTGACACTAAGTGACACTTTTTGGTGACACCAATACAGTCATCACTGCAAAAAATTAATAAAAAAATGCACTGTCATTGTATAAATGACACTGGCAGCGAAGGGGTTAACATCTGGGGCGATCAAAGGTTTAAGAGTGTTCCCTGGAAGTGTTTTCGATCTGTGTGGGGGGGGGGGGGGGGTGGACTGACAGGGAGAACACAGAGATCCGTGTTCCTGCTCACAAGGAATAGAAGATCTCTGTGTACTTCCCTGTCAAAATGGGGATCTGCCTTGTTTACATAGGCAGACCCCGGTTACGCCTCTCTGTGGAGCGATTGCGGGTAGACAGCAGACACCGGGTCCGCCGGAACCCGCGGACTGGCTCATCCTCCCTGCAGCAGGCACTCGCCCACAGTATCTATTGAACGAAATGACGTGCAGGTACGTTGTTTTGCACAATACAGCCGCCCTGCCGCAGTATATATGTGGGAGGGGCAGTCTTTAACTACTTGCCGCCCGCCACCCCGGGCGGCGTGGCTCTCGTTCTGGGTGGACGTCATATGACCGCACTGTGTTGCTAGGACATGGCATGACCCTGATCTGTGTAAAAAGCCGTGGAGATGACAGTAATTGGTGCTCCTCGCCTCTCACTGACAGAGTGTGAGGAGAGGAGAGCCAATCAGCAGCATCTCCACGCAGGGGACATCTACAGATGTAATCAGGGCACTGATCATCAGTGCCCTGATTACAATTAAGTGCCACGTGTGCCCACTATTGCAAGCAATCAGTGCCAACCACTGCTCACAATTGTCATCAATCTGTGCCCACAAATGGCAGCAATCAGTGGCCATCAGTGATGCCAGTCAGTGGTGCCCATCAATGCCCAGTGCCACCTATGTGCCCACCAGTGCCGCCCATCTGTGCCCAGTGCCCATCAGGGCTGCCTATCTGTGCTACATATCAGTGCCACCTATCAGTGCCCATAAATGCAGCATATTTGTGCCTCCTCATCAGTGCCACCTCATCAGTGCCCCAATTAAAATTAAGTGCCACCAGTGCCAAGAATGTGTGCCCACCATTGCAAGCAATCAGTGCCAACCAGTGCCCACAATTGTCATCAATTTGTGCCCACAAGTGCCAGCAATCAGTGGCCATCAGTGATGCTAGTTAGTGCTGCCCATCACTGGTGCCCATCAGTGCCACTCCTTAAGTGCTGCCTATCTGTGCCCACCAGTGCTTCCCATCTGTGCCCAGTGCCCACCAGTGTGACCCATCAGGGCTGCCTATCTGTGCTACATATCAGTGCCACCTGTCAGTGCCCATAAGTGCGGCATGTTTGTGCCTCCTCATCAGTGCCACCTCATCAGTGCTCTGATTACAATTAAGTGCCACCAGTGCCAAAAATATGTGGTCACCATTGCAAGCAATCAGTGCCAACCAGTGCTCACAAGTGCCAGAAATCAGTGGCCATCAGTGATGACATTCAGTGCTGCCCATCAATGCCCATCACTGGTGCCCATCAATGCCACCCATCAATGCCGCTCCTTAAGTGCCGCCTATCTGTGCCCACCAGTGCAACCCATCGGTGCTGCCTATCCGTGCTACATATCAGTGCCCATAAGTGCAGCATATTTGTGCCTCCTCATCAGTGCAGGAGAAAAAATACTTAGTTGCTTTCAATTGAGAGCTGGGAACGGGCTTCCGATCACAGTGATCACATGACCGGGACGGTAGTGTGAATTTTTTTTTTTTTTATACAATGGGGCAGTGCCCAGTTTACAATCTAGGCTATATACAAATGTAGCGCTACTCCCGTAGGAGCCGCGCTGGAATACTGTCTAGGTCTTCCCCACAAGCTCATTCACATGTTACAATAACCAGTCTAGCCACTTCAGCCCCGGACCAATTGTCAGCCTAAGGACCAGAGGTCTTTTTACAATTTCGCACTGCACTGGTTTAACTACTAATTGCGCGGTCATGCAATGTTGTACCCAAACGAAATTTGTGTCCTTTTCTTCCCACAAATAGAGCTTTCTTTTGATGGGATTTGATTGCCTCTGCCATTTTTTTTTTTTTGCGATATAAATGGAAAAAGACCGAAAATTTCGAGAAAAAATAATATTTTCTACTTTTTGTTATAAGAAAAATCGAATAAACTCAATTTTAGTCATACATTTAGGGCAAAATTTATTCAGCCACATGTCTTTAGTAAAAAAAATGTACTCTAGTTTGTAGACACTATAACTTTTGCGCAAACCAATAAATATACGCTTATTGACATTTTCTGGAATTTACACAGCTTTTAATTTATGACTGCCTATCTCATTTCTTGAGGTGCTAAAATAGCAGGGCAGTACAAACCCCCCCCCCCCCAAATGACCCCATTTTGGAAAGTAGACACCCCAATGAAATTGCTGAGGGGCATGTTGAGCCCATTGATTTTTATTTTTTTTGTCCCAAGTGATTGAATAATGACACAAAAAAAAAGTTTACAAAAAGTTGTCACTAAATGATATATTGCTCACACATGCCATGGTTATATATGGAATTGCACCCCAAAATATATTCTGCTGCTTCTCCTGAGTATGGGGATACCACATGTGTGGGACTTTTTGGGAGTCTAGCCGCGTACGGGACCCCGAAAACCAATCACTGCCTTCAGGATTTCTAAGGGTGCAAATTTTTGATTTCACTCCTCACTACCTATCAGTTTCGAAGGCCATAAAATGCCAAAATAGCACAAAACCCCCCAAATTGACCCCATTTTGGAAAGTAGACACCCCAAGCTATTTACTGAGAGGCATGTTGAGTCCATGAAATATTTTATATTTTGCCACAAGTTGCGGGAATATTACAAACTTTTTTTTTTTTTGCACAAAGTTGTCACTAAATGATATATTGCTCACACATGCTATGGGCATAAGTCAAATTACACCCCAAAATAAATTCTGCTGCTTCTCCCGAGTACGGGGATACCACATGTGGGGGACTTTTTGGGAGCCTAGCCACGTACGGGACCCCGAAAACCAAGCACTGCCTTCCGGATTTAAATATAAAATGCTAACAAAAAAACCTGTTAGCGATGGCAGGGATCAGGCCTGACTCTGCGATCGCTGCAGTTATGTGTTTAGTATTTTGTAAGTGACAGTGATCGATCGATACTGCACTTGGGTGGGCTGGGCGGAGGGGCAAAACGCAGGTGCCAGCAGGTATCTGGGCTGATCCCGCTAATAATGCGTTTTTTTGGAACCCTAAACTGCTGGGGATGCTAGTATAGATCTGATCAGATCAGATATTGATCTGTTCAGATTCTATACCACTACGGGAGGTTTATGCTTTACACGTGGATGTTAGCGGTACTGGCACTAACCTAGCGCTGCCTGGGGCGACGCAGACCCTGACCCTAAAACCTAATTGATATCACCCGCCGGGTGATCAGGGGGTTAAACCTTTATTGGGTAATAAATGGTGGGTGCCCCGATGCTATAAAAAGCAAACTAACCAGAGTCACCCGTAACACTTATACAGTGATCACTGGTGAAAGGGTTAACTAATGGCAATCAGGGGGTTCAAATCTTTATTAGGTAGTATATGGGGGTATCTAACGCTATAAAAACCTGACGGGGAACCTAAATAACTAACTGGCTAACCAGCGTCACCAGTGGCACTTATACGGCGATCGCTGGTGAAAGAGTTACTTGGGGCAATCAGGGGGTTAAAACCATTATTGGGTAGTATATGGGGGTACCTAACGCTATAAAAACCTGGCGGTGAACCTAAAAAAAACTAGCGGCACCAGCGACACTAATGCAGCGATCAGAAAAACGATCGCTTAGTGACACTGGCAAAAGGGGGTGAAAGGGTTAACTCTAGGGGCAATCAGGGGGTTAAACCTTTATTGGGGGGGTAGGGGGCTACCCTGGACCTAACACTACCTGCCCTGACAGTTTTTACTGTCACAACTGACACTAAATAAATGATCACTGCAATCAGTGACACTGTGACTGGGGGGGGGGGGGGGGGGGGCGGATTTGTGTGCCTGTGTGTACCTACATGTCAGTGTAGTGTTGGTGCACTTACTTTCTCTGTTCTCCTCGTAGTCCGGGTCAAAAAGACCGCCCCGAGGAGAATGACATCACTTCCTCCCTGCCTGTGTTTACAATACACAGCGGGGGAAGCTTCTCATTCGCCAGGAGCGATCGAGAGGGGATGGCCAGAAACCAACGGCCATCCCCTCATCCCGGATCGCTCCTGAAGCGAAACAGACCACCGCATCCATCGGGAGGGGGTCCGATCGGACCCCCCACCCGCTGGAAGGCGAGCACGTACATGTACGTGCTTGTGCCTGTCGGTGCCATTCTGCCGACGTACATTGCCATGCGGCGGTCCTTAAGTGGCTAGGGGTGGCGTTCTTGTTTTTATTTTTGGAGACCTTGGGTAGGGTTGAAGGAAGTAGGTGGGATATTCCAAAAACAATAATCATGTACAACTTCAGGACTTGGGTATTCTTCAGAACAAGCTATTCTAGCAAACAGTAGACTTTATGTAGCGCATGTGTTTTGTCATTTAACTTTTCCTGGAACCGCAGTTTGGTTTTGGGTTCAATTACTCAAAATTTTGACCTCAGTAGCAGTCTGGCTGGACTGCATGGTGTTCTGCCTGACCATAGGCGGTGCTGTCATCCCTGGCAGGGTTTAGAACGCAGTCTAGTTAGGTGCATTAAGAGTTTATTCTCTCTTGGAACCAGCCCAGTGGGAGGGTCACTCTTGCTGTGCATTCTGGGAGAGGGTACTTAAGGTGCTGACATCACGTGCTTCAGGGTTCCAGTCCAGAAGTGCTTTCTGACTGTTTGGTCCTGGTCCTCCTGACCAGCCCCTAGGACTCTCATGGCCTGGGGTGCGGATCCACCAGACTCCAAGTCTCGGGGCTGGCTGGCCCGAGGCAAAGAAACTGAAAGAAGGATTCAGAGGTGGTCCGGGGGCCGTCTCGGTTTGTGGAGAGGCCCGGCAACTGTGGAAGCATCCAGGGGAGGACTCTTTGGGAGAAGGCCACGCAAAGGTTGGCTTCTCAGAAGGAGCTTGGGGGCTAAGTTGAAAGACCCCTAGTAAATCTGGTCTTGTGTGGTATCGCCGGACCGGCTGCAAGACACTGGTACCGTACGAGTGTTCTCCGAGTTGTCTACATCTTTCAGTTCTATTCAAGTGTTCTACAATTGGAGCACCCTGTTGGCTGCTAGGCCTGGTGAGAGAAGGACTATCCGATAATGGTGAGGATCCAGCTGTGAATGGCTATTCTCTGGATTTCCTACTGGTGAGAGACTTTTTCCTATTTGACTTAGTACTAAGAGTACCTGGACTTTCCTACCTAAACCCTCTAACCCTAATTTGAGAGACTGTGTTCGTTTATCCTTTTTTGCAAATAAAAATTCCTTAAGTGGATCTGGCATCAGTAACGACAGTTCTTGAGCCATCTACCTCTGGAAACCCCTAGACATACACGAGGTCAAGAAGGTAACGGTAAGCCCAATTAAATCAGCCTCTCCTTCGGGGGTCAGTGCTACATTTAGCTTTAAGGTAGTAGTAGTAGTAGTGGGGGCCTGTCCATAGGGGGGTGTCCAGACGCTGCCCCACCCCCCCCCCCCCCCGTGCTGTAGTCACAAATAAATAAATAAAAGTTGTTTAACTAAGTGCACTGTGTTCTGGCGCCAGACACAGAGCACTATGGGAAGCGCCACGTTGATGCAATCACGAGATTTCAGACGCGGCGTGTCATTGGCAGTGGTTTGGAGATGCTTTGCGGCGCAATAGGTCACGCCGACCAGCACCCCGTCCGGGCCGGGGTGCTACGTTCTCAGTGTGAGAACAAAGTCACTTCCGGCGGGCTACAAAAAAGATGGCCACCGTGAGGACTAATCCCCTTGTGTTCAGTGGAGAGGGGAGGCTCCTCCCCCTCTCCACTGAACACACAGAGAAAACCAGGAAGGAATGGACGGGCCACCACAGTCAACTCTTTTGTATCGCTCTGCTGTGGCCTGTATTTTGTGATTCCGATTTTTTTCAATAAAAGGCACATTTTTTTTTTTTCTTTTGGAGTGCGGCTGTCCAGGATTTTCTCTCTATCTTTGTTAGAGCAAGTGAATGTAGGCAAAAAAAAGAGGCTTAAAAAGGCTGGTGGACATCAGTAGTGCTAAATTGCAAGAAGAAATACAAAGTAAAAATTCAAATTTAGTAAAAAAAAAACAAAAAAACTTGGGAATTGTTTACAGTGCAACCTTAGAAAACAAAATGTCATCCGGTTAGGGCTTGGCACTGCTATGAATTAATAATAAGTGATTCCAACTAATCTAGCTGAGCCGTGTAAAGGTTTTATAGCCAGTTTGCACAGGTGGAATGAAAGAGCAAATATCCATGGGTTCCGTCTGCTGCCATGTTACTCTCACTTTCTAAAACTGCAGTGCTTGTCATTTTAAAATTTCAATAGTCTGCTTTTTTTTCTAGCTTTGTAGCAATTTGAAACATGTCTTTTATATATCAGCCACTTTTCAAATTTTTTATTTTTTGATAATAATGCTATATTTGATTTTACATTACAAAGTGTACAACAAAAAAAATATATATAGATTGCTGCAGACAGACCTTTTGGTAAAATCTGAAGATCTCTCTCTCTCTCTCTCTCATGGCATACTAGAGTAAGTCAACTCCGCTGGGAACACAGATGTAAGGAGGGACTCCACTGGGGGCATCTGATGTAAGGAGGGGCTCCTCTGACGGGGACAGAAATGTAAGGAGGGACTCTGTTGACGGAGGCACCTGATGTAAGGAGGGACTCTGCTGGAGGCACCTGATGTAAGGAGGGACTCTGCTGGAGGCACCTGATGTAAGGAGGGACTCTGCTGGAGGCACCTGATGTAAGGAGGGACTCTGCTGGAGGCACCTGATGTAAGGAGGGACTCTGCTGGAGGCACCTGATGTAAGGAGGGACTCTGCTGGAGGCACCTGATGTAAGGAGGGACTCTGCTGGAGGCACCTGATGTAAGGAGGGACTCTGCTGGAGGCACCTGATGTAAGGAGGGACTCTGCTGGAGGCACCTGATGTAAGGAGGGACTCTGCTGGAGGCACCTGATGTAAGGAGGGACTCCGCTGGAGGCACCTGATGTAAGGAGGGACTCCGCTGGAGGCACCTGATGTAAGGAGGGACTCCGCTGGAGGCACCTGATGTAAGGAGGGACTCCGCTGGAGGCACCTGATGTAAGGAGGGACTCCGCTGGAGGCACCTGATGTAAGGAGGGACTCCGCTGGAGGCACCTGATGTAAGGAGGGACTCTGCTGGAGGCAACTGATGTAAGGAGGGACTCCGCTGGAGGCACCGGATGTAAGGAGGGACTCCGCTGTAGGCACCGGATGTAAGGAAGGACTCCGCTGGAGGCACCTGATGTAAGGAGGGACTCTGCTGGAGGCACCTGATGTAAGGAGGGACTCCGCTGGAGGCACCTGATGTAAGGAGGGACTCCGCTGGAGGCACCTGATGTAAGGAGGGACTCCGCTGGAGGCACCTGATGTAAGGAGGGACTGTGCTGGGGGCACCTGATGTAAGGGGGACTCCGCTGGGGGGCACCCGATGTAAGGGGGACTCCGCTGGGGACACCTGATGTAAGGGGGGATTCCGCTGGGGGCACCTGATGTAAGGGGGGATTCCGCTGGGGGCACCTGATGTAAGGGGGGGCTCTGTTGGGGGCACCGGATGTAAGGAGGGAGTCCGCTGGGGCACCTGATGTAAGGAGGGACTCCGCTGGAGCACCTGATGTAAGGACAGACTCCGCTGGGGGGGCATCTGATGTAAGGACGGACTCCACTGGGGACTCCTGATGGTATCTGGTGGCAGGCAACGTGGCTAGTGACACGCTCAGGGCTCCCATTGATTCTGCATTATGGCGAGTTGAATGATTTCATTTTATATTACAATGTAATAATAGAAATATTGCACTTCAGTCAACCTGACACCATAACAACCATGGTGCCGGGATGATTGAAGTGCTAACACCAGGTGTTTGGAGTACACCTGCTGATTGTTAAACTTTATAGAATACACATATTCCTATTGTTGTGTAGGATCTGGGCTTGCTGTCCCTCCCTCTCTCCCTCCCTCGTTCATCTTATATGCTAACCACACCACCTTAGAGCCAAGCCCACTAGGTCCCCAAGATCTCTCAAAGTGTGTGCATTTACTCAAGGCCCAAGGAACAGCTGGTTGCCTCCTTCCAACTTACAAGTGATACCTTACTCCGGAGATACCAGACAAGGTTTTCTGCGGAAAGCCCCCCTTTGTCAGCTTTCTTTAGCTCCAGGGTCTCAGCAGGGCCGTCTTTAATATTGATTAGACCATGGGCAAAAATTTTCTTGGGGGGCCCCCCATGCAATTTTGATCTCCACCTGCTCTGAGACATACAATAAATAGCAGCTAGACTTAAAATCAGTTTACCATATCAGATCAGGCAGCAATTGCGATTGGTTGCTAGAGGTTACAGCACACATTACGGCTCACTGATTAGTTGCTAGAGGTTACAGCAAATGATTTCTGCTTGTTAATTGGTTGCTAGAGATTACTGTTTGGTTTCTAGAGGTTACAGCACATCATCTCCTCACTGCAGGGGATCATGATACACATATGAATGCCACCTTTATTTACATATCAATGCTGCCAGCTGCATCTATTTACTTAGTAATGCTGCCTACATTTACATATGAATGCCGGTTATTTACATGTAAACACAGGCTCTGCAGGTGAGTCATCTGTAGACAACAATAGGGCAGAGCTGGGCAGCATTAGTACCATCCCTTCACACTGAGATATCAGGACACAGTACAGGACAAAAATTTCAAGGGACAAGGGAATTTACACTGGGATAGTTGGCAAGCTGCTTTGGGCCCCACAGCAATGACAGGGCCCAGGGCAGCTGCCCCTTTTTTTCCTGCCTTAAAGACGGCCCTGGGTCTCAGCATCCAGGCCCTCAGGTCGCCCACCTAAGACCTCATGGCAGCAAACATAGCAGCAGTGCCTGTGAGGGCAGCGTGCCCTCTGGGGTAGACTAATGCCCTCCAGGAAAATACCCTGAGCTCTGTATATATTACACACTGTCTCCTAGCCTGGGATAGGCCAGGGCTGTATCAACATTTATGCTGCCATCTGCATAGGTTAAAAAAAGAAAAAAATGTGTAGAGTGTGCAATTGTGACACAAGTCAGCTTGTAGTTGAATGTTATTAAAAAATACCTTTCCATTTCAATCTGCAGCTGCTGTAATTTTCTGTAAAAAGGCAAAATGGCACCCTGGAGGCATTCTATACACAGATGGTATACAGAACGCCCCCCCCCCCCCCCCAGAAATACAATTTCCTACTTGTGTGATTGGCTCACCGATTTTCCCATAAGTTTGCACTAAGATACAAGTCAGATTTTGGGCATCCCCTGCAACACAAATGTCATTTTTGGTGAGATACTTCCAAAGCGAAGTCACATCTAGATGGATGTAGACCCCACCACTTTCCTCATTATACAGTGGTGTGAAAAAGTGTTTGCCCCCTTCCTCATTTCCTGTTCCTTTGCATGTTTGTCACACTTAAGTGTTTCGGAACATCAAACCAATTTAAACAATAGTCAAGGACAACACAAGTAAACACAAAATGCAATTTGTAAATGAAGGCGTTTATTATTAAAGGTGAAAAAAAATCCAAACCATCATGGCCCTGTGTGAAAAAGTGATTGCCCCCTAAACCTAATAACTGGTTGGGCCACCCTTAGCAGCAACAACTGCAACCAAGCGTTTGCGATAACGTGCAATGAGGCTTTTACAGCGTCCTGGAGGAATTTTGGCCCACTCATCTTTGCAGAATTGTCCTAATTCAGTTACATTAGAGGGTTTTCGAGCATGAACGGCCTTTTTAAGGTCATACCACAACATCTCAATAGGATTCAGGTCAGGACTTTGGCTAGGCCACTCCAAAGTCTTCATTTTGTTTTTCTTCAGCCATTCGGTGGTGGACTTGCTGGTGTGTTTAGGATCATTGTCCTGCTGCAGAACCCAAGTTCGTTTCAGCTTGAGTACACGAACAGATGGTCGGACATTCCCCTTCAGGATCTCTTGGTAGACAGCAGAATTCATAGTTCCTTTTATCACGGCAAGTCTTCCAGGTCCTGAAGCAGCAAAACAGCCCCAGACCATCACACTACCACCACCATATTTTACTGTTGGTATAATGTTCTTTTTATGAAATGCAGTGTTCCTTCTACGCCAGATATACTTGGACACACACCTTCCAAAGAGTTCCACTTTTGTCTCATCGGCCCACAGAATGTTGTCCCAAAAGTCTTGGGGATCATCAAGATGTGTTGTGGAGAAATTGAGACGAGCTTTGATGTTCTTTTTGCTCAGCAGTGGTTTTCTCCTTGGAACTCTGCCATGCAGGCCATTTTTGCCCAGTCTTTTCCTGATGGTGGAGGCATGAACGCTGACCTTAACTGAGGCAAGTGAGGCCTGCAGTTCCTTGGACGTTGTTGTGGGGTCTTTTGTGACCTCTTGGATGAGTCGTCGCTGCGCTCTTGGGGTAATTTTGGGCGGCCGGCCACTCCTGGGAAGGTTCACCACTGTTCCATGTCTTCGCCATTTGTGGATAATGGCTCTCACTGTGGTTTGCTGGATTCCCAAAGCTTTGGAAATGGCTTTATAACCCTTTCCAGACTGATAGATCTCAATTACTTTCTTTCTCAATTGTTCCTGAATTTCTTTGGGTCTCGGCATGATGTGTAGCTTTTAAGGATCTTCTGGTGGACCTTACTGTGTCAAGCAGCTCCTATTTAAGTGATGCCTTGATTGTGAACAGGTGTGGCAATAATCAGGCCTGGGTGTGGCTAGAGAAATTGAACTCAGGTGTGGACAACCACAGTTATAGTATGTTTTAACAAGGGGGGCAATCACTTTTTCACACAGGGCCATGATGGTTTGGATTTTTTTTCACCTTTAATAATAAACACCCTCATTTACAAATTGCATTTTGTGTTTACTTGTGTTGTCCTTGACTATTGTTTAAATTGGTTTGATGTTCCGAAACACTTAAGTGTGACAAACATGCAAAGGAACAGGAAATGAGGAAGGGGGCAAACACTTTTTCACACCACTGTAGCTCTGCAGATGTAGCAGCTGATTGATAATTATAAAGTCACTCCCTTTCACATTCACTCAGAACATGGACACAGACAGTCAAAAAGCTATTTGTTATAATCCCTGCAATGTGTATAGATAACCCAGAGGGGAGATACACCCTGTACACGCGGTCGGAAATTCAGACGGAAAAGGTCCGATCGGATTATATATGGTTGAAAAATCTGATTGGCTGTGGGCTCTATCGGACTTTTTCAGTCGGAAATTTCCGACGGGAAAAAAAAAATTTGAGAGCAGGATCTCAAATTTTCCGACAAAAAAAAAATCCCGACCGGACTTTTTCTGAACGTTTGTAGAGAATTCCGATCGGACAAAGTGCCACGCATGCTTGGAGCGAATTATGAGACCAAAGCTATTGGCTACTAGCCTCAACGTAAGTCCCGTTGTAACGAAAGAACGGCATCACGTTCCCGAAACGACTGGATTTTCCGACAACTTTGTCTGACCGTGTGTATGCAACACCAGTTTTGGACAAAAGTCGTCGGAAAAAAAAATCTGACGGATTTTGTGGTCGGAATGTCCGACCGTGTGTACAAGGCGTTTGTCTCTAAAGTAGACAGGTCCTGTCGTTGTTGAAGGCCACCTAAAATGAATGAAAGAGATATTCCCAATACACTAAAATTTCACTTGTTTTTATCTTTATCCACAGGGAGGTCAACAACATGACAGAATGCCAGATCCGTCTCTACAAGGACTCGGATTACCACACGGTGAGGGACATCTTTGCTCGTGGAACCACAGAACATTACCCTGTGGCCCTCCGTCACACATTCAGCCTTCCACGAGTTTGGATCCTGGTTCTTGCCGTGTTCCTCCTCGCCCTGGTGACCACAGGCTCCTTTATAGTCTCATCTCTAGCGGTGGCCGTTGTCATTCTTGTCTTATCGCTCATCAACATAAACATTTTCTTTTCCTATGTCAGGGAATGCCTGGCTACTGACATGTTGGATATCAGGAAACATTATCTTCAGCGGGATGGTTGCTGCTTCTGGGTGGCAGAGTCTGATGGAGAAATTGTGGGCATGGTGGCAGCTGCCCCATTTCCCCATCCTGGCGGGCAGAACCAAGTGGAGCTCAAGAGGTTGTCGGTTGCCAAGAAACACCGGGGCAGAGGCATCGGCAAGACTCTGTGCAAGACAGTCATTGACTTTGCTCAGAAGTCTGGATATCAGGCCGTCATCCTGGAGACCTCGCTGTCTCAGATGGACGCTGTGCACCTCTACAAGAGGCTGGGCTTTAAGATAACAGTCAACTTTTATCCAAATTACTACTTCACCAAATTTGTAGACTTTGTCGAACTTATTTTCCAGTATGATGTTTTAAAACGGCAATGAAATACTCCTTGGCTATGACTTGCTGCCTGTGATTTCATCACCTTGGTTTCCTACAATTCAAGAATAACCCGTGGCGGGACATCCAGCCGCCAGTGCAAAGATGCCAAACTGCACCTTCCTACTGATCACTGATCATGTGCAAGCTAAGAGGATCCTACGCCAGGATCACTTGTCAAAATCACTATGCGGCTCAGTTTTAAAATTGAGCACATGCTTGTGTTGATGGCTCTCTCCTGGACACTGCGCTCGGTGGTGCGGGCTGTGCTCTCTCTCCCACTCATCCTTCCTGCTAGTGCAGCTCCTGTGTGTCTGTGAACAACTCTACTTGTTTGTTAATACAGGAGAATTGCACTGGCAGAGAGGAGGAGGGGGGGGAGCGAGAACACAGCCTGCACCGCCTCCCAGCTCTCTCCTCTTCCCCTTGCTGCTTCCAGTGCTGGGCTGACAGGAGTAGTGATGCCATTGTCACTACTCCTGTCAGCCTTGTAAAAAAAAAGAAAAAGAAAGGCGGCCCCTGTAAAGTATATACAACTAATAGTAATGTGGCAATATCCTTTTTCATATATCGGGATCTTCCTTTGGGACATAATGTTTGATGCTGTGACATTGGGTAATGAACATATAAGTGTTAGACTCTATTCTAATTTTGGGAACATAGACCATCCTTGAATATACAGTAGATACCTCTGAAGCCTCTTAAGCCCATCTACGTAGGCGTTTAGGCATCACTGATGACCAGGAGCATTGCTAGGTCTACAAAAAATCTGGGGCTAGAGCCCATAGCAGCATAGTAAAGAAAGTCATAAGCTTGGGGGCGGGCATACACATGTATATAGAGTAATATACGTGTGTGTGTGTGTGTGTGTATATATATATATTCCCAGAGAGCCCCTTACTTGCATCAGGATCCCCAGAGTCCCCTTACATCAGGGTCCCCAGAGAGCCTCCTCCTCCTTTCATCAGTGTCCCCAGAGAGCCCCCCACTTACATCAGGGTTCCCAGAGAGCCCCCCTTACATTAGGGTCCCCAGAGAGCCTCCCCCTTAAAATCAGGGTCCCCAGAGACACTCCTCCTTGCATCAGGGTCACCAGAGAGCCTCCCACTTACATCAGGATCCCCAGAGAACCTCCCTTCCCCTTGAGGACCCCTGCAGAGACTCGTGGCTACCAAGGGACAGTGCTCGTAGGTGGGTAGGGGTGAAACCAAGGGATGGTGCTTGTAAGTGGGTAGGGGTGTAACCAAGGAACGGTGCTCGGAGGTGGGTAGGGGGTGTAACCAATGTACAGTGCTGGTAGGTGGGTAGGGTTGAAACCAAGGGGCGGTGCTCGTAGGTGGGTAGGGGTGTAACCAAGGGACGGTGCTCATAGGTGGGTAGGGGTGGAACCAATGGATGGTGCTTGTAGGTGGGTAGGGGTGAAACCAAGGGACGGTGCTGGTAGGTGGGCAGGGGTGTAACCAAAGGATGGTGCCCGGAGGTGGGTAGAGGTGGAACCAATGGACGGTGCTTGGAGGTGGGTAGGGGTGAAACCAAGGGATGGTGCTCGTAGGTGGGTAGGGCTGTAACCAAGGGACGGTGCTCATAGGGGGGTAGGGGTGTAACCAAGGGAGGGTGCTCATAGGGGGGTAGGGGTGTAACCAAGGGACGGTGCTAGTAGGTTGGTAGGGGTGTAACCAAGGGACGGTGCTCGTAGGTGGGTAGGGGTGTAAGCAAGGGACGGTGCTCGTAGGTGGGTAGGGGTGTAAGCAAGGGACGGTGCTCGTAAGTGGGTAGGGGTGTAAGCAAGGGACGGTGCTTGTAAGTGGGTAGGGGTGTAACCAAGGGACGGTGCTCAGAGGTGGGTAGGGGGTGGAACCAATGTACGGTGCTGGTAGGTTGGTAGGGTTTGAAACCAAGGGGCGGTGCTCGTAGGTGGGAAGAGGTGTAACCAAGGGATGGTGCTCATAGGTGGGTAGGGATGGAACCAATGGATGGTGCTCGTAGGTGGGTAGGGGTAAAACCAAGGGACGGTGCTGCTAGGTGGGCAGGGGTGTAACCAAGGGATGGTGCCCGGAGGTGGGTAGAGGTGGAACCAATGGACAGTGCTTGGAGGTGGGAAGGGGTGAATCCAAGGGACAGTGCTCGTAGGTGGGTAGGGGTGTAACCAAGGGATGGTGCTCGGAGGTGGGTAGGGGTGTAACCAAGGGATGGTGCTCGGAGGTGGGTAGGGGTGTAACCAAGGGACGGTGCTCATAGGTGGGTAGGGGTGGAACCAATGGATGGTGCTTGTAGGTGGGTAGGGGTGAAACCAAGGGACGGTGCTGGTAGGTGGGCAGGGGTGTAACCAAAGGATGGTGCCCGGAGGTGGGTAGAGGTGGAACCAATGGACGGTGCTTGGAGGTGGGTAGGGGTGAAACCAAGGGATGGTGCTCGTAGGTGGGTAGGGCTGTAACCAAGGGACGGTGCTCATAGGGGGGTAGGGGTGTAACCAAGGGAGGGTGCTCATAGGGGGGTAGGGGTGTAACCAAGGGACGGTGCTAGTAGGTTGGTAGGGGTGTAACCAAGGGACGGTGCTCGTAGGTGGGTAGGGGTGTAAGCAAGGGACGGTGCTCGTAGGTGGGTAGGGGTGTAAGCAAGGGACGGTGCTCGTAACTGGGTAGGGGTGTAAGCAAGGGACGGTGCTTGTAAGTGGGTAGGGGTGTAACCAAGGGACGGTGCTCGGAGGTGGGTAGGGGTGGAACCAATGTACGGTGCTGGTAGGTTGGTAGGGTTTGAAACCAAGGGGCGGTGCTCGTAGGTGGGAAGGGGTGTAACCAAGGGATGGTGCTCATAGGTGGGTAGGGATGGAACCAATGGATGGTGCTCGTAGGTGGGTAGGGGTAAAACCAAGGGACAGTGCTGCTAGGTGGGCAGGGGTGTAACCAAGGGATGGTGCCCGGAGGTGGGTAGAGGTGGAACCAATGGACAGTGCTTGGAGGTGGGAAGGGGTGAATCCAAGGGACAGTGCTCGTAGGTGGGTAGGGGTGTAACCAAGGGATGGTGCTCGGAGGTGGGTAGGGGTGGAACCAAGGGATGGTGCTCGGAGGTGGGTAGGGGTGGAACCAAGGGACGGAGCTCATAGGTGGGTACCAGAAGTGACTCAGAAGTGGGGGGGGTTTCAGCTCCTATCCTCTGAGAAAAAAACCCTAAGAGGAAGAAATAAGTGCACAAAGCATGAATATATGAAATAGTAAATATAGGACAATAAGAAAACAAACTACAAAAAATATTGCAAAAGTAAAAACTGTGCTGCCCACCTAACACAATAACACACCGGTGATAAATGAGTGCTCAGAAATAGTCCCAATTCTCTGTGAGTGTGCCCGCAATGATACATTTCTTGTCAGCTAAGAATCTTCAATGTGTCTTCACCACAGTGAGCTTTCACCAAATGAAGCATACAGGTCAAAACACGCTCAATTAAATCCAACTCCTGGGCTTCAGAATCACAGTTGGGAAAATAAATATGTGTCTCTTTGCAGCTTTCAGCGCTGTCACACTTTGAATGACAATTACTCAGTCATATAGCACTGTACCCAGATTATATTTTTATAATTTTCTTCACACAAATAGAATTTTTCTTTTGGTGGTATTTAATCACCTCTTTTTTTTTTTTTTTTTTTTTGCCAATATAAATGAAAAAAAAGACAATTTTGAAAAATATTGTTTTTCTTTGTCTGTTATAAAATTCTCAAATAAATAATTGTTCTTCACAAATTTAAGGCAAAATGTATTCTGCTGCATTTCTTTGGTGAAAATAACCCAAATCAGTGTATATTGTTTAGTCTGTTATAGAGCCCACAAACTGTACTGTACTAATGGAGGTTCTCATTTCTTGAGGCTCGAAAATGCCAGGATAGTACAGATACTCTCCAAATGGCCCTTTTTTGGAAAGTAGACAGTCCAAGGTATTTAGCAAGAGGCATGGCAGGTTTTTTTTTTGTCATAATTTTTGGGGAAAATGTAAAAAAATGTAACAAAAATAAATAAAAATCAGGGATACTGATTGGTGTCCGGTACAAAAAGAACAAAATCATTTTTTTATTATTACTTTTTTTTTTTTTTTACGATTTTTGAAGACAATGGTGGCGAGACCTTGCACATCTACTGGGACAATGGGACATGCCAAGAACACCTAAAAATCGAAGATGGGTAGAGTCAGTATTTATGGCATTGGGATCTCACTACTAAAGTGCCCAAGAGCTATGAAGATCTAGCAGATGGCTTGTTTCATTTTCATTGTATGAGGACATATGGGAGCTTTCACTGATAACTACTTTTTGAAAAGCACAAATGAACTATTTAATTATTCCACAGGAAGATGGAACAACCAGAAAACAAGAATGCTTTTTTCAATACGAATTTCTTCTCAACACCTTTTTTTTTTTTTACCACATACCCAATATTCATAAAAGCACCACAAACCCACCCGGCAGCCCCATAGTTGCTGCTATGGACAGCATAACCAGTCCAATTTCCCGAAACAATGATCAGTTTCTACAGCCCCTAGCGCAGAATCTCCCATCTTATATTAGAGATGGGGGTCCATCTTCTTGAACAACTGGCCCATTACACTTGGGAACCCACTTGCATGTGGGCATGCCTCAAGGTAAATTCATTACACACCTCCATACCACATCCCATAGGCCTCAAAGCCACGGCTAGCTCCCTTTCCACATATCCCCAACTCAATTATTTCAAATTTGATAGAGAGTTCTAACTACAGGTGATGGGCACAGCTATGGGGGCTAATTTTGCCCCCAGCTATGCCAAAATCACCATGGGCCTCTGGAAAGCCAATCACATCTGGCTCAATAATCCATACATCTCCCATATCATATTCTATGGGAGGTATATTGATGACATTATTGTCAATGGTGGCTAATTTTGCCCCCAGCTATGCCAAACTCACCATGGGCCTCTGGGAAGCCAATCACATCTGGCTCAATGATCCATACATCTCCCATATCATATTCTATGGGAGGTATATTGATGACATTATTGTCAATGGGGGCTAATTTTGCCCCCAGCTATGCCAAACTCACCATGGGCCTCTGGGAAGCCAATAACATCTGGCTCAATAATCCATACATCTCCCATATCATATTCTATGGGAGGTATATTGATGACATTATTGTCAATGGGGGCTAATTTTGCCCCCAGCTATGCCAAACTCACCATAGGCCTCTGGGAAGCCAATAACATCTGGCTCAATGATCCATACATCTCCCATATCATATTCTATCGGAGGTATGTTGATGACATTATTGTCAATGGGGGCTAATTTTGCCCCCAGCTATGCCAAACTCACCATGGGCCTCTGGGAAGCCAATAACATCTGGCTCAATAATCCATACATCTCCCATATTATATTCTATGGGAGGTATATTGATGACATTATTGTCAATGGGGGCTAATTTTGCCCCCAGCTATGCCAAAATCACCATGGGCCTCTGGGAAGCCAATCACATCTGGCTCAATAATCCATACATCTCCCATATCATATTCTATGGGAGGTATATTGATGACATTATTGTCATCTGGGCTGGCCCAGAGTCCCTGTTCCTTGAGTTCTTACACCATTGTAACAACACCACGTATAGTTCATCTTTCACCTCAGAACACGACTCCCAACAATTATCATTCTTAGATTTGACACTGTACCACCACGAGGGCAAAATATCTTCCAAAAACCACACCAAGCCCACAGCCGATAACTCTTTTTTTTTTTACACCATCAAAGTTGTCACCATCCTTGGTGGATTAATAATTTTCCCAAGAATGAGTTTTGCCATCTCCGCAGGAACTGTACCAGGGAAACTGACTATATAGAGCAGTAATGGCGAACCTTGGCACCCCGGATGTTTTGAAACTACATTTCCCATGATGCTCATCCACTCTGCAGTGTAGTGGAGCATCATGGGAAATGTAGTTCCAAAACATCTGGGGTGCCAAAGTTCGCCATCACCGATATAGAGCAAGGGTCTCATCTTTAACAAAAATTCATAGAGAAAGCCTTCCCACCCCCAACTTGTGGATGAAGCTTACAATTTCTACTTGTCCGATCATTCTGTGCAGTGCAAAGACCCCAATCAGCGCTTGAGCCATTCAATTACACATCAAACATAAAGGAATGGAATGAATATTGAGTAAACGTTGGTCCATCTTATTAGGAGGATCCTCAGTTGCAACCCGCCATTCTGCTCAAACCCAAATTTTCTTATAGGAAAGCCAGGAACATTAAAAATGTTATAGCTCCTAGCAAGTACAAGTCCCAGCCCTTAGCCTCCACACAAACCCTGTGCCTTATCCCTCTGGTTGGCATGTACCAGTGCCGTAAGGCACTGTGTTTGACATGTAAACACGTGAACCACGGGCAAAAAGAATTTATGACCAAAAGGTAAGACATACCAGATTTCCAACTTTTTCAACTGCTCTACAGAGTTTGTTGTTTATTGTCTTATTTGTCCGTGTGGCCTACACTACGTTGGGAGGACCATACGGACGCTCAGGAAGAGATTTGGTGAACATCAATGTTTTGTAGAGGGAGGAGACGACAAGCACAGTGTGCCCCTGACATTTTCTGAAACATCGTGGCAAGTCCTCTGCAGGCCTCCGGGTGTGGGTTGTAGAGTCCGTTCCTAGTACGTTCCCTGCTGGCTGAGCGCTTCAAGCGCCTATGCGGGAAACATATTGGATATATACTTTGGACTCCTCACACCCAGTGGCCTCAATGAGGAAATAGAGGTCAATAATCTGATTTGACCAGTCCCTTTGGCCAACCCCCCCCTTTCCCCCCCTTCTTGCCCTCCCCCTACTAAACAAAAAATCCCAACCTAACCGCTCAATCTACAAACCCCTCTTTCTACCCCCCGTTCTTTTTCCCCTCCCCCTTTTTCTTCCCCATTTGCATTATCCCAATAGTGATGTTTTAGAGTGGTCCACACATTTTTCCAACTGTTCAAATTTTTTTGTTAATCATTTTTGCACCATTTGCTTATTAAAATTGCATACCTTACTGCACTTACAGTGGCGCCTTGTGCTTCCTTTCCCACCCTGTAATTATCTACTTGCCTACTGGGCACTTTCACCCCCTTTCTGCCCAGGACAACTTTCAGCACCGTCACACTTTAAATGTCATTGAGCGCTGTAGCCACATGACTATCTTTTTTTTTTTTTGAGACAGGGCTTTCTTTTGGTGGTATTTAATCATCACTGGGTTTTCATTTTTTGCAAAAAAAATAAAAAATGAAGAAAGACTTGTTTCTCTTAAAAAAATAAAATAAAAAAAAATGCCCACTGTAGAACCTTGAATTACAAGCATAATCTGTTCCAGGAGAATGCTTGTAATCCAAAGCACTCACATATCAAAGCGAGTTTCACCATAAAAGTCAATGGAAACGAAGATAATTTGTTCCACATTGACTTCTATTGCATGCAATAACACATGTGGCCAGAGGTGTGGGGGGGGCGCTGGAGAGACTCGGAAATACTTGGAGACTGCTCGGATGTACTCGGAAACCCTTGGAAAGGCTTGGGAACCGTGCAGCTGCCCTGTTGCTCTGAATGGCTTGGAGTCTCGTCCCACCCCCCCGCACCTCTGGCCAAATGTCACAACACTCGCAAGCCGAGTCAGGATTTAAAAAAAATAATAGCTGGTATTGCGAAACGCTCGTTAACCACGTCACTCGCAATCCAAGGTTCAACTGTATTTACTAATGTAGCACTGACCCCCGAAGGAGCTGCTGGTTTGATTGGGCTTACCGTTACCTTCTTCTCCTCGATTTGCGTCTAGGGGTTTCCCATGGTAGATGGCTCAGAAACTTTAGAGACTGACGACAGATCCACATAAAGGGATTTTTATTGCAAAAAAATGTAGACAATGAACAGTCTCTAAAAATAAGATCAGGGGTAGAGGAAGGAAGTTTAGGTACTCTTATGCCGCGTACACATTGTCAGAATTCCGGCCAGAAAAAGACTGATGAGAGCTTTTCATCAGAAAATGCGACCGTGTGTACGCTCCATTGGAATTTAGCTGTCCGAATTTCCGCCAGCCAGAAATTGATAGAAAGTTTTTCCGTCTGGAAAATTGAGAACATGCTATCGGTAATTCCGATCGTGTGTATGCAATTCCGAAACTCCAAAAAATCACACATGCTCAGATTCAACTACCAGACAGAAGCTATTGGCTACAGGCTATTGAACTTCCTTTTTCTAGTTCCGTCGTACATGTTGTACGTCACCGCGTCGGAATTTGGTGTGACCGTGTGTAGGCAAGACAGCATGAGCGGAATTCCGTCGGGAAAACCATCAGAGCTTTTTCTGATGAGAATTCCGATCCTGTGTACGTGGCATTAGTGTCAAAGTCAATAATGAAGAAGGACTTGCTTACTTTAACGAAATCCAAAGAATACTCATTCGCAACTGGATGGTCACTCAAGTTGGGTAGTCCCCTCTCTCACAAAGCCTAGCAGCCAACAAGGTGCTTCCTCAGGAAAAAGTCTCTGCCACAGACGTTGTTGTAGAACATACAGGAATACGTCTCTGTCACAGACGGTGTTGTAGAACTTCAGGAAACTAAAACTTGTTTCACACTGGTGTGTAGGGATGAGCTTCGTGTTCGAGTCGAACGTTGGCTGTTTGTCCGTTCGGCGAAATCCGAACTCTTGGTCCGTTCGCGTCAAAATTCGTGTGGTGCGCACGGCCCACAATGCACTGCGATGGCGCAGTGCATTGCTGGCTCATGATTGGCCAAGCATGCACTGTGACCCCGCATGCTTGGCCAATCGCAGCGCCAGCAGCGAGGAGAGCCATGATTGGCCACAGGCAGGATGCCTGTGGCCAATCATAGCTCAGGCTGTGTAGTGCACGCCCCACACTATATAAGGCCGCCTTTGAGGCGGCCTCGTGTAGTGTGTTGGCATCTGAAGCAGTGGGTGTTCTGTGTACCTTCAACACAGTTACACACCAATAGTTTTTGGCTGATTTCCTATCTTGCTCTTGTGTAGTGGTTATTGTCTGTGCCCTGACCGCAGTATACACCGCTATATTCACCTCACCTATATAGCTAGTGATCTAGCTTTAATAATAGAGCTTGCAGTCAGTAGTGTCAGGAGATAGTGCGTGCTGTGTGCGTGCTCTGGACCCAGTACATACCGCTATAATCCACCTACATAGCTGTTCTCTATTTGAGCCCAATTGTCATCTGCAGGAGTTATTGGAAGTTGTGTGTGCTTCCAGCACAGCACAGTATACATCTGTATATACCCCTTTATCTCTGCTGTTCTATAAAAAAGGCATCTGCAGGAGTTAGTGGGTGTTGTGTGCCTCCAGCACAATATAAACTACCCAACTACTGTTTTACCCAACTCCCTTCAGGCCATTACCATGTCTGGAAGGCCAGCAAGGAGAGGCAGACAGGCGCGAGCCGATAAAAGAGGGCAAGCAGGCTCTGTGTCTAGAGACAACAGTGCTGGTCGTGGACGCGGTGCATTGTCATCAGCACGTGGCCATGGGACATGCTTGTCCTTCTTTTCTGCAGCTGGACATGTTGAACCGCAACATGCCAACGACTTGGTAGAGTGGATGACCAAGCCCTCTTCATCCTCCTCATCCTCTCTCACCCAGTCTCAGGGTAGTAGCAAAGCAGCTGCCAATGCATCGTCTTCCCTCCTCTCAATATCATCATCAGTGACTCCTTCCCTAGACCCACCACGTCCTCCTGAGGAGTCTCCTGAACTCTTTGAGCACAGTGTTGGGTACATGCTCCAGGAGGATGCCCAGTGTTTGGTGGGCTCTGATGATGACACTCAGGTAGAGGAAGGCAGTAGCGTGAGCGCAGAGAGAGGGGATGCTCAAGAAGGACAGCAATCTGGCAGTCATGTTCCACAAGCTGCAGCATACTGCCAGGTTTGCTACAGCGATGAAGAGGGAGGGGATGATGAGGGCACTGACTCCACGTGGGTGCCTGGAAGGAGGGAGGAGGAGGAGGAGGAGGAGGCGGCACATGTCCAACGAGGCAGGATGCCCTCCGGGGGCCAGCTTAGGGGAAGCACACCGACTGAATCACACCGCAGAGCTCCGCCTGCGCAGAGTGCTTCCTCTGCGCGTTATTCTAAAAGTTCTTTGGTGTGGGCCTTTTTTGAGACGAGTGCATCAGATCGCACCGCTGCTATTTGCAACATATGTCTCAAGCGTATCTCACGTGGCCAAAACATCAGCCGCTTGGGCACCACATGCTTGACCAGACATATGTTGACCTGCCATGCAGCTCGTTGGCAAGCGTACCTCAAAGACCCACACCAAAGAACAAAGCGGACCTCTCCTTGCTCCTCATCAGCTGGCATCTCCAACCCCACTAGACCTTCAGTCCTCTCTGAAACCTGCTCTGAGAGGAATGAAGGTGTAGAATTAGGTGTGTCACAGCCAAGTGCTTCCGGGAACTCTGCTAGTGGTACACCCACGTCCGATTATAGCAGGCAAATGTCCCTGCCCCAGCTGCTGGACCGGCGGAAGAAGTTTACTCCCAGCCATCCACATGCCCAGCGGTTGAATGCTAGCTTAGCTAAATTGCTAGCACTTCAACTGCTGCCTTTTCAGTTGGTAGACTCGGCCCCCTTCCGTGAGTTTGTACAATGTGCGGTTCCTCAGTGGCATGTCCCCAAACGCCACTTTTTCTCACGGAAGGCGATTCCGGCTCTCTACCGGCATGTGGAAGGCAATGTCCTTGCCTCGCTGGACAGGGCGGTCAGCGGTAAGGTGCATATTACCGCTGACTCATGGTCCAGCAGGCATGGACAGGGACGTTACCTGTCTTTTACGGCCCATTGGGTCACTCTTCTGGCAGCTGGGAAGGATGCAGGACAAGGTGCAGTAGTGTTGGAAGTTGTTCTGCCACCACGCCTCCAAAATGCTACTATTGGTTGTGACACACCTCTCTCCTCCACCCCCTCCTCTTCTTCTTCCTCCATGGCCTCTTCCAGTGCTCTGTCCTCAGAACCAGCGGTGCTCCGTAAGCGTTCCAGGGGCTACGCAAGTACGCAGGCAAAACGATGCCATGCCGTGCTTGCGCTGGTTTGTTTGGGGGACAGGAGCCACACTGGGGCGGATGTTTTGTCAGCTCTGCAGGGGCAGGCCGAGAGGTGGTTGACGCCACGCCAGCTTAAGCCAGGAATGGTGGTTTGCGACAATGGCACCAACCTCCTCTCCGCCCTCCGACAGGGACAACTGACCAATGTGCCCTGTGTAGCTCACGTCCTTAACCTGGTGGTGCAGCGGTTCTTGGGCAGGTACCCCGGCTTACATGATGTCCTGAAGCAGGCCAGGAAAGTCTGTGTGCATTTCCGCCGATCATTTAATGCCTGTGCTCGGCTGGCTGAGCTCCAAAAGGAGTTGAACCTGCCCAAGAACCGCCTTATATGTGACATGCCCACCAGATGGAACTCAACATTGGCCATGCTGCAGCGGCTGCACACGCAGCAGAGGGCCATCAATGAGTACCTGTGTGACTACGGCACCAGGACAGGGTCAGGGGAGCTTGGTTTTTTCTCACCACGCCAGTGGGGCATGATCAGGGATGCATGCACTGTCCTGTCACCGTTTGAGGAGGCCACAAGGATGGTGAGCAGTGACAGTGCATGCATCAGTGACACTGTACCTCTTGTCCACCTCTTGGAGCATATGCTGCGTGGAATAATGGACAGGGCACTTGAGGCAGAACAGAGGCAGGAAGAGGAGGACTTCCTTGCCACTCAAGGCCCCCTTTATCCAGACAGTGTTCCTGCTGTGCCACCCATCACACAGGAAGAGGGTGAGGAGGAGGAAGAGGAGGAGGAGGATGATTGTGTCAGCATGGAGGTGGAGGCTGGCACTCAGCATCAGCATCAGCAGCAGCAGTCTTATAGGGATGATTTACAGTCAGAAGAAACACGTGGACTTGTACGTGGCTGGGAGGAGGTAGCTGCGGATCATGTTGTCCTTAGTGACCCAGAGGACTCCGGACCGAATGCCTCAGCTAACCTACGCTGCATGGCCTCCCTGATCCTGCAAAGCCTGCGGAAGGATCCTCGTATTCTTCGGATCAAGGAGAGGGACCATTACTGGCTGGCCACTCTCCTTGATCCACGGTACAAGGGTAAGGTTGCCGACCTTATCTTGCCATCGCAGAGGGAGCAGAGGATGAGACATCTCCGGGAGGCCTTGCAGAAAGCTCTGTGCAACGCGTTCCCAGAGACTGGGAGGTTACAAACTCCTGGTCCTGGACAACGTGTTGCTGAGGCATTGGTCAGAAGGAGCGGTGGAGAAGGTGGCCGTCTGACTGATGCTTTCAGACAATTTTTTAGTCCGCAGCCCCAAGGTATGATTGGTTCCAACACCCATCGCCAGCGTCTAATTTACATGGTGCAGGAATACCTAGAGGCAAGGTCAGACTTGGACACCTTTCCCACCGAAAATCCTCTGGCTTACTGGGTCTTGAGGATGGATCACTGGCCAGAGCTTGCACAGTATGCAATTGAGCTACTGGCCTGTCCTGCATCCAGCGTTCTTTCGGAACGCACCTTCAGTGCTGCTGGTGGCTTTGTTACCGATCACAGGGTGCGCCTGTCCACCGAATCAGTTGATCGACTGACCTTCATCAAGATGAATCAGTCTTGGATCACCCACAGCTACCAAGCACCTGAAGCTGATGTAACCGAAATTTTTTTTTTGAAATACCACATCCCTTCAAGACTGCCTATGCTGATGCTGAGTGACCGTCCTGTTATGTTGATTGTCTATCCTCTTCCTCCTCCGCTGATATGTTGGAAGAACATTTTTGGTTCTGGGTGATGCCAGCAGCCCAATTTTTCTGCCTCTGTTTAACAGGGGCGTTTAAGTAAAATTTTTGATGCAATGCTTTGCAGCAGGGCTAATTCCTGCAATAAAACTAGAGTATATGGCAGAGGTTGCAGTGTGGTGGCACCAGTGCCTAAGGCCCAATTTTTCTGCCCCTGTTTAACAGGGGCGTTTAAGTACAATTTTTGATGCAATGCTTTGCAGCAGGGCTAATTCCTGCAATAAAACTAGAGTATATGGCAGAGGTTGCAGTGTGGTGGCACCAGCACCAGTGCCTAAGGCCCAATTTTTCTGCCCCTGTTTAACAGGGGCGTTTAAGTACAATTTTTGATGCAATGCTTTGCAGCAGGGCTAATTCCAGCAACAAAACTAGAGTATATGGAAGAGGTTGCAGTGTGGTGGCACCAGCAGCAGTGCCTAAGGCCAAATTTTTCTGCCCCTGTTTAACAGGGACATGTAATTACAATTCTTGATATAATATTTCACAGGAGGGCCCGTTCCTGTGCCCACCCAGAGTAACGGTGAGGACTTATAGTGTTGTGGCACCAGCACCACAACCACCAAAGGTCAATTTTTCTACCACTGTTCAACAATGGCATGTAATTACAATTCTTGATATAATTGTTCACAGCAGGGCGCTCCAGCGCCCACCAAGAGTCACTTTGAGGGCTTACAATGTTGTGGCAAAACCAACACCTTGTTCCGCCATTTCTGCAGAGCATATAGGGCAGGCCCCTACTTTCAAACATCCAACTTACAAACATCTCCTACTTGCAAACGCAAGGAGACAGCAGCAAGTGAGATGAAAAAAGATGGACGACAAAACAAATTATACAGGGGTGATAACCCTTCCCTATGTTTTCCAAAAAGCTAAAAAATTGTTTTTTTGACTGGAGCTACACTTTAAAAATGTACCAGTTGAAAATGACAAACAGATTCAACTTAACACAACAAACCTACACAGTCCCTGTCTTGTTTGCACCGCCTGTATACTGCTGTTCTGAGTATATAGGGCCTGGGGGCCACACGCATTTCCTTTTTTTAATATGGGTACGGGGTTCCCCTTAATATGCGTACAAGACCCAAATAGGCTGGTAATGGGCAGGGAGGGCTACCCATGCCATTTTTCTCAATGATTTTCAACCATATTGCAGGAACCAGATATAACATTAAAATCGCAAGCAGTTTTAAATGGTGTTATTTCCGTTAATGTCATTTTGTGCAGGGACTGTTCTAAACACGGGAAACACGTGGCACTTCACAGGCATACTACAGACACCCCCCAGGCACCATATTTAAAGGAATATTTCACTTTTTTTTTTCACTTTAATCGTCATTAAAATCAGTGCTCCCGCCAAAACGGCCATTTTTAAAACTTTTTTTTGCATTGACCCATGTCCCCTGGGGCAGGAGTCAGGCCCCCAAACCCTTTTTAGGACAATATCTTGCATATAAGCCGTTAAAATTAGCACTTTCCATTTCGAACGTTCGAGTCCCATAGACTTCAATGGGGTTCTAACGTTCGTAACGAACGTGGGGTCCGTTCGAAAGTTCTGGTGCGAACCGAACCGGGGGGTGTTCGGCTCATCCCTACTGGTGTGATACCTGGATCTTTCAGCCAGCTTGGCGATACCCACGAGACTGGATTCACTTAGGCCCTGCTAGCCCTTCTGGCTGCAGCTGCCTCTCTCCACTGGCCCTCCACCCATCCCAGACTGCAATCTCCCAGTCCACTTCCCAACTGTGTTTCACTCACCAGCCCCCCCTGGCTGCGAACAGTTGTTCCTCCCTGGAGACTTGCCTAGCGGTGCTCTCCTACTGTCCTCCCCTTGCTCCCATGCCTCCTGTCCAGGACACCTCCAGGTCTTCTTAAAAGGTCCTGTACGCCTCTAATGATTAAATACCACCAACAGAAAGCTCTACCTGTGTAAGAAAAAAAAACAAAACAATAAAAAATTTATTTGGGTACAATGTTGCATGACCGTGCACTGGCCATTCGAAGTGTGACAGTGCTGAAAGCTGAAAATTGGCCTGGGCAGGAAGGGGGTAAAAGTGCCCAGTAGGCAAGTGGTTAAAGCGGGGTTCCACCCTAAAGTGGAACCTCCGCTGATCGAAACCCTCCCCCCCTCCGGTGTCACAATTGGCACCTTTCAGGGGGGAGGGGGGTGGAGATACCTGTCAAAGACAGGTATTTACACCCACTTCCGGGCATAGACTCCCGTGGGAGTCTATACCATTTCCTGCCCTGCCGCGCTGTCTGCTGGGACACACACGGGTCTCAGAGACAGCGCGGAGAATTCCTATTGCTCTGCGCGACTCACGCATGCGCAGTAGGGAACCGGGAAGTGAAGCCGATTCGCTTCACTTCCTGATTCCCTCACCTAGAATGGTGACGGCAGCAGCCGAGAGCCGAGCGATCGATCTCGGCTGCCGGCATCGCTGGAACCCGGACAGGTGAGTGTCCATTTATTAAAAGTCAGCAGCTGTAGTATTTATAGCTGCTGACTTTTAATATTTTTTTTTTTAGGTGGAATCCCTCTTTAAGTAGAAGATGGGGGTAGTCCCTACTCCTCTGGAACCTCTCCCTAACTCTCAGCACTTTCCCTGACAGACGGGGAACCTGTCCCTACGTTCACCACTCGCAAAATGTGCGCTAAACCAGGGAGCCAGTGTCTTAAATAAGCGCTGCCCTCACCAAAGATGGTCGCGGCGGTCAATCAGGGCACTAGCATTTAATCAGACCGCTAATTTCCCCACATCCTCCTTCTCCTTCTGCATTGCTGATTAAGCCTAGCGCCACCTACAGAAGGGAGTACAGACGGCACCTTGCAGTCCACAATTGATTTAGTGACAACAGTTTAATTTCTTTACATTGAAGTGATTCCCTTTCACTTCCTGTTGTGTCTACACTGAAGGAAAATTGCCCTAATAGGAGGGGTGTTGTAACTATTCCCTATGAAATGTCATGCAGCCATAGCTGGAGTCCATGTAGACAAGAAGTGGCTGCTGGAAATAAGCGGCAGTGAGAGACCCATAAAGTGCTTTGGGAAACCAAATGCCATTCGCTTAGGGTTTACATCTACTTTGAGGCTGGGTTCACATATATGCAAATTGGATGTGGGTTTCACTGCATCCAAATTGCATGACAGGCGAGTGTAACCAGCTCTCAATAAAAGCACAAACCCACAGCCATACAGGCAGGTATGACCAGCTCTCAATGGAGCCGGGTTCCCACAGGTCCAGGGCGGTCTATGGAGCGGATGGCAAAAGGGTCTTGTGCGTGTTTGGGTGCCGTTTAGGTGCAAATTCAGGCAAAAATGTGAATCATACCTGAGGCTAGGTATACAAATAATGTATGCAAATTGGATGTGGGTTTCAACGCATCCAAATTGCACGACAAGCCAGTGTAACCAGCTCTCAATAAACCCACAGCCATATATGTGTTGCCAGCTGAACCGGTGAACAGACAGGCACCGGACCCCAGGCACAAATCCATAGCCATACATATGTGAACTCAGCCTGAACCGGTTAACAAAGTGGTCATCAACCCTGTCCTTAGGGCCCACTAACAGGCCAGGTTTTATGTATTACCTTGGGGGGGAGATGCAGACTAGAATACGACAATCACTGAGCAGCAAATGATATCACCTGTGATGTATTTCAGTTATCTTGCAAACCTGGCCTGTTGGTGGGCCCTGAGGACAGGGTTGATGACCACTGGGTTAACAGACATGCAGTGGACCCCAGGCACAAACCCACAGCCGCACATATCTGAACCCAGCCTAAAGCCCAACTCCCATAAGAAATTATCTCTTGCAGTGGCACTGTGTTGCACTGCAAGGGTTAATTACTTGTTTCGCTCTAGAGCAGTGATTGCAAACTTTGGCACCGCAGATGTTTTGGAACTACATTTCCCATGATGCTCAACTACAATGCAGAATGCATGAGTATCCTGGGAAATGTAGTTCCAAAACATCTGGGGTGCCAAGGTTCACCATCACTGCTCTGGAGGAACAATAAAAGGAGATTTACCTACTGGATCCTTTGCTCCTCCCTGCAACTAGACTTCACTCTAGTGTTCTATGGTCCTTACATCATCAACACAAATAGGAGGGACCATAGCCCTACCCTGGACACGAGGGTGCTGAGGGACAGTCCACCGCCAGATTGTAGGGGAGCACCATCTGCTGGGGAGTGGTGGATCAGGTAAGTAAAGCAGTTTCTCCTCTCTCCTAGACAAAATGTTAAAATAAGCCTTGCAGACAGGGCAATGGATAACTTTTTTTTCCTACCCAGAGTTGGGCTTTAAGACCTTTCCTGCAATGAAACAAAAACAGCGAGTATAAATAGGAGGGCATTGAGTTTACAGGTAACTTTTATCCTATTTTATGTCCAGTGAGACTGAGAGAGGTAAAATGAGGACATCTAGATATGGACAGGGGGAGAGGTAACACGAGGACATTGTGCTTATTGCCATGTGGACAGGAAGTGTGCTTCTATTCCTAGAGTAATAAATGGGCACAGCGACAGGTGAGTGAAACATTAATTCATCTGCACATATCCTTCAACTAGCTTTGTCCCCTGGGCCATGAATGGAAAGTGAATTCCTTTCAGGTTGAGATCCATGTATTTTACACTCTACGGCTGATAACCATCTATATAAGGAAGAATTTCCCCACATAAACCAGTGGAGGGCCCTGTTTCGATATTGGATATAACTAGCATAACAACATTTCTCATAAGTGCACCCATTAGTGACAGCTAGTAACGCCTCTCTGCCTGCAGCAAATAGAACCCCAAAAGGCCTCTTTTTTTGTTTTAGGAATACAAAGGATTTTAGGACCAGCTCCCCTGGTCCTAAACTTGGCTTATAATGTAAATGTAGTTTATAGGCAGCTCGGACTGATTGTACAGTTTATCTGGTCGTTCCCTAAGCTCAATTAGGTGGTGCATTTCTTACCAGTAAGTGTCACTGGTACCATAGTCCATAGTATGAGATCCAGAGTACAACTAGGTTGAGTTATGAAAATGTATATTCCTTAGAGCCAGACCAGTAGGAGGTTCATGGCCACTGGTGCATTCTAGGAGAGTATAAATATTTGGACTGGGCCATGTGATCTCTCTCTCTTGCGTCAGGCCCTTGGCCTGAGGAGGTGCTGCTAAAGGGAGCTCTGCATGTAGGCCCAGAAGCCTGCCTACTAATCCTGAGATGGTCCTTAGGCTGGCTTGCCCGGCGTGGTAGAAACTGAGCCAAATTTTGAAGACCCAGGGGAAGACCCTTGCTGGAGAGAGCCAGGTTGAAGGCTGGTCTCTCAGGAGGGCCTGGTGACTCGTTTGGAGGATGCACCTGAATGTAGGAACGGGTTTACAGTATCACTGGGTTGGCTTAAAAGTCCTGGTATTGTAAAGATGTGCTTTTTCTGTATGCAAGGAGTCTGTAAGTGATCTGCTGTGGGTAGCGGAAGGGATTAGTATGAGAGAGGATTGGGGGTCTCTGACATGGAAATGTATAGATAGGCAACACCTATCCTCATATTAATTAATGGTTCCAAATTAATGATAACTACTGCAGTAGGGAACAGACACAAGATACACTCTGCGTCTTTCCAAATAACTGTTCTGCTTTATTATGACGCATTTGCAGGTTTTTATACACATGATTACGTAGGTATCGCATTAATATTACAGTTGTACTTTTATGGTAACAAGGTGCGTAACATAGGCAGGCTAATTCTAATCAGGACTCAAAAGAATGCAAACATGTACTGAAAACATTATTAGTGCCATGCGCACAGTGAGGACAGTATACAATACATACAAAATAGAATACAATTATATACAGAACTTACAAATTTCCTTTACAGTCTCCATGTTCTACATTATGGCTGGGTTCACACTAGTCCGGTGCAAATTTCAGCTCCGGTTTCCCTGCAAAGATAAAAAGCAGCTGTTCAGCGGTTCCTCTCCATTGTACCTGCGGATCAGCTGACCTGGAAGAGGGGGGGGGGGTGTAGTGAAGAGGGGGAGAGAATTTGTGTTCAGAACAGAACGCATCTGCGAATCAGATGTGTTCGCATTGAAGATTATGTGCCTGCAATTCGCACTGCAATGCCTAGAAAGCGCACATGTTTTTTTGGGCAATGCAGAGTGTGGATGCATTGCACATATGTGAACCAGACTCATTTAAATTAACAGATTTTGGCGTCCAATGTGTGTTCAAAACTCCCCATTATAGTTGTAGCGGTACCCTCACGGGGGGCTGCTGAGTTTGTTCATTACCTTTTGCCAGACTGTTCCGCTTCCGATCCCCCCATGCAATTACATGACACCAAATAGTCAATATTCCGGATTTTATAATTCTTTATTCTGGGTATAAATCGGTGGGCTATTCAGTAGGGTATATGAGATGCCCCATCCGACCCCACGTTTAGGTTAAAGGGTATTAATCTGGAGCCGTGGCTTGGTTAATTAAATCCCTTATAGCGATCCTTTCCTGGTTCCGTCTCTCTCTCTCTCTCTAACGCAGCACTCCCAGTGTGGTAAGCATTACTCTGAATAACGCTGTGGGTGTTGAACTCAAAGACAAAGGCCACACTGCCTATTTCCATGACTTGTGTTGTTAAACTTCCCCCAGTCCTGGAAAGTGCTTGATACTGTGGTCCTTGGATACACACTATGAAGTTCCTGAGTAGCTATCCTGGGTTTGCACTCCAGTTGCACTCTCCCAATCAACAGTCCATGTTCTACTCACAGAAAGTCGATTATCCAGTCTTCTTCCTCCGCTTAGCTCCAACTTCCTCCTCCTCCTCCCATGCTGTCTGGCACATCCCTGCATGGGACGTCCGGTATTCCTCCAGCGCTACATGCTGACGTCTCCTCCAGGAGCCAGACTTTTGGCCTCCCTGGAATCGCCTCCGGCTATCCGGCTCCGGGATCTCTGAACTCTTGGGCCTCTAGCCTCGAACCTTCCCAGAGCATGTAACCCCCCACCCTTTTATGAGAGACCACCCCTTGGCCAAATGAATTAACCATTGGTCAATCCTCTCACATGGGTTTCCTGCCTCTCAGGTCTCAGCCCATCCTCTCTTTCCAGCACAATCCACTGTTAAGCAGAGAAGGTATCCTTGAGCCCAAGTGTAGGCGGCCATACCCCCTACTATTCTGACACTCCCAACCCTGAATACACAACCAGGCCTAGCAAAAGGACACGGTCCTGGTTAAATTTGCCTCTCTCTATATCCTATACTATCAAGAAAACATCACTAAGCACCTACCTAAAAGTAGGGGGCACTACATAGTCATGGACTCAGCCCTAGGGTAAGCTCGCTCCCTGCCTCTGGAGGTGGCACCCTTGTGCATCCATGTTACCTGCATTTTACTGCATGTATGTGTGAATTTAGCCTAATACAGCAGGGTATAGAAAAGACTCACCCCCCTTTAAAATAATCACATTTTGTTGCTTTGCAGCCTGGAATGAAGACCAGCACAGTTTTTGTTTTATCCAGCTGTATTTACTCAGCGCAACTTATAACATCCAAGTGAAAGATATAACACCAACATATCAGAAAAAAAAGTAAAAACAGAATCACTGAGTTGGAAAAAGGATCATCCCCATACTAAAAATAACTTGATTGCGTAAACTCAATCAAGTGTAGTTCATCACCTTCTCAATGGCACACAAAGCCATTTGACTTTCAACTGTGATCATTTTGATTAGCTCAGCATGAAATGAGCTTTCCTGGAGCATTTCAGTCCAGGGTAGTGCAACTGAAGCAACCAATCAACTATGGGTGGCAAGGCACTGTCCCCAGCATCTCTGGGAAAAATTTGCGAGCAGTCGGGAGATGGATACAAAAACATTTCAAAAGCTTCATCAATGCCTAGAAGCACAGTGAAGTGGGGGCACACTTGCAACTGGGGGTCTTTCTCCAAGTGGGGGGGATTTCAATAAGTGGAAGCACTTCTGACTCTGCACTTATTAACTGATTATCTGATTATCTGACTGTCTCATCTGAGAATCTCTTCTCTCACCCTACAGGTATGTGCTAACTGAACCATCTCCACCCAAAAACTGAAACACTGCTATCTGCTTTTCATGTTTGTCTTTAAAAATGCTGGTATGTTGTCTTTGCTCAACAGTCTGTAGCCCTGTCCACATTACAATGTTTTATTATCTGCCTTGTCTTACCCAAAATTATGGCCCCTCTAACTTTAGTGCCCTCTTGCTAGCCTGTTTCTGAAGTTAGAATTTAGCCCTGTTACCATCCAAGCTTTATTTACCTCCTGATTGATAATTGAAATCCACCCACACCCCACCCCTATCAGTATAAAGCTAAGCTTCACTTTGGGGGAAGCTATTGCTGGGGGCACACTTGCAACTGGGGGTCTTTCTCCAAGTGGGGGGGGATTTCAATAAGTGGAAGCACTTCTGACTCTGAAGAGAAGGAACACAAGGAAATACTTTGAAAAACACCGCAAAGACAGCAGGTGAACTCGCTTATCCCTTTAGGCCCTTTCTCCTTATAACATGCATTCTCTACCACTCCTTCTGACAGCTCTGTCCTCTATACTAAAATGATCTCAACTCCGCCCCACTTCTCCCCCCCACAGCATATATATATATCACCCTCACTTCTGTCCTCTCCTTATTACTGCACCCACCAACTCCTGCTAATTCTAAATCCACACACACTAAAAATCTCCAAGACCCTGGGGCATGTCCCTTCATAAAAATCCCACTCTCATATTACCTCCCTCTCCCTCCTGCTTCTCCTAACCTCTGGAGATATATCCCCAGACCTCCATCATTAAACTGCACCCATCACCCTGCACCCTCTGGCAGCAGCCGCAATCAACACAATTTAGTTCCCATTTCTATTCTTCCCAAGACCAGACTCCCTTTCTCCTGTGCCCTGTGGAACTCCCGATCTGTCTGCAACAAACTCACCTCTCTACATGACATCTGTATCACCAACTCATTTAACCTACTCGCCATCACCGAAACCTGGCTCCACGAATCAGACACTGCATCTTCTGCGGCCCTATCCCATGGTGGTCTTCTCTGGACTCACTCCCCCAGATCCAATGGACATAAGGGAGGAGGTGTTGGAATCCTTCTAACCCCACATAGCACCTTCCAGGTACTTCAGCCACCTCCCTCTCTGTCACTCTCCTCTTTCGAAGCACACTGCATTCGTCTCTTCACTCCAATTTCTTTAAGAATAGCCGTGATCTACAGGCCCCCTGGACCAGTATCAACATTTCTTGATGACTTCTCTGCCTGGCTACCCTACTTTCTTTCTTCTGAAATCCCCACAATCATTCTCGGGGACTTCAACATCCCTATTAATACTAACACCTCTGCTCCTTCCAAACTTCTCAGCCTAACCTCCTCCTTTGACCTGAAGCAGTGGATACATGATCCTACTCACTCCGAAAGCAATATCCTTGACCTCGTTTTCTCTCACCTTTGCACTCCATGCAACCTCTCTAACTATCCATTCCCTCTCTCTGATCACCACCTTATTAGTTTCACACTCTCCCTCTTCTTCACCTCCTCTCCCTCCAACCGCATTAAAGTTACCCGCAGAAACCTACGTCATCTCAAGCCTTCTCTTCTCTACTCTGCTATTGACAACCTCTACGACAAAATCTCACCCCTATCCTGCACCAACCTAGCCACTTCTGTCTACAACACTTCACTTCTGGACTCACTGGCCCCCCTCACTACACACAGAATTAAGCCCCGACCCCTTCAACCTTGGCAAACAGATGCCACTAGAAGTCTGAAAAAACTTAGTCGTGCTCATGAGCGCCTGTGGTGCAAGACGAAGTCTCAGAGACATTTCAACCAATATAAATCTGCCCTCCAAAATTACAATTCCAGCCTCCTCTCTGCCAAGCAGAACTATTTTATCACTCTCATCAGCAACCTATCATCCCGTCCCCATCAACTCTTCTCTACTTTCAACTCTCTACTTCGTCCTCCACCGCCTCCACCCGCCAACTCACTCACTGCCCAGGAGATTGCTAATCACTTCAAACAGAAGATTGATACAATTCGCATAGAGATTTCTACTGTTCTGATACCCTCCACGCTTTACACATCATGCCCACAGGCACAATCATTACTTCCCTCCTTCAACCCCACCACTATAGACGAAGTTGCTAAACTACTTGGTAATGTCCACCTTACCACCTGTCCTCTGGATCCTGTTCCCTCGCAAATGCTGCGTTCACCCTCTGACTCTATGCTACACTCTCTAACTCACATCTTCAATCTCTCCCTCTCTTCTGGCATCTTCCCCAACTCTCTAAAACATGCACTTGTCAAACCCATACTTAAAAAACCCTCACTGGACCCATCCAATCCAAACAACCTACGCCCCATCTCCTTGTTCCCCTTTTTATCCAAACTACTCGAACGTCTGGTCTACAACCAACTGAGTGACCACCTCGCTGATAATGGCCTTCTTGATCCCCTTCAGTCTGGATTTCGTCCTCAACACTCCACAGAAACTGCTCTCCTAAAACTAACAAACGATCTACTAACGGCCAAAACCAAACGACATTATTGTGTACTCCTCCTCCTGGACCTCTCTGCTGCCTTTGATACGGTTGACCACCCCCTCCTTCTCAAAAAACTCCACACCTTTGGTCTCCGTGACCGTACTCTACGATGGTTCTCTTCCTACTTATCCAACCGCACCTTTAGCGTTTCTTACAACTCTACTTCCTCCTCTCCTCTTCCTTTCTCTGTTGGGGTCCCCCAAGGTTCTGTTCTTGGACCACTCCTATTTTCAATCTATACCTCCTCCCTGGGTCAACTGATAGCCTCCCACGGCTTCCAATACCACCTCTATGCTGACGACACCCAAATCTATTTCTCTACCCCTCAGCTCACTCCCTCTGTCTCCTCACGTATCACTAATTTACTATCAGATATATCAGTCTGGATGTCACATCACTTCCTCAAAATCAATCTATCAAAAACCGAACTTATAATTTTTCCTCCCCCATATGCCCCTTCCCCTGATCTCAATGTCAAAATTGATGGCACAACCATAAGCCCATCCCCTCATGCCAAGGTTCTAGGTGTAGTCCTGGACTCTGAACTCTCCTTCAAGCAACACAACCAATCACTGTCCAAATCCTGCCGCCTCAACCTCCGCAACATCTCCAAAATATGCCCCTTTCTAACCAATGACACAACAAAGCTCTTAATTCACTCGCTGGTCATCTCTCGCCTCGACTACTGCAACTCCCTTCTCATTGGCTTACCTCTACATAGTCTATCACCTCTTCAATCCATTATGAATGCCGCTGCCAGACTCATCCACCTTACCAATCGCTTGGTGTCTGCTACTCCTCTCTGTCAATCCCTCCACTGGCTTCCGCTCAGCCAAAGAATTTAATTCAAAATACTAACAATTACATACAAAGCCATCCACAACTCGGCCCCCAGCTACATCACTAGCTTAGTCTCTAAATACCAACCTACTCGTCCTCTTCGTTCCTCTCAAGACCTCCTGCTCTCTAGCTTCCTCATCACCTCCTCCCATACTCGCCTCCAGGACTTTTCCAAAGCCTCCCCAATCCTATGGAATGCCCTACCCCAATCTGTCCGCTTATCTCCTACTTTATTAGCTTTTAGACGATCCCTGAAAACACTTCTCTTCAGAGAAGCCTACCCCACCCACACCTAACTGTATTTTCATTTTCTCCATCAGATCATCCCCCACAGTTATTACCTTTTTGTTTCAACTTGACCCTCCCTTCTAGATTGTAAGCTCTAACGAGCAGGGCCCTCTGATCCCTCCTGTACTGAATTGTATTGTAAGTGTACTGTCTGCCCTCATATTGTAAAGCGCTGCGCAAACTGTTGGCGCTATATAAATCCTGAATAATAATAATAATTATTAAGAAGTGGAAGGTATTTGGTACAACAGAGGCCCTCCCTGGATCAGGGTGTCACTCCAAACTGGATGAAAGAGCCAGGAGGAATCTGGTCAGAGAGGCCATCAAGAGGTCTACAGCAACTCGGAAGCAGTTGCAGGAATTGATGACAAAAAGTGGTCATTGCGTGCATGTGAACAACAATGTCACAAATTCTCAACAAACGTGGCTTGTATGGGAGGGTTGCAAGAAAGAAGCCACTCCTCAAGAAAGGCCACATGCAGTCACCACTGAGCTTTGCCAAAATGCACCTTGATGATTCTAAGGCCACATGGAAAAAGGTGTTCAGGTCAGATGAGACAAAAATTGTATTATTAGTATTTGGCCTCAACACCAAACCATATGTCTGGTGGAAATCCAACACAGCTCACCATCCAAATAACACCAGAAGTGATGGCCGAACGGTTCGCCCGGCGGTCGTTTCGCGGCGAATTTCGGACGTTCGCGGTCCGCTCGTTCGGCGGACTATTGGCGTAGTTCGCCCGGCGGACTTACATGTTTAATGTGTAAAAGAACTTTGACCTACGATGACACATCCATCATGGGGTACAGGACAGCCAATTGAGACATGACAGCACATGGACACTTGGACATTCCCCCTAACCTATAAATACACCCGATCCGGCGGCCATTTTACATTCTTTCTTCTGTCACTATAGGGAAAGGTTGCTGTTTGGAGCAGGGACAGATAAAACGCTAGCTATTTGGTACACAAAAGTTCTTTCCAGGACTGGTATAGGTGTTAGGTGTATATAGGTTTGCTGTGCTACTGATTGTTGCAGCAGCCTGAGTGTCTTTTGTCAGTTTAGATAAAGGGACAGAGCACTGTGTCTGCTGCTATTTTAGGGACAGCCAGATTAGTCATCATCATCATCATCATCATCATCATCATCATCATCATTAGCTGTTACTATCAGGTCCACAAAAGAGCTATTCGAGTAACCAGTAATTGTTCCAGTCTCCTCTGTTTTGCCAGTTTGTATAGGGACAGGAAGGAAGCAGTGTGTCAGGCAGTGAGGGTCAGTTTAAAGAGTTGCTGTTACTATTAGTTCCACAAAGGTTCTTTTCATGACTGGTATCAGTGGTACGGTAATAGGCTTGTACACGTATAATATTCTTTCTTCCAAATATAGAAAGAATATTATACTTGACTTCTGCCCTTCTGCTGCAGTCTGCTAATCATTCACAACTCACTTGTTCCACAAAGCTCTTTATCAGGACTGGTAACTTGGTCTGTGTAGGGTGCTACAGTACATAGGGTTGAGTGAGGTACAGTCTGCTGTTCTGTAAGGACCGCTATCGGTCCACAATAGATAGGGTTGAGGTGCACCACTGCTGACCACTGCCCTATACTGCAGCAGTCCTTCAGCAGTATAGGGACTGACGTACAGTCTGCTAATCAGTCACACACAACATACTTGGTCCACAAAGGTCCTTATAAGGACTGGTAACTTGGTGAAGGGTGCTACAGTACATAGGGTTGAGTGCGGTACAGTCTGCTGTTCTGTAAGGACCGCTATCGTTCCACAATACATAGGGTTGAGGTGCACCACTGCTGACCGCTGCCCTATACTGCAGCAGTCCTTCAGCAGTATAGGGACTGACGTACAGTCTGCTAATCAGTCACACACAACCTACTTGGTCCACAAAGGTCCTTATAAGGACTGGTAACTTGGTTAAGGGTACTACAGTACATAGGGTTGAGTGCGGTACAGTCTGCTGTTCTGTAAGGACCGCTATCGGTCCACAATACATAGGGTTGAGGTGCACCACTGCTGACCGCTGCCCTATACTGCAGCAGTCCTTCATCGGTATAGGGACTAAGAGTTGTGTCACAGGGTGATTTAAAAAATGACAGGCAGAGGAAGAGGCAGGCCCTTCCGCAGGGGTGGTAGGGGTAGGGCAGGAGCATGTTATGTACAGCCTTGTAATAAAAGACATCTACAAAGTTTGCATCGTCTGGAGGTATGTTTACTCAGAAAATCTCCATACAGAGGACCACTCCTTCCAAGGGGAGTGATCACGAATACAGTCTTAACAGCGCTTTTATAAGAAAATGGTAACATTACAGTTTATGACTGGCAAACAACCAGAATAGAAACTACGCAATACATTCCGGGATAATCTATTTCATATTTCAAATGGTCATTTTGGCGCTAACACAATAACAAATTTAAAGGTCATTCTGACAATTTGGCAATTTAGATATTAATTAAGAAGGGAAAAGTACTGGGGCTTTCTATAAAAACATCTGGAACATCATTTCTGGGAATAATATGCTTTATCATGTTACTTGGCAGGACATATCATGTAAAGACAAAAGTGAATAACAAGATATGTGTTGCAATATTGAGAAATACCCAAGAAGAATTAAGAAACATTTTATAAAGAAATACATTCGTATATTGAAGGGGAACTCTAGGTTATATACAGATATGTGTTGCATATGTCTTCATATCTTGACATCCCTCCTATGTTTATAATTCTTTAGGTATTCTCTTTAGACTTCCTCTATATCTCTGGGTTGACCTCCAGGTATACGGGCCACCATCTCATGAGCGACTCTGACTCTTGACCTTCGGGGCTCAAAAGAACCAGTATTAGTACAAGCTTTCCAAATAGCGCTACAAGAAGTGGTAGCCATTTTCAAACAACACTTGAATAACATAGGTGCACATTTGATTATAAGGATTATAAGTACTATGATACCAACAATATAAAGGAAAGCTTTCCCAGCTTCCTTCAACCCAAGCAGTTTCAGTATGCTCTTTCCGAAAATTGAGCTTAAGCTGCTGTACCTGTTCTACATGTGAAATGATAGCATCTTCTGCTTTAGTATCATTTCCAATGTAGTTACAACAGCCTGTTCCCACTATGGTGCATATTCCTCCTTGGCTTGCTGGAAGATAATCCAGCACCAGCAGGTGCTGCAAAATCTCCTTTTTAACCATTTTTAGTTCTGTGGCAAGAGCCACAAAGTTCCTATCATACAATGCTGTAATATTATCGAGTCAGCTAAATCAATGATAAAACTGAATGCCTTTTTGATACATCTATTTACCCATGGTATGGAGAATATTGGCTTTATCTCCTTGTCATGGGACTCTACATTAGTGCCAAAGTCACTGGTATAAGTGTTATTAGTATTTTCCTCAACATTAACTAGGGGTACCTCCATGTTAGTCTCAATGTTAGTCTCAATGTTAGTCTCACCCTCCTTGTTCACATCAGGATCTTTAACCTCATCATGATTCTCTTCCTCCCTCCCAGGGTCTGACTGAGAATCGAAATCTCTTTTTAAAAGATGTATGGGGATTTTCCGGATTTGGGACTCCTTAAACTCATTGTTACTCATATACCAAGTGGCAGGTATTACTCTCCCAAAATAACAAACCCCCATAGAATTCAAAGGGATCCAATTATACGCTTTCTTCCCACATATAAAGTAATAACCTGGGGGAGCTGCACAAGCCTTCTTGAAATTATACCCCTGCAAACACATTAATAATTTCATATTGTTTTGCCTAGAATGTTGTCGGTGCGTGTAGTCATGTAGTTCCTGATATCGATCCGTGCTCCATGCCGTATCCTTACCATCAAACCAATATCTGATCTCAGCATTGTCCATACAGTTAAGCCCCGTACACACGAGCGGACTTAAGTCCGAAGGAGTTTCCGACAGAGTTCCGACAGAGTTCCGACAGAGTTCCGACAGAGTTCCGTGGAAACGGACTTGCCTACACACGATCCCACTAAAGTCCGCCCGTCTGGTACGCGGTGACGTACACCAGGTCCGACGAGACTATAAAACGGAAGTTCAATACCAAGTGCGCCACCCTTTGGGCTCCTTCTGCTAATTTCGTGTTTATCTCGTGTTAGTAGAAGTTTGGTGAGAGACGGTTCGCGTTTTTCAGACTCGTATTTTTCAGAACGTTTTTCACTGCTTTTCAGTTTGTGCTTGTGAGGTTTGTATCTGTTTTTTAGTGCGTGTAGTCAGTTCGTCTCTGTATTTTGCAGTGCGATCTAACTGCGCTCGCTGACTTTCAGCTCGCTCTTCACAGGCCTTGCTGTTCTTCAGTGACGTCTGTTAAGTTCGTTCTGACAATCCGACCGTTTTGAAGCCATGTTGCGTGTACGTACTCGTCGTCGAGTTCGTGCTTTGCTTGCGCTTGGTGTTGTAGTTCATTCTTCAACCCAAGAACAGTCCGTGGACGGGGTGTTGAGGAGTTCATGGACGAAGAATTGGTTGCTCCAGCGTGACCAGTTCTCGCACATGCCTTTGCTTCGTGAGATCCGGGAGAATAATCCTGATGATTTCAGGAATTATCTCCGGATGACGGACCCCGTTTTTCACCGTCTGCTGGCTTTGCTGACCCCTTATATCAGCAGGCAGGATACCTGCATGCGGCAAGCCATCACTCCGGAGCAGAGGCTCGTCGCCACGTTGCGCTACTTGGCGACTGGGAGAAGCCTTCAGGACCTCAAGTTCTCGACAGGCATCTCCCCCCAGGCTCTGGGGATCATTATCCCAGAGACCTGTTCTGCCATCATACAGGTCCTGCAGGAGGACTATATTAAGGTAAGATTTATCATTTAACATCACATTTTATTGTCTTTAATGTTTGCTAATGCCTTGTATTTCTTTCCTCAATCTCTAATTACCATGATTGCAATATGCTGTGAATGTCCCCTTTGTCCTCATGCATGCTGTAATCTTTTAATGCTCCTTTTTTGTCTTTCCTGCATATTTGCCTTCATTAAACCTCACCAACATGCTATGGTAGGCCCATATCCACCTAGTCTAGTCACTTAAAATGTCTTTTGTCAGCTCCATTCTATTGCTTTATCCTAAAACCAAACATTTAAAGATTATTCCAAATGGTCTGTGTCCCCTTAACTGAATCCCCCCCCCCCCTTAATAGTATCCCAAATGGTCTGTGTGTCCTTTAACTGGATCCCCCCCCCCCCCACTTAATATAATTCCAACGAGTTTGTGTGTCCTTAAATTAATGTTGAATTATATATTGTATTTTTAACCCACTTCAATCCTGGAATGATTTTCCCCCTTCCTGAGCTTCAGCACTTTTTTGGGTGATTTGGCAGTGCGTTGTTTGAATTGACAATTGTGCGTCCTTGTAACATGGCTCCTCCTAGTAAATTATCTTCATTTTATTAGCACAAATAGATTTTGTATTTGGTTGTCTTTGATCACCTCTGCTTTTTTATTTTTGGTGATTAACCACCAACAAACCCAAAATGCATTTTTCAAAATATGCATTATTTTTCACTTTTCGCTCTAAGAAATATAGGCACAAAAATATATCACCCAGATTTTTTTGTACATCATTTGATGCCGATACGTAGTCTTTTAGTAAACAAATGTGTTAAAATTAATCACAATAAGCGTTTATTGATTGTTTTGTGCAAAAGTTCTATCGTTTCGTAAATATGGTCTATTTTGCTGGCATTTGTAAAATCTTGCCATTTTTTAAAATAATAATGGCGGTGCTAACCGTTTTTTTTTTTTTTTCTGGTGACTGCCACATTATGGCGGACACATTGGCCAATTTCCATACATTTTTGTGACCATTGTCATTAATACAGTGATCAATGCTGTAAAAAATTGTATTGATTACTGTAAAAATGTCACATGCAGTGAAGGTGTTATTAAGCACAAGGGAGCCGAGGAATGGTTTAAAGTGTGTTCTGGGTGAGTGTTTATTAACTGTCTGGGGGATGGGCTAGCAGTGACATGACCCTGATCACTGCTCCCAATGACAGGGAGCAGACGATCTGTGTCCTGTGACTAGGCAGAAGCGGGAAAGAAAGTTTGTGTTGTAATGTACAATGTTTAATGTGCAAAAGTACTTATTTTTGTTTTTTCTGCTTTGCCTCCCCAGTTTCCTTCATCGCCACAGGAATGGCAGACTGTGGCATCCCATTTTGCCACCCGTTGGGACTTTCCTAACTGCGGTGGTGCGATAGATGGGAAGCACGTCCACATTGTGCCACCACCCCATTCGGGGTCATACTATTATAACTACAAGGGGTTTCACAGTATTGTGTTAATGGCGGTGGTGTCGGCACAGTATGAATTTCTGTATGTGGACGTGGGGAAGAATGGCCAGATGTCGGATGGAGGAGTCTTCGCCCAGACGGAGTTCTACCGCCGTATACAGACAGGTGGACTGGGATTGCCACCTGATTCCGAGAATGTGGAAGAACTCCCCTTCGTTTTCATCGCTGATGAGGCTTTTGCTCTGGACGACCACATCATGAGGCCATTCCCCCAAAGAACCCTCACCCCGGAGAGGAGGGTTTTCAACTACCGGCTGGCCAGAGCGAGAAGAGTTGTGGAAAATGCGTCTGGAATAATGGCCAGCTGGTTCCGTGTTTTTCTGACTGCTATTAACCTAGCCAAATACAAACTGAACCATGTAGTACTTACGTGCTGCATTTTGCACAATTTTTTACATAAAAACTCCACAAATTATTTATCGACAATAATGCCTGAGGCTGGACTTGGTCCGGAATCGCTGACAGGCCTGGATACTGGCCGTACTGGCTTGGCCCCCCAAAGTGCCCGTGAAGTTCGGCAAAGATATGTCACTTATTTTAACGGTAGGGGGGCCATTGCAATGCCACAGAATATTAATTTAGAATATTTAATTTTTAAAACCAGTAAAATAATAAAAGAACCTCAAATCTGAAATGTGTTTTCTTGCTTGCTTTTGGTTTGTGCTGTCTCCTATGTTATCCTAGTGCACTTGTAGTGCCAAGTGTATTTTCATTAATTCAATAAGGCCCATTGTCACTGGATACACAAAATCACTTTTCCCAAACTGGTATTGAGCATTGAAAGAATACGCCACACATTCTTGATTCTTCAAAATTTTAATTTGGCCACATTCACATGTGACATTGAATATTTATTGATATAATTTTTTTTAGGTTAATTTAACTTTCTTTGCCAAACAATTTTTAGTTTCCTTTTTTTTTTTTATTTTAAAAAACAATTTTTTTTTTGTGGTTTTTCTTTTTCTTAAAAAAATATGAAAAATGTAACAACAATCAGCCACAATATTTAAAATTTTGGAAGTAACAATCTTTGAACTAAAACAAGGGAAATGAAGAACATGATCGATATTATGGAGAAACGGATTATATTCTTCCCAAAATATCGATCATGTTCTTCATTTCCAGCTGCATATTGTCAATCTGATTCTTCATGAGATCCAGGCTAGTTCGCATGGCATCTAGTTCCCCATTCCAGCCCATTATCTGGCCAATCAGCCTATGTGCGCTGTCACTGGAAAACGGGGCCCTTTCCACAACCAGAACATCACCTACAATAGATGGTAAAAATTGGGTCAAAAAATATGCAGTCATACATGGATTTCAACAAGCTGGGGTGTCAGACACTCACCTGGTGGGGTGCCCATCTCCCCTACTTCCTTCACCTCTCCTTCCTCAACCTCTCCTTCCTCGACATCCTCGGGGGGGGGGGGGGCACTGGTGCTTGGAAATGTGTCGCTTTCCACAACCATAACATCACCTAAAATAGATGTAAAAACATGTGTTTGGAAATATGCAGGTATACATCGATTACCTGAAGCTGTGGTGTCAGACACTCACCTGGTAGGTGCCCATCTCCTCTCCTTCCTCCACATGCACATCCACGGGGGGGATGGGGCTAACCTCACATTCATGCTGGCAAGGGTGGCGGTCCCTGGGATCCTGCTTTGTGAGTCTTTTCTCCCCTATGAGAAATTAACAAACAAAAAGGTATACTTTAGCACACAGATATTTAAGGCCAGAACTAGGAAGATGAAACCTTGATTAGAAGTGTTGTACAATTGTCGGTTTATGAAGAGATGCAAAATGTGAAGACATGATAAATCAATTCACCTTGCCAAAAAATAAACTAATTGGCTTGTTTGCCCAAGTTTCACACCTGCCCAACCCCCCCCCCCCCCCCCCCAAGTATACGAAGGAACCCCGTGTGGTTTACCCTAATAAATGTTCTCTGGTGTCCCACACTTTTGCTCATGAGTGCAGATGTGTTTTTAGCCAGCTGCCAAGTGTCCTCTCCTTCAATTACACTGAATGTTCTTTTCTAGTCATTGTATTTTGAAACACATCTAAACCACAATGTCCTAATCTTTTTTTGGGTCCTAAAAATTACACAGCCAAAAAATGCTGTTTAAACCCTGTATCATAAACGAGGTTTGCCACGAACAATTTACGAGGGTTTGTTAAGAACGATACGATTATTACTGTATCCAACATGAAAGCAGCATTTTTTTACATTGTACAAAGGTAAAGCATATGGATCTGTATGCAATAATCATAAAATAGGAACACACGACAAGTACTTACTTTTTTTAAGAACTTTCTTGATCCTTCTGTATTGATCCGGCTCCCTCAATTTAAGGTCGGACCACCGTTTCCTCAATTGGTCTTTTGACCGTCGTACCCCAAAACGATTGTGCAGGGTCTTAACTACTTTGGCCATGATTCTGGCCTTGCGCAAGTTCGGATGGGTGTATGGTCCATGCTTGCCATCACAATCCTTACTTCGCAAGATTGCCACCATCTCCACCATCTCTTCAAATGCCATATTTGAGGCCTTAAATCTCTTTCCGGATCGGGACGTTTGTGGCTCCGGGGATTCGTGACTACTGGAGTCGTTAATATCAAGCACCTGTTGTGTTTCCGCCATGTTTCTCCTACTGCGCACCGTAGAGAAAAAGGGGGCGGGAAATATTCTTGGAAAAGAACGTCATGGGCGGGCAACGCAGCCGTAGTTCTACGCGTACGCACTGTATCTTACGCCAAAATGCACATGTCGTACGTACGTTATGTGCGCAGAAAAGGGCGGGAAAACAAGAACTTGACTAAAAGAACGTCATGGGCGGGCAACGCAGCCGTAGTTCTACGCGTACGCACTGTATCTTACGCCAAAATGCACATGTCGTACGTACGTTATGTGCGCAGAAAAGGGCGGGAAAACAAGAACTTGACTAAAAGAACGTCATGGGCGGGCAACGCAGCCGTAGTTCTACGCGTACGCACTGGATCTTACGCCAAAATGCACATGTCGTACGTACGTTATGTGCGCAGAAAAGGGCGGGAAAACAAGAACTTGACTAAAAGAACGTCATGGGCGGGCAACGCAGCCGTAGTTCTACGCGTACGCACTGGATCTTACGCCAAAATGCACATGTCGTACGTACGTTATGTGCGCAGAAAAGGGCGGGAAAACAAGAACTTGACTAAAAGAACGTCATGGGCGGGCAACACAGGCGTGGTTCTACGCGTACGCACTGTATATAACGACAAAAATCACATGTCGTATGTTCGTTTGCGAAAATAGGAACGGAAGTTGGGAGCAAGCAAAACGAGGGTAAGTTTAAACAAATTCCCCAGATAAGTGGCAGATCCTGGGGTCTATATTGGGCTAAGATTAGGAGAGTCTGAGCTAACATTATTGTTTTTGGCTTGTGTATTGTCTTTCAGAAAAATGAATCAGAAATTTAAGGATCCGGAATTTTTAAGTCTATTTATAGACAAATATAAGGGGATGACAAATCTGTGGCATTCCAAGCACATTGATTATTATAATAAACCAGTGAGGAGGGCAACACTGGCGAAATTTGCGACATTTGTGCAGCCTTGGATCCCAGAGCCAGACGCAGACTTTGTGAAAAAGAAAATTCAATTATTGCGAAATATTTACCGAAAGGAAAATAAGAAAATCGAGAAATCCAAAGCATCAGGAGCAGCACCAGGTGCTGTGTATGTACCCAGGCTGTGGTACTTTAACAAGCGACGGTTTATTGGCGACCAGTGTAAAGCCAGGGAGTCGCTTTCAACTCTTCCCTCCACCCTTCCCTCCACCCTTCCCTCCACCCTTCCCTGCAGCATTCCCTCCACCCTTCCCTCCACCCTTCCCTCCACCCTTCCCTGCAGCATTCCCTCCACCCTTCCCTCCACCCTTCCCTCCACCCTTCCCTCCACCCTTCCCTCCAGCATTCCCTCCACCCTTCCCTCCACCCTTCCCTCCACCCTTCCCTCCACCCTTCCCTCCACCCTTCCCTCCAGCATTCCCTCCACCCTTCCCTCCACCCTTCCCTCCACCCTTCCCTCCACCCTTCCCTCCACCCTTCCCTCCAGCATTCCCTCCAGCATTCCCTCCACCCTTCCCTCCACCCTTCCCTCCACCATTCCCTCCACCATTCCCTCCACCCTTCCCTCCACCCTTCCCTGCAGCATTCCCTCCACCTCAGCAGAGGCTGATGAGCAAGCGGAGCCTTCCATCCTGGAAGAAGCGGATGCACCCAGCTGGAGCCAGGTATTTTGTTACAAAAAATAGTGATATTCATAATATTAATGATGTTAACTAGATGTTCGAATTTTAACGCTATTATTGATGTTAAAAAAACCTAAAAATTTGGACATATCAATTTACAGTAGTGGCCACAAATGTTTGTCACCAGCAGAAACAAGAAATAGTGGTGTCATAATGATACTCTTTTATATGTATTAACAGAATTTTGAAGTCAGGAGCTGAAAAATGTTTATGATTGATGAACAAAAAACTAAAACAATGTCCCTTTTTTATACACAGGATGAGCTCAGCCAGGAGGAAGGTGGGGAAAGTGGCAGGCAGGAGGAGGCCGGGCCCACTGTCAGCCAGGAGGAGGCCGGGCCCACTGTCAGCCAGGAGGAGGCCGTGCCCACTGTCAGCCAGGAGGAGGCCGTGCCCACTGTCAGCCAGGAGGAGGCCGTGCCCACTGTCAGCCAGGAGGAGGCCGTGCCCACTGTCAGCCAGGAGGAGGCCGGGCCCACTGTCAGCCAGGAGGAGGCCGTGCCCACTGTCAGCCAGGAGGAGGCCGTGCCTACTGTCAGCCAGGAGGAGGCCGTGCCCACTGTCAGCCAGGAGGAGGCCGTGCCCACTGTCAGCCAGGAGGAGGCCGTGCCTACTGTCAGCCAGGAGGAGGCCGTGCCCACTGTCAGCCAGGAGGAGGCCGTGCCCACTGTCAGCCAGGAGGAGGCCGGGCCCACTGTCAGCCAGGAGGAGGCCGGGCCCACTGTCAGCCAGGAGGAGGCCGGGCCCACTGTCAGCCAGGAGGAGGCCGGGCCCACTGTCAGCCAGGAGGAGGCCGGGCCCACTGTCAGCCAGGAGGAGGCCGGGCCCACTGTCAGCCAGGAGGTGGCCGGGCCCAGTAGAAGACTGACAAAATCACAGGTGCCTCCCCTCCGTCTTCCAGCAAAAAGGGCAAATAAAATTACATTATCACAGGAGGAATCCCTGCGCCTAATTCGAGAGGCTACTAATGTCTTAAAGAGCCCCCCTGTAGCTGAAGAGGCCTATGGCTGCTACATCGCCAGCCGTCTGCAGCAATTGGAGATTGGCCAACGTCTCCAGTGTGAAAGACTAATTTTCTTGGCGTTGCAGAAGGGGCTGAGTGGCGAATTAACTGCCACCAGCGATATTGTGGAGCAAGTTCCTCCTGTTCCTCCTCCTCCTGCCACAAGTACACCACCGGAGACACAGCCTCCCAGGAAGGCTACAGGGAAGTCTGCAGGGAAGGGTGCAGTGAAGGGTGGAGCGAAGAGAAGAAGGTGCTGACCTGGCTTCACTCTGGTCCGACCAAAGACGCAGCCTGTTGTACCACAGCCTGGGGACATATATACCATCTGCTGCTGCTCTTGATGTCTGGGATTCTGGGACCATATTGTATTTCGGAATATTTGAATTTTCTTTTCCACAGAGTTTAATGTTTGCCCTGGGGGCCAAAAGGCTACACAAATGTCACAAGTTTCGCCAGTGTTGCCTTCATTTTTTTTGTTTGTTGAACCAGAATAAATGGATATTTTTGTTTGAAAATATAATTGCCTATGTGTTTTTTGGTCAAATACATTTCTAAAAGACAATGTGAAATTAACAAGGGACACTAACCTCCTTGAGGTTACAAACAAAATAAAAATGTTATTGTGGTAACTTGTCACCAGAATAAAAATAAAAAGGTTATTGTGGTAATGAAAAACACACAAAAAAAAAAAAAAAAAAGGTTTTTGGTGTTAACTTGACAGAATAATTAAATATGGAGATCCCAAGAAAAAAAATGGTAAAGAATTCTACAAAAAATATGGAGGAAAAAATTACTCAACACCATTTTTTATTTATTTATTTTTTTTTTTGAGTAATTTTTTCCTCCATATTTTTTGTAGAATTCTTTACCATTTTTTTTTTTTCTTGTGATCTCCATATTTAATTATTCTGTCAAGTTAACACCATTTTTTTTTTTAATGCTAGAAGAACGAAGTTGCTTTGCTGCTCATATTCACTCACAGAGTTCTCACAAAACACATTTCTGTCTTATTTCTCCTCATCTGATGAATGATCTTGTTTTTATTTTAAAGCCCCATCTCATTAATATTTTTTTATTTTTTATTTTTTATTTTTTTTTCTCCATATTTTTCGTAGAATTCTTTACCATTTTTTTCTTGTGATCTCCATATTTAATTATTCTGTCAAGTTAAAAAAAAAAAATAAAAAAAAAAAATAAATGGTGTTAACTTGACAGAATAATTAAATATGGAGATCACAAGAAAAAAAATGGTAAAGAATTCTACAAAAAATATGGAGGAAAAAATTACTCAACACCATTTTTTATTTTTATTTTTTTTTTTTGAGTAATTTTTTTTTCTTGTGATCTCCATATTTAATTATTCTGTCAAGTTAACACCATTTTTTTTTTTTTTTTTTTTTTTTTTAGTAATTTTTTCCTCCATATTTTTTGTAGAATTCTTTACCATTTTTTTTCTTGTGATCTCCATATTTAATTATTCTGTCAAGTTAACACCATTTTTTTTTTTTTTTTTTTTTTTTTTTTTTTTTTAGTAATTTTTTCCTCCATATTTTTTGTAGAATTCTTTACCATTTTTTTTCTTGTGATCTCCATATTTAATTATTCTGTCAAGTTAACACCATTTTTTTTTTTTTTTTTTTTTTTTAACTTGACAGAATAATTAAATATGGAGATCACAAGAAAAAAAATGGTAAAGAATTCTACAAAAAATATGGAGGAAAAAATTACCAAAAAAAAAATGGTGTTAACTTGACAGAATAATTAAATATGGAGATCACAAGAAAAAAATGGTAAAGAATTCTACGAAAAATATGGAGAAAAAAAAAAAAAAAATAAAAATAAAAAAATATTAATGAGATGGGGCTTTAAAATAAAAACAAGATCATTCATCAGATGAGGAGAAATAAGACAGAAATGTGTTTTGTGAGAACTCTGTGAGTGAATATGAGCAGCAAAGCAACTTCGTTCTTCTAGCATTATAAATAAAGACTTTGTTCTTCGACCATTATAAATAAAGACTTCGTTCTTCTAGCATTATAAATAAAGACTTCGTTCTTCGACCATTATAAATAAAGACTTCGTTCTTCGACCATTATAAAGAAGATGCGCTACATTTAAACGAGCACAGAATTTGCAGCATGACGAATGTGCTACTTCCAATACGAACTGGAGTTTTACAAGACCGAGCACTTCCGTCTCGTACTTGCTTCAGAGCATGCGTTGTTTTAGGTCTGTCGGAACAGCATACAGACGAGCGGACTTCTACGTCGGAACTGGGTCTGATGGAGTTCCGTCTGAAAAATTTGAAGCATGTTCCATATTCTAAAGTCCTTCGGACTTTGGCGAGTCAAAAGTCCGTTGCAGCCCACACACGATCGGATAGTCTGACGGACTCAGTCCTTCGGACTTTGGATGTTGAAAAGTCCGCTCGTGTGTACGCGGCATTAGAGTTCCCAATAGGTCTGGTAGTACTTTGAAAACCTTGAGTAAGCAGCTCAGATGAATATTCTCGAGTGAAGTTTATGCAGACAGAGGGAATTGTCATTGGAGCATTAGTGAACAACAGGAGTGAAACAACTCTGTCAACCATAGTTCTGCTTACATCTTCAAAGTGAGCACTGTTCTCTATTTCAGCCAATGTGCTGGGAACACCTAATAAGGGTATAGTCTTATGTGATATAGGTGCGTGTGTGCATATCCAGCAATTAGAAATGTTCAGTTTCTTTGCTGCCTGTAGGTGCATGGATACAAAGGAGTTATGAAAGGGTTCACCCAATTTAACATGATACTCATGAGTGTCTCTTCTTGCTCTTTGATTGGGATTACGGCTCTCTTCAGGTTGCAATTTCTCACTTGTGACAGTGGCATTGAAAAGGTAGGTGCCATGTATCTTACCCTTTTCTTTATGGTATGTCCATTCGCATGCCATGACTGTAATCCACACCACCACTCCACCACAGAGGATAACGCTCCATAACGCCACATTCGGTCTAGGCCCCAGGAGATTCATTCTGGAGTCTTCTGGCTCTGGCACGAGTAATTGGCGGTGATGACCTAGAAGGCAAGGGTAAAGGAGAATACCTGCTACCAGCAGACTGATCTGTATGTTCCTTTGGAGCTACAGTCTTTTTACAATGGGAACCCTGAACCCAGTACTTGTAGTCTTTCAGCTTCACTGCAGTTGGAGATACAAGAATGATCTGAAACGGACCTTTGCACCTAGGAGACAAAGTGGTCCGGGGTGTATGATTCTTGATGTACATGTGTTCCTTCACTTGTATCCACTGGTTGTCCTGCTTTGGCACTGGAAAAGTTATCAGAAAACACATTTGCCAATTTGCGTAAATAGTCTATCATGGCATCTTGACCTTTTAGCAAAGTTACTGTCTCTGGTGGCACAAGGGTTGCAGGAAGTCTCTTAGGCGGTCGCCCAAATAATATATAAAAGGGTGATAGTCCATGCTTCTCCTTAGGGGTGGTCCTAATGGTAGCTAGGGCTATTGGCAGTGCTTTTACACATGTACTTTTACCATTAGCAGTTATCTTGGGATTAACTCTCTAATGAGACATTTTACTACTGTTCGGGCATTACTCCTGGCACATGCAAACTAAAAGATACTTGAGCCGACCACAAGGGGGCATATCTGAGAAGTCAATCTGCACAATTTGAAACAGCTCCTCAGTATGCGGAATATGCTTCATATGAGTGGGCACTGGTTTTGCAATGTTATGCATTTGACATATTGCACATTCATTAATCTATTTAGCAGCATATGTATGAAAGCCTGGAGCCCACCAGTGTTTGTTCGCTACCCAACACATCCCTCCTGTTGAGACATGGCAAGGCCCATGGCTCAAAGCAAACAAATAAATAAACAGAGTTGGTGGAGCAACCATTTTTCCCTTCATAGTCCACAGGCCATCCTCATCACAAACAGCCCCTTTGGAGCACCAGGATGGTCTGTGAGGTGAGTTTTCCTGTAAGGCAGACAAAATGTGTAAATCAACAGGTAAATCAGTCAGAAACAACATAGGCATGGCACTGGATGGCTATTTGTAGATTGCTCCTTTAGCATATTCATTGGCTTGTTACACAAAATAGGTAGTAAGGTTTACTATAGTCAGGTAGCCCAAGATTTGGGGTTGTCAGTAAAATTTCTTTCATTTCTTTCTTCACTGCTGGGGTTAATTTGTCCTCGATAAACTTATAACTACCCTTTTGTATGTCGCTTTAATAATACTTGTAAAAGACTTAATACTAGTGGAGGATTGAGTCTCCTTCATCCAGTAAAATTTTCATTATTTTTTTTTTTATTTATTATCTATTCTTAATCACCGGGCAGCTTCCTCCGGTGACTTCTCTACTCAGGATACTGAAAAATTCTTGGTACTGACAGGGCTAAATCCCCATGACTTTTCACCGTGGCCACTTTCATATAGTCTGGTGAGAATTTCCAGTAATCCAGACTGCTGGATTCATAAGCCCCTTGTGGGCTTCTTGTAATCCCTGCTATTTAGGGTTAATAAAGTTCTGGCATAAGGAGCAAATTTAACATCTCCCTTTGCTTCAAGTATGTTTTACTCCCATCCCTTCAGGCATTAAAACTATAGTTACTCTTATATTTTCTCTGTCAAGCAGACTGCTAGGGGAGTATGGCGATACACCAACTCTTACCTATAGAGGTTCAGTGACGTTGGCAGTAATTACATCATTACTTATCTTAAAGCGGAGGTCCACCCTAAAATGGACCTCCGCTCATCGGAATCCCCCCCCCCCTCCGGCGCCACAATCGGCACCTTTCAGGGGGGAGGGGGGTGCAGTTACCTGGATAATCCAGGTAACTGCACCCACTTCCGGGCTAGCTCTCTGCGGAACGGGGCATACGTTACGCCCCCGTTCCGCAAGCGCCCGCCCCCTTCAGCAAGTGCCCCACTGCCTGCTGGGAAACACACAGCTCCCAGAGGCAGCGGGGACCGTCCGGATTGCGCCGCGCGGCTCGCGCATGCGCAGTAGGGAACCGGGAAATGAAGCCGAAAGGCTCCATTTCCTGATTCCCATACCCAAGATGGCGGCGGGACCCGGCAGCCGAGCGAGCGATCGGCTTCGGGTGCCGACATCGCGGGCGCGCTGGACAGGTAAGTGTCACTATTTAAAAGTCAGCAGCTGCAGTATTTGTAGCTGCTGGCTTTTAAAAAAAAAAAAAAAAAAAAAACGCGGAGTCCCGGTGGACTCCCGCTTTAACCAAGAAAATACCTGCTGATTCAAAGTAGGAAAATTGGCATCACATATATTTAACAAAGTCTTTTTTTTTGTCTTTCTTGTTTAATTTGAAGAGCTACAACCTGCACTTCAATACTTTCCATATGCAGTGCTGTTTTCTATAGTGTATAAGGCTACTTTCACATACATTTACTATTTTTATCACTATCCTTATTAATCTCTTAGATTCTTTAAGATCCACTATTCATTAATTCTAGCGCTGGCTTCTTTCTCCATTCTTTAACTTCCTATAACAATCCTCCCATGAAATTGTTAACCAGACCATGTCTTTACACTTTCTTTTAATTCTTCTTAAATTCTTATTGCTGAGTCAGAAACTGTAGCAGCAAGCGTCTGCCCGCACTGCTCCCTCACTGACACGGAGCCTGTTGACCCCTCCCTTTCAGGAAATCCTAAGCACATCTGCAATTTGCTAGCTGTCCCCGTGCACACCGATAGGGAGAGATTAACCCATTTGCTAACTCATCACTTACTTTTCTCTAACATTTTATTATTCACAAGCACCCTTATTCTTTGCAAATACGTTACATACATCCACATACTTTTCAGGCACCACACAGTCAATCAAGATCCACATATCTGTATATGTGGCTTGTTGAGTCCTTTCCATCCACATCATTTCTTAGGACATTTTTCCATATTGGGCAGTTTTGCCACAATAGCTCTTATTTCACTAGGCTTCCATGGGACATAAACTTGAGCCATATTAGCTACATATTGATCTCCCACTATCCCTCCTGGCAGGGCTACTTCCCTTAGGGGCATCTGCTCTAGCGGCTTTTCCTTTAATAGAGACCTAAGTAACTCTCTTGTCTCTCTTTTTCTTTCTGGAGTATGCAGTACCCCCAGAGTTTTCTATTTTGCTGCCTTTTGCCATGTAGTTACTGGGCTATACTTTTGATTTATCTGTCTTAGGGGGCTATGTGATTGATCTACCTTTGTGAATTTCGCTAAAGCATTTGGCCTTGATGGAGTGTACTGCCAAATTTGTCCATCTTTATCAAATATTACCCCCTCACTTCTATCTAATGAAGATCCCAAACTACTCCTTCGCTGTGAAGTCCCTTGGGTTCCCTCTAGCCTTCGACTCCTTCCCTCCTGTGAGAAGCTGGAAACAGCTTGCTGCTGCTGAGGGGTAACCTGAAAAGGCGGGTGGAAAGCACTTTGTTCTCCAGCGTCTTCTTCCCTTTCCTCTACAGGATCAACTTCATCTATAGGGGCAGACGCTGCTCTAGATGCTACTGCTAAATTCCTTCTTGCAAACTCATACAGGGATGCCCAAGCATTGGGAAACTTTCTCAGTACACATCTTATAAGGGGGTGGTTTTAAATTCTTTCGGGACTATTCTTCCCAAGCAGCCAAACATTCAATCCCCCCACAATCAGACATTTTGAAGAGTAAATTAAATAACGCATCAATTGTTGGGGTGTCAAGTGCACCCTGTGGAGGCCACCATTTCGATGGGTCCTCTTTGTATTCTTTTTTTGTAATTTTACACCATTTTACATGATGCTTTAAAGCATCCGGCTCTCCACTTACCATCATCTTGATGATAGGAGCGCTTGGATGCAACTTTGCTACACTTAACCCTGTTTTCTTTGCTATTTTTAATAATTTCTTTGCCCTTTCTTTTGTTAACCCAAAAGTATTCATCACCGGTAAAATATTTTTCTCAAGCAAATTTCCCATTTTCTTTATATTTTTCCTGTTACTCTTTTCAGAAATGACATCAGTTCAGAGCTCCGGGACTGAGAGCTCTACTTTTTACTTCTTACGGCCGTGTACCAGCAGCCCAGTACATATATTGAGATATCTCACTTCGTTCTACTCTCAGAAGGACGTCTCCTATCTGAGTGGTAATAGGCTAGTCTCTCTCAACTCCCTATTCCAGAGAACATACAGCAGGTCATTCACCCATTTGTGGCTATCCGCTGAAGGCAAACCTATCCGCCTTAGGACCACAAACGTTTCTCAAAAAATCACACAAAAAATTCAACATTCACCACCTTCTATTCACTCATAGAAATTGTGGTACCTGCCTCTTACACATCCCTTAATAACACAACTATATACATTGTCATTTCTGAGAGTAGTAAAAGAAACACAAGTACGTACATTTGCATGCATCAGCTATAATTGGTACCATTATTTTTCTCAGTAATCATACACAGACAGAATGCATTGAACTAAAAAAAAAGGAACGTGTTACCTTCTGTATTCCACAAGCCCCACCCGGCTCCTCAAAACCGCACAGAAAGACAGTACTTTATAATAATGAGAAATAAAAAATTTTCTCAACTGAGGCCTCTTTGTTGTCCCTCCTGTGGCGGGTTGAGAGCCGGTGGTGGAGCAGCAGATAAGAAGATCGTCCTAGGGTCACCAAATGTTATGTACAGCCTTGTAATAAAAGACATCTACAAAGTTTGCATCGTCTGGAGGTATGTTTACTCAGAAAATCTCCATACAGAGGACCACTCCTTCCAAGGGGAGTGATCACGAATACAGTCTTAACAGCGCTTTTATAAGAAAATGGTAACATTACAGTTTATGACTGGCAAACAACCAGAATAGAAACTACTCAATACATTCAGGAATAATCTATTTCATATTTCAAATGGTCATTTTGGCGCTAACACAATAACAAATTTAAAGGTCATTCTGACAATTTGGCAATTTAGATATTAATTAAGAAGGGAAAAGTACTGGGGCTTTCTATAAAAACATCTGGAACATCATTTCTGGGAATAATATGCTTTATCATGTTACTTGGCAGGACATATCATGTAAAGACAAAAGTGAATAACAAGATATGTGTTGCAATATTGAGAAATACCCAAGAAGAATTAAGAAACATTTTATAAAGAAATACATTCGTATATTGAAGGGGAACTCTAGGTTATATACAGATATGTGTTGCATATGTCTTCATATCTTGACAAGCAACAGCCTTGAGCCAAAGTGGGAAGTTGCAGAAGGTGCGTTCAATTACTTTAAAGGACGCACCAGACTTGGTTGAGTGGCTCACTCAGCCTTACTCTTCTGCACCCTCCTCATCCTCTCAAACTGCACCCTCTTCTTCACTCTCTGCTATGTGCACCCCCAAAGACACTACCACCAACAACAACACCACCACCACCACATACCTTCCGCTTGAGTCATAGGAATTATTTTCCGATCCATATCAAGAGGACATTTCTGATGCGCAGCCACTCTTGGTATTGGATCAGGAAGAGGAGGTAGCAACAACCGCTACTCAGCAGTCTGACGACAGTACCCAGATCAGCCCAAGGAGGAGGTTGGTCCCCGGTGTTGCTGCCTACTCCGAGATCTCTACTTATAGCGGTGGGGAAGGTGACGTTGATGATGACGTGTCTAGTGATGTCACGTGGGTGCCCACAAGAGAGGAAGAGGAGGGGAGTTCAGAGGGAGATATGGACCAGCAGATAGGGAGGAGAAGCAGGACTAACTTACATTGCACAGGAGGGACAAAGCAGACTGCAAATGTATCAGGAGCGAGTCATCGACCATGTACGGTCACATCTGGCGCTCCCAGGACACCGGCACATGGCTCCGCAGTGTGGGCTTTTTTTAACGTGTCCGCTGCTGACAATAGCGTTGCCATCTGCAATCTTTGCAGTCAACGCATTAGTCGCGGTAAGCCCAACACTCACCTAGGGACGACCGCCTTAAGAAGGCACATGGGCAGCCATCACCGAGCCGAGTGGGAGCAACGGAACACACAAAGCCACACTGCAGGCTCTCACCGTCCAGCCTCGTCTTCTACTTCTCCTTCTCCTCTCTCCTCACAATTGTCCTCCACTCCACCTTCCATCACGCCAAGCTCACATTTTTCTGCAAAAAGGCAGGCTTCCGTGGGCCTAATGTTCGAGCGTAAAAAAATGATGATGCCGGATAACCCTCTTGCCCAACGATTGACGGCTGGCTTGTCAGAACTCATAGCCCGCCAACTACTGCCATATAAACTGGTGGACTCGGAGGCCTTTCGCAAATTTGTGGCCATTGGAACACAACAATGGAAGGTCCCAGGAAGGAAGTATTTCTCTGAGAAGGGCATCCCAGAGCTATATGGCCATGTTCAGCGGCAAGTGAATGTATCTCTGGCACACAGTGTCGGTGCCAAGAAACATCTGACCACAGACACGTGGTCTAGCAAACACGAGCAGGGAAGGTATATCACTTTTACTGCCCACTGGGTGAACCTTCTGACGGCCGTCAAGCATGTAACCCGTGGCACCCGTGTAGATTTGGTTTTACCGCCACGGATTGCATGCAGGCCTGACTCTTCTTCTCCTCCTCCTCCTACTCCATCCTCCTCCCTCTCCTCCTCAGCTGCCTCCTCCTTTTCTGCTGCTAGCGTCTCTTCCGCTGCACCACCCAAGCTCCCCAGAACCTATTCCACATGCCAGGTGAGACGTTGCCATACCGTGCTGCGTCTGTTGTGCCTGGAAGCCAAGAGCCACACTGGCCCGGCACTCCTTTCAGCTTTGCGTTCACAGGCAGATCAGTGGCTAACACCGCTCAATTTGACAGTTGGTAAAGTGGTGTGTGACAACGGTGCCAATCTGCTTAGCGCATTGAAACAGGGCAAAATCACGCACGTGCCGTGCATGGCACACGTCTTAAACTTGGTCGTGCAGCGATTCCTTGTCAAATACCCTGGGGTCCAGGACATCTTGCGGCAGGCAAGGAAAATCTCGGCCCATTTCAGAAGATCTTACACGGCCATGGCTCGCCTTGCTGACATTCAGCGGCGACACCATCTGCCGGTCAGACGTCTTATTTGCGATTGCCCGACGCGATGGAACTCAACCTTCTATATGCTTGATAGGCTGCTCCAGCAGAAACGTGCAGTTAACGTCTACCTGTATGAACTCTGCGAAAGAAACGGTTCTGGGGAGCTGGGGGTTTTTTCACTGCGCCAGTGGCTGCTCATGTGCGACACATGCAGACTTCTGCGGCCATTTGAGGAGATCACCAAACTGGTCAGTCGCAGCCATGGCGCCATCAGTGACATGGTACCTTATGCCTTCTTTATGGAGCGTGCATTGCGTCGAGTCATTGATCAAGCTGTGGAGGAGCAGGAGCGGGAAGATGAGGAAGTCCCAATGCTGGTTGAATTCCCAGGGGGGGCTACTCTATCTGAGACAAGTCAACAACAGGAGTCTGATGAGGAGTCAGAGGAGGATGGTGCCGGAGCGGATGAGGAGGAGCAAGAAGAGCATGCTTTAAACCTTTCTGGGATCCCTGTTGTGCGTGGATGGGGAGAGGAGAATGAAGAGGACGAAATTATCCTGGATGATGAGCAGGAGCCAGGCCACCACACCGCTTCCACTTTAGTGCAAATGGGGGCCTTCATGCTCCAGGGTTTTAATAGGGACCCCCGTATAAAAAGCATAAGGGTCAAGGACCAGTACTGGGTGGCAACGTACTTAGACCCCCGGTACAAACACAAAATGGCGGAAATGTTACCGCCGTCGCAGAGGGCTGTCAGAATGCAGCACTTCCAGGCCTTGCTTCGAGAAATGCTGCATTCTGCCTTTGCGTGCGCTGGCAGAGGAGCAATTCCGACTCCCAGAGAAGGAGTTGCGGATACCAATCCAACAGCGCCTGCAAGAAGAGGCCGGTTTGAAGATGTGTTGGTGACTTCGGATATGAGGTCATTCTTCCAGCCGACCCATCGACAGGTGTCATCCGGATCCAGCATCAGGGAACGCCTAGACCGTCAGGTGTCCGACTACGTCGGGTTAACAGCCGATGTGGACGCTCTGAGGAGTGATGAACCCCTGGACTACTGGGTGGGCAGGCTTGACCTCTGGCCAGAGCTTGCCCAATTTGCAATGGAACTGTTGGCTTGCTCCTCATCCAGTGTCCTGTCCGAAAGGACGTTCAGCGCAGCAGGGGGGATCGTGACCGATAAGCGTACTCGCCTAGCTCACGACAGTGTTAACTACCTCACATTTCTAAAAATGAATGAGGCATGGATCTCGGAGGAATTCAACACATGTGACCAGTAGACCATGTATATGTCTATAAACAATTTTTTTAATCAAGCACACAGACCTTCTTTCTTCATTTGGCTCACTTCCTTGTCCCAAAAAAGCACACCGTACTATATGCCCCTACCCTCCTCTTTGAAGAGGTTGAGCAGTGTCATATTTCTACTGGGGCTGCTTATGAGGGGATCACACCATCCCTGTGCTGTGCTGACTTCCTCCTGGGGGTTCTTATTATGAGGGGATCACACCATCCCTGTCCTGTGCTGAGTTTCTCCTGGGCCTGCTTATTATGAGGGGATCACACCATCCCTGTGCTGTGCTGAGTTTCTCCTGGGCCTGCTTATTATGAGGGGATCACACCATCCCTGTGCTGTGCTGACTTACTCCTGGGGGTTCTTATTATGAGGGGATCACACCATCCTTGTGCTGTGCTGACTTACTCCTGGGGGTTCTTATTATGAGGGGATCACACCATCCCTGGCTGTGCTGATTTTCTCCTGGGCCTGCTTTTTATGAGGGGATCACACCATCCCTGTGCTGTGCTGACTTACTCCTGGGGGTTCTTATTATGAGGGGAATCACACCATCCCTGTGCTGTGCTGAGTTTCTCCTGGGCCTGCCTATTATGAGGGGATCACACCATCCCTGTGCTGTGCTGACTTTCTCCTGGGCCTGCTTATTATGAGGGGATCACACCATCCTTGTGCTGTGCTGACTTACTCCTGGGGATTCTTATTATGAGGGGATCACACCATCCCTGTGCTGTGCTGAGTTTCTCCTGGGCCTGCTTATTATGAGGGGATCACACCATCCCTGTGCTGACTTCCTCCTGGGGGTTCTTATTATGAGGGGATCACACCATCCCTGTGCTGTGGTGAGTTTCTCCTGGGCCTGCTTATTATGAGGGTATCACACCATCCCTGTGCTGTGCTGAGTTTCTCCTGGGCCTGCTTATTATGAGGGGATCACACCATCCCTGTGCTGTGCTGACTTCCTCCTGGGGGTTCTTATTATGAGGGGATCACACCATCCCTGGCTGTGCTGATTTTCTCCTGGGCCTGCTTATTATGAGGGGATCACACCATCCCTGTCCTGTGCTGACTTACTCCTGGGCCTGCTTATTATGAGGGGATCACACCATCCCTGTGCTGTGCTGACTTCCTCCTGGGGGTTCTTATTATGAGGGGATCACACCATCCCTGTGCTGTGCTGAGTTTCTCCTGGGCCTGCTTATTATGAGGGGATCACACCATCCCTGTGCTGTGCTGACTTCCTCCTGGGCCTGCTTATTATGAGGGGATCACACCATCCCTGTGCTGTGCTGACTTCCTCCTGGGGGTTCTTATTATGAGGGGATCACACCATCCCTGTGCTGACTTCCTCCTGGGGCTGCTTACGGTGCTGCTGTCAGTGCTGTATATCACGGTGCTGGTGTGAGTGCTGTATATCACGGTGCTTATGTCAGTGCTGTATGTCACGCTTCTGATGTCAGTGCTCTCTATCACGGTGCTGCTGTATATCATGGTGCTAATGTCAGTGCTGTATGTCACGCTTCTGATGTCAGTGCTCTCTATCACGGTGTTGCTGTATATCATGGTGCTAATGTCAGTGCTGTATGTCACGCTTCTGATGTCAGTGCTCTCTGTCACGGTGCTGCTGTCAGTGCTGTATATCACGGTGCTTATGTCAGTGCTGTATGTCACGCTTCTGATGTCAGTGCTCTCTATCACGGTGCTGCTGTATATCATGGTGCTAATGTCAGTGCTGTATGTCACGCTTCTGATGTCAGTGCTCTCTGTCACGGTGCTGCTGTCAGTGCTGTATATCACGGTGCTTATGTCAGTGCTGTATGTCACGCTTCTGATGTCAGTGCTCTCTATCACGGTGCTGCTGTATATCATGGTGCTAATGTCAGTGCTGTATGTCACGCTGCTGATGTCAGTGCTCTCTATCACGGTGTTGCTGTCAGTGCTGTATTTCACAGTGCTGGTGTTAATGCTTTATGTCACGCTGCTGATGTCAGTGCCCTCTATCACGGTGCTGTTGTCAGATGACTCTATCACGGTGCAGGTGTCATTGCTGTATGTCACGCTTCTGATGTCAGTGCTCTCTATCACGGTGCTGCTGTCAGTGCTGTATATCACGGTGCTGGTGAGAGTGATTTATGTCACGCTGCTGATGTCAGTGCTCTCTATCACGGTGTTGCTGTCAGTGCTGTATGTCACGGTGCTGGTGTTAATGCTTTATGTCACGCTGCTGATGTCAGTGCCCTCTATCACAGTGCTGTTGTCAGGTGACTCTATCACGGTGCAGGTGTCATTGCTGTATGTCACGCTGCTGGTGATCATCTCCTGCACCCTCTTCTTTGCCTACCCTGGTCCCTGACCTTCCCTCTCCTCCATTGCCTTCATGCGCTCCACAGTCCTGAATTGTCAGAACAATTTCCCATATAAAAAAAGAATGCTTGTAGTTATCGATCCCAAATTCACCTCATACATGTGTTATGTCATTGGTCATGTGGTGGGACTATGTTTGCCCAGCTAATAATTATCTTGTGGCTGCAAATTTGACCTAAAGGTTTGCGAAGTTCGCCTCCCATTGAAGTCAATGGGGCCCGCCGCGAACATTCGGTTTCGTGAACGGTCGGCCGCGTTTGCGAAACGTCCCGTCGGAAGTTCGTCCATCACTAAACACCAGTCCTACAGTAAAGCGTGAAGGTGGTAATATCCTGTTATGAGGGGTGGAAATATCTTGTTATGGGCAGGGTTTCTCTGCAGCAGAGACTGGAGCACTTGTCAGGATAGAAGGAAAAATGAATGGGGCAAAATACCCTCAAATTCTTGAGGAAAATCTGCTGCCTTCTGCCAGAAAGTTGTCAATGGGGAGAAGGTTTTCATAGTTCGATAGTAGGTGAGGTTGAAAAAAGACACAAGTCCAACCTATGTGTGTGATTATATGTCAGTATTACATTGTATTTCCCTGTATGTTGCGGTCGTTCAGGTGCTTATCTAATAGTTTTTTAAAAACTATCAATGCCCCCCAGCCTCTAAGACCACCTCCTGTGAAAGGGAATTCCATATCCTTGCCGCTCTTACAGTAAAGAACCCTCTACACAGTTTAAGGTTAAACCTCTTTTCTTGAAATTTTAATAAGTGGCCACGAGTTTTGTTAAACTCCCTTCCACAAAAAAGTTTTATCCCTATTGTGGGGTCACCAGTACGGTATTTGTATATTGTGGGGTCACCAGTACGGTATTTGTATATTGTGGGGTCACCAGTACAGTATTTGTATATTGAAATCATATCCCCTCTCAAGCGTCTCTTCTCCAGAGAGAATAAGTTCATTGATCGCAACCTTTCCTCATAACTAATATCCTCCAGACCCTTTATTAGTTTTGTTGTCCTTCTTTGTAGTCGCTCCATTTCCAGTACATCCTTCCTGAGGACTGGTGCCCAGAACTGGACGGCATACTCCAGGTGCGGCCCGACCAGAGTCTTGTAGAGGGGAGAATTATTGTTTTATTTCTGGAGTTGATCCCTTTTTAATGCCAATATTCTGTTTTCTTAGCAGCAGCTTGGCATTGCTGAGCCCATCATCTACTAGGACCCCAGGTCCTTCTCCATCCTAGATTCCCCCTGAGGTTCTCCCCCCAGTCTATAGATTGCATTCAGATTTTTGCCACCCAAATGCATTATTTTCAATTTTTCTACATTAAACCTCATTTGCCATGTAGTTGCCCCTCCCCACATTCATTTGTTCAGATCTTCGTACAAGATTTCCACATTCTGTGGAGAAGTTTTTTTTGCTTAGTATCGTCTGTAAATACAGAGATTGAACTGTTTTCCCCATCCCCATCCTCCAGGTCATTTATGAACAAATTAAATAGGATTGGTCCCAGTACAGAACCCTGGGGGACTCCACTACCCACCACCGACCATTCCGAGTACTCCCCATTTATCACCACCCTCTGAACTCGCCCTTCGTAGCCAGTTTTCAATCCATGTACTCACCCTATGGTCCATGCCAATGGACCTTACTTTGTACAATAAACATTTATGGGGAACTATGTCAAATGCTTTTGCAAAATCCAGATACACCATGTCTACGGGCCTTCCTTTACCTAGATACACCACGTCTACGGGCCTTCCTTTATCTAGATACACCACGTCTACGGGCCTTCCTTTATCTAGATACACCACATCTACGGGCCTTCCTTTATCTAGATACACCACGTCTACGGGCCTTCCTTTATCTAGATACACCATGTCTGCCTTCCTTTATCTAGATACACCATGTCTGCCTTCCTTTATCTAGATACACCACGTCTACGGGCCTTCCTTTATCTAGATACACCACGTCTACGGGCCTTCCTTTATCTAGATACACCACGTCTACGGGCCTTCCTTTATCTAGATACACCACGTCTACGGGCCTTCCTTTATCTAGATACACCACGTCTACGGGCCTTCCTTTATCTAGATACACCACGTCTACGGGCCTTCCTTTATCTAGATACACCACGTCTACGGGCCTTCCTTTATCTAGATACACCACGTCTACGGGCCTTCCTTTATCTAGATACACCACGTCTACGGGCCTTCCTTTATCTAGATACACCACGTCTACGGGCCTTCCTTTATCTAGATACACCACGTCTACGGGCCTTCCTTTATCTAGATACACCATGTTTACGGGCCTTTCTTTATCTAGATGGCAACTCACCTCTTCATAGAAGGTTAATAGATTAGTTTGGCAAGAACGATTCTTTATGAATCCATGCTGATTACTGCTAACGATACTGTTTTCATTACTAAAATCTTGTACAAAGTTCCTTATCGTCCCCTCCAAGAGCTTGCATACTATTGATGTTAGGCTAACTAGTCTGTAATTCCCAGGGATGTATTCTGGACCATTTTTAAATATTGGTGCTACATTGGCTTTTCTCCATTCCGAGGGTGCCATTCCAGTCAGTAGACGGTCAGTAAAAATTAGGAACAATGGTCTGGCAATTAATTGACTGAGTTCCCCAAGTACCCTTGGGTGCAAGCTATCCATCCCGGTGATTAATGTTAAGTTTCCCAAGTCTAATTCTGCCCTCTGTTAACCATGGAGGTGCTTCCTGTGATGTGTCACGAGGATAAACACTGCAGTTTTGCTTACTGAAGCCCCCGAATCCCTCTCAAAGACTGAGGAGAAGAATCAATTCAATACCTTTGCCATCTCTCCATCCTTTGTAACCAGAAGTCCTTCCTCATTCTTTATGGGGCCAATACTGTCTGTCCCTTTTTTACAGTTTACATACTTAGAGTTTATTGGGATTTTTTTGCTCTCCTTCACTATGTGTCTTTCATATTCTATCTTAGCCACCCTAATTGCACCCTTACATTTCTTGTTGAATTCTTTATAAAGTTTGAATGCTGATGATGGTCCCTCAGCCTTGTATTTCTTGAAGGTCTTCTCTTTTGCTTTTATATGCATTTTTTCATTGTTGTTAAGCCATCCAGGACTTTTGTTCACTCTTTTAAATTTATTACCCAATGGGATGCACTGGCTAATGCCCTTATTTAACCACTTAATGACCAGCGCACGCCGATGTACGTCCTATTTTTAAAGAGAGATATCTCGGTAACGGCAGCAGCTGCTGCCACAACCGAGATATCCATCTCTTCAGGCGCTGGTCGTCTGTACGATAACGGTGGTCTCCGCCGCGAGTTCGCCGCGAGAGCACCGCTATCGGCGGTGGGAGAGGTGCCACCTCCCCTCCTGCGCCTTCCGCCGCTTACCGGAGGCGATCAGGTCCTCTAGCTGAGTATAGAGAGGAGTGAGGCTAAGATGGCCCCCACTCGTCTCTATACCATAGGAGGGCAGAAGCGACGTCAAAACGTCACTTCTGCCAATCCTTCTAATGCCCCGTACACACAAGAGGACTTATGTCCGACAGACTTCCAAAGGAGTTCCGCCGGAGTTCCGCCGGAGTTCCGCCGGAGTTCCGACGGAGTTCCGACGGAGTTCTGACAGACTTTTCGGCCGAACGGACTTGGCCACACGCGATCACACTAAACTCGGATTCGAACGTGATGACGTACGACCCGACTCGAATAAGGAAGTTCATAGCCAGTAGCCAATAGCTGCCCTAGCGTCGGTTTTAGTCCGTCGGAGTAGCATACACACGAGCGGAGTTTTCGAAGGGGACCGGGTCCGGCGGAGTTCCTTCGGGAAAATTTGAAGCATGCTTCATTTCTAAAGTCCGTCAGACTTTGGCGAATCAAAAGTCCGTTGCAGCCCACACACGATCGGATAGTCTGACGGACTCGGTCCTTCGGACTTTGGATGTTGAAAAGTCCGCTCGTGTGTACGCGGCATTAAAGGTATATTTTTTTAATGTCATTTTTTCAAATAACTTTTTTTTTTTTTTTTTTTTGCATTTAAGTCCAAATATGAGATCTGAGGATTTTTTGACCCCCAGATCTCATATATAAGAGGACCTGTCATGCTTTTTTCTATTACAAGGGATGTTTGCATTCCTTGTAATAGGAATAAAAGTGATCCATTTTTTTTTTAAAGAGTGTAAAAATAAATAAAAAAAAAAAAAAGGTTTTTAAAAACACCCCGTCCCGACGAGCTCGCGCACAGAAGCGAGCGCATACGTGAGTAGCGCCCGCATATGAAAACGGAGGTCAAACCACACACATGAGGTATCGGTAGAGCGAGAGCAATAATTTTTGCCCTAGACCTCCTCTGTAACACAAAAAATGCAACCTGTAGAATTTTTTAGGCTAAAAGTTTGACGCCATTCCACGAGCGGGCGCAATTTTGAAGCGTGACATGTTGCATATCAATTTACTCGGTGTAACATTTTCTTTCACAATATAAAAAAAAAATGTGCTAATTTTACTGTTTTCCAAAAAAAGTGCGCTTGTAAGACCGCTGCGCAAATACGGTGTGAAAAAAAGTATTGCAATGACCGCCATTTTATTCTCTAGGGCAGGAGTCTCAAACTGGCGGCCCTCCAGCTGTTGCAAAACTACAAGGCCCATCATGCCTCTGCCTGTGAAAGCCATGCTTGGAACTGTCAGTCTTGCAATGCCTCATGGGATTTGTAGTTTTGCAACAGCTGGAGGGCCGCCAGTTTAAGACCCCCGCTCTAGGGTGTTAGAAAAGAAAATATATAAAATGTTTGGGGGTTCTAAGTAATTTTCTAGTAAAAAAAAAACTGTTTTAAACATGGAAACACCGAGTCTGAAAAAGAGGCCTGGTCCTTAAGTGGTTAAAATGCTCGCTCTTAAAGCAAACCCATCTCTCCTCCATGTTCTTTGTTCCTAAAATGTTATCCCAATTTATATCTTCTAGCAAGGTTTGTAGTTTAGAGAAGTTGGTTCTTTTGAAATTCAGTGTCTTTGTATTTCCCTTGTGTTTCCCATTTGTGTGATTTATACTGAAGCCAATTGACCTGTGATCACTGTTTCCTAAATCGTCCCGTATTTCCACATCTGTGATCAGGTCTGTATTGTTGGTAATCAGTAGATCTAGTAACGCTTCATTTCTAGTTGGTGCGTCTACTATCTGACCCATGAAATTGACCTACAAGACATTTAGGAACTGCCGAGCCTTAGACAAGTGCGTGGTTCCCTCTGCCCAGTCTATATCTGGATAATTAACCCCTTCCCGCCGAGCGTACGCAGATATGCGTACTCGGCTTCCGGGGGGTATACCGGGATGATGCCCGCACCTGCAGGCATCATCCCGGTACCGTCTTTTACAGCGGGCGATTGGCTATCCAGCCATAACAACCGATGCGGCTAAAAGCCGCTCGGCTGTTATGCCGGAGGAGCGGGAGGGGACGTCCCCCCCTCCCGCCGCCTCCCGCCGCTGTTACCGGTTCTCCCGCTCGATTGGGAGCACCGATTGCATGTCCGATGGCTCCGGCCGCTGGGGAGGAACTGGAACAAAGCCGTAATCGGCTTCGTTCCAGTCTCCTCATAGTAAACACGGAAGCGACGTCATGACGTCACTTCCCGTTTACTCGGCTGCCAATGGCGCCGGTTTTAAAAAAATATCCGGTATTCAGAATCGCCGTTTTCGGCGATCTGAATACACTGAAGTGTAAAGGAGGGGTGGGGGGTCTTTTAGACCCCCGATCCCTCCATAAAGAGTACCTGTCACCTCCTATTACTGTCACAAGGGATGTTTACATTCCTTGTGACAGCAATAAAAGTGATCAAAATTATATATATTTTTTTTTTAAACAATTTAGTAATTTTTAAATAAATAAAATAAATAAAAAAAAAATTTTTAAAGCGCCCGCCGTCCCTGCGAGCTCGCAAAGCAAAGAAAACGCATACGGAAGTCGCGCCCGCGTATGTAAACGGTGTCCAAATCACACATGTGAGGTATCGCCGCGATCGTCAGAGCGAGAGCAATAATTCTAGCACTAGACCTCCTCTGTAACGCTAACCTGGTAACCGTAAAAAATGTTTAAAGCGTCGCCTATTGAGATTTTTAGGTACCGTACTTTGTCGTCAATCCACAAGTGCATGCAATTATAAAGTGTGACATGTTTGGTATCTATTTACTCGGCGTAACATTATCTTTCACATTATGCAAAAAAAATTGGATAATTTTACTGTTTTGTTTTTTTTAAATTAATGAAAGTGTACATTTTCCCAAAAAGTTGCATTTAAAACACCGCTGCGCAAATACCGTGTGACATAAAATATTGCAACAATCGCCGTTTTATTCTCTAGACTCTCTGTTAAAAAAATATATATAATGTTTGGGGGTTCCAAGTAATTTTCTAGTAGAAAATATGGATTTTAACTTGTAAACACCAAATTCCAAAAACAGGCTTAGTCATGAAAGGGTTAAAATCCCCCATTATGATAATTGTTAATTATATCCTTGCTGCTAATCCAAATTGTGATAGGAGGTCCGCCACCCCCTCCTCCCTTTAGGTTAGGGGGCCTATAGCATACTCCTGGTATTACTTTCCCTTTAGCTTTATCCCTTTGGAGCTCTACCTATAAGAATTCCACCTCCTATATAGCTCCCTTATGCCGCGTACACACGATCGAATTGTCCGGCGTACTTAGTCTGCCGAAACGAATTTCACCGGACAATTCGATCGTGTGTGGGTTTCAGCGGACTTTCTCAGCGTAAAGCCCGGCGGACTTGGGTTTCAGCGGACAATACGTTCGTCAGTATGCTAGTGAGGCGGACTAAGAATGACGCATGCTTAGAAGCAAGTACGAAAAAGGAAGCTATTGAACTTCCTTTTTCTAGTCCCGTCGTACGTGCTGTACGTCATCGCGCTAGCAAACGCCGGACTTCCTGTGTGTCCGTATGTGGCCAAGTCCGTTCGGTAGAAAGTCCGCCGGACTATCCGCTCGATTGTTTGCCGGAGTAAGTACGCCGGACAATTTGATCGTGTGTACGCGGCATTAGTTTACCTTCCAACATGACAATAACCCAAAGCACACAGCAACAATGAGCACACAGTGGTTGAAGGAGAAAAAAGGGGAATGTCCTTGCATGGCCTGGTCAGAGCCTAGACTTAAACCCCATTGAAAATGTGTGGAACGATTTAAAGACTGCAGTCCACAAACGGTCACCATCATTTTATTTTTTCTGACATTTTGGTGTTAGATCTTTCACTTGTTTATCATAAGATGCACTGAGGAAATACAGCTGGATAAAATAAAAACAGTTTCTGTCTTCATTTCAGGCTATACCCACTGTATGCTTCATTACACTTAGTACATACCTTCATCCTTATGTGCCATTGCTTGGGACCTAGTCATTGCTTTACATACTATAATCACATGCTTTACATACTCTATTCGGAAGGGTCCAGTAGTACTGGTGGGGTTTTTTGTTACAACAGTGGAATAATAGAGCCTATACAACAGCATTGTGTTTTCCTTCATACATTTATTACATTTAAACATGTACTTATATGTTATAAATTGTAAGCTTTTATGGCATCTAAACCTAGATGTACCTCAAGGAATTTCTAAGGCCATCTTAAAATAGAGTGCTTATGTCTAGCTCTTCAACCGGATCAGATTTATTAGTTAATTATTAACTGAGAAACCAAATCCTGGCAAACTTATCAGGATGGTAAATAATTCAGAGGGGTTGAACGATTACAGTGTGTCAGAAGAAAATAGGACAGACCAGGTCTAGTCCCTGGGACTCCTGTCCACCCCGTGTAGGACTTCTGTCACTTTTCTGAAAGCCTCAATTTAAAATTTCAACAAGAAGATCCCAAAAGGACCGGATCAGGTAAACATTTTTGGCACTTAAACAAAAGAGAAGGGGGGCCAGACTCTGGCAAGTGGGGGTAGAAAATGTCCATGACCATGCTCCATCGTTGGTTTTAATAGAAGGAATAGTGCCCCATTGCTGATATCAATGAGAGGAATAGTGTGCCATTGTTGGTATCAATGGGAGGAAGAATGCCTCATTGTTGGTATCAATGGGAGGAATAGTGCCTCATTGTTGATATCAATGGGAAAAAGAATGCCCCATTGCTGGTATCAATGGGAAAAATAGTGCCCTGTTGATGGACATTGGTGCCAGTTGGTAGAATAGTGCCCCAAGGGCCAGATAAGGCAAGCAAAGGGCCACATCTGGCCCCCGGGCTGCAGTTTGGAAATCTCTGGTGTATGGCATTCAGGTACTTTGGCAGCACTCCCCTTTGCAATGCTTTAACTTGTACTGTAAAAATATATATATAGGTATGTGGCAAAATCAATGAGTACTAAGTCGTCCTTCCTACCTATTCCTGATATTCCCAACCAACACATTTAAAACATGTTGAAGATTAGCATTGAATTACACCTCTATTTTGTTTCAGGGACACAATGGCAACACTTATTGTACGACAGTACAAGCATTCCGATTTTCCAGCAGTCAAAAAACTCTTCATTGAAGGATGCCAAGAACACCCGTCCACTACCTTTTACCAAGCTTTGAGGCTACCTCACAACTGGCTCCTCGTGATTCTTGGATTCCTGCTCCCTCTGGTCACCATTGGCTCCATCCTTCTGGCCATCTTGGATGTGGTTGTTGTATTGGTTGTGCTTTGGCTGTGTGGAAGAAAGTTCTTCTACAGCTATGCCGCCCACACTTTGGCAGGTGACATGAAAGACATCCCAAAATATTATCTCCAGCGGGAAGGGTACAATTTCTGGGTGGTGGAGTCTGATGGGGAGTTTGTGGGGATGGTGGCTGCTACTCCCTCGTTTCTCCCCGGAGGAGAGAAAAACACAGAGCTCAAAAGAATGTGTGTGATCCGCAGCCACCGGGGCAAAGGGATTGCCAAAGTCTTGTGCAGGACAGTCATTGAATTTGCTCGTAAGAAAGGGTGTAAGGCAGTGGTCCTGTCCACCACAACGGTACAAACCTCTGCCACACATATGTACAGGTCGGTGGGATTTAGGTGTACGCACATCAGCTACATGACCGGGTTCACAGAAAGACTGGTTAAGTTGCAATGGATATATTTTAGATATGACATTCCCAATAGCAAATAAAAAATGTTTCTTGATCAAGAGTCTTCACTGCATCAGTTTATTAAAATGCTTAACCTAGCTGATAAATGAAAGGTGTGGTCAGGTCAGGTATATATATATATATATATATATATATATATATATATATATATATATATATGCGGCTGGGTAGTTTGTGACTATGTTTTTGGAACAAGCTTTTTAACATATGTGATATCAAATAAAAGTGTTTTTTTTTTTTTTTAAAACAAATATGTTTGAATTAATTTCCAATATACCCTGGACTGGAAGGTACATTTACCACTTCAGCCCCAGAAGGTCCACCCCCCCCCCCCCCCCATGACTAGGCCATTATTATTTTTTTGCGATATGGCACTGCTTTAATTTAACTGACAATTGTGTGGTCATCCTATGCTGTACCAAAAAAAAAATGTATGTCCTTTTTTTTACCACAAATAGAGCTTTATTTTGGGGGTATTTGATCACCTCTGTGGTTTTTATTTTTTGCATTATAAACAAACAAACAAAAAAAAAAGACCAGCAATTTTGAAAACTTTCTTCTATAAAACACATCCAATAATTAAAAAAAAAAAAATGTAAAAAATAAAAACTCTTCATCAATTTAAGCCAATATGTATTTTGTAACATGTTTTTGGTAAAAAAATTGTATTGATTGGTTTGTGCAAAAAGATATAGCATCTACAAACTATGGGATATTTGTATGGCATTTTTATTTATTTTACTAGTAATGGCGGACGATCAGTGATTTTGAGAGGGACTGCAACATTGCAGCGGACAAATTGGACATGTAACTGAAAGTTTTTTTGGTGTCCAGCAACATTATTACAGTGATCAGTGCTAAAAATATGCACTGTCACTGTACTAATGACAGGAAAGAGATTTCACAACACCAGGGGCGATCAGTGGGTTAAATGTGTCCCTAGGGAGTGCTTTCTAGCTGTGTGGGGGTTGCTCTGACTGGGCGAAGACAAAGATCCTGCTAAGAAGGAACGCGGAACACAAGATCTCCATCTTTCCCCCTGTAAGAATGGTGATCTGTCTTGTTTACATAGGCAGATTGCGGTTCTGCCTCTCCTGGGAATGAACGCGGGGTGGCAGGCGGACTGCGGGTGCTCCCTTCAGTAGCAATCACAAAAAATGACATTCAGATACGCGATTTCACGCAATAGAGCCGACCTACCACTGTAAATAGGAGGTTGGTTAAAGTCCCATACACTTTTTTTCACTTCTTTACTATTACTTTTGGGAATTGTACATCAAGGGGTAAATTCTGAATAACACTGCACCCCCCCCCCCCCCCCCCCCACACATCAAATCTAGTTATTCATGCAATCCAGGGGGGAATCTAGGAGTACAGCCTGGGGTTTTTTTTTACTTTCTTTGCAGGAATCATTTTGAATTTAGAGGAAAACAAAACAAAACAAAAAAAATGACATTTCCACATATGTTTCACTTTAGCTGTAAAATAAACCCAAAATATATTCTCCTATTTCTGACATGTATTGGGATACCAGATATGTGTATTATGTGTTGTTTGTGCCCAGAGGTACAGAATCAATAATGCAACTAATCAAGAAGAGGAGAGGAGAGAGGGAGGAGAAGGGATGGGAAGGGCAGAGAAAGGAGGGGGGAGAGGGGGTAGAGGAGGAGGGGGGGGGAAGGGAGTAGAGGAAGAGGGGGGAGAGAGAGGGAGTAGAGGAAGAGGGGGGAGAGAGAGGGGGTAGAGGAAGAGGGGGGAGAGAGAGGGGGTAGAGGAAGAGGGGGGAGAGAGAGGGGGTAGAGGAAGAGGGGGGAGAGAGAGGGGGTAGAGGAGGAGGGGGGGAGAAGGGGGTAGAGGAGGAGGGGGGGGAGAAGGGGGTAGAGGAAGAGCGGGGAGAGAGAGGGGGGTAGAGGAGGAGGGGGGTAGAGGAGAGGGGGTAGAGGAGGGGGGTAGAGGAGGAGGGTGGGAGAAGGGGGGTAGAGGAGGAGGTAGAGGAAGGGGGTAGAGGAAGAGGGGGGAGAAGAGAAGAGTGGGAAAGAGGGGGCAAGAAGGGAAGTGGGAGAGAGGGCAGGGGGGAGAGAGAGGGGGAACACACAAACTTTACATATACTCTATTTCAGAAGGGTCCGGTATTACTGGTTTGGGATAATGTTGTTACAACAGTGGAATAATAGAACCTAGAAGTGTTGTTTTCCTTCAAACATGTATTACATTTATGTAGCACCCTCTACCAATAGGTAGGTGCTAGTAATATTATTTTTGTTAAATAGACTGTCAGCACAGGTAAATTTAGGCAGGCCTATGCTGTAAGCTAGGCCTGTCTGTTTTGATCTGGGGGCAGGGAGTGGTTAGAGTAGCAGTGGGTGTGGCCACCTGTGCTCTAGTTCTGAGGCGCCTCCCCTGCTTCCAGGGAGAATGTTCTGGAAGAAGGGCCTGGAACTGGAGTGGCAGGCAGCTCATGTGGGAGCCCTGACCAATTCCCAACTCTAATTGGCAGGGGGCAGGCCTCCTATATAATCTGAGGTGATATGCCACTGGGGGAGATGTCGGCTGAGTGAAGTGGAGGATGGAATACTAGACAGCAGGAGAGCACCCCCATCTGGGGGGAGGGGATGTACTGATCGCAGGAGGAGGCTTGGGGAGAACTGTGAGGGAACTTTGCCTTTACATGGTCATTGGCAGTGTCCTTATCATTACACGGTCATTGATGAGGAACTCCTGGAGCAGAGGGGCAACGTATGGTCTGGTCAAGTTCTCCATCAAGGACTCAGAGCAGAGAAAGGTCATGAGTGTTACCACAGTGGAAGACTGGAGGTGCCAGAAAGTCTGTGAGGGAAATTTGCCTTTACACGGTCATTGGCAGTGTCCTTATCATTACACGGTCATTGATGAGGAACTCCTGGAGAAGAGGGGCAGGTGAAGCTGTTGGAACGTATGGTCCGGTCAAGTTCTCCATCAAGGACTCAGGGCAGAGAAAGGTCAGTGAGTGTTACCACAGTGGAAGGCTGGAGGTGCCAGGAAGTCTGTGAGGGGACTTTGGTTTTACACGGTTATTTGCAAAGTCCTCATCATTACACGGCCAATGAATGAGGAGTCCTGGATCAGAAGAGACTGTGGGGAATAGTGTGAAATCGATGTGGCCTGAGGGCACAGGATTTGCTAGCTGGGAACAGTAGTCCACCACTCAACATGTGCTTTTAAATCTACTAGGCCTCCAGGGGAGAGGTACTGCAGGCCTCTGGCCTAGTAGCAGCGAGCAACCAGAGCCAGCTGAAGGAACTACCCAGAGTGGATCCTTATTTTGCTTACAGAAGATGTGGCATTACATTATATTGTTAAAGTGGAGGGCCACCCTGAAAAAAAAAATACATTAAAAATTAGAAAAAAATCAGAAAAAAAAAATGAAAGTTTTTTTTTTTTTAACTTACCAGAAATGCCTGTTGCTAGGCACATCATCCTAATCTGCCTCTTCCTCCTCCGCGGAGATTTTCTGGTCTTCTCTCCTCCCCGCGGCGTCTTCTGGGTAATGGGTCACGCTGTGTTCTGGGAACTGTGTGTCCCAGAACACAGCCCGCCCCATTCACAAAGCGCTGCGCGACTCGCGCATGCGCAGTAGGAAAACGGGCAGTGAAGCCGCAAGGCTCCACTTCCTGTTTCCCTTAGCCAACATGGCGGCGCCGGGACCCGAGAGCCGAGGGACGGGTCAGCCTCGGGCGGCCGACATCGCGGGCGCCCTGGACAGGTAAGTCTGCTTATTAAAAGTCAGCAGCTACAGTGTTTGCAGCTGCTGACTTTTAATTTTATTTTTTTTTTAAACCGGCCCTCCTCTTTAACTACAGGATGAGTTTGCGAAGGAGGAGGAGAGGATTTCTGGGAACATCACCCTTGATATCCTCATCCTTTACACGGTCATGGGTGAGGACATTCTGGAAGCAATAGTCTGCAGAAGTTGCGCAGAGGAGGAGCAAGAGTCTGCATGGTGATGCAGGGGAACGATCATAACTGTTTAAAACAATGCACATCATTTCTTCATGTGCTAAACTAAAATCTTTAAATATGGTGGCAAAATTAACTATCCTATGGGCATCCCATATACCCCTTTCCCCAACCAAGTTGTACCCCCCAATAAACAAAAACCAGCTAAAAGACTGTTCATTGTCTCTGCAAGCGATATATGGGAGTCTGGCTATAGATGTACCTCAAGGAATTTCTAAAGCCTTGTACACACGGTCGGAGAATCCATCGGAATGCGTCTTATCGGACCGTGTCGTCAGATAATCCGACTGTGTGTGGTCTGCATCGGACTAATTCCGTCCGAATCTCCGTCGGACCCAATTTTCCAACATATTGGAAATATTTCCCGACCAACTGGGCCGGACGGACCTAATCCGATCATGTGTAGAGCATTTTGATCGGACCAAGTGCCACGCATGCTCAGATCAAATTCCTACATCAAAGCTATTGGCTACTAGCCTGAACGTAGTCCCATCATAACGAAATTACGTCATCACGTTCTGAAAGATCGGATTTTTCGACAACTTAGTCCGACCGTGTGTATGCAACAGTTTCGGACACAATCCGTCAGACTAGATCTGACGGACAAAATCCGACGGATTTGGTTGTGGAAATCTCCGACCGTGTGTACGTGGGCTAAGGCCATCTTAGAATAGAGTGATTATGTCTAGATCTTAAACTGGACCAGATTTATCAGTTAATTATTAACTGAGAGACCAAATTCTGGCAAATTTATCAGGATGGTAAATAATTCAGAGAGGTTGAACGGTTACAGTATGTCAGAAGTAAATCGGACAGGTCAGATCTAGCCCATAGGACTGCTTTCCACCCCGTGTAGGACTACGGTCACTTTTTTATTTTGGAAGCTTCAATTACATTTTCAACTCCCAAGAAGAAGACCATACCAAAAAAGGACTGGACCAACACGGTAAAACAGGTTTGTCGCTTGTAGGCTAATAAGTTCCCAAAAGCTCTATATTTTTTTTTTTTTTTTATTAATTTTTTTTATAATTTTTTTTTACCTTTGTTCATTTTATTTATTTATTTATTTATTTTTTTCACTTACAATTTTTAATTCAGAGGATTTCAGATTACAAAGATAATATAGCATTGTGAATGACAGTAATGCCCTGTACACACACGGTCGGATTTTCCGACGGGAAAATGTGCGATCGGATTCATGTTGGCTCCATCGGACTTTGTGTGTCGGAAAATCAGACGGAAAAAGTTTGAGAGCAGGATCTAAAATTTTCCGACAACGAAATCCGATCGCATAAATTTCCGACGGACAAAGTGCCACGCATGCTCAGAATAAACCAAGAGACGAAAGCTATTGGCTACTGGCCCGCTTATAGTCCCCGACGTAACGTGTTTCGACGTCACTTCGTTCAGAACGATCGGATTTTTCCCACCACTTTGTGCGACCGTGTGTATGCAAGACAAGTTTGGGCCAAAATCAGACGGATTTTGTGGTCGGAATGTCCGACCGTGTGTACAGGGGCTTAAGAACATGTGACCCTATCTCATAGATAATTATGTATGTTTAACAGATGTGTAATGATGTATCAAGTACTAGGTATCATTAACCACTTACAGACCACAGACCATTTTGCTGGCTGAAGACCAGACCACTTTTTGCGATTCGGCACTGCGCCGTTTTAACTGACAATTGCGCGATCGTGTGACCTGACTCCCAAACAAAATTGACGTCCTTTTTTCCCCCACAAACAGAGCTTTCTTTTGGTGGTATTTGATCACCCCTGCCGTTTTTATTTTTTGCACTATAAACAAAAATAGAACGACAATTTTGAAAAAAACACATTATTTTTAACTTTTTGTTATAATAAATATCCCCCAAAAATATATAAAAAAAAATTGTTTTTCCCTCAGGTTAGGCCGATACGTATTCTTCTACATATTTTTGGTAAAAAAAATAAAAATTGCAATAAGCGATTATTGATTGGTTTGCGCAAAAGTTATAGCGTTTACAAAATAGGGGATCGTTTTATGGCATTTTTATTATTTTTTATTATTTTTTTTTTTACTAGTAATGGCGGCGATCAGTGATTTTTATTGTGACTGCGACATTATGGCGGACACAACGGATATTTTTGACACATTTTTGGGACCATTGTCATTTATACAGCGATCAGTGCTATACCAAATGCACTGATTCCTGTGTAAATGACACTGGCAGTGAAGGAGTTAACCAGGGGGTGGCAGTGTAGGGGTTAAGTGTGTCCTAGGGGTGTGTTACTAACTGTTGGGGGCTGGGCTTTGTGTTAGTGAACACTGATCTCTGCTCCAATCACATGGAGCAGAGATCAGCATCACCTGTTGCTAGGCAGAATGGGGAGATGCTGTTTACAACGGCATCTTCCCGTTCAGCCTCCCCGTGAGACGATCGCAGGTGTCCCCGCGGCGATCGAGTCCGCGGGACCCGCGACCAGACTCGTGGGGGTCCCGACCAGCACGCGATGGCAGGGTGGCATATAAAAATGTACGTACCTTTACTCCAATGTGCCTGCCCGTGCCATTCTGCCTACGTACATCGACGTGCGCCGGTCAGGAACTGGCTAAAACAAGGGTAGGGGGAAAGTGAGGGTAAAGGGAAATGACCAGGGTGTTAGCAGAATAGCAAGGCATTTGCAGAGAGTAGCAGAAGAGAATTAAATGCAGTAAATATACTTTCATAGTGTAACAGTTTTACATCAGGTAGTCTACGTTAATACTCTTAGGGGATGGTAGTACTTGCGAGGTAGTTACATAGTAGGTGAGGTTGAAAAAAGACAAGTCCATCAAGTCCAATCTATGTGTGTGATTATATGTCAGTATTACATTGTATATCCCTGTATGTTGCGGTCGTTCAGATGCTTATCTAATAGTTTCTTGAAACTATCAATGCCCCCCGCTGAGACCACCGCCTGTGGAAGGAAATTCCACATCCTTGCCGCTCTTACAGTAAAGAAGCCTCTACGTAGTGTGAGATTTGGGGATACTAGTTTCGCAGGATTAAGTGCATAAACTGTTGTCAGGTGAAACCAAAATATATTTATTTATCAATAAATCAAAAATAAAGCTTTTCTCCAGCATGTAAAACCATAAATTAAAGTCCGCTTGTCTTCAGCACAAAATAATACAAAAAGAAAAGCACCTACAGTTCTGTAGAAAGGTCTTCACCAATAAGAGTCCTTGTAGAGACCTTTATGCAGCCTCCAAAACAGCAAACAGCAAACAGCAAACAGCAAACAGCAAACAGCAAACAGCAAACAGCAAACAGCAAACAGCAAACAGCAAACATAACCACACAGCCAGACAGCTCCTCAGACAGGTGTTCATCTCCTTCTCCTCCTCACCACACCTCTCTGACTACTTCCTGTCTTTATAGGCTGTGTGATTTCCTGGAGGCCGTTAACCCCCTGTGGTCAGGGAGGGAGGCTCTTTCCCACCCAAATGTCACTTTAGAGCCTCCCAAATTCCGGGTCCCAACTACCTCTCTTAAAATACAGAGAGGACCGCGAATCAGTCATCTCCCGCAAACTACACCCGGAATCTGTCACCCCTTTTTGGGTGACCCCCTGAGGCCTACCAAGATTCCCTTAAAGGGACCACATCCCGAATATAGGCGCCACATAGTACCCGTCCAGGACCCAACCTTGGCGTCCTGTACAGTAGTTTAAGGTCAAACCTTTTTAGGTTCTTCTAATGCCGCGTACACACGATCAAATTGTCCGGCAAACAATCTGGCGGATAGTCCGGCGGACTTTCTACCGAACGGACTTGGCCACACACGGACACACAGAAAGTCCGGCATTTGCTAGCGCGATGACGTACAGCCCGTACAACGGGACTAGAAAAAGGAAGTTCAATAGCCAGTAGCCAATAGCTTCCTTCTCGTACTTGCTTCTGAGCATGCGTCAATCTTGGGGAGGAACTTTAGAGCTTGCGAAGCCAACCCTCTGGCAAGTTGACGGGATGGTTTCCAGACTTTGATCGTGACGATTAACCGTGTTAAGATAGGAATGATGCGGGTTGTATTGTAGCAAGAAGAGATCTAGTGGCGTGTCCTAGGGAGGTCTCCTCAATTTGAACCCATGAGGGGCGTTCCGTTAGGGACCACCATTGTTTAGTCGGGCTTAGAAGGATGGCTTTATAATATTGTTTAATATCTGGTACTCCCAGTCCGGCTTTGGATGTTGCTGTACACATGGTGGAATGTTTTTTTATTCTAGGATGTTTGCCGTCCCAAATGAAGGTTTTGATGATTTTTTTGCAGCATGGAAAATTCTGTGGATAATATGGGCACAGAGAATGTCCAGAGGAAGTATAGTACGTGAGGCATTAGACACATTTTTGCCAGTGTAAATTTTCCCAGCCCAGGAAGCTCTGGTTGATCGTAGAGCGGAGCAAAGACTTTGTAGTTTGCCGTGTAAGGTTTCATGATTCAGTTGAAGGATGTTGTTGGAAGGGTATGTTAGTTGAGTTCCTAAATAGGAAAAAGGTATTGGATGGGGCCCAAGGGAAAGGTGACGCGCGTGAGAGACAGTTTTTTGTTGCTTGGTCTAAGCCTATTCCAATCATGGAGGACTTGGTGCAGTTTACTTTATAAAGGGATAGCAGACAAAAAAAGTGTTAATAGATTATGCAAAGCTGGGAGGGATTGTATGGGGGTTTGTCATAGCCACAATAACATTGTCTGCACATAATCCAAGTTTGTGTGCAACATCTCCGACTTGTATGCCAGAGACCCTGGGGTGCAATCTGGTAGCTTCAGCCAGAGGCTCCATTCAGGACCGTTTTTAAGGCAGGGCAAAAGGGGCAGCTGCCCTGGGCCCTGTCATTGTTGTGGGGCCCAAAGCAGCTGCTTCATACTTGCCAACTATCCTGGTTTAAATTCCCTCATCCCTTGAGGTTTTAGTCCTGTGCTGTGTCCCAATATCTCAGTGTGAAGTGCTGCTACTAATGCTGCCCAGCTCTGCCTTATTGTTGGGTACAGATAACTCACCTTCAGACCTGTGTTTACATGTAAATTACCGGCATTCATATGTAAATAGGGGCAGCCAGCAGCATTGATATGTATATCATGCCCCCCTGAGGTCATATCCACAGTAATCTCTAGCAACCAATCAACAAGCAGAAATCATGTGCTGTAACCCTTTAGCAACTAATCAGTGAGCCATAATGTGTGCTGTAACCTCTAGCAACCAGTCAGTGAGCGGTAATGATACACTGTGACCTCTGGCAACCAATCGCAATAGCTGCCTGATCTGATTCAGTAAACTGATTTTGAGTCTAACTGCTATTTATTGTATGTCTCAGAGCAAAAGTGCATGGGGGGGGGGGCCAAGAAAAGTTTTGCCCAGGGTCCAATCAATATTAAAGACGGCCCTGGCTCCATTATAAGGGCAAATATTAATGGGGAGAGGGGGCAGCCCTGATGGGTAGGATTGGTAATCTCAAACTGGTCAGATGTTATTCCTGAGGTCCAGACTTTAGCTGTAGGGGAGGAGTATAGTGCCAGTAGTGCTAAGTATACGTTCCATGTGAATCCACATTTTTGGGGTACTGCTCTGAGGTAGGACCAGTGTACCCTGTCAAACGCCTTCTCTGCGTCCAGTGATAGTAGCAGAGAAGGCATTTTATGATGTTCTGCCCACTGTGTGAGATTTATGAACCTTCTAGTGCCATCAGAGGCTTGCCGGTGTGGGACGAAGCCCACCTGATCTTTGTGTACTAATTTAAGGATAAGCGGGTGGCTAGGATTTTTGCATACATTTTAAGATCCGAGTTCAGGAGGAGATAATTGGCAGGTTCGTCATGAGGTTTACCAGGTTTCGGTGTTGTGACAATAAGCGCCTTGAGCGATTCCTTAGGGATGTCACCAGTGTGCGTTATGTGGTTAAAGGAGTTGGTTAGATGAGGAGCCAAAAGGTGTGTGAATGTTTTGATATATTCATTGCAAGATCCATCTGGCCCAGGAGCCTAGTGAAGTGGTAGTGATTGTATTGCTTTTAGAACTTGAGCGAATGGTTCGTTAAGCCGTTCTAGCTGTTCTGAGGTAAGGGAGGGTAATTGTAGGGAATCAAGGAATTGTGATATTTGCATGGGGGTCTGGATCAGGATCTGAGGGGGAGCCTTTTAGATTGTATAAAAGACGCATAGAAGTGACTAAATCAATTCACTATGTCCTTGGGGTTATCAACTCTTTGTCCTTTAGATGTCCACATGTTGCTGCTGCTTTTTTGTTTAACTTGTTTGGCCAAATGAGATCCAGGTCCGTTCCAAAAGGCATACCAGTCTGCTCTCAACTGTTTAATGTGATGATCAAATGAAGCTTTTAGAAAAGAATGTAATTCTTCCCTAAGGTTACGTAGGCGGGTGCTAATTTGTTGGCTTGTTCCAATTTACGAATCCGGTCTATGTATGTGTTTACTGTCTGGGTTGGCGCTCACTTCTACCTGGCCCCAAGTTTGATGAACGTTCCCCTATTATATGATTTATGTGCATTCCACAGTAATGAGTCAATTGTTACAGAACCAACATTGCAATTGAAGTTTGTGTCCATATGTGTGTTTATGCACCAGGAAGTATGTTTTACCCGCTCTATATCAAGTGCAAGGGTGATGGTGCGTGGTCAGACCACGTGATTTGGCCTATTGCAGCCTTCGGTATGGATTGTAAAGTGGTTTTTGAAGGGATATTTAGCTTAACCGCTTTCATTCTTTAAGAAATTTGGTTTCCATTTTGTGTCTCTCTCTAACATCCACCTCATAAAATGTATGCTCAAGTTTTGCTAGTCTAGTTTCGTTTCCCATGTTACTGTTATCTTATTTAGTTGTTTCGTTTCTTGGAAAGCACATGATTTTGAGGAATTGCTAGTTTAACTTTTATTGTAGGCTGTACTTGTATATGATTGGATAATCTGTATGACACGTTCAAAGGGCGGTACATTCTGAAAGCCCCCTTTAAATATTCACACCAAAGAATAAAGATTAGATTTGCTCGGAGAGACTTTGTTGTTTTGTATCATTGTCTCCCAGGCCTGTGTGGGTGATTGAACATCACACTTTGACAGAAATGACAGGTTAAGAAATCACCTCTAGACAATCTACATTCCCTTCAGTTTTGTGTGTCAGGAATAGGGATGAGCTTTGAGTTTGAGACAAACTCATGTTTGACTCGAACATTGCCTGTTCGGCGAACAGTGAACAATTTGGGGTGTTCGCGGCAAATTCAAAAAGCCGCGGAACACCCTGTACAAGTCTATGGGAGAAATCTAAAGTGCTAATTTTAAAGGCTAATATGCAAGTTATTGTCCTGGGTCCTGCCCCAGGGGACATGTATCAATGCAAAAAAAAGTTTTAAAAACGGCCGTTTTTTCGGGAGCAGTGATTTTAATAATGATTAAAGTGAAACAATAAAAGTGTAATATTCCTTTAAATTTCATACCTGGGGGGTGTCTATAGTATGCCTGTGAAGGGGCGCATGTTTCCCGTGCTTAGAACTGTCATTTCTGCAGGAAAAAAAGTCATTTAAAATCACTCGCGGGCTATAATGAGCGACGGGGGATCTCTCCGTCCAGCACAGCAAATCCATCCATCTTCTGTCTCCATGGAAGAGACACTGCGGGATCCCGGCGGCCCGAGGTTTCTTATATGAGGAGGGCGGGGCCACCCGTCGCTGGATCAGATCAGACATCGCTGGACCCCGGAGAGATGATCATCCGTCACTGGATAGCAAGAGTGTATTACCACCGCTGGAATCTTTTTTTATTTTGTTTATTTTTAATAAAGGACTTTTTCAAAAGTGTGTTTGTCTTATTTAACTATTTTTTTAATTTTTGTACCCCCTTACCATTTCAAATGGGGGGGCGGGATCTGGGGGTCCCCTTGTTAAAGAGGGCTTCCAGATTCTGATAAGCCCCCCACTCGCAGACCCCCACAACCACCGGCCAGGGTTGTGGGGATGAGGCCCTTGTACCCATCAACATGGGGACATGGTGCTTTGGGGGGACCCAAAAGCATCCTCCCACTGTTGAGGGCATGTGGCCTGGTATGGTTCAGGAGGGGGGGGGCGCTCTCTTGTCCTCCCCACTTTTCCTGTGGCCTGCCAGGTTGCGTGCTCGGATAAAGGGTCTGGTATGGATTTTTAGGGGGACCCTCACGTAAAAAAAATTTGACGCAGGGTTCCCCTTAATATCCATACCAGACCTGAAGGGCCTGGTAATTGAATTTGGGGGACCCCACGCTTTTTTTTTTTATCAATGACTTTCAATGAGTGTTCTCTGTATTACGTGGAGCTGACAATTCATTATAGCTGCGAGTGATTTTAAATGACTGCAGAAATGACACTTTGTGCAGGGACAGTTCTAAGCACGGGAAACATGCGCCCCTTCACAGGCATACTATACACACCCCCCAGGTACAAAATTTAAAGGAAACACTTTTATTGTTTCACTTTAATCATTTTTAAAATCACTGCTCCCGAAAAAAACGGCCATTTTTAAAACTTTTTTTTGCATTGATCCATGTCCCCTGGGGCAGGACCCGGGTCCCCAAACACTTTTAGGACAGTAATTAGTCAGATTTTTTACAACATGCAGTGGTAGGAGTTCTCACCACAATCGTGCAAAAACTTTATGTTCTTATCTCTAAAGAATCTGGCTCCTGAAAAAGCAGTTTGTATGGCAGGGGTCCCCTAACTTTCTAAGCAAAGGGCCAGTTTACCGTCCTTCAGGCATTTGGGGGGCCAGACTGTGGCCAGTGGGAGTAGAAAATGCCCTGGCAGCAGTGCTCCATCATTTGTTTTAATAGGAGGAATGAACTTTGTTAATATCAATGGTAAAAATAGCGCCCCATTGTTGGTATTAATGGGTAAAAATAGCGCCTCATTGTTGGTATTAATGGGTAAAAATAGCACCTCATTGTTGGTATTAATGGGTAAAAATAGTGCCCTATTGATGGTGTCAATAGGGGGAATGGTAACCCATCATTGGTGCCAGTTGGTGCAATAGTGCTCCAAGGGCGAGATAATGGCAAGCAAAGGGCCACATCTGGCCCCTGGGGTGCCGTTTGGAGACTTGATGTATGGCATTCAGGTAATTTGGCAGCAACACTCCCCTTTTGCAATGTTTTAACCTTTACTGTAAAACAAAATATATGTGGCAAAATTAACGAGTAATAAGTTGTCCCGATGTCCCCAACCAACATATTTCAAACATGTTGAAAATTTGAATTGAATTACACCTCTATTTTGTTTCAGAGACACAATGCCAACACTTATTGTACGACAGTACAAGCACTCGGATTTTCCAGCAGTCAAAAAACTCTTCATTGAAGGATGTCATGAACACGCGTACAGTACCTTTCACCAAGCTTTGAAGCAACCTCACAACTGGCTCCTCGTGGTTCTTGGATTTCTGCTTCCACTCGTCACCATTGGCTCCATCCTTCTGGCCATCTTGGATGTGGTTGTTGTATTGGTTGTGCTTTGGTTGTGTGGAAGAAAGTTCTTCTATGGCTATGCCACACACGCTTTGGCCGACGACATGAAAGACATCCCAAAATATTATCTCCAGCGGGAAGGGTACAATTACTGGGTGGTGGAGTCTGATGGGGAGTTTGTGGGCATGGTGGCTGCTATACCCTCGTATCTACCCAGAGGAGAGAAAAACACAGAGCTCAAAAGGATGTTTGTGGTCCAAAGCCACCGGGGCAAAGGGATTGCTAAAATCTTGTGCAGGACAGTCATTGAATTTGCTCAGAAGAAAGGGTGTAAGGCAGTGGTCCTGTCCACCACAACGGTACAAACCTCTGCCACACAATTGTACAGGTCGGTGGGATTTAGGTGTACGCACACCAGCTACATGACCGGGTTCACAGAAAGACTCATTAGGCTGCAATGGATATGTTTTAGATATGACATTCCCAATGGCAAATAAAACATGTTGCTTGATCAAGAGTCTTCACTGCATCAGTTTATTAAAATATTTAAAAGTGGTCGTAAACCCTTATAGACCACTTTGTGCTACAGGTAAGCCCATAATAAGGCTTACCTGTAGTTACCTAGGATATATATATATATATATATATATATATATATATATGGGGAGGGGGGGTTAAACAGAGAGGGAGAGGGGAAGAAAGGAGGGGGATGGGGGGTAAGAAGAAGGAGAGGGGAGCTGGGAGGAGAAAGAGAAGAGGAAAAAGAAGAGGGGTGGAGAAGAGGAAGAGGGGCAAGAGGAAAGGGGGAAGAGGAAGGGGGGAGAGAAGAGAAGAGGGGAGGGAGACAAGTGGAGGGGAGGGGAGAAGAGAAGAGGGGAGGGAGACAAGGGGAGGGGAGGGGAGAAGAGAAGAGGGGAGGGAGACAAGGGGAGGGGAGGGGAGAACAGAAGAGGGGAGGGAGACAAGGGGAGGGGAGGGGGGAAGACAAGAGGGGGGGGAAGACAAGAGGGGAGGGGAGGGGAGGGGAGGGGAGAAGAGGGGGAATTGCCAAAGTGTAGACTAGTCATTGATTTTGCCCGTCAGCGTGGTTGCAGTGCAGTGTTCTTGGAGACGTTAGGCCATCATGCAGCTCATGGGTTATACAAGAGAATGGGTTTCAAGTGGCTGCATTACACCTTTCTGAAACACCCACTGGCAAAATATGTCATTTTATAGAACAAAAAGTTAAAATCTACATATCAACATATTTGGCAAAGGAGCTATTAGCAACCTGTCTGCCCACATAGAAACCTTGGTGCACGCATAGCAACCTGTCTGCTCACATAGCAACCTGGTGCACACATAGCAACCTGGTTGCACACATAGCAACCTGGTTGCACACATAGCAACCTGGGTGCACACATAGAAACCTGGGTGCACACATAGAAACCTGGGTGCACACATAGAAACCTGGGTGCACACATAGCAACCTGGGTGCACACATAGAAACCTGTCTGCTCACATAGCAACCTGTCTGTGCTTAGCAACCACTCACAATTTTTCTGCAAGGTTTTTTTTCTTTCAACCCGCATGTGTAGAGCCCGCCAAAATTTCGGCACATTATATCTTTAATCACAGCCAGTGAGACATTTCTCGATCTCTGCAAGCGCGGATCGGGTAAATGTCTCATTACCTGTGATTAGCGCTGTGCACTGCCGACTTCCTGGCGGGCTCTGCACGTGTGGGTTGCGATCACGCCTGAGCCCACCCTTACTCCCGACCTGTCATGGACTGCAAGTGTCAACTAGCAATCGCAATGTCCTCAGCATCCTGGCCCTGCTCTAGAATACTTTTGGTAATATAGTGTATGTCTATGTGATAATAACTTTAACCGCTTGCCTACAGGGAACTTACACCCCCTTCCTGCCCAGGTAATTTTTCAGCGCTGACGCAATTTGAATGACAATTGCACGGTCATGCTACACTGTACCCAAATTATATTTTTAGAATTTTCTTCACACAAAATAGAGCTTTCTTTCGGTGGTGTTTAATCAATGTTTTTATTTTTTTTTTTTACAAAAAAAGACCAAAGGCCAAACAATTATAATTTTTTTTTGTTTTTTTTGCGGCAACACGTTCTATACATACCACAGATGCACCACTTTACAGGCAGACCCCCAGGCGCTATAATTTATATGAATTTTTATTTTTATTGTTGCACTTTAAGCATCATTAACAGATTCCCAACCTGTACCCCATACTCATTCACATGTGGGGATGAAGGTGCTTTGGGGTGGGGGGAGAGCCCCCGTGCCCCAAAGCACTCACCCCTCATGTTGAGGGCACGCAGCCTGGTATGGTTCAGGAGGGGGGGGGGTGACCGGCTCATGCAGATATACTATGGCAGAATGGCTCTCCTGGGCAAAATCCTGTATGGGTACGTCCTTCCCCTTTTCGGCCACCAGAGGGCGTCACCTAGTTCCCAGCGGGGGACCTGATGCGCAAGGCTGGAAATTGCCGCCGACCACACGCAATCATGTGCACGAGCGCCAGCACGGGGATTTGTGTGTGTAAATATACAAACCTCTGTGCTGTCAGAGGAGAGAAGACATGTTGTTTCTTCCTAGTTAGTAGGAACAGCGATATGTCTCCTTTCCTAGTCACTCCTATCCCCACACAGAACAAATTGAGGGAACACACAGTTAACCCTTTGATCGCCCTAGTGTTAATCCCTTCCCTACCAGTGACATTTACACAGTAATCAGTGTATTTTTATAGCACTGATTGCTGTATATTTGCCAAAATGTGTCAAAGTGTCTGTCCATCGCAATATAGCTACAAATCGCAGATCACTGCCATAACTAGTAAAAAAATAATAATAATAATAATAAATATTATATATATATACACACACACACACACACACACACACACATATATATATATATATATATACACACACACACACACACACACACACACACACACACATATATAAAATAAAAAAATGCCATAGATCTTTCCCATAGTTTGTAGATACTATAACATGGGGAAAAAAGCCAATCACCGACTTGAGTGCAAGGGACATCGGTCTCGAAGAGAAAGAGGCCTCATCTGTGCCCACCAATACCGCCTTCCAGTGCTACCTACCAGTGTCCACACAGTGCCAGAAATCAGTGCATAAGTGCCAGCAATCGGTGCCAAATATCAATGCCCACAAGTGCCACCTGGACTTCAATTATTTTCTTTCCTTCAGTATGAGAAAGATAACAGGAAGTGACTGTTATTTACATTTTACTCTGACTTACCTACACAGAATGCCAGGTAACCTACCCATGATCACCCTATACTGAGCTGCATGCTGGGTAGGCTATAAAAGAGCCCGCACAGCCATTTTCTTTCTCTTCTGGACGCATGGCCTGCCTGCGAGGAGCTGTGGGTGTGTCCCACAGCACTGCGGCCTGCTCGACGCGGAGCAGCAATCTGAAGCCAGAGGAGGAATTCACACCACAGCGTGCTGGGACAGCAGTGCGGTCGGATCGTGAAGGATCCAGAGCCGCCCTGACAGAGATAACTGAAGACTCCTGGTGACCTTGTGAAGCGGAACAGCCTGACGGCGTGGCCGCAGCAAATAGACTGAGACCAGCGGAGTGGAGCTGTCTTATTCTTCAGGCCCAGTTTGGTGAGAGGGCTGCTGCCCACAGTTTCCTAACACACTTTGTTACACACCTAGACTTTAACCAAAGTAAAGACTGAGTTTAAGCAGGCCTCAAGCCTATTCATCATCTTACTATCAGTACTGTGTTATTTCAAAGCAATTACAGGTGTATCACACAATAGGAACAGTTCTGATACTCATCTCACATTAACCCTTGTTGTGCCACTGTTGGATTACAATTGTTACAAACACAAATAGCTAGCAGAAGAAAGAAGATAAAAGACTGCATCTTGCATTGCAAGGCCTTGCATCTTAGTATGCATAAAGTAGGGGGAGCTCCCTAGTGATGGTGTTGCAATTCATTATTGACCCTGCATTTCTGTAGCAACCAGAGTGTACTGGAAGTGGGAAGGTGCCCAGAATAAGGCATAGTCACTCTGAGCACTAGTCCCAAATTGGAGACACATTATCAGGGATCATTTAAGACAACTGTACATGTACATACTGTTGTGTGTTCCTACTGTGCTGTCACATTATGTTGATATGACAGTGCAAATGCCGTAACTACTACTTTACACTAACCCTAGTAAAAATATGTTTCTGGTTAAGTATCTTTGGTGCGGAGTGTTGTTCCTTTTCCAGCAGGTGGAGCCATTGGATACCCAGGTAATAACAAAGGTATACTGTTATTATATTGCTTATTGTGGGGTTATCCTTCACTATTAGATTCATACCAACATTGCACCACAGCTGTGTCACGGGGACTGAGCCAAGTCAGAAGGGGTTCACTAGCAGAGTACAGGCCCAAACAAATTCAGCAGCTCCTTCAGGGGTCAGTGCTACATATATATATATATATATATATATATATATATATATATATATATATATTGTGGCAGAGCGAGGCTCTGTCCGTATGAAATCAGAGGTAAAAGAGACAGTTTAAATGGAGAAAACTGCTCTGTCAGTTTTCTCCAGGTTTTGCTAGTTCCGGATGGGATTCTGTAGTTTGGAGAACCCTGAGAGTCATGGGTGGGGAAGGGATCCCCAACCCTGTGTCCGGGTCTTGAGGATAGCAAGCAGGGTGTGTGCCCAGCTGCACACAGCCCATATAACGAGGGGCTGGTGAGAGTAGAGGGTGGAGTGTGAGCAGTTTGCTGTGTGAAGACAGACTTGTGTATATAGAGTGGTCATCCCTGTCAGAGATTGTAGCCTGTCCAAGGGGGATTCTTTGCCCAGGAACTGGGAAAGGTTGGCTAGCCTTGAGAGTCGGGAAGACTACGGAAGCCAGCGAGTCCAGGGGGCTGGAAAGAATCGATAAGTCTGTTGGGAGCAAGCAGAGGAACTGCTGACAAGAGGGAGCCAGGTGGCTTGGTATGTCTTCATTTATGTGTGCTGAATGAAGTTAAACCCCTGCGTGGGATTCCAGGATGGACTGTTGTTTTGTTTTCCCTTTAATAAACGTGGGCTACCAGGCCCTTAACTATAAATGCCTGTCTGATGTGGACTCGCTGCACAAAAAATGCATCTAACCACTTGAGCTAAACACCCCAATGTCACTATATATATACAGAGGCGGCTCTTTAATTAGGCAAATTAGGCGATTGCCTTAGGCCTCGCCCACACAAGGGCCTCGCGGGCTGCGACCACCTAATTTGCCTGACAGGACAGTGTGTGGGTTCCCTCGTGAGTGAAAGGAAATATGCCTCAGTGTGTGCACGCAAGCCGGTGGCAGGGTGAGCGGGCAGGTGGGCACTGCACATAGACTGACGCTGGTGCTGCCTGTCTGACTGAGCTAATGAGCCTCCGCGGACGAGGTAGGAGATGACATCATCTCAGCTCAGTCTGGTCAGCTGCATCGAATAGCAGGCTCCACCGCCGAGGCACCGTCCTCCTGGTCTTTCCCCCAGTCGGATGCCCCAGTGCATGGAGGAAGTTGTAGTTCTTCACAGCACTGAGCACAGACAGCAGACTTGGCCCTCTGGTGCCTGTGCTCTGCAGAGACTACAACTCCCAGATTGCACTGCAGGGAGCTCAATGACAATATCACGTGGGTGTGACTCGTTTCTCATGCTGCCTTTAGTAGCAGAGGCGGCTCTTTAATTAGGCAAATTAGGCGATTGCCTTAGGCCTCGCCCACACAAGGGCCTCGCGGGCTGCGACCACCTAATTTGCCTGACAGGACAGTGTGTGGGTTCCCTCGTGAGTGAAAGGAAATATGCCTCAGTGTGTGCACGCAAGCCGGTGGCAGGGTGAGCGGGCAGGTGGGCACTGCACATAGACTGACGCTGGTGCTGCCTGTCTGACTGAGCTAATGAGCCTCCGCGGACGAGGTAGGAGATGACATCATCTCAGCTCAGTCTGGTCAGCTGCATCGAATAGCAGGCTCCACCGCCGAGGCACCGTCCTCCTGGTCTTTCCCCCAGTCGGATGCCCCAGTGCATGGAGGAAGTTGTAGTTCTTCACAGCACTGAGCACAGACAGCAGACTTGGCCCTCTGGTGCCTGTGCTCTGCAGAGACTACAACTCCCAGATTGCACTGCAGGGAGCTCAATGACAATATCACGTGGGTGTGACTCGTTTCTCATGCTGCCTTTAGTAGGGTAGGAGACAGAGGACCAGGTTACAGGTACAGTACATCTAGATATAGTACATACTGTCTGTACATTACCCTGTCTTCTATGGTCTCATGGTCTGTCTCCAGTACCCTGTCTGTCTCCAGTACCCTGTCTGTCTCATGGTCTGTCCCCAGTACCCTGTCTGTCTCATGGTCTGTCCCCAGTACCCTGTCTGTCTCATGGTCTGTCCCCAGTACCCTGTCTGTCTCATGGTCTGTCCCCAGTACCCTGTCTGTCTCATGGTCTGTCCGCTGTACCCTGTCTGTCTGTCTCATGGTCTGTCCGCTGTACCCTGTCTGTCTGTCTCATGGTCTGTCCGCAGTACCCTGTCTGTCTCATGGTCTGTCCGCTGTACCCTGTCTGTCTGTCTTATGGTCTGTCCGCAGTACCCTGTCTGTCTCATGGTCTGTCCGCAGTACCCTGTCTGTCTCATGGTCTGTCCGCAGTACCCTGTCTGTCTCATGGTCTGTCCGCTGTACCCTGTCTGTCTGTCTCATGGTCTGTCCGCTGTACCCTGTCTGTCTCATGGTCTGTCCGCTGTACCCTGTCTGTCTGTCTCATGGTCTGTCCGCTGTACCCTGTCTGTCTCATGGTCTGTCCCCAGTACCCTGTCTGTCTCATGGTCTGTCCCCAGTACCCTGTCTGTCTCATGGTCTGTCCGCTGTACCCTGTCTGTCTCATGGTCTGTCCCCAGTACCCTGTCTGTCTCATGGTCTGTCCCCAGTACCCTGTCTGTCTCATGGTCTGTCCCCAGTACCCTGTCTGTCTCATGGTCTGTCCCCAGTACCCTGTCTGTCTCATGGTCTGTCCGCGGTACCCTGTCTGTCTGTCTCATGGTCTGCCCGCTGTACCCTGTCTGTCTGTCTCATGGTCTGTCCGCTGTACCCTGTCTGTCTGTCTCATGGTCTGTCCGCTGTACCCTGTCTGTCTGTCTGTCTGTCTCATGGTCTGTCCGCTGTACCCTGTCTGTCTGTCTCATGGTCTGTCCGCAGTACCCTGTCTGTCTCATGGTCTGTCCCCAGTACCCTGTCTGTCTCATGGTCTGTCCCCAGTACCCTGTCTGTCTCATGGTCTGTCCCCAGTACCCTGTCTGTCTCATGGTCTGTCCCCAGTACCCTGTCTGTCTCATGGTCTGTCCCCAGTACCCTGTCTGTCTCATGGTCTGTCCCCAGTACCCTGTCTGTCTCATGGTCTGCCCCCAGTACCCTGTCTGTCTCATGGTCTGTCCCCAGTACCCTGTCTGTCTCATGGTCTGTCCCCAGTACCCTGTCTGTCTCATGGTCTGTCCCCAGTACCCTGTCTGTCTCATGGTCTGTCCGCAGTACCCTGTCTGTCTCATGGTCTGTCCGCCATACCCTGTCTGTCTCATGGTCTGTCCGCAGTACCCTGTCTGTCTCATGGTCTGTCCGCAGTACCCTGTCTGTCTCATGGTCTGTCCACAGTACCCTGTCTGCCTGTCTCATGGTCTCATGGCCTGTATCCTGTCTGTCTATGGTCTCCTGGCCTGTACCCTGTCTGTCTATGGTCTCATGGCCTGTACCCTGTCTCAGTGCTATGTCTTGGCCTAGGCCAACAAGGCCCAGGCCTAGGGCGGCACTTTGCAGGGGCAACAAGAAAGCCGCCCCAGTACCATATAAAAGCCCCCCTGACCCACCCTCTCCTGTCCTGGTAGCGGCCGCCTCCTGCACAAATACCGCCCCAGGCAGGCGGGCGAGTGGCCAGCATTCTATATGTAGGCTGCACTTGTAAATATTTAGGGGCGTGCTTGACCAGGGGGACTGGTGCCACCATAAGCAGCCGGTGACTAAAGATCAGCTGTACGTAATTTGTCCCCTGGCGGCATTTGATGTGGCACAGTGGCGGCATTTGATGTGGCACAGACAGTGGCAGCATTTGAGGGGGCACAGTGCCGGTATTTGATGGGGCACGGTGGCGGCATTTGATGGGGCACGGTGGCGGCATTTGATGGGGCACGGTGGCGGCATTTGATGGGGCACAGTGAGGCTATATTTGATGGAGCACAGTGAGGCTATATTTGATGGGGCACAATGGCGGCATTTGCTGGGGCACAGTGAGGCTGCACTTGATGGAGCACAGTTGCTGCATTTGATGGGGCACGGTGGCTGCATTTATCCTATAGAGATATCCTATGTTTAATGATATTTTATTAAAGAATAATTGGTCAGAGAAAATTGTAGAAACTGTGAGTTCATAGGATTTAAGGCTGTTAATATATGCATTTATACAGTTAATTTGTTTCACCTATATTATTTTTCCCATTATGGGCATGAGTGGGGCCTCATGTCTAAGTTTTGCCTAAGGCCTCGCAAAGTCTAGAGCCGCCTCTGTTTAGTAGGGTAGGAGACAGAGGACCAGGTTACAGGTACAGTACATCTAGATATAGTACATACTGTCTGTACATTACCCTGTCTTCTATGGTCTCATGGTCTGTCTCCAGTACCCTGTCTGTCTCCAGTACCCTGTCTGTCTCATGGTCTGTCCCCAGTACCCTGTCTGTCTCATGGTCTGTCCCCAGTACCCTGTCTGTCTCATGGTCTGTCCCCAGTACCCTGTCTGTCTCATGGTCTGTCCCCAGTACCCTGTCTGTCTCATGGTCTGTCCGCTGTACCCTGTCTGTCTGTCTCATGGTCTGTCCGCTGTACCCTGTCTGTCTGTCTCATGGTCTGTCCGCAGTACCCTGTCTGTCTCATGGTCTGTCCGCTGTACCCTGTCTGTCTGTCTTATGGTCTGTCCGCAGTACCCTGTCTGTCTCATGGTCTGTCCGCAGTACCCTGTCTGTCTCATGGTCTGTCCGCAGTACCCTGTCTGTCTCATGGTCTGTCCGCTGTACCCTGTCTGTCTGTCTCATGGTCTGTCCGCTGTACCCTGTCTGTCTCATGGTCTGTCCGCTGTACCCTGTCTGTCTGTCTCATGGTCTGTCCGCTGTACCCTGTCTGTCTCATGGTCTGTCCCCAGTACCCTGTCTGTCTCATGGTCTGTCCCCAGTACCCTGTCTGTCTCATGGTCTGTCCGCTGTACCCTGTCTGTCTCATGGTCTGTCCCCAGTACCCTGTCTGTCTCATGGTCTGTCCCCAGTACCCTGTCTGTCTCATGGTCTGTCCCCAGTACCCTGTCTGTCTCATGGTCTGTCCCCAGTACCCTGTCTGTCTCATGGTCTGTCCGCGGTACCCTGTCTGTCTGTCTCATGGTCTGCCCGCTGTACCCTGTCTGTCTGTCTCATGGTCTGTCCGCTGTACCCTGTCTGTCTGTCTCATGGTCTGTCCGCTGTACCCTGTCTGTCTGTCTGTCTGTCTCATGGTCTGTCCGCTGTACCCTGTCTGTCTGTCTCATGGTCTGTCCGCAGTACCCTGTCTGTCTCATGGTCTGTCCCCAGTACCCTGTCTGTCTCATGGTCTGTCCCCAGTACCCTGTCTGTCTCATGGTCTGTCCCCAGTACCCTGTCTGTCTCATGGTCTGTCCCCAGTACCCTGTCTGTCTCATGGTCTGTCCCCAGTACCCTGTCTGTCTCATGGTCTGTCCCCAGTACCCTGTCTGTCTCATGGTCTGTCCCCAGTACCCTGTCTGTCTCATGGTCTGCCCCCAGTACCCTGTCTGTCTCATGGTCTGTCCCCAGTACCCTGTCTGTCTCATGGTCTGTCCCCAGTACCCTGTCTGTCTCATGGTCTGTCCCCAGTACCCTGTCTGTCTCATGGTCTGTCCGCAGTACCCTGTCTGTCTCATGGTCTGTCCGCCATACCCTGTCTGTCTCATGGTCTGTCCGCAGTACCCTGTCTGTCTCATGGTCTGTCCGCAGTACCCTGTCTGTCTCATGGTCTGTCCACAGTACCCTGTCTGCCTGTCTCATGGTCTCATGGCCTGTATCCTGTCTGTCTATGGTCTCCTGGCCTGTACCCTGTCTGTCTATGGTCTCATGGCCTGTACCCTGTCTCAGTGCTATGTCTTGGCCTAGGCCAACAAGGCCCAGGCCTAGGGCGGCACTTTGCAGGGGCAACAAGAAAGCCGCCCCAGTACCATATAAAAGCCCCCCTGACCCACCCTCTCCTGTCCTGGTAGCGGCCGCCTCCTGCACAAATACCGCCCCAGGCAGGCGGGCGAGTGGCCAGCATTCTATATGTAGGCTGCACTTGTAAATATTTAGGGGCGTGCTTGACCAGGGGGACTGGTGCCACCATAAGCAGCCGGTGACTAAAGATCAGCTGTACGTAATTTGTCCCCTGGCGGCATTTGATGTGGCACAGTGGCGGCATTTGATGTGGCACAGACAGTGGCAGCATTTGAGGGGGCACAGTGCCGGTATTTGATGGGGCACGGTGGCGGCATTTGATGGGGCACGGTGGCGGCATTTGATGGGGCACGGTGGCGGCATTTGATGGGGCACAGTGAGGCTATATTTGATGGAGCACAGTGAGGCTATATTTGATGGGGCACAATGGCGGCATTTGCTGGGGCACAGTGAGGCTGCACTTGATGGAGCACAGTTGCTGCATTTGATGGGGCACGGTGGCTGCATTTATCCTATAGAGATATCCTATGTTTAATGATATTTTATTAAAGAATAATTGGTCAGAGAAAATTGTAGAAACTGTGAGTTCATAGGATTTAAGGCTGTTAATATATGCATTTATACAGTTAATTTGTTTCACCTATATTATTTTTCCCATTATGGGCATGAGTGGGGCCTCATGTCTAAGTTTTGCCTAAGGCCTCGCAAAGTCTAGAGCCGCCTCTGTATATATATATATATATATATATATATATATATATATATATATATGTGTGTTGTGGAAATTTTAGATGTATTTATTATATATATTGTCATAAGAGTCCTCCTGTGTTCATTCTCCCCCAGCCCGCTCTTTTAGAGCTGACTGGGGCAGACTGACGCTGGTTGAGATCCGTTAGGTAGTGGATAATATCTTGGGGTTGGAAAGAAAGGTGTTTGCGGAGTGGGGGTATGTCCACCAGCAAAAGGGCCCCTGTACATTGTACAGACGATCGTCTGGGGACATATGCTTGCTCTGCGGGCATCGGCTGTGTGCAGATGTGTGCGCATTGTCTCTGCTGTGTCTGATCAGCACATGGAGATAGGCAGTGCACATCTGTAGATGGCTCTCCATTCACAAGAGATGTAGAATTATCCAAGTATACATTGTTCTCTGGAACAATGTATATATTAAGGATTTCTATCAACGGAATTATAGTCATCGTTCATTGGTTTTGTATGGTTTCCATCATTGAAAGCATTTGGTCAGTCTATGTAACAGACTATTTGAATGTATACATGTCTGTAAAGGTACCTTGTATTGTATTGTATTGTATTGTCCTTATATGGGCATTAATATCCTGTTACTGCTGTGAGGTCACACCCTTTGTGGGAGGTGTTCAGCTGTTGGAGGCAAACCCTCCAGGACGTGGCTTCCAGTGGGAAAAGTAAATAAAAAGCTTTGGTCAAGGGCTCTCTTGCTGGGTGGCTGACGATGAAGCAGAAGGAAACACTACTGTTGATGTCTCTTTAATGGGTAACCAGGGCGGCCTGGCTGAGGAGCAGCCAGGCTGAGATGAGGATGTAGGTTGCATTGGGGATGTCTGGTCATTGGGATGAATGTGTTGGAGAAGGTAAGCCTAAAGCATTATATCATTAAGATGGAAATGGGTGCTTATTGGAAGCACAGCGGTAGATGGAGCTGTGTGCATAGCATAGCAGCCAAATTTCTACGACATATATAACCACATGGAATCCATATATAAAATGATTGAGAGGCCCATTAAATAGTAAATAATTAAAAGGTAAAAGAAAAAAATATATATATGTATGTAGCGGTGGCTCCTGAAGAGCCCGCGCTATGGATTTTTCAAAGTTAAGGTTATACCTTAACTGCAGTTTGGTTTGGGTACAATTGTCTAAATTTAGACTTCAGCATCAGTCTGACTGGACTATGAGATGTTCCGACTGACCACAGGGGGCGCTGTCTCTTCTGGCAGGTATGGAACTATGGTCTGGTTGGGTGCTTAAGTTACTCTCTCTCGGAGCCCGCCCAGTGGGAGTGGCGCTCTCTTTCTGTGCGAGGGTATTTAAGATGCGGACGTCATGTGGTTCGGGGTTTCGGTCCAGTATGATGTGCTGACTTCATGGTCCTGGTCCTCCTGACCAGCCCCCAGGAAGGCTATGGCCTGGGGTGCGGATCCACCCGATCTTGTAGTCTCGGGGGCTGGCTAGCCCGAGGAAAGGAAACTAAAGGAGGATTCTGAGGTGTTTGGGTGCCGTCTCTGGCTTGGGAGAGACCCAGTGACTTCACGCTTTCCAGGGGAGGACTCTTCAGAAGAAGGCCACGTATGGGTTGGTTTCTTAGTAAGAGCCTGGAAGGGCTGTAGTACCCAAGAGAATCCGGTCTCGTGGATATCGCCAAGCAGGCTGATAGATCCAGGTATCACACGAGTGTTCTTCAAGTTTCGTTTTCCTACGTGTTCTACAACAACGTCTGTGGCAGAGACTTTGTTCCTGATTTAAGCACCTTGTTGGCTGCTAGGCCTTGTGAGAGAGGGACTATCCAACCTAAATGATCATCCAGTTGCGAATGGCTATTCTCTGGATGCAGTCAAAGTAAGCAAGTTTTTCAATATTTGACTTTGACACTAAGAGTACCTGAACTTCCTTTCCAACCCTCTGATCCCAATTTAAGAGACTGTTCATTGTCTACGTTTTGCAAATAAAATCCATTCAAGTGGATCTGTTGTCAGTCTCTCGAGTTACTGGGCCATCTACCACGGGACACCCCCTAGACGTGACGTGTGGAGAGAAGAAGGTAACGGTAAGCCCAAATCTAACCAGCAGCTGCTTCGGGGGTTAGTGCTACATGTACAATAAATATATAGACAAATGTAAATGGTGAGTAACCTCATGAAAGAGTCTGGTAGTGCAACAAATCAGCCACTAGGGAGAACAATGATACTTCCCAAACCCATGTGGTGGAAATAGAAAAACTGGATGAACAGAAAAAAATTATGAAAAGAAATGAGAGAGGTAAGTACAGATATTTAGCTCCATTACCTCATTCAGGCCACCAGGGGTGAGAGAGTTAAGGGGAAAAACCCAGTAAGTCTCTTGCTTGCATGGTCTTTTAAAACATTAGCCCAATACGTAGGAGATGATTGAATAGAGACTCAATAACCCAAACTGACAAACCCACAGAGAATTTTTCATGAAATTCAGCAAAATGCCTGGGTGTGCTGCGTTTGGTGTAGCGTCATTTGCCAAATCTTGCACGTAGGGACCTGCCTGAGTACAACACCTCACAGTGGCATGTAAGAGAGTAAATGACATTTTGGGTTGCAAGTAGACATGTGCAATTCGTTTAGTTCCAAATTAGTTAATTCCCGGAAATGTGAAACTTCGGAAATTTGGAACAATGTGAAAATCCGAAAATAAGAATGAAAATCTGAAAATTCAAAAACCCGGAAAATCTGAAATAACTAATAACTATTAAATGATAGGTATTGGAATTTCCTTTCAAGCTTGTCTGTTAGTGAACATAACGAGTACGAATTTATCTGAAGTTATTAATTATGTGAAATCACAAATGCCACAGCTAAACAAATGGAACGTAATGATGCCATAATAATAAATAGCAATAATAATAATAAAACCTTTGTATTATATTTATTATTAATTTGTTCCATTCCATTTGTTTATATGCGGCATTTGTTATTTCGGATAATTTGTAACTTCAGATGAAAACATTTCTTTGTTACGTTTACAAACAGCCAAATTTGAAAGGAAATTCCAATACCTATAATTTTTGGATTTCCAAATGTAAAAATTTTTAAAATTTCCGAATTTTAAAAATTTACAAATTTCCGTATTTTTAACATTTTTAAATATCCAAATTTTTCAAATTTTCAAATTTCTGAATTTTTCAAATTACCGAATATCCGAATTTTTCAAATTTAGAAAAAAACGAAAGGAACAAAAACAAACATTATTTTTTTTTTTTGTCAGTGCACATGTCTAAAGCCGCGTACACACGGGCGGACTGTATGGCCAACTTAGTCCATCAGACAATCCGACGGACAGTCCGTCCTACTTTCGAATGAACGGACTTGACCACACACGGATACACAAACAGTCCGTCGAAAGCTTGCGCGATGACGTGTACAGCACGTACGACGGGACTAGAAATAGGAAGTCCAATACACAGCAATGCAACCTTCCGCCGTGTAAATCCTTTCTGAGCATGCGCCATACTTAGTCCGTCGAACTAGCCTACTCACGAGCGGATTGTCCGCTGAAACCAAAGTACGACGGACAATATTACGGAAATTCCGAAATACTTAGTCCGCCAGACTGCACGCTGAAAAAGTCCGCTGAAGCCCACACACGAGCGGACTGTCCGCTGAAATGTGTTTCGACGGACTAAGTTGGCCAGACAGTCCGCCCGTGTGTACGCGGCTTAAGTTGCAAGTTCTCCAATAAATGTGCTCCATCACATATATAAGATGGCAAGGAGATGGCCAGTAGTTGCAACCGGACACTAAACTTGGTAATATGTTTAGGAACCTCAAAAGGTATGTTTCAATGTAAAAAGGAAAAACATCTGACTTTAAAACACATACAATGTAGTCAGAAATCCTTTGTAGGTGATAAGATAACATATCCCATCAACTCCTTTTATAATTGCTCATCACAATGAGGTTTATTTACTAAAAGCAAATCCACTCTGCACTACAAGTGCACTTTATTTATTTACCCTTCCATGGCCCCCTTAGATCTACAGCGATTGCACTTGTTGTGCCAAGTGGATTTGCCTTTTGTAAATAACCCCCAATATGTCATCTACTGTCTAACATGCCCCTGTGGTCTCTTCTATGTAGTGAGAACCATCAGGACCCTGTGCAAGATTGATGGACCGAACCAATGTCAAGAAGAGGTCATTCTAACCTTTTCTGGTCAAACATACCGTATTTATCCAAGTTTAGTAGGAAAGGGTGTCTTTAATTTAAGTAAAAAAACTTTTTCCCGGGCCGAATTATCCGTACTGGATAAGGGGTTAAAATATGCACCTCCTAAACAGCTTAATAAATTTAACACGTTTATAGACGTACATAAATTTATTAGAAAAATTAACATTCAAAGGTATCTAACAACCAATCCCTTTCGAACGGATTATATGGCAGCCACATCTGGCACTGTACACTCGGGGTTGGCCAATCCGTCTTTGTTCGTGCCCCCCGTGTCTACAGCTCCAGCCGTGAGAATTTTTAAGGACCTGGTATTGAATGATTTAGAGAAACTTTCAGTTAAACATGTAAATCGACCAACCTTTTCGATGACTGGCTTTAGTTCTTTATGTGAACAAAAAGACGTCGTCATAAGCCCCGCGGATAAAGGGGTGGGATCATTATCCTAGATAAAGAACAGTACAAGGCCGAAATGTACAAAATCCTGGATGAACCAGGTACTTATAAACGACTCCCTAGTAACCCTACGAGTACATACAAAAGACAACTTAAGGATCTTGTTAAGAAAGGACATGATTTGAAAATCTTGAATAATAAAGAAAAATCTTTTCTGATTCCTATTGCCCCAAGGATCCCTACTATATATTACCTGCCGAAAATCCATAAGGATTTGATTAACCCTCCTGGTAGACCCATAGTTAGCGGCATCAATTCCATCACTTCACGTATAGGCCACTACATAGACTTCTACTTACAGCCCCTTGTTAAAAAAAAAACCCTCATACCTTAAGGATACTAGTGCCACGATTAGGAGACTTGAAAATATAAGACTCCATGAACAATGTATCATTGCCACAGCGGACGTGGCTTCTCTTTACACCTGCATTCCACATGGAAGAGGCATAGAAGCTGTTCGACATTTTTTAAATCTTGAGGACTCTTTGGCACCATTCCAACGGGATTACCTTATTGAACTGCTCGAATTTGCCACTGAGCATAACTACTTCTGGTTTAACGAGAATTATTACTTACAGCAAAGAGGCGTGGCAATGGGGGCTAAATTTGCCCCCAGCCTCGCTAATTTATTTATGGCCAAGTGGGAGGAGGATGTCGTCTATGCCCATCAGAGCCCTTCATTGGTCCTGTGGGCAAGGTATATATACGACATCCTCCTCCTGTGGAATGGCACACCAGACTCCTTGAGAGAATTTTTCGAAATTTTGAACCATAATGATAGAGGCATCTCGTTGTCTTTTGAGATGAGTGCCTCTAGGATTAACTTTTTAGATCTGGAGATAGAGATAGTGAATAATAAATTCATGTTTAAAACACACTTTAAAGCGACAGATCGGAATAGTTTTATCCCCCTCGATAGTTGCCACCACAAATCTTGGTTAAATTCGGTCCCACGTAGTCAATTTTTACGTCTACGGAGGAACTGTATGGATTTAGACACATTTAAAATACAAGCAGGAATTCTTAAACAGAAATTCCAGGATAAAGGGTATGATGTTAGAATCCTGGACAGTGAATTACAGAAGGTCATTGATACCAATAGGGAAAACCTCGTTATAGAAAGATCACAACGTGAACCTGATGACACTTATAGGTGGTCTATGTTGACATCATTTTCACTACAACACAAACAGATTAAGACCATTATAAATAAGCACTGGGGGATATTAAAAAGTGATTCCATTCTAGGCCCTAGACTGCCTGAACGGGCTAAAGTGCTCTTCAGGGGAGCTCCATCTCTACAGAGCTGTATTGCCCCCAATGTCTTGGATCCACCCAGTCGTCCATCCTTTTTTCACAATATGACGGGGTTTTACCCTTGCAAGAAATGCATTGTAGGTAGATATAATATATCGGGGAGACGTAAAACAACCGAATTTACATCCACAACTACCAATAGGACACATACTATCAAGTCCTTTTGTACTTGTGATACTAAACACGTGGTATATTTGATTACCTGCCCATGTGGTAAGCAGTATGTAGGGAGGACAATCAGAACATTCGCAATCAGAGTAGGCGAACATATAGCCCTTATAAAAGGCAGGGACTTGAAACATACAGTCCCAAGACACTATAAAGAGTGTCATAATAGTGATCCCACCGGAACGCAGTTTCTGGTCATTGATAAATATACACCACCATGGAGGGGAGGTGCCATGACTAGGGGCGTTTCCAGGTTAGAGACCTACTGGATATATACGATCAAATCCCACTCCCCGTTTGGTTTAAATGTGGAGTGGGATATTAACACGTTTATTAATGACGGGTAGGGTGGGTCCATTACATCTTTTGTATCTATGTTTAGGGGCATTATTATATTCTGTTTGGTATCTGTTATTGTTATTTTGTTATGACCTTTTGTGGCTACGATTCTGTCCATCTTGTGTGTCAACGCATCGGTTTATTTCCTGTTTATGGCCATTCCTGAGAGTGGGATACGGTATTACCTTTTTGGGGGGCCTAACTGTGTCCGTTCTTAAATTAGTCCTGAATCAATAACATGAGGTGGTTTTCGAATTTATAACATTACAACCATGGTGGACCGGCTCTATTTGAGCCGCTCCGCCATGGTCCATATAGATATATTTGTGTAATAAATAATAAAGAAAGAGGAAAAAATATTTTTTAGCACAATATGTATAAGCGAAATATACGAGATTCCTTGCATAATGATTGGTAGTGATACATTTTGTTCAAAAGTAATGTAATCTTTGCGATGTTTCGTAATAATGTTTATTTTCTCTTTTTTTGAGGATTTAGACTAGATTATTTGTTCATAAAGGCACTCTTTTAATATATGCATTCATCCATGGTGATGCTTGTGGTTATAGATGCGGTCCATTCAGTAGCTGAGCGTGCTTTGTTGACCCTCGGAGGTGACGCGAGTGCATTCGTGTCACTTCCGCGTTTAAATAAAGCTATTCGATTTGATTGATACCCTTTGCAGGCGGTGCGCTTCATTTTACGTATATCTGCGCTCCACCCTCTGCAGGCGGTACGCTCCATTTTATGTGTATTTGCGCTCCACGATATACCGAAGTGACGTAATGACATCTGCCTCACTTCCGTCGGTGGAGGACGGCCCTCTCGCTGATCGGCGCCGCATCTAGGCGCTGATTGGCTGGACGCCTGTTGGATTCGGCCTAATAATGCTCGCGCCAGCCCTCCTCTCCCCCACTGTGATTGGTTATGTCTGAGGACATAACCCGGAAGTGGTTTTTCCATCTTCCTGATAGAACGCGGGTGTGTGTAGCATTTCGATACGATTCATGCCTGATAAGGCAGAACGGTAAAATTCTTAAAGGTGGTCCAGTATCATTATTCATTAGAGACCAATATATAATACAATATTAGCTGGATTAGCCCCCCTTTATTCAAATAAATTATAACGAGGCGTGGAACGCACGCCGGCGGCCATGTTGTGATATCGGACGTAAGATGCGGTGACACGGATGGACTGAATCTGTGTCTAATTGGGGGTCCAGCTATATAAACAAGTGGGCTGCGGTGGAGTAGTACCCCAGATGACGTCTATGACGAAACGCGTCGGGAATTCACTGCAGCCTTGTTTTTTACTGAAAAGCGCTTAATCTTCTGTACGCATGTGAGTTCAATATTTTTTATTAAATTCTTTTATACAAAACGGAATTACACTATTTTGGTCCCTGCTTTTCCTTATATGTGCTCAATTATCCCTGTGGATCTGTATGGCTGGAGATAAGTCCCCTCTTAATACATGAATGGAGTAACCATATTTGAAATCCCTCTGGAAAACGCACTGTTGAAGGAGTCTGCATATATATATGAGCCTATGTGATCCTCCAAATATAAATTTGAGTGGATCCACTAAATCCGGTAAGCGTCCATTTCGCTTGGTGAAGGGAATATCACGTGGTGACTACACGATTTTTTATGAAGGAGGTGTACGATTTTCTCTACACATTTGTGGATTATACACGGACATCACATATAAGAGACTTTGGCATTTCCATGTCTGAATTCTCTCATTTTTTCTTCCAATATTTTTATTCAAGTTTTTCCACTCAGAAAATACAATCTCAATATTTGACATCATCGAGACACAGAGGATCACAACTAATATAGAACAAGTTAAGTAGAATAAAGAGCAACAATAAGGAAAAAAGTAGGTTCACATGTTCGTAGCTTAGAAGGTAACTCAAAGAATAGTTAGATCAACACATACAGAAATCTAGTGTTTGTCTTACTCCATATGAGAGTTATATAGCAAGCACTGGGTCCTTGTCATCTAACCCTCAATTCCGGCTCCAGTACTATAGTTAGTACAACGTAATAACCATACAGTAAGCAATGGCACATATGTGATCAAAAAACCCCCCGGTAGAGAGGGGAAAGCAAAAAGAGATAGCTATCATAAACTGAAATGAGTGAATAAAGAGTAGAGAGTGAAAAGGGAAAGAAAAGGGATAGAAGAGGGGATGCACTCAAGCTCCAGGGGAATGCCTGACCCTGGCGGACCAGGTAGGCCCATTAGACTGTTACCAGGTCTCTAATCCACGGACCCCACACTCTGTTAAACCAAGCCATTCTATCAGTTAGTATTGCCGATAATCGTTCGTTCACCATTATCCAGGACAGTTTTGTTTTAAGTAAATGAAAGGGTATTGTTGGTGACCTCCACGATTTGGCTATAGAGACCCTCGCAGCCACAAATATGAAAGCTATAAGTGTTCTCATTGGCTTTGATGCCCCCTCCACGAGGCGTCCCAGCAGCGCATGCAGAGGCGACTTCCGAAGGTTCACTCGGGTCAAAGAGTATATAAAATTGTACGTGCGTATCCAGAACCTTCGCACCTTAGGACAAGACCACCATATATGATACATGGTCCCATCCGCATTGCAACCCCTAAAGCACCGCGGGGACGCCTCCGGAGCAAAAGTAGCCACTCGAGCTGGAACCATATACCACCTCAGCAGCACCTTGTAGTTTGCTTTGATCAAAGAAGTATTAATAAGGGCTTTAGATGCGCTTTGTACTACTTTGTTCCACTCTTCCATTTGCAAGGTACTTTGCATATCTCTTTCCCATCTCTCCATATAAGGCAGCTTCTGAGAGATTGGGAATAAGATATTGTATATCATAGATATATGACCCTTGTGGTTGTCGTATGTCCTGCAGGCGGTTTCCATTGGGGTACATGTAGTAAGATCAGAAGTGCGACTTAATGTTGCCAAAATGTGCGCTGAGTGTAGCGATAGAATTCTGACCTCAGGAGCTGATGTCTATCTTGTAGTGATGCTCGCGACAAAGCCCCTTTATGGTCGCAAAGGTCAGCTATCTGAGGCCGTAGACCCGGGGCGAACATGGGATTATTGAGCAGAGGGGCTAGCGGAGCATGCCTAGATCTGAAGGCATGGGTGGTAGCCAACCTATCCCACAAATTTAGAGAATAGGACAAAGTCGGGCACATCACCTTAGGCCTGTCTTTTGCTTTCATCCACATTAGATGGCTAATCTCTGTTCTAGGAAATTGAGAGGATTCCAACAGCATCCAGAGAGGTTTGGCTTGGCATGTATGGAACCAAATTAGTTGTGATATCAGTGCTGCCTGATGGTATTTAAACAGATCCGGCATGCCCAGGCCACCCCTCGCTTTGGGTGTGTACATTGTTTGTCTGTTCACCCTGGGTCTACCATGCTCCCATACATTCTGGAGCTCTCGCCTATCTATAGAAATCGGGAGGGTCCTGAATAGATAAAGCACTTTTGGAAGAACTGTCATCTTAATGGAGCACAACCTGCCAAACCATGACGGGGGGCTATTCGACCAACGTTTAAGATCTGCAGCTATTTTGTTAAACAGTGGAGGGAAATTATGTTTGTATAGCGTGGTGAGAGTAGGGGTCAGCATAATACCCAAGTAAGGTAGAGTCTTGTCTTGCCATTGAAAGGGAAAGGAGCTCCGTACTGCTCGGACTATATGGGGGTGTAGGGACACATTAAGTGCTTGGGATTTAGAGTGATTTACCTTTAAACCTGTAAATGATGTGAACTGCTGTAATACTGCATGGAGATTGGGCAGGGAAGTAACTGGGGAGGAGAGAAGCAATAATATATCATCCGCAAACAATGCGCATTTGTGTTCCCGTCCACCACACGTGACGCCTAATATATCCGGATGTTCACGGATCTTAATAGCCAATGGCTCCAGGGCCAAAATAAATAGAAGGGGAGACAGGGGGCACCCCTGGCGGGTCCCTCTGTGTATGCGAATGTTTGGTGACTGACAACCTTTAATTACTAATGTCGCCATGGGGGCTTCGTAGATCGTTTTAAGTGTAGTCAAAAAGCTGGGCCCGAAACCGTATTTTCCCAAAATAAAGAATAAGTAATCCCATGACAGAGAATCGAACGCTTTGTGCAGGTCGAGGGAGACCAGTAATGCACCCCTCTGTCCCCCACCATCCCAACCCGATTTCAATGCGGAAATAATATCAATGATACGTCTAGTCTGGTCTGGGGCTTGCCTAGTGGGGACAAACCCCGACTGGCCTGGATGGATGTATTCCGCCAAGAACCCATTCAGTCGTGTGGCCATTATCTTTGTCATCAATTTGAGATCCACATTGATCAAAGATATGGGACGATAGTTCGTGCAGTCACCGTGATCTTTGTTCGTCTTCGGTATGACATGTATATAAGCCCGATTCTCGTGTGGAGGTAGAGGGGATCCCCTGCGCAGGTCATTGTAGAAAGAGCAGAGATGAGGGGTCAGAATCTCACTAAACTTGCGGTAATAGTGGCCCGAGAGGCCATCAGGGCCCGGAGATTTTGACGGGTTCAAGGATTTGATGGCCGCTGCCATTTCTCTCTCTGTAAACTCTGCCTCCATCAGCTCTGCGTGATCTTTAGACAATGTGGGGAGCTGCAAATTCCGCAAGAATGCTCCCGCCTCATGCGCCTTAAAGTCCTTGGGAGGTTCGTACAACTTGGAATAGAATGCATGGAATTCTTCTGTTATGAGCTGCGGGTTTTGGGAGGTGTGGCCATTCTGTAATCTCAGTTTGGGAGGTGCTGGGTTAAAGGGCCTAGGATTAAGTTTCCTAGCTAGTAGGGTGTTAGGTTTATCCCCGAGGGAATAATACCGATGTCTGTTCCATCTGACATACTTTTCTGCTTTAGTCGTGAGGCTCAGATTCAGAGCCAATCGCGCCGCGTCTATCTGGCTCCTAAGGTCGATTTGTGGATTGTGTTTTTGTGCCTGGGTTAAGTCTAGTAGTTCCTTCTCCTGCTGCTGTATCACCTTTTCCCGTTCTCTTTTTATTCTAGCAGATAACTGTATCAGTGTCCCCCGAACAGTGGCCTTGTGGGCCGCCCACACTATGGGAGGAGAGGTGTCTGAGTAGGGGTTGTCTTGGAAGTATTGACGTAATGTATTTTCTATTTCGGCAGCAATGAGTGGATCATTCAATAAGGACTCATTTAATCTCCATGCCGACGATCGCGGCTTGGCCCATAAGCCTGTTAGAGTCGCCTGAACTAGAGAGTGGTCAGACCATGCTACAGGGATAATTTTAGACCCCGATACCTGCGGGAATAAAGGGGACAGGGTAAACAAGTGGTCGATACGGGAGTAAGTTTTGTGCACCGAAGAGTAAAAGGTAAATTCTCTAGTAGAGGGGTGGACGTTACGCCAAAGGTCAATGAGGTCATAACTATGCAGTAAGCGTGCTATTTCGCAACTTTGTTTTGGGGCGTGTTTCAGGATGGGCTTCTCCAGGTTAGATCTATCCAAGATCCGATCCAGAGAAGTATTGCTATCGCCTCCGAACACCACATGGCCCGCTACATGGGGCATTACCGTTTTTAACATTTCGCGAAAAAAGGGAAGTTGGCCCACGTTAGGGGCATAGTAAGAGAGAAAGGTGACAGCACTGTCATCAATCTTCCCGACCACCAGGATATATCTGCCTTTTCTATCTTTTATAACATTAGTGGGGGTGAAAGGGACTCGTTTTGCGAAACATATGGCCACTCCCCGTTTCTTATCGGGTCCGCTAGACAGGTATACTGTGGGGTATCTGGCATTCAAATACTTGGGGGTTGAGGTCCGTGAAAAGTGTGTCTCTTGCAACAGTAAAATATCCACCCCCAATTTATGGTATTGATGAAAAGCCTTCGCTCTTTTGGTTGGGGAATTCAAGCCCTGCACATTATGTGTTACTATAGAGTAGGTCAGTTGTGGGTCATTTGTCATGGTTGTTTGGCAGGTTGTACTCACTGTGTAGCAGCTGGAAGAACTCCCCACGATGGCTGTCAAGGGTACCCGTTCGGATTCCTATCCGGAGCGCATCCAAAGTAAGAGAGGTATGAAAGAGTAGAGGAAAAAGAGAACAGTGTAAGTTAGAGGTATAATAACAAAAGTAGAACTGCATATTCATTGTCGCCGCTAGGGTGACAAGGTAACAAAATTGCAACTCAAAATAACCTGTGCACTGCCAAATAGTGCACCTACTGGGGCATTAAGTCCCCCTTGTTTGTTGTGAAGTTGTCTCCACTAACAGCGTAAAGACAAGTTCACCACAAGTGGCGTGCGCCCTCCTCCGGCCCTGTGTATTTATCAGTTGTTGAAGGGGTCGGGACAACCCCGGAGTTAAGGCTTCTTGAAACAGTAATAGGCAGAAAATAAATGTCAGAACCAATAAGAGGTATAAACGAAAACTAGCCTACATGGGCAAATCCTCCCCGTGGGCTCCAGTAATAAACAAATCGACCACACAAAAAACAAAAACAAAACAAAAGCAAAAACAAAAAAAAGGGGGGGGGAGCGGGGGTGCAAGGCCCGGCCCGAGCTCCAGGACCGGGCCCTACCCCCTCGGTCAACCGCCCCCCTCTGGAAAAATGAGCCCATATTCATGCTTAGTTCAAAAAAAAAAAGGGTCCGGACATCTAAGGCCTCAAAGCCGACCAAGTTCTTTCGCGAAAGGAATCCCTCCTGGGACTAAAGTAAAGTATGGGGTTTATCAAGTTCAGTCCAGTCAAGTAACCGACGGAGACTTCCTGGCCCAGGATCTGCCTTGTTGGGACCACAAGGGGGACACCGGTCGACCTGCTTCGATAGAGGTGTTGGGAGCCCCAGGCTCCAAGGGAAGTAGACCCAGGTTCTGGAGTAACAGCTCACCGGAGTGGAAATCGGAGAAGTAGTGGGTTTTGTTCTTGTAAGCGAATGTCAATCGGAATGGGAATGACCATCGATACTTGATGCAGTGATCTATTAGATGATTCAGAAGCGGTTTCAGTGATCTCCTCTTTTGGAATGTCGTCTGGGCTAGGTCCGCAAAAATCTGGATCGGGTGCCCTGCTATAGATATGTCACCCCTCCGTCATTATTTTCTCTTTGATCCGGTAATAGTGGGGCTTGACTATCACATCTCGCGGTAGTCCATCCGGTCTTGGGGCCGTCAGGGCTCGGTGAACCCTATCTAGTTCAAGCTGATGGTGTATGGAATCCTCCAAGTTCACCTCAGTTTCTGGGAGTCAGCGTACTCTGAAATTGTACCTGCGAGACCTATTCTCCAGGTCTTCTATCTTTGCGTTTGCTTGATCTAGTTGGTCCTGGAGAGATGTAATCATTCTAGAGTTTTGGTTCACTCTTTTCACTGTGCCGTCCATTTTTGACTCAATGGTGTCCAGCCTCTCTCCTATATTTTGGAAGGCATTCCTCATGCCCGTAGTGATTATAGTGCATGCTTTGGACAGTTCTTGTTGTAGTAGGGCAGAGAATCTAGCCAAGAGGACCGCGTCCCCTGAGTATGTAGCAGTAGGGATGGGGTGCTGGCCGGGCCCGCTACTATTTTGACTCAACGCCACTTCAGCTAACTCAGCCATCTGTCTGTCTGTGGAGGAGGCCGGAGAGTCTGCAAACACAGCACGGTCAGGGGAGCCTGACCCAGGGGATAGTTGCTGTTGTCCACTCTGTGGAGAAAAGAGCTCATCCTGAGACTGGGATGAAAAGGGGTCTCTATGGACATCAGCTCGGGTGATAAGGCTAGAGCGGGATAATGGCTTCTGCTGATCTCGTCTCCCCCTCCACTTGCTGTATCCCCCCTCTCCATCCCCTGAGCTGCTTGTGGGGGATTATAATCCTGCAGGTGACTGTCTGTCTCCATGGATTCTAATAAAAAGTGGGATCGCTGGGCGGATAAACTGCTGAGGTCTGTGTCATCCTCCCCCTGCTGCTGCTCGTCTGGAGGGGTTGTATGTTGCTGAGGGGGCCGCGGGCTGCCGCGCTGCGTGTCTCCCCTCCCGGGCGCCATCTTGGCCTGCTGTGAGGCCTGCAAGGAGTGGGACTTACGAGAATGCTGTAGGTGCTGTTTATGATGTGGTCCTCTCCCCACCGCTCTCCGCGGCATCCTCCGCTCACAGGGCACTGCCTGCTGGTCCGGTGAAGTCCCGATCGGTCCCCGTCGCTCGTTGTAGCTCGTCTTGGGCCGGAGGCTAGCGGAGCCTGATCAGAACATGTCCAATCGCGGCGCCTCGCGCATGCGCACTCCTGGATTCTCTCATTTTTTGATTTATTCTCTTGTTTCTTTTTCTTTATGGAATTAATTCACAGCTATATATCTATATATAGCAAGTAATATTTACATGTGACTTTGTATGTTGTGTGCACCATTTCACATTGGGAATATTTACTGAATACATATATATTTCTGTAAGGTTGGCATAAAATACGCCATATCTTTGAAGCGCTACACTTTTATATAACATTTATACCGTATTTATCGGCGTATAACACGCACTTTTTTCCCACTAAAATCAGGGGGAAATCGGGGGTGCGTGTTATACACCAATCCCCTCCCCCCTCCTTTCCTAACCTTCTGTGCCACTCTTGGTGGCTTTCATTTTCGTCCGTTCTCGGCTATTTTCGGCCGCATTCAGCCGTTCTCGGCGGCTTTCGGACAGCCGAAAGCCGCAGAGAATGGCCGAAAATAGGCGAGAAGGGCCGAAAATACCTGAGAACGAGCGTCGCCGAGATACACAGGACATCCGCTCTGTATCTCGGCCGCGCCATTTTTAAAATGACACTGACAAGCCTGCAAACGACTGACAAGGCTGCAATGGAAGGCGGAAAGCTGCAATGCAAGGCTGCAAATGACACTGATAAGGCTGCATTGATGGGCATTTAAATGTAAGCTTTTTTTCCTTATACTTCCCTCCTAAAAGTTTTTTTCTTTTAACCACTTTCTTTTGACCATTTTGCTGGTCAAAGACCAGACCACTTTTTGCGATTCGGCACTGCGTTGCTTTAACTGACAATTGCGCGGTCGTGCGACGTGGCTCCCAAACAAAATTGACGTCCTTTTTTTCCCCACAAATAGAGCTTTCTTTTGGTGGTATTTGATCACCTCTGCGGTTTTTATTTTTTGCACTATAAACAAAAATAGAGCGACAATTTTGAAAAAAACGCATAATTTTTTTACTTTTTGTTATAATAAATATCCCCCAAAAATATATAAAAAAAAATGTTTCCCCTCAGTTTAGGCCGATACATATTCTTCTACATATTTTTGGTTAAAAAAAAAATCGCAATAAGCGATTATTGATTGGTTTGCGCAAAAGTTATAGCGTTTACAAAATAGGGATAGTTTTATGGCATTTTTATTAATAGTTTTTTATTATTTTTTACTAGTAATGGCGGCAATCAGCGATTTTTATTGTGACTGCGACATTGTGGCAGACACATCGGACATTTTTGGGACCATTGTAATTTCTACAGTAATCACTGCTATATAAATGTAGTGATTCCTGTGTAAATGACACTGGCAGTGAAGGGGTTAACCAGGGGGTGGCAGTGTAGGGGTTAAGTGTTCCTAGGGGTGTGTTACTAAATGTGGGGGGGTTGGGCTTTCATTTAGTGAACACTAATCTCTGCTCCAATCACATAGAGCAGACATCAGCATCACTAGTTGCTAGGCAGAATATAGAAATGCTGTTTACACAGCATTTCCTCCATTCAGCCGCCCCGTGAGACGATCGCGGGTATGCCCGCGGCGATCGAGTCTGCGGGACCCGCGACCGGACTCACGGGGGTCCCGACCGGCACGCGAGTGCGCCGCCGGCGGCGCGCTTGCGATGGCAGGGCGGCATTGAAGATTGGACGTACCTGTACGCCAATATGCCTACCCGTGCCGTTCTGCCGACATACATCGGCGTGCGCTGTTCGGGAACCGGTTAAATTCCCTCCTAAACTTGGGGTGCCTGTTATACGCTAGTGCGTCTTATACGCCAATAAATACGGTATGTAAAAAGCAATAATGCAAATTTTATTGTTAAAATAATTGTTAAAAAGAAGAAAAATAGATGGCTGATGTACCAGCTAAAATATCACCAAGGCACATAACACAGATAGATATGAAACCATATAGATTATTGGCTTCATAAAAAAAATGGAGGCGCTACTACAAACAAGACCTTTCCGATCGGAAATTTGGATCGTCTGTATCAATTCCGACATGCAAAATTCCTACGCATGCTCGGAAACAATTAGACGCATGCTCGGAAGCATTGAACTTCATTTGCTCGGCTCGTCGTAGTGTTGTACGTCACCGCGTTCTTGACGTCCGAGAACTTTTGTGTGACCCGTGTGTATGCAAGCCAAGCTTGAGCGGAATTTCCGTCGGAAAAAACATCCAAGATTTTTCCGCTGGAAATTTCACTCGTGTGTACGGGTGGCTGACAGACTTGGTCTCTCGGCCACAGACACCTCCCCCCACCTTGCACGCTAGCGTGGCGTTTGCGGGTGATTGGCGTGCGCGCCCATATGTGTCCCATTCGGGGTCGGCGTTTCCCACAGGTTGGACTTCCCTCCTTACATTGCTAGCACCCAGCACTTCACTTCATTGCTTCATATCTCTCAGCACTAGGTAAGGTATCCTAGATAATGCACTCACTCACATTTTTTGCATTTTATTTTATATATTTTTTTATTTTGGATTTGGTTATTACACACTGCATTTGAGTCAATGGTTTTGTTTTTCACTGATACCATCACCTTACACAAGTGCAATACCCAACTGTTATATTGTGTACACTTTCATATTATTCTTTTTTTTTTTCACATGTCACATTATTCACCCTCACATTTTTATTCTAGAAACCCTTTAGATGTCTTTAAATCACATACATAACCATTCCTAAGGACCAGCACCCTTTGGAGTTCTGTCCGCCCCGGGTGTTGTCATGTGGGGGTTTTGCGTGCGCCGGACGCCAGCGCATCTCCCGGAAAAGATGCCCCTTGGGGAGCCTCCAGCTATCACTATTGCGCTCTCACTGCACGGTAGCTGTGAGTATTTCTATAACCAGGGTTAATTCACAAGTTTTATATTTTTTATATATTTTTCTTTTTTTTTCCCCCAAGTGTTCTTCCAGGATAGCCCTTGAGAGATGGAGTCCCTCCCATCGACCCGGGAAACACATTGCCACAGTTCAAAAGGCTGTCCCTCAGGTCCCTGGTCAGTCATTTGTGTTTCCTCCATCGGAGGAACATGTTGCAAGGTGCCTGGAGGGACTCATCTCTCAGGGGCTGCCTGAAGAGTCTGGAGCCGTAGGGGACTGGGTCCTATCTAGGCTCCAGTGGGGTCCTTACCCTTTTTTGGGCAGGGCTCGGGTACCGTTCAGCTGACCGGAGCAGACCCGTTACCCTCCTCCTTCCAGTGCTGAGGTGTGCCAGTGGCAGGACGGCGTTGGTTCCCCCCAGGAGCGGTGATTGGAACCATCCATCTCAGCTCCTTATTGCGGTGGGGGTCGGAGATGCAGAGCGTCACTTCCGGCAGAACCGCGTCATCACTGCGTGCCGAGACTTCCGGTTTCCGGGTCTCTAGGGCACAAGGAGGAGAGGAAAAGCCAGCGCTGTGCCTACAGAGTCGCGTCCAGCTATACCGGACTAGCGGCGGGATCCGGAGCTACAGTAGGTGCCGCCGACATTGTGTTTCCAGCGCGACAGTATCGCACTGGTTCCCGGCGACAGGCTTCTCTAACCAGCACGATCCCGTTGTGCTGGCTGAAATAGGAAAATTTCATTTTTCCTAAAGCAGCCAGAGCGAGGCGACAATGTCGCCTCACTCATGAAGCCTGGATGCCTTCTCGGGGGCATACCAGGCCCTTAGGTCCGGAAGGGATTTTAAGGGAAATCCCCTTCGCCGAAAAAAATGGCGTGGGGTCCCCCCAAAATCCATACCAGACCCCTATCCGAGCACGCAGCCCGGTCGGGCAGGAAAGGGCGTGGGGACGATCAAGCGCCCCCCTTCTGAACCGTACCAGGCCGCGTGCCCTCAACATGGGGGGTGCCTTGGGGAAGGGGGGGCGCGTGCCCCCCCACCCCAAAGCACCTTGTCCCCATGTTATGAGGACAAGGGCCTCTTCCCGACAACCCTGGCCGCTGGTTGTTGGGGTCTGCGGGCGGGGGGCTTATTGGAATCCGGGAGCCCCCATTTAATAAGGGGGCCCCCGGATACCGGCCCCCCACCCTATGTGAATGAGTATGAGGTACAATGTACCCCTACCCATTCACCTATAAAATAAAGTAAAAAAAAAACACAACACACAAGGGTTAAAATAGTTTATTGCACAGCTCCGGGGGTCTTCTCGCCGGACTCCTCCACTATCTTCTGCTAGCTCTTTTGCTAGCGGAGGAGCCCGGCATTTTTCTTCACCGTCGCCGCCCTCTTCAGACTTCGGGGGTCTTGTCCCCCTCTTCGGTTCTTCTTGCCGGGCAACTGCTTCTTCTTCCAGCTCTTTTACTAGCGGTGGCCCGGTCTTCTTCGCCGCCGCCATCGCTTATCGGGAAAGGAAAATAAACATTTTTCCTTTCACGATGCGAGCCAGCTCGGCGCTGGCTCCCGCATCGGAGCTCGTAGGGTGTCAATCTCGCCACTAGAAGCAGCGAGATTGACACAATATCGCGGTCACCTACTGTAGAGGGGGACCATGGAGGCTAATCCCCAAGACACTCCGGCGGATGCAGGCACCAGCCAACCCCAGGTAGGCTGCTGGGCATGCTATTACACTGGTGTTTTAGGGAGTTTGTGGTGTTTGTAAGGCTGGGACCTGTAGTGCCCCATGGTGGTGGTTACCTCACAGTTGTATGCAGTAGGTGGTGATTCTAAGGAGGGACTTAGCGTTGGATGCTAAGAATGTTGTTTCTTTATTTTCAGACTAAGGAGCTCCCAAGGGAAGACAAGGCAGGCCACAAAAAATGCCCTAATTGTGGGAATAGACTACCTTCAGGCTCTAACAAAGCCCTATGCAAGCAATGCATTGCAGGCTTGCTTAAAACTGAGGCAGACTCTCCTTTGGCTAAATTTCTTGGCTCCTTTAACCACTTAACAACCGCCCATTGCCGATTAACGGCTTCAGGACGGTTGTTTAACTCTGAGAGGCCGTTAATTAACGGCCTCCCAGAATTCTGCTCTCGCGCGCCCCCCTGGGGCGCGCACTCGAGAGCATCCGTGACCGCCGGGTCCACAGGACCCGGCGCATCACGGATCACGGTAAACGGCCACTCATCGCAGCCGTTTACCACGTGATCGCTCCGTCAAATGACGGAGTGATCACTCGTAAACAAACCGGCGTCATATTATGACGCCGGTTCCTCCCTCCCCTCTCTGTACCGATCGGTACAGCGGAGGGGAAAGAGATCGGTGTCAGCAGCGATGTTGGCTGCATCTGCAGTGCCCACATCGCTGCTCACCGAATTTAACCCCTCAATTCCCTGCCAATACTCTGCAATACCAGTGCATACTCTGCAGTACCCCGCCATTACTCTGCAGTACCCCGCCATTACTCTGCAGTACCCCGCCATTACTCTGCAGTACCCCGCCATTACTCTGCAGTACCCCGCCATTACTCTGCAGTGCAGTACCCTGCCATTACTCTGCAGTACCCTGTCATTACTCTGCAGTACCCCCCAATACTCTGGAGTACCCTGCCATTACTCTGCAGTACCCCGCCATTACTCTGCAGTACCCCGCCATTACTCTGCAGTACCCCCCAATACTCTGCAGTACCCCGCCATTACTTTGCAGTACCCCGCCATTACTCTGCAGTACCCTGTCATTACTCTGCAGTACCCCCCAATACTCTGCAGTACCCTGCCATTACTCTGCAGTACCCCCCAATACTCTGCAGTACCCCCCCAATACTCTGCAGTACCCTGTCATTACTCTGCAGTACCCCCCAATACTCTGGAGTACCCCCCAATACTCTGCAGTACCCTGCCATTACTCTGTAGTACCCCCCAATACTCTGCAGTACCCGCCAATACTCTGCAGTACCACACCATTACTCTGCAGTACCCCGCCATTACCCTGTAGTACCCCCCAATACTCTGCAATACCCGCCAATACTCTGCAGTACCCCGCCAATACTCTGCAGTACCCCGCCATTACTCTGCAGTACCCCGCCATTACTCTGCAGTACCCCGCCATTACTCTGCAGTGCAGTACCCTGCCATTACTCTGCAGTGCAGTACCCTGCCATTACTCTGCAGTACCCTGCCATTACTCTGCAGTACCCCCCAATACTCTGGAGTACCCTGCCATTACTCTGTAGTACCCTGCCATTACTCTGTAGTACCCTGCCATTACTCTGCAGTACCCCGCCATTACTCTGCAGTACCCCGCCATTACTCTGCAGTACCCCACCATTACTCTGCAGTGCAGTACCCTGCCATTACTCTGCAGTGCCGTGCCATTACTCTGCAGTACCCCCCAATACTCTGCAGTACCCTGCCATTACTCTGTATTACCCCCCAATACTCTGCAGTACCCTGCCATTACTCTGCAGTACCCCCCCAATACTCTGCAGTACCCCCCCAATACTCTGCAGTACCCCCCAATACTCTGCAGTACCCCCCAATACTCTGCAGTACCCTGCCATAAATTGCCATACCCAGCCATACTCGGAGATACCCTGAAATACCCAGCCATAGACGCCCCCCACCCCTCACCGCCCTCTGGTGCTTCTACCAACTCGCCAGTACGATCAAAGCCAGAATCTTTTTTTTTTATTTATTTATTTTTTATTTCAGGCTTCCCAGCCTAGAGGTGAGATGTGGGGTCATATTGACCCCCAGATCTCACTGTAAAGAGGACCTGTCACCCCATATTCCTATTACAAGGGATGTTTACATTCCTTGTAATAGGAATAAAAGTGATCAAAAATGTATTTTTGGGGAAAAAAAATTCAAACTAAAATAAATAAAGTAAAATGAACAATAAAAAATAAATAAAAAAATGTAAAGCGCCCCTGTCCCCATGTGCTCGCATGCAGAAGCGAACGCATGCGTAAGCCCCGCCCACATATGAAAACGGTGTTCAAACCACACATGTGAGGTATCGCCGCGAACGTTAGAGCGAGAGCAATAATTCTAGTCCTAGACCTCCTCTGCAACTCAAAACATGTAACCAGTAAAAAAAAATGTAAGCGTCGCCTATGGGGATTTTTTAAGTAGCGACGTTTGGCGCCATTCCACGGGCATGTGCAATTTTGAAGAGTGACATGTTAGGTATCTATTTACTCAGCATAACTTCATCTTTCACTTTATGCAAAAATTGGGCCAACTTTACTGTTTTTTTTTGTATTTTTTTAAGCACAAAACTGTTTTTTTTCCCCCAAAAAAACGTGTTTGAAAAATTGCTGCGCAAATACCGTGTGAGATAAAAATTTGCAACGACCACCATTGTATTCTCCAGGGTCTTTGCTAAAAAAAAATATATAATGTTTTGGGGTTCTCTGTAATTTTCTAGCAAATAAATGATGATTTTTACATGTAGGAGAGAAATGTCAGAATTGTCCTGGGTGCTCCAGAACGCCTGATGGCGCTCCCTGCAAGTTGGGCCTCTGTATGTGGCCACGCTGTGTAAAAGTCTCACACATGTGGTATCGCCGTACTCGGGAGTAATAGCAGAATGTGTTTTGGGGTGTAATTTGTGGTATGCATATGCTGTGTGTGAGAAATAACCTGATAATATGACAATTTTGTGGGAAAAAAAAAAAAGGAAAAAAAATCTTGATTTTGCAAAGAATTGTGGGAAAAAATGACAACTTCAAAAAACTCATCATGCCTCTTACTAAATACCTTGGAATGTCTTCTTTCCAAAAAGGGGTCATTTGGGGGGTATTTGTACTTTTCTGGCATGTTAGGGTCTCAAGAATTGAAATAGGCCGTCAGTACTTCAGGTGTGATCAATTTTCAGATATTGGCACCATAGCTTGTGGACTCTATAACTTTCACAAAGACCAAATAACATCCACCAATTTGTACTTATTTTTACCAAAGATATGTAGTAGTATAAATTTTGGCCAAAATTTATGAAGAAAAAATTACTAACCTGCTAAATTTTATAACAGAAACGAAGAAAAATTCATTTTTTCGCAGAATTTTCGGTCTTTTTTCTTTTATAGCACAAAAAATAAAAAACTGAGAGGTGATTAAATACCACCAAAAGAAAGCTCTATTTGTGTGAAAAAAAGGACAAAAATTTCATATAGGTCCAGTGTTGCATGACTGAGTAATTGTCATTCAAAATGTGAGAGCACCAAAAGCTGAAAATTGGTCTGGTTATTAAGGGTGTTTAAGTGCCCAGTGGTCAAGTGGTTAAGGATGAAATGGCATCAACTTTTAAATCCCTCTGGGATGTAATCACGGATGTAGGCACAGCTGCCTCCACTAGTAGAACAACTGCAATTTCTTCCTCACTATGCCTTACAACACCCAGCTCTGGGGAGCCCCGTATATTTAGGGAGCATAGCCCCACATTGATTAGCCCTAAAACCTCTGATGCAGATTCAGACCAAGATGAGGATCAGGCGGCATCTAAAGTCTCAAAAATACAAGATGTCTCTTGAGGAAGTAGATGAGCTGTTGAGCGCCATCTATGATATGCTGGAAATTGAGGAGGAGGAAACTCAATTAACCAGACATGATAAAATGTATGAGGAAAAAGAAGGCAAAGGTCTTTCCAATACATAAAGTGCTTTCTGACCTTGTCCGTAAGGAGTGGTCTGAACCGGACTAGGGTTTCTTTCCTAATTCCCTTAAGAGAAGGCTTCCCTTTGATGAGAGCCCAGAGGCGGTCTGGAATAAAAACCCTAAACTAGACTCCCGTCTGTCCAAAGTCTCAAAGCAGGCGGATTTAGCTTTTGAGGATATGGGCCATTTAAAATGACCCCGATGGACAGGAGAACAGACATAGTCTTAAAGAGGAAGTAAACCCTAATGGGTTTACTTCCTCTTTCATTCCCTGCAAAGGCAAAGCATAATGGGCTACTATGCATCGCATCGCATCGCATAGTAGTCCATTATGTGTCACTTACCTAACACAGGAGCCAGCGATGTCACCGCTGTAGTCTGGAGCATCCATCTTCTCAGTGGGGTCTCGCAGCTCCGCAGCTGTCATTCGGCGAAGCCGCGATGACGTCACTCCCGCGCATGCACACGGGAGCCGACGCGCACGGCATCTCCATCATTGACGGTGCGGCGCTCAGAGCGCCTGCACGCCACTGTCTATGGCGCATGCGCCGTAGACAGCGGTGCCTGTCTTTGGGCAAATATCTCCTAAATCCTATAGGTTTAGGAGATATTTCTTGGACCTACAGGTAAGCCTTAATCTAGGCTTACCTGTAGGTCAAAGTGGTTTGTAAGGGTTTACAACCACTTTAAAAAGGGCCTGGGATGCCTCTATGGCAGGCTTGAAACCAGCTCTAAGACAAGTATTTGGCGCAAATCAAAGATATTAGGTTCCCACTTAAAAAAAAGTCTATAAAATTACATATGATAGTGAGTGTAGGGAATGCACTACTTTGTCAGGTCCAAAAAAGGAAAATTAAATGTTCTTTTGTTCCTGAGGAGAGGGGGGGGAGAGGGATGGAGAGGGGGGATGGATCCGCATGCAGGGCTTCCACCTTAAAAGAGCTGAAACTCAAGCTCCTGGATTGCTGCAGATAAAGGAGAAAAAAGAGAGAGAGGGGCGCCTCTGGGTGCAGATTTTTCAAAAGGTTTTATTTTCAGTGTAAAAACCATAAAATTTTGCACTCACATTTAGTAGGCAAAAAGTAAGCATTAAACACAGAGGGTCATCTGGTATATCTGATTATGGGACGTCAGCCAGTGATCCGGTCCACATCTGTCATCTCGTTGTTCCTGTTCCTCTCACATGAGGTCCACTACAGGTGTTTTTTATGAAGCAGCCGGCTTATGGTGGACACGAGATGTGCGGTCTTCAGAACGAGGCTTGGGAGGCAGAGATGACCAGGGCACGGGGCTGTGACGTCAGAGGGTATGCGACGCGTTTCTTGAGAGCGTGCGGGTCGAGATTGTCGGACGACCGCGCTCTTTCATCAGGCAGAATCAGAATAAAGTGATTCTGATTCTGCCTGATGAAAGAGCACGGTCGTCCGACAATCTCGACCCGCACGCTCAAGAAACGCGTCGCATACCCTCTGACGTCACAGCCCTGGTCATCTCTGCCTCCCAAGCCTCGTTCTGAAGACCGCACATCTCGTGTCCACCATAACCCGGCTGCTTCATAAAAAACACCTGTAGTGGACCTCATGTGAGAGGAACAGGAACAACGAGATGACAGATGTGGACCGGATCACTGGCTGACGTCCCATAATCAGATATACCAGATGACCCTCTGTGTTTAATGCTTACTTTTTGCCTACTAAATGTGAGTGCAAAATTTTATGGTTTTTACACTGAAAATAAAACCTTTTGAAAAATCTGCACCCAGAGGCGCCCCTCTCTCTCTTTTTTCTCCTTTATCTGCAGCAATCCAGGAGCTTGAGTTTCAGCTCTTTTAAGGTGGCAGCCCTGCATGCGGATCCATCCCCCCTCTCTATCCCTCTCCCCCCCCCCCCCCCCTCTCCTCATCAACAAAAGAACATTTAATTTTCCTTTTTTGGACCTGACAAAGTAGTGCATTCCCTGCACTCACTATCATATGTAATTTTATAGACTTTTTTTTAAGTGGGAACCTAATATCTTTGATTTGCGCCAAATACTTGTCTTATGTCTATATATTTTTTTCTGTGAAACTATTGTGCTGCATACCAAATATTGTTGGTCATTACCCACATGAACATTCCTCTCTAGCCTGTTATGCCTATTGTCTTGTATATGACATTATTGTATTATATAACATACATTGCTTGATAATACCCGTATGCTACCAATCACCGATAGACATTTCTAATGTTTTTGCTATAATACTACCCACCTGAAGTGCTATTATGGATATCATTACGACTATAAACTAGCCTTAGATATACCACCCTTGACCAATTATACTCACATTTATCCCCTGTAGATTTTTCCGTTGTAGTAAAACTCAACGGACAAGCCCGCCACAATCTTTGCGGCAAATTTAAACAATTGCAAAGAACTATCCACACAACTAACGTACAATGGTGGGATAAATTCTTCCTAGAAAAATATATTGAAACAAAAATCTCCCCTAGAGGTTTACGTGTTAAGAAACCCCCTTCACTGTTTCTAGATGACCTCGGGAAAAAAGAATGGGTAGGGGTAGCGGAATTTTGTACGACCAAATGGATGGGGATACTAGTATCCCACAGGTCCGACAAATACAATCTATTGGTCTTACAGATAAAAAGAATTGTGGAAGAAATATTAGGCCACTCACAAAAAATTCCAGCATCATGGCTGGACATCCTCAAGAGAAACACCAAAAAACTAGAGGATGACCTCATCACCACCAAAATAGGCAAATTCAAACGTGATCTAGACGACTACAACACAAACCACATCCTCTCTTGGAATATAAAAAATGATCATGGACCACAAAATCTTGATGTCCCTGCACCTAATCTCCCTCCCTTCAAACCAAGAATTCAAATACAACATGACACTAATCATTCCACCACAAAGAAACTGTACAAACAATCTCCCCCTGCACTGATGAGCATTGACCCCTTTGGTCCTATCACTCATCGTTATCATCTGAGTTCTACAATTTCGAATAAAGATGAAAATAAGAACAGAGTGAGAATGGACGAAATAATAAAATCCCTCAATCAGTTTTATAACAGATCTCCAGGGCCTCCAGAACTCAGACTGGAACCCCAGAAAATCAACACAACACAAATTGTTAGGGCCGGTTCACACAGCGGGCGATGCGAGGCGACACGACTCGCCTCGCCTCGCTCCCGCAAGTCGCCCCCGTTCTGTACAATGGAACCGTTCTGAGAGGAGCGACTCGAGTCGCTCCGACTCAGAAAAAAGGTTCCTGTACTACTTCTGGGCGACTTCGGGGGCGACTTGCATTGACTTCTATACAGAAGTCCTCTGCAAGTCGCCGCTGAGGTCGCCGCAGGTCGCGGCGAGGCAAGTCGGAGACGCCTCGCCGCGCCTGCAGTGTGAACCGGCCCTAACTTCGGGAAACAACAAGAATAAAAACAAAAATAAAAACATAAACAGTAGCCCTTACAATAAGAATGAGAAGAGTTCTCAGTCAATCCCTATCACCTCTAATACAAAAAACTCTACTATGGTAGAATCCCCAACCACCCCTGTACAAACAAACCACAACCCAGAAACTATACCCCCCCCCCCCCCCATAATAAACCAGATCATATCATCGCCTTTTTTAGTGAAAAGTCCTCCTCCAACCCCAAACCCCCGAAAAAGAAAACTCACAGAAGAGGTTGTAGAGGAGGGCGAAAGACCAACATATGCAAACACACTGAAACACCAAAAACTGTAAAAATCTTTAATCTATCCTCATATAATCCATCACCCGCTGATATCTCATTATTCAGTCTGGGTTGTCTAAATTTCGCACCTATAAATAGACCCAACCCTTTCACCATTTTTAAAGATTTGAATAACTACGTACGTACGCTGACTCTAAAAAGACACTTCCACATAAAACAAGAAAAAAAACTCAAAAGAGACTAAAGAAAGAATTACCCGACCCACCAATCACATCTTCACTTCATGACCATACAGGATCCATTTCCAACTCATCTTTTATTGACATCGACACTCTAGAAATCTCTAATGACGATGAAATGACATCGCAATTACTCACTCAACATCTTATCTCATCCCCCCCCATTATCCATACATCACTGAAACCTAAATCCATCTTTTTTCCCACTCATTCAAAAGGCCCATACATTGAAAGTTTCTATCGAGTGGTCTATGCGGACATGATCAAATTATGTACCACCACTTCAAAATCCCAAAAAAATCAAAAATATAAAAACAATCTAACCCGCTCCGAAATCTTAGCTCTAGACAAGTTAATACATAAAGAAGACATAGTAATCAAGCCTGCTGACAAAGGGGGCGGAATAGTCCTCCTAGACAGATCCAACTATGTGGCGGAGTCCCTCCGCCTCCTTGCAGATGATTCTACTTACAAAAAACTGACTTATGACCCAACCAATACAATTGCAAAAGAAGCCGAGGCTTTAGCCAAAACGGCCCTCCAAGAAGGGATCCTCACAAAAACAGAAGCCGCCTTCTTTCAAAAAAATTTCTACCAAATCCCCTACTTCTACCATCTACCCAAAGTACATAAAAATCTCCACCACCCTCCCGGCCGACCAATTGTGGCTGCTATGGATAGCGTCACCACAGGCTTCAGTTTATACATTGATCAATTCCTACAGCCCTTGGTGACACAACTGCAATCCTATATTCGCGATGGTCGTCACCTCCTAGAACTTCTGGCCCCTTACAGATGGGAAACGTCATATACCTGGCTTTCCCTGGATGTCAGCTCACTGTATACCTCTATCCCACATGACTTTGGCCTAAAAGCCATTGAAGACTCCTTAATCAATGAGCCCCTAATGAATATGAGGCAAGCGGACTTTGTGCTAAAGGCCGTTAATTTTTGTTTGACACATAACTATTTTACCTTCAACGGTGACTTCTACCAACAGATCCAAGGTACAGCTATGGGCGCTAATTTTGCGCCCTCATATGCGAACCTTGCGATGGGCTTCTGGGAGTCCCACTACATCTACAAAAATAATCCTTTTTCAGAAAACATAATCTTTTTCGGTAGATACATAGATGACATTATTCTCATCTGGGATGGAGCAGCTGACTCAATCCCCCCCCTTTGTTCAACATTGCAACAATAACCCCTATGGCCTATCCTTTACGTCTAATACCAACTCCGAGACCATAGCATTTTTAGACCTAGAACTGGAACACGAAGGTCATGCTATTATCTCAAAAAATTATACTAAACCAACCGCGGGCAACTCCTACCTTCACTTTAATAGCTGTCACTACCCAAAATGGATCAAAAATATCCCAAAGGGACAATTTTGGCGCCTAAGGCAAAACTGCACCAAACAAATTGACTATATCGAATCCAGTAACACCCTGAAAACGAAATTTAAAGAAAAAAACGATCCTGCACCTCTTATAGAAAACGCTTTCAAACAGTGCCTCTCAGAAAAAAATGCGACAAAAACAGACCGCTCCCCACAAAATTTCTCTAGTAGATTCATCACCACCTTTCATAATGAACACAAAACTATGGAAAGAATTTTTTAAAAAAACACTGGAGTATCCTACAGCAGGACCCCCACCTGAAAACTGAACTCCCAGCCCGATCATCTGTCACTTACCGTAGGGCCCCAAACTTGAGAAACAAAATCGCACCCAGTAAATTAAAAACCCAATCCATTTTTCCCAAAACCCTCCAACTGATAGCCCTAACTGGGATGTATCAATGCCACAAAGCACTTTGTAAAACATGTAAATTTGTCCATCATGGACAAAAAGAATTCACCACCAAGGGCAAAACCTATGAACTAAAAGGATTTTATAACTGCTCATCCGATTTCGTGATATATGGTCTGAGTTGTCCCTGTGGTCTCATATATGTAGGGAGAACCATTAGGACACTCAGACAACGTTTCGGTGAGCATCGTAGACTAATAGAAGGAGGCACTGACCCCCATAGCATGCCTAGACACTTCGCCCTCTCTCATAAGGGGTCCACATCAGGCCTCAAGGTCTGGGTTATCGAGCAGATCCCCAACCATCTCCCTACAGCGGAAAGGTTTAAAAAAATTATGCTCTCGCGAAACCTTCTGGATCTATACCCTCGACGCACTCTCCCCAGGGGGAATCAACGAGTGTATCGAAATTGCCACCATCCTCCGATGTACCACTACCTTATAACCCACCTGTTATCATCTGTCGCAGAGCTCGAACCGCCCCATACCAGACACCCCTCGTCTATGGTGCCATCCTTATCATACAACATGACTTTACAAAAAACATCCCCTCACCTATATAGATATCCTCTCAATCTATCCGCTCGTTTTAGCTACCGATATTTATGGCAAATATATTATTATGCATACGTTTTTACCATTACTGTATTTCTCAAGCGGTTATATTCTCTTTTCTCCTTGCAAAGAATCATGTATTGACTTTGGCTTGTATATGTACCCATGCATATGTAGAAAATAATTCTTATCATTTTGTATTAGTGTAATACCTCTTATCCCTCCTCCCCCATCCCCCCCCCAGGCCCATCCTTTCCCCCCCCCAGGCCTTCCCCCCCCTCTTTCCTTTCCTTTTTCCTCCCCCCCCCTTTCCTTCCCCCCCCCCCCCCCCTCGTAATCTACTCCCTCGTACTCCTTTTCCCCTCCCCGCGCCCCACACTCACGTATGTGCGTACACACATACACACACGTGTCCATGTAGGCATATGTGTGCGGGTGTACGTTTTTGATTTTACTTCTGTTTTTATTCTCATTTTCATTTTATACATCCCGTTTTTTCATTTAAACACGGGTAAGCGTACGTATCTATATGTGTATTTATATATGTGTATTTACACATACACAATTTTATCCCCTTACACACATATGTCCTGCATGTCCAAACCCCAATACAATATACAATTATATCCACACGCTTCATGTTATGCTCCTTGCCTCCTTTTACTTTTCCTTTTTACTCCCCTCCCTTTAAGCTTTTTTTATCCCTTTTTTTTATACATATCTTTTATCATTTTTCCATCCCCTTCTTTTTACTCATTTTCCCACTTATTTTTGACTTTTTTCCCATAGAATTTTATTCCATAGACATTTTTACCGATTTTATACATAAGATTTCCCCATAGACTTTTTCTTCTTCCTTATACCAAGCTGCTGCTGCTCTCCCTCTCTCTCATCTCCCTCCCCCCCCCTCATTACTCATCGTTTCCTTCCCCATACTCAGCCGTAGCCACGCCCCTTCACCTGTTCCTAGTCCACCTCCAGCCACGCCTACTGTCCTTAGCCTGCCCCTATTTAAATCCCTAGTCCCCTTCACTTTATTCTGATTCTGCCTGATGAAAGAGCGCGGTCGTCCGACAATCTCGACCCGCACGCTCAAGAAACGCGTCGCATACCCTCTGACGTCACAGCCCCGCGCCCTGGTCATCTCTGCCTCCCAAGCCTTGTTCTGAAGACCGCATATCTCGTGTCCACCATAAGCCGGCTGCTTCATAAAAAAAACACCTGTAGTGGACCTCATGTGAGAGGAACAGGAACAACGAGATGACAGATGTGGACCGGATCACTGGCTGACGTCCCATAATCAGATACACCAGATGACCCTCTGTGTTTAACCACTTCCCGACCAGCGCACGACGATGTACGTCGACAGCATGGCACGGGCAGGCATATTGGCATACATGTACGTCCAATATTCGTTGCCGCCGTGCCATCGGGAGCGCGCCGCCGGCGGCGCGCTCCCACGCTGGTCGGGACCCCCGTGAGTCCGGTCGCGGGACCCGCGGACTCGATCGCCGCGGGCATCCCCGCGATCGTCTCACGGAGCGGCCGAATGGAGGAAATGCTGTATAAACAACATTTTCCCATTCTGCCTAGCAACTAGTGACGCTGATCTCTGCTCCATGTGATTGGAGCAGAGATCAGTGTACACTAAATGAAAGCCCAACCCCCCCCACAGTTAGTAACACACCCCTAGGAACACTTAACCCCTACACTGCCACCCACTGGTTAACCCTTTCACTGCCAGTGTCATTTACACAGGAATCACTGCATTTATATAGCAGTGATTACTGTATAAATGACAATGGTCCCAAAAATGTGTCAAAAATGTCCGATGGGTCCCCGACAATGTCGCAGTCACAATAAAAATCGCAGATCGCCGCCATTACTAGTAAAAAAAAAAATAATAAAAAAATTATTAATAAAAATGCTATAAAACTATCCCTATTTTGTAAACGCTATAACTTTTGCGCAAACCAATCAATAATCGCTTATTGCGATTTTTTTTTACCAAAAATATGTAGAAGAATACGTATCGGCCTAAATTGAGGGAAAAAAATGTTTTTTTATATATTTTTGGGGGATATTTATTATAACAAAAAGTAAAAAATAATGTGTTTTTTTCAAAATTGTCGCTCTATTTTTGTTTATAGCGCAAAAAATAAAAACCGCAGGGGTGATCAAATTCCACCAAAAGAAAGCTCTATTTGTGGGAAAAAAAGGGACGTCAATTTTGTTTGGGAGCCACGTCGCACGACCGCGCAATTGTCAGTTAAAGCGACGCAGTGCCGAATAGCAAAAAGTGGTCTGGTCTTTGACCAGTAAATTGGTCCGGTCTGAAAGTGGTTAATGCTTACTTTTTGCCTACTAAATGTGAGTGCAAAATTTTATGTTTTTACACTGAAAATAAAAACTTTTGAAAAATCTGCACCCAGAGGCGCCCCTCTCTCTCTTTTTTTCTCCTTTATTTGAAACCAGCTCTAGCCACGTCTTGTGTAGCTAGAAACCTGGAGTTCTGGTTGTCGCAACTAAAAGAACACCTAAAAACGGGCACTCCTAGGGGGGGCGCTTTTGAAAACCTTCCCTATGCTTTTCAAGGCCACTCGTTTTATCGCTGACGCATCCACTGATTCAGTTCACGGCTAAATCAGCAGCACTTTCAGTTGCTGCCAAGAGGTCAGTATGGATGAAAACTTGGGGGGGGGAGACATGGAAACTAAAACTCACCTGTGCAGTGTCCCTTTTACAGGAGACTTAGTGTTCGGGGGGCTGAGTTAGATACCGCCTTAGAAAGGACGGCGGATAAGAAGAAAACCTTTCACACAAAAAAGAAAAATTTTCAAAGGAAGATTTTTCGTCCCTCTAAAGAACCCTCCAAGTCAGAGAAAAGGCTTCAACCCCCCCAAAAAAACACTAGTCGGGACATAAAGAGAAAGAAAATGGGGGCATACTTTTTAACCACCCCAACCAAAACCCCAAACCCCAGTGACGTCAGGGTTCCCGTGGGGAGAAGATTGAGCAAATTTCTTCCACATTGGGAAAAGACAACCTCAAACGAGTTTGTCTTAAATATAATAAAAAAGGGTCACGCGCTGGAATTTCACAGCAGCCCACCCTCAAAGTTTTTGGTGACAGAACTCCCAGGTCATTTAGAAAAGGCCAGGGCCTTACCCTTACTGATAGGGGAGATGGTGGATCAAGAGGTATTGACACCGAACCCTATTCAGGAACAGGGGGAAGGTTTTTACCAGGGCTGTCTCTAAAGGGGCAGCTGCCCTGGGCCCTGTCATTGTTTTGGGGCCCAAAGCAGCTGCCTCATACTTGCCAACTATCTCAGTTTACATTTCCTTGCCCATTGAGGTTTTAGTCCTGTGCTGTGTCCTGATCCCTCAGTGTGAAGTGCTGCTACTAATGCTGCCCAGCTCTGACCTATTGTTGTGTACAGATGACTCACCTGCAGACCCTGTGCTTAGATGTAAATAACCGGCATTCATATGTAAATAGTTGAGGCCAACGGCATTGATATGTAAATAAAGGCAGCATTCATATGTATATCATGCCCCCCTGCAGTGAGGAGATGATGTGCTGTAACCTATAACAAGCAGTGAGCAGTATTACTGTACAGTAATCTCTAGCAGCCAATCAACAAGCAGAAATCATGTGCTGTAACCTCTAGCAACTAATCAGTGAGCCTTAAGGAGTGCTGTAACCTCTAGCAACCAGTCAGTAAGCAGTAATGATATGCTGTAACCTCTGGCAATCAATCGCAATCGCTGCCTGATCTGATACAGTAAACTGATTTTAAGTCTAGCTGCTATTTATTGTATGTCTCAGAGAAGGTGGAGAGCGAAATTGCATGGGGGGCCCTAAGAAAATTTTTGCCCAGGGCCCAATCAATATTAAAGACGGCCCTGGTTTTTACTCACACATTTTTGTGGTAAAAAAAAAGCCATCAGGGAAGTTCAGACAAATTATGAACCTCTGAACTGCTCCATCCATTACAAAAAATTTCGGATGGAGTCCATTTATTCCTTTAAAAAATCTTCTCCAGAAAGAGATGTTTATGGCTACCCTGGATCTAAAGGACGCTTATCTGCATATCCCAATAGGGAAGGCATGTCAGAAATTCCTTCAGATGGCAGTTCAAATAGACAAGAAAGTTTATCATTTTCAGTGCAGAGCGCTCCCCTTCGGGCTGTCGCCCTCCCCGAGGATCTTTACCAAGGTTCTCGGGGAGGCACTAGTCCCATTACGACTCCAGTCGGTCTTGATTATTCCCTATCTAGACGACTTTACTCCTAACAGCCCACTCGGAGAGTCAACTTTCTCAGGACTTAGGCCGCGTACACACGCGGGGACTGTTCGCTCAACTTTGTTCGTCAAACAGTTTCAGCGGACAGTCCGCTCAAAATTAGCATGGACGGACTTGGCCACACACGACGAACGAACAGTCCGCTGAAACCGTGCGCGATGACGTGAACGGCACGTACGACGGGACTAGAAAACAACGTCCTATACACTGCAATGCAACCTTCGGCGTATAAATTCTTTCTGAGCATGCGCGGAACTTAGTTTGACGAACAAGCCTACACACGAGCGGACTGTCCGCTCAAGCCAAGTTTCAGCGGACAGTTTTTCGGGATTTCCGAAAAACTTTGTTCGTCAAACTGTCCGCTGAAACTGTCCGCTGAAACACTGTTCAGCGGACAAAGTTGAGTGAACAGTCCCCGCGTGTGTACGCGGCCTTAGAGTTGACACAGCTCAGCCTGAGTCAATTGGGGTGGATTATCAGTCAGGAAAAATCCAAGACTAGCCCAACACAGGAGATCCTGTATTTAGGTTACAGGATCAGGTCTGTAGACCAGAGAATAGTCCTGCCAGAAGAAAAGATATTGAATCTGAGACCAGAAAATCTCTTCAGCAGTAGCCAAGACAGAACGATTCCGATTCTTTCAGAAAAAATAAAATAAAAAATCTACTACGAACATGGGGATAAGACAGGCTGCACAACTTGATTGGTCAGGAACAGGCTGCTTCATGCCCGGCATAGAGTCTAAGGACAATGGGGGTTATTTACGAAAGGCAAATCCACTTTGCACTACAAGTGCACTTGGAAGTGAAGTCACTCTCAATCAAAGGGGAAGATCGGAAATGAGGGGAAGCTCTGCTGATTGTTATCATCCAATCATGTGCAAGCTAAAATGCTGTTTTTGTTTTTTTTCCCTTGCATGACCCCCTTGGATCTACAGCGACTTCACTTCCAAGCGCACTTGCAGTGCAAAGTGGATTTCCCCCCCAATGTGACTAAAGCACTTAATTTGATACATGCCGCACAATTGCGAAAAATCGGGGGCCTTCTCCTGTCTACAGACACAGAGAAGGCGTTCAATCGAGTAGCATGGGACTTCGTGATGGAAATGTGCAGGTTTGTAGGCTTGGGTACCCATCAGTGTTAATTTTAGTCTCATGCCGCGTACACACGATCGGAATTCTCGTTGGAAAAAGCTCTGATGGTTTTCCGCGACAGAATTCAGCTCAAGCTGTCTTGCCTACACACGGTAACATCAAATTCCAATCGTTTATAACGCGGCGACGTACAACACGTACGACGTGACTGGAAAAAGAAAGTCCAATAGCCAATAGCTTCTGTCTCGTAGTTGAATCTGAGCATGCGTGATTTGTGGCGTGTCAGAATTGCATACACACGATCGGAATTACCGATAGAAAGTTTTTCCGCCGGGAAAATTGAGAACATGCTATCAATTTTTGGCTGGCGGAAATTCGGACAGCTAAATTCCGATGGAGCGCATTTTCCGATGAAAAGCTCTCATCTGTCTTTTTCTGGCCGTAATTCCGATCGTGTGTACGCGGCATTAGGACTAAAATGACATTTTATTTTTAGTCCCATTTTAGTCTTCTGCAATTGATTTAGTCGACTTAATCTCCACTACATTTTAGTCGACCAAAATGTCCTATGTTTTAGTCGACTAAAATCTCCAGTACATTTCAGTAATTGCTAATTTAGCTGTAGTCATAGTCTTTTGACTAAAATGGCATTTTAGTTTTAGTCGTATTTTAGTCATCTCAATTGTATTCATTTAGTCGACTGAAATGTTTTAGTCATTTTAGTCGACTAAATTAACACTGGTACCCATATGATGACCTGGATCTCGTCACTTTATAAGAATTCATCTGCTCAAGTTAAGATAAATGGATCCTTATCAGACAAAATACATATCAACAATGGAACAAGGCAGGGCTGTCCCCTCTCACCCCTCCTCTTCATTCTATCACTAGAACCTTTCATCAGAAGGGTGATAGCTGAGAGAACAATACAGGGATTCAGGATAGCCGACGGGGGAGTTTAAGGTCTCGGCTTACACAGATGACCCGCTGTTCTTCCTGACCAGCCCACATACCTCTTTACCTGCCCTGTTTGGTTACGTGTCCAATCTAAAAATGAATTACTCGAAATCAGAAGCAATGAACATTACTATACCTGAAGACACCCTTAAAAACCTCAACAACGAACTGCCCCTTTAAAAGGGGAAGCTTCAGCACTCAATTATATGGGAATTTGGCTGACACCAAAACTTTCCCAAGTTTACGACCGCAATATCCCAGCCCTCCTAAAAACAATTGAAAGACCTCCAGACATGGCACCCACAAAACTTTTTCTTTGGTCGAGCAGCCATCTTCAAAATGTCCATCTTACCAAGGATTCTCTATCTATTTAGGAATCTACCAGTTAAATACCCCAGAGCTTCTTTAAAGCAGTCTCCTCAATCCAATTTAAATTCTTCTGGGCACACAAAAAACCCCAGAATTAAATTTAGTCTGCTGGCCAAATCCAAGACAGGAGGAGGGATAGGTGTGCCAGACTTCCAAAACTACTATTCTGCCACCCATATCACAAGAATTATCGATTAGCACTGCCATTGAAAATTTCAAGGACTGGATCTCCTTAGTAGATGAGCTGAGTGTCAGGTCACCTTGAGTCCAGGTGACAGATGCACACCGTAGGGCTTAGGAGTGCACCGCAAGGTTGTGGACCCTACGGCTGACTGCTGCTGATGGAGGTCAAGGTGATAGGAAGGCAGGGCCGCCAGAACACCAAGATGGATCCCACCGGGGATCGAGCGTAAGATTCCCTGGGGCGCAGAGTCTAAGAGCCAGCAGGTGTTCACCAGAGCCTCGAGTGGTGAGGATGGACTTGGCTGCAACTGGCTCCAGGTCGCGACCCCGAGGGTCCCCCAGCTCACACCCCCAGTAGGCAACAGGAGGATAGGGATGGTGAGGGACAAAGCCAAGGTCGGGGCCACAAGCAGACAGGAATAGTCGGGAACACGCCAAAAGGTCAGGATCACAGGCAAACAGGGATGGTCAAGGACACGCCAAAGTCGGTAACGGAATAACAGCAGAGCACACGGCAGGTAACAGGAAGCTAACACACAAAGGTTGATCAGCAGGGTTGGCTAGCAATGCACGGGTTAATATAGAGTTCTCTGATAGGAGCTAGGGTGGAGACATGCCAGAGGATGGATTATAAAAGCAGTCAGGTGAGGGTCGGCTGGTCTCTAGAAATGAACACATGGAGACAGGTAAGCAGACGAACTCTATTGCATAACCATGACACTGAGCCCCATCCCCCTACATTTTTCACCCTGGATCCCCTGGTCAAGCTATCCCCAGGTCTCTGAAAACGCACCCTTTAATAGGCACCACACTAGCAATCTTTCATAGACTGGTCAAACAAACTGACATATCTACCCCACTAAGTCCCCTTACACCCCTGCAGAACAACCCTGATTTGAAACCCAGGATAGTTGAATTTAAGGGGTGTAGGAAATGGTTCCCTTAGCCCTTGTACACACGGTCGGGCATTCTGTCCAAAGGATTTTGTCCGAAACTGTTGCATACACACGGTCGGACAAAGTTGTCGGAAAATCCGATAGTACATAACGTGATGACGTTACGACGGGACTAAGCTCAGGCTAGTAGCCAATAGCTTTGGTCTAGGAATTTGATCTGCGCATGCGTGGCACTTTGTCCATCGGAGTAGGCTACACATGATCGGAGTATGTCCGATCGGAGCATTTTGTCAGAAAATTTTACCGGCAAGTTGGAAAAGTTGGTCCGACGGATATTCCAACTGAAACAGTCCGATGGAGGCCACACACAGTCGGAATATCCGACAAAACGGTCTGATAGGACACATTCCGTCGGAATCTCCGATCGTGTGTACAAGGGCTAAGACCCTTCTAGCTATGAATTTCTTCTGCAACAATCTGTTCAAAGAGCTCAGAGAGCTCAAAGCAGATAACACCCCTGACTTACCATTGTGGAGCTACTTTCAGGTCCGCAGCCATCTCAACCACCCCTCTAGAAAAGGCAACTGAGTTGGAGCCATTGTGCCTGGAAGATGAACCCCTCCAGAAGGCTACCTCTCTCTCATACGCTTGGATTCGAGACCACTGTGGACCTTACGATGACAGATTCAGAGAGGGCTGGTCAAAGGCTCTAGACATACCAATTTCGGATAAGCAATGGCAAAGGGACATGTATATTCACCTACAAATGTTCTCTCGGTACCAGAACACAAGAAACAGCCTATAAGCTACTCACCCATTGGTATTCAATGCCAGTGAAACTCCACTCTTGGTTCCCACAGACCCCTGACACCTGCTGTCATTTAATATCACCTTTTTGGGCCAAAGTCAAAGAGGTGACATATCTGATTACGGAGACAAAGTTGAAACTTGATGTGGCATGTTGTCTACTCCATATCACAAGGGTCTAATTTCAAAGATATAAAAAGTCACTTACCAAACATAAACCTATTATATGCAGCTAAAGCACTCATACCGGAGTGACAACCATCCAGGACTGACTGCAAAGGATACATTGCTCAGTCCACTGATAAGACCGAACGATTTCACAAAACCTGGACCCCCGGTTCTTGTTTAACCACTTGGCGCCCAAGGTACATCATATGACGGCCTTGGCTTTGTGGTGTAATATCTGAATGATGCCCCAGGCTACAGACATCATTCAGATATCGGCATTTTCAGCCGGCGATTCCCTGCACCATAAGAACGATCATAGCGGCTGTTCCACTGCTTGATCGTTCTTATGGGCGGCGGGAGGGGACGCCCCCCCCTCCCTCCGGTGCTTCTACCGACTCACTTCCATCGGTGAGTCGGACACAGGATCCGCCGGCCCCCGGATAATGATCATAGAGATTTCCGGCGGACCAGATGGTCGCCGGAGTTTCTATGATCGTTCGGAGGCCGGGCACGATGTTATGACGTCACGCCCAGCCTCTGCATTCAAAATAACGGCGCCGCTTCGGCTGGGAAGCCGTGATCATTTTTTAATTTTTTTTTATTTTAGGCTTCCCAGCCTAGAGGTTATTGACCCCATATCTCACTGTAAATAGGTCCGATCCTGCCATATTCTTATTACAAGGGATGTTTACATATCGACCTCAGACATACATAAAAAGGTGATAGGACCGTATGACTCCACCCTCAGATGATGTCAATACGACGAAACGCGTCAGGGTGGAAGCATACGACACAGGCATAGTGAGACTGACAGGAGGGAAGAAAGACATGCAGACAAACCGTGAGCTATTTTATAGTAACAACTTGTAGCTGCGGGTGATAAAATTCTTCCTGATCTTGATCATTTCAATGAGCTATGCATGCAGAATGAACCAACGCTTTTAAAGATTTTTATGTTTGTGAGTGCAATACTTTTTTTATTAAATACATTTTTTTCGTGTGAGATGGAATTACGCTATGTGTGCTTTTTGTAATTACCCTTCTCCGAGATTCTGAACACCTGGAGTCTACGATGTGGATGGGACCCGGCTTTAGGAACCAACAAGAGTGATCTCTAAAGGCCTATGAAACCAGTTGCATCTGGTAAGAGTAATACCAAAAGGTTTTTTTTTCCTGTTTTTCACATATCCCCCAGTGTGATTTGTGGGCACACAATTGCACGTGTGGAGGTGTATTCCTGATAGAAAGGGCCACATAGTACACATCCAATGAACTGTGGCAGAGAACTTTTTTATTTTGGCTTAACCATTGAGAGAGAGCTGATGAACATTGTAGTGAAACCACAAATTGGATGCAAGGACAGTTCTTATGAATGAATTGCACACTAATGATTTATTTTTGATTATTGTTAAATCTAAAATAGAAGACTGCACTATAACACTTTCTATTGCAAACTTAGTAATACGCGCTGTATTGTCTATTGGTGGATTGATTTATCTTACAATATATTTATTAATTTTGTAGATTGTTTTATATTAGATACTGAAAATATATGGAACATGTCAGGGTTGGGCTCAGCCCTTCCTTCTCTGAGCTGGCCGCTCAGCTGTTGGCTAATTGGCAGCTCCTATCTCTCCACAGTTACTCAGCTGTTGATGATATCCTGCTCGTCAGTCCTGCCTAATTAAGCCGTCCAGCCCAGAGATCTCTGCCTTCACCTTGGTCAACATCACAGAGACTATCTCCTGCATTCCTGTTAAGATTTGCTTGGCTGACATCCCTTCTGGCTCCAGACCTTTCTTGCCATTTTACTATGCTCATCTCCGGCTCGCTGACGTTGGGCTTGTCTGACTATCCGTTCTGGTTCCTGCACTTTGGCTATGTTTTGTTCTATTTACTTTTATTATTAAACAAGTGTGATTTAACTGTACTTATGTCTCGGTCTGATTTCATGGTATCTGACAGAATGGACACATGGTGAACAATGGCATGCTCTTATATGGTACAATCTATACTAGAAGATAAGCCTCCTTACATCTTATCCACACTTTATTCTATACCTCCCTTTGCTTTCTCACTTTTCAATGCTATGATTTTCTACTCTCAAAATACGCTCCATCCTAAACCTTTATCTTTCAGTGTGAGTAGTCCTCCACTGCAGGAATACACACAAATCGGCTCTAACCTCTGCTTACCACTCTTCAGAACATAGTCAATCACCACTTACTCCGGTTTCCTCCCACAATCCAAAGACATGCAGGTAGGTTAATTGGCTTCTGTCCAAAAAATAAAATGGGCCCTAGTATATGAATGGGGACCTTGGATTGTAGGCTCCTTGAGGGTAGGGACTGATGTGAGTGTGCAATGTACAGGGATAGGGACAATTGTAGACACTGGCTCAGGTTGAACTGGATGGACTGGTGTCTTTATTCAACATTACTAACTATGTAACTGTATAAGCTAAGAATGTTCATTTTATTCTGTGTATTACTCTGTTATATACTTGTTCTATGCTAACTTGGAGATGTGACTCCCTACTTATGTTTTTATTTTTTCTTCAATAAAGAAAGACCAAGGAGGAGTTGGAGGAAAAAAAATTCCAAAAATAACTGGTTTTCTTGTACCTACAAATGTGATCTTCTGCAAAGCCTTCTGCATGTGGTTCTTCTGATGAACATGCTAGTTCATCTTCTCAGGAAGGGGTTATTGTCCAAAGTACATCTGAATTTGGCTCTTAAGCTGATACAGTGGAGTCTTTTGATCAACTTACACCATTGCCCATGAAGGTGGAGAAACAGGGCCTATTCAGAAAGATTGGTTTCCTGCGGTACTGTGGAAATGAAAGCGCCTACTGCTGAATGAATGCCAAATTGCAGTTGCTGTTCGTGGTTCCAATGGGTCCTCTTCTATAATAAACCACTGGGAGTGCAGGTGAGGATAGAGCTTGTGAAAGACCTAGCCAGGACAGAAGCTTTTGGAGGGGACTGAATGCCCACTGATTATGGGCCCTGGCATTTGGGGGAATGGTGCTCTTTGTGAGCTGTATGCCTGGGGACCCCTGAGGTGGTGTTACTCTGGATTCAGGTCCATATCCCTCCCCCAAGACACACAGACTCTGGCAACCCTGTAATTTGCCATATTACAAATAGTGACTGATTCATAATGTTGGGGCTCATAGAAGATGCTGATATATCATCAACTCTTCTATTATGAGGTTTTCTTGGATTTGCCCAAAGACTATTCTTGGTTGTCAATTCTGAACAATAGATGGTCACTGAAAGAGCTGATCACATTGACCTCCGGAGACGGACTGTCTGGTCACCTAGGCTGCCTTAAGTGCTATGTTAATTAACATGTTAATTATGTAATTGTCTTTTAAGTTGTTGCTATAGGGGAGTATCCATGAGCCAGCCCTACCTCATTATCTAACCCCCTGTGTTAAAAGTGTATAAAAAGTCTGTATTCTGTCCAATAAATCATTCAAGATTCTACAAGCTATTTTCGGCTAGACTTGTATTCAATGCAGCTACAATAATATATACATTATTTCTCTGCTGGTTCCGACTGGAGGAAGCGGTATTACGGACGGAAGCAGTCAGCAGAATGTGGGATAGGATCCCTCACAGAGCTCATCCCAGCTCCGCGGATACCAAGAGGAGGAGTCTTAAGCTGCACATCACTGCAAAACCCATGTGAAAAGTAAAAAAGGAGCCTCAGCCTGGCCACACCTCCAACACATTTCTCCCTGCCCCATCACTAAGCCCCAATGGATGGGGTGAAATGCATCACAGGTGGCCTGGATGGTGTCTGGGCTTAGGCTGTTTTGACTTTTTTCGCATACAGGTTTTTGTAGTGAGGTGCAGCTTAAGCATCTTCTCTCTTCCACAGACTCTGGCAGTATATCAGCTGTTTCAGCAGTAGGAAAAGTCAGGTTTCATGACCGACGTTGGTTTGTGACCCAGCCCATCTACTCTATGATCAAAACTTAGTAACATGTTTGCTTAGTGTTATCATTTTTCTTGCAGAGAGTGGATTAGCTTTTAGAGGAGATGACCGGGCTATTGGATCCCCCACACAATGGCAGCTATCTCGGTATCCTGGAATTACTGTCTGAGTAAAGATACTTTCGTGGCACAACACATCGAAAACGAGGGCAAAGGATGTACAATCAGCAGTATCATCAAATGTACCTCAAGGAATTTATATGGCCATCTTAGAATAGCGTGCTTATGTCAAGCTCTTCCACTGGATCAGATTTATTAAGCATTAACTAAGTGAGAGACCAAATTATGACAGCCTTATGTATATACGGTAAATCATTTATAGAGGTTGAATGATTACAGTATGTCAGAGGAAAATAGGAAAGACCAGGTCTAGTCCATGGGACTGCTGTCCACCCTGTATAAGGACTATTGTCACTTATCTCTGAAAGCCTCAACTCACAAGACAACAAAAAAAGATTGGGTCAACACATTAGGCAGGTACGTCTCTTGAGAATTTCAAGGTAGGCCAATAAGTTCCGAAAGAGTTCTATTTTAATTTTTTATTTAAAAGCTTACTCTATGCAATACCTTTTTGTTCATGTTTTGTCTTAAGTTAAAGTAATCTGGTGAAAAGATTGTTGTAGATACCTGACACTGAGTTTACAGAATTACATAATTCTGCTTTCCTAATTTTTGTTTTTCAATTTTATTTTTTATTTCTACCTTTTTTCTTATTTATTCTAATTTTGACTTTTTTTTATACTTAATTTTTGTTTGCCTAAAATTCTTTCACTTCATTTATTATTATTTTTAATGTTATTAGTGTTGCTTTTTATTTTTTTTTCATTTAAAATTTAGCAATTTGTGTTTTACTTAATCTAAACACTGCAACTTTTATTTTCGACACTTCAGTTTTTATAGAAAGAAATGAAAATGTATTTACTTTGCAGATCTTTGTATATAAGCAGCAGCAGCAGTGAAAAAAATAAATAAAAATAAAACAATTCTCCACAGTTGCTGCATCGTTATTTTCATAGAAAGAAAAAAAAAAAAATATATATTATATATATATATATATATAAAATAATAAATATATACATACACACACACATATATATATATAATGTGTGTAGGTATATATTTATTATAATTATATATATATATATATATATATAATTTTTTATTTTATTTTTTATAAATAAAATGGTTTATAGTGCACCAAGCACAAAAGTATTGCACCCAAGCGCCATATTTCCTTCCCACATTCTCTAATAAAGAGTTATAAAAATCTCCCAAAAAAAAAAACACAAAAAGACACAATAATAAAAATGGTTTATAGTGCACCAAGCGAACCCCCCCCCCAAAAAAAAATCCCCATGATGTCTGGAAGGCCAACAGGGAGAGCAAGGAGAGGCAAACACTCACAGGCCACTAAAAGAAGGCAAGAAGCCTCTGTGTCTACAGTGAAAAGTGGAAGTGAAGAGATGGTCCATGCTTGTCCTTCCCCCCCCCCCCCCCCCCCCGCTGCTGGCCGTGTTATTGAGCCACAACAGGCAGAAGAGTTGGTGGAGTGGATATCTAAGCCATCCTCATTCTCTGTCACCCAGGCTCATACTACGTTTCTTTCAACTGCAGCTGCCAAAGTGTCCTATTCCAACGGCTCCTTGTCCACAGGTACTCCTTTCGTAGCCCCACCGCCATGCACGGAGGAGTTACCAAAATTATTTGATCAAAGTGCCTGTTACATGCTGATGGAGGATGCACTGCAATATGAATGGTCCCATGTTGGTTCCCAGGTTGAGGAATGGAGTAACATGAGCCTAGATAGAGGGGGGTGCCACAGAAGGACAAGAAACTGGCAATCATATTCCCCCCAACTGCAGCATACTGCCAAGTTTGCTCCAGTGACAAGGAGGGAGGGGATTGATGAGGTCACTGACTGTACTTGAGTGCCTGAGAAAACAAAAGGAGGAAAGTGAGGAGGCACAACTCCGATGAGGCAGGATGTCCTCTTCAGGGACCAGCTTAAGGGCAGCTACCCTATTGCATCACACCACAGAGGCTCCACAGGTTCAGTGCACTGCTGACTCCCCGCTGACTTCCAAAAGTTCATTGGTGTGGGCTTTTTTCAACATATATTTTGGGGTGTTATTGGAAACATGCATATGCTGCGTGTGAGAAATGATTTATTATGACAATTTTGTGTAAAAAAAAAAAAAAAAAAAGATAAAAATAATTAAGAGCCTCAAGAAATGAGATAGTCAGTACATCCCCATCTCAGTACACATCCCTATGGCATGAATGTTGATTGACCAGGGGTGAGTGGCACCTCGGCTCATAGGGGTTGTTTATATTACTTCTAGTTGTACTTTCATGTACTGTACTTTTTCTTTGGATTAGTACGTTAATTGGCATATTTCTGGTCCTGTCTTTATGGGACTGATATGAAGTTTTATTTTCATGGAGCCTTTTTAGACTATATGGTAGACAGTGAGAGTTAGAGCGCTGCCTTAGGTTGGGTTTTCACTTGACCATGCGTATACCTACATTTGCTTCGGGAGCACAGTGAATTGCTTCCGATTCTGTAATATGTTTCTCCGTGTGACGAGGGATATGCCCCTGTCTATCTAGTTAGTGTCACGTTGGTAGTGATGTCTTGCTACCGAGTCCGAGAACGAGACTTGAAACATGAATAGGGTCATTTATGGAGATCATAGGTGACGTTTTGCAACTTCCGGTTTCAGATCGAGGTTTGGGACACAAACAAGGTTCCAGCCCTCCTTCTGAACGCCTGTCGGCGGAAGTGATGAGACCGGGTATGACGCTCGGTCACTTCCGGTCCCAGATCGAGGCTTGGGACACAAACAAGGTTCCTGCCTTCTTTTGGAGCGCTCATTGGCGGAAGTGACGTTATGCCGCTTCCAGGTCCGAAACCTAGATCGGTAATATTGACACAAGAACTATACGTTTGTCCCAATATTTAGAGAGATCAAAATAATTTGGGAGGCTTATCTCCAACCACAGTCTGAGTTTCATTATCGGTCATTAATTTTAAGGACCAAATCGAGTGGTAATTATAATCTAGTGGGTCCGAGAGAATGTTACTTCCGGTTTTAAGATTACTGGTGGAACGCACGCGCGGCCGCCATTTTGTATAGGAAGGTGATTCATTTAAAGATGCTATCCCTTACATCTTATCAGAATTTGAAATTCCCTCTATTTGGAGGGGAAATGAAGAACGCCTAATCATTTGGTTTTAAAGTGAGAGTTGGGCTTTGGCTGTGGTGGGCCTTAGTCAGTGGTGTCCGTGACGTTGGGTGCACACATGTTAGGGTTAATGAAGGAGGAGGTGGCCTCCTACAGGTTCATGTCGTTTTCTTAATTTGTCAGTATATATATTGAAGCAATGTGGGGGGGGACAGGTGATGCCCCAGTAGATGACTTTACGGTCGAAACGCGTAGGGATAGCGTTTCCTGCTCCCCATATTTTATATTTTAATTATTTGATCACGTGACTTTTTCGATTTTTATGTAATATATAATTTTTTATAAATAAACCTTTAATGGTGGAACTTCACTATGCGAGGCATTGTGTTCATGCTTTCCTTTACATGTTGAGTCCCTCTGGAGCCATTTTGGACAAAAACTATTAGGAGACAGTTGGATGTTCGTTGAAGCTTGTCGAGTTTCATATCCTGGTGAACTGACCTAGAAGTTGGACAGCAGAGAGGATATCGGCCGCTCCGGGGGGTGATCCACGATTCAACATGTACGAGTCCCTTGAGACATGTGGAGCCTATATAAGCTTGTATGACACATTTGCTATATGGTATTTTGTGTCCACCATTTCTGGTAAGAGTACCTACCTTTTTCTGTGAAAAACCCGGTTGACAGTTGAAGGCTTTCTACAGTTCGGGTCAATGGAACATCTGAATCTATTTTGTCTACTACTTTTACTGTTGGACATTTTAGAGTGATTGGTTCAAGGACTGATTGCTATTATTTTGCTATTTTTTTAATATATATATAACAAATTTTTTTCACTCATTTTTTATATTTAGCAGCATGACATATATTGTGCATGCTGTCACCGAGTAGTTCTTTCCACTACTAACCTTATTGGGCTAATGAGTCACTTAAATTAGTCACTTCACATTTATATGTTTTTCTAGCGCTGCATTTTTGGTTATATACAGTTATTTGACTTGGTTTGTTTGTATGTCAGCTGCTGGTTTGTGTTTTTCACTGTAATTATTATATTGTAAGTTTGTTAGGTAGCCCAGTGTTTTCTCCCTTTCCTTTTCCTTCAGTACATCAGGTGTGATCAAATTTATATGATTTGCACCATAGCTAGTAGATTCTATAACCTTCACACAGACTAAATGATATCCACAATTTTGGGTTATTTTTACCCAAAAAGTTTTTTTCCTGATTTTTTGCTTTTTTTTTTTTTTTTACTTATATTATATAGAAAAAACACAGTGGTGATTAACCACTTCAGCCCCGGACCATTTTGCTGGCCAAAGACCAGACCACTTTTTGCGATTCGGCACTGCGTCGCTTTAACTGACAATTGTGCGGTCGTTCGACGTGGCTCCCAAACAAAATTCATCTCCTTTTTTTCCCACAAATAGAGCTTTCTTTTGGTGGTATTTGATCACCTCCTGCGGTTTTTATTTTTTGCGCTATAAACAAAAGTAGAGCGACAATTTTGAAAAAAAAAAACGCATTATTTTTTACTTTTTGTTATAATAAATATCCCCCAAAAAAATATATAAAAAAACATTTTTTCCCTCAGTTTAGGCCGATACGTATCGTAACGTAAGTACGTAAACGTACATAAGCGATTATTGATTGGTTTGCGCAAAAGTTAGTTTAGTTTTACGGCATTTTTATTAATATTTTTTTTTTACTAGTAATGGCGGCGATCAGCGATTTTTATTGTGACTGCGACATTATGGCAGACACATCGGACATTGACACATTTTTGGGACCATTGTCATTTATACAGAAATCAGTGCTATACAAATGCAGTGATTCCTGTGTAAGTGGCACTGGCAGTGAAGGGGTTAACCAGTGGGTGGCAGTGTAGGGGTTAAGTGTCCCTAGGGGCGTGTTACTAACTGTTGGGGGCTGGGCTTTCATTTAGTGAATATTGATCTCTGCTCCAATCACATGGAGCAGAGATCAGCGTCACTTGTTGCTAGGCAGAATGGGGATATGCTGTTTACAACGGCATCTCTCCGTTCAGCCGCCCCATGAGGCAATCGCGGGTATGCCCACGGAGATCGAGTCTGCGGGACCCGTGACCGGACTCACGGGGGTCCGGACCAGCACGTGAACGTGCCGCCGGCGGCAGGGCGGTAAATTAAAAGGGACATACAGGTACGCCCATTTGCCTGCCCATGCCATTCTGCTGACGTACATCGGCGTGCGCCCAGGTCGGGAACCGGTTAAAGGGAATACAAGTTGATTCTGCAATTTAAAAATAATTTTTTACAACCTTCGGATGGATTTCTGGCATATTTTATGCCATAGCTATAAAAATAATATAAAGAACCACTCTGCATAGAGCTCATCAATTTACAACAAAGGGCCCGTCTGCAAGGAGCTCATCCATTTACAATAAAGTTAAACATTACAAGACAATTCCTCATCATGAGATAAGTCAACTTTGTACCTTGTTTTTCAGCTTCTTAGTATTACCCTCAAACTGCTCTTGTTATCAGCTGACGATAAAGGTACAATTATGATCACGAGTTCTATACATATCATAAACAACTGGCATCCTATGGTAAACCTAAATACTGCTGATCTTCTGCAGCTTCTTCCTGTCTATATGTATTCCAGTGATGGTTGCATGGCATGTTTAGGGTGGGTTTTCTAATGGGGACAACAGCAGGCCATGCCTCCCTTATGCAACTTCAAGCAGCCACTTGTAGTCTCCATTGGAAGCCCATGTGAGAGGGTGACAATGCAGGAGTACTACTGGGGAACAGGGATGGAACATTATCACATATTAAGCTAAATCTGAATATGGCCCTTAATGGCAGGATCACCAGGTATTACCAAAAAAACATTGAGATATTAACTTTATTGGGGGGGTGGGGGGTTACATATAAATGTCTTTCCGTACTACACCAAATATAGTAATACCTAACCTATGCAATGTTACATAAGATTTATATGGATGAGGCAATATTGCATCTCATCACTACTTTGTCTCTAATATAATATATCATCAACATATTATATTATTATTCACAATTTATATAGCGCCAACAGTTTTCGCATCCCTTTACAATGTATAGGGGGGACAGCAAAATTACAGTACAATACAGAAGGGACAGGAGGGCCCGGCACGTAGAGATACATTCTAAAGGGAGGGGGTGGTACAAAAGGTAATAGATGTGGGGAATGATTTGATGGGGTGTCTCGGGGACAGTTAGGTGGGTGTGGGGTAGGCTTCCCTGAATAAATGAGTTTTCAGGAATCTCCTAAAGGTGGACAGGTTAGGGGCTGATTGGATATACCTGGGAAGGGGGAGTTCCAGAGGATGGGAGAAGCTCTGGAGAAGTCCTGGAGGCGAGCATGGGAGGAGGTAACAAGGGAGCTAGAGAGCAGGAGGTCGTCGGAGGAGTGGAGGGGATGATTTGGGCGATATCTGCAGATGAGGTTGGTGATGTAGATGGGGGGGCGATGTTGTGGATGGCTTTGTATGTTGTGGTTAGCATTTTGAATTTTCCACGGTGGGGGAGGGGAAGCCAGTGAAGGGATTGGCAGAGAGGGGGAGCAGTTACGGATCAATTAGTGAGGTGTATTAAGCCCCATACACACTATCAGATTGCTGATTTTTTCCATCAGATTTACCAAAACCATATAATACGAGTTCAAACCTTAGGAGTTTCAATGTGTATGCAATCAGGCAGGCCCTTCTACTACATGGTTTTGGTAAATCAGAAGGATAAAATCAGCAGACAATCTGATAGTGTGTATGGGGCTTTAGTCTAGCAGCAGCATTCATAATAGACTGAAGGGGGGAGGAGCCTGTGTAAGGGTCGGCCATTAAGGAGAGAGTTGCAGTAGTCAAGGCGGGAAATAATCGCGGAGTGAACGAGTTGCTTTGTGGTGTCATTAGTCAGGAAGGTGGAATTCTGGAGATGTTGCGGAGGGGAAGGCGGCAGGATTTAGCCAGTGATTGGATATGGGGGCTGAAGGAGAGGTCAGAGTCAAGGATTACACCCAGGACCCTGGCATGTGTGGAGGGACCAATGGTTGTGTTGTTGATATTAATGGTGAAGTCACAGAGGGGGTCCATGAAGGAGCTATATGCAAACAAAAACACTGCGCAGTATAAAAGGTATGGGAGAAAGCTGCCAACACGCTAAAACTAGGATTTTTTAGCTATAAAGACGTCAAATGTAAAGTGTAAGCGCTAAACATGTGCTACTGTGATAATCAAGAAGAATTACCCAAAAGATGCCAATAAAGACACATGAAGATAGTGAAAAAAAAGTGAGCGGCATATATACAAAAAAAGAAATATATATAAATCCAATATGGTGTATCAATATAACTATAACTTATTAGTGAACCATGACCCCAAATCTGAGGATAACAGCTTCAAAAAAAGCAATAAAAGAATATATAAACAATCAAGTCCATATATTGGTGAACATAGATGTGCAGATGTGAATCCCAACAGATTTTAGTGAAGGCAAAGGTCCCAATCTGATGTAACCATAGACAATTCCACCACCGTGCAACTCCCGCCACCTTACGAAGTACAGGCTTACCAGATGGAAATGACCCGAATAGACTTATATCTAAAGGGTCAACAATAGCTTGTAATTCCAACTGCTGAGGCACTGGATTCAGCATTCCATATTTGCGTGGATCACGGAATGAATAATCCTTACGATATAATGGATTGTGTATGGTCACCGTTTTTTAGAGAGACAGCTCCGGCATCAGCTCAAACATAAAAAATGGAAGGATAGAGCCAAGATGTTTTTGGAATGGGATGCCCAACAAGTTCATTTAGATGTGATGGTCAGGTATCCAAAAAAAAACTACTGACATTATGCATGAAACTCAGCTTGGAACACATTGGGATTTCCAGTCACAATGTTGTGTGCTCCAGCATTAAAGTAAGCCTTTGAGCTTCCTAAAGCTGTGTTATTGCTGAAGTACAGAGTGAAAGCCATAAGGGCTTATTCAGTATGATTTTGGTACTAGTCCATAAAACTAGTGAAAGTCCGAGAGGACTACGCCAACAATGGAGTCTACATTTGGACCTGTGACTAAACTCAATTCAAAATCCACTATCTCCCTCGTTACCACCAAATAACCGGTTCAAATATTCAACATTTCTATTATCCGGTACCAGTGGTAGTTTTCTTTCCAGTATTTGGAGATGGTAATATTGCCACAACTACTAGACTATTGCCACTTAAATATATTAACATAACTGACAAACTTTAGAGGCAAGGTTAAGGTATGGAAAAAGTTATGGCTGTCAGTGGCAGGGAGGGCAAATTTAGTCAAAATGATTTTGATGCCCCAAATGCCCCATCATCTCCACAATACTCCAGTTAAGTTTTCCCTTTATTGTCGGATATGGACCCATGTATTAAGAGTCAAAATGTTTAAAGTTTATCTGATACATGTATCCTAATGATATATTTTGTGTTAATTCAATATTATTTAGAAAAGTTTTCCATATCTCATTGCACATGGTCGTTAAAGCAGAGGTCCACCCTAAAGTGGACCTTTCGCTCATTGGAACCCTCCCCCCCTCTGGCGCCACAATTGGCACCTTTCAGGGGGGGGGGGGTGCAGGTACCTGTACAGTACAGGTATCTGCACCCACTTCCGGCATAGATTCTGCATAAGGTACGCCCCTTTCCGAAGGTCCCCCGCTGTCTGCTGGGAAACACACGGATCCCAGACAGCGGGGACCATCCTTATTGCGCAGCGCCTCACACATGCGCAGTAGGGAACCGGGAAATGAAGCTGAAAGCCTCCACTTCCTGATTCCCATACCCAAGATGGCGGCGGCAGCACCCGAGAGACGATCGAGAGATCGGCTTCGGGTGCCGTCATCGCGGGCACGCTGGGCGGGTAAGTGTCATTATTTTAAAAGTCAGCAGCTGCAGTATTTGTAGTTGCTGGCTTTAAAAAAAAAAAAAAAAAAAAACGGCAGACTCCCGCTTTAAGGAGTCGAGGATTTTTGCATATATAAGTGTGTAGAAAGGTAGGGTATGAGATCTTCTATTTCCTAGCCTAATATTGGGCAATCTGGATAGCGTCTAATGAGAAGTTCTTAGGTCTTGGGATCCAGGTGTGATAACGTTTCATAATATTAAGCTTTCTTTCCATGTGATATGGTCTTGTTTCCATCTACGTGTGTGTAAAGTCAGGGGGTTATAACAGATACGGGGTAAGGGCGCAAGTGGCTTTTCAATTGAGAAGTTGGGTATATTCAGAGGTTGTTTGGAAGGGTTGCCAGCATGCTCATGTGTTTCTATAGGTTTTAGAAGAGTCGTGGGCTTGGTGTACAAGTTCTTCCATTGAAGCTATTTTGTTTACTCTTGTGATCCAAGTAGCAATTGTGGGTGGATTGGTAGATTTACAGAGGGTTGGTATGCAAAGTTTTGCAGCTGTAATGAGATGTTGGACCAATGATCTATGGTAAGTTTTCATTGGTAAAGTGGAATGATGAAGTAAAGTGTGGGCAGGTGAGAAATCGAAACGTAAAGTTGTAATTTGAGCTATATACCGGAATTCATCAGTCCAGAATGTTCTGATCTGGGGACTTTCCCACCTGATGTGAAGAAGTGACCCTTCTTCCTTATAAAAACTGGTAGCTGATTGGTTTCCATAAAGAGCTTCACCAGATTTTGCAATACTCCAATTTTAGTAAATGGACCCCACAGTGTGCGGCATTCAGGCGGCACTCCCCAATGCTTTAACTTGTATTGTAAAATAAAAAAATAAATATATGTGTCAAAACCAATGAGTAATATGTTGTCCTTCCTACCTATTCTTGATATTGTCAAACCAACACATTTAAAACCTGTTGAAAACATTAATTGAATTACACCTCTATTTTGTTTCAGGGACACAATGCCAACACTTATTGTACGACAGTACAAGCACTCGGATTTTCCGGCAGTCAAAAAACTCTTCATTGAAGGATGTCATGAACACGCGTACAGTACCTTTCACCACGCTTTGAAGCAACCTCACAACTGGCTCCTCATGGTTCTTGGATTTCTGCTTCCTCTCGTCACCATTGGCTCCATCCTTCTGGCCATCTTGGATGTGGTTGTTGTATTGGTTGTGCTTTGGCTGTGTGGAAGAAAGTTCTTCTATACCTTTGCTGCACAGGCTTTGGCCAACGACATGAAAGTCATCCCAAAATATTATCTCCAGCGGGAAGGGTACAATTACTGGGTGGTGGAGTCTGATGGGGAGTTTGTGGGGATGGTGGCTGCTCTACCCTCATATCTACCCGGAGGAGAGAAAAACACAGAGCTCAAAAGGATGTTCGTGGTCCAAAGCCACCGGGGCAAAGGGATCGCTAAAGTCTTGTGCAGGACAGTCATTGAATTTGCACGTAAGAAAGGGTGTAAGGCAGTGGTCCTGTCCACCACAACGGTACAAACCTCTGCCACACATTTGTACAGGTCGGTGGGATTTAGGTGTACGCACACCAGCTACATGACCGGGTTCACAGAAAGACTGGTTAAGCTGCAATGGATATATTTTAGATATGACATTCCCAATAGCAAATAAATATGTTGCTTGATCAAGAGTCTTCAGTGCATCAGTTTGCATATATCAGCCAGGTTAAGCATTTTAACAATGTGTGGTAAAGAAAGCTGAATAGTCAAGAAAAAAACAAAATAGGAGATTCAAAAGGTAATTTTTTCTCTTATTATTAGGAAATCTAATAAAAACAAAACTTTTTCAAAAATTGTATGGGGTTTTGTTTTTCTAACTTTAGCTCTACATTTCTTGCAATTACCATGACCCACCACCGAAAAAAAATAAAAAAAAAATAAAAAAAAAATCGATACGAGGTCTGTGAAAAAGAGAAAAATTCTGCGCTCCTAACTGCCTAATAAAAACTAAACTAACATAAAAAAAGCAGCAGCTACTGAAGTGTGATACACACCAAAAATGCAAAGAAAAGAGAAAATAGCTGCGCTAATAATACTTTATCCCCCCCATAGGGGGGGACCTTAATTAATGCGTGAATCTCCCAAGTGATTAACCATTTAAATGAAATGGTGTATGTAAATAGAAACATAAATTGCAAAATTAGTGAAAATATAAAAACTCCTTAAAATAATAATTGATAAATGTGAGAATACATATAAATTATTTAAAAGTTTGAAAAATAATAAGTCGTGATGAAATGACCCAAAGTCCAAAGTGAATGAAACTCAGATATAGTCCAATTAATATTTAAGAGAGATCGTGTAATCTACCATCACCAAAAAGTGCAAACACCATAAAGAATGCACGCTTACCAGATGGCGAGTGTTTATAGCTCACGCATAAGGGAGAAGGGTGGGGGGGATAGTGGGAGAAGGGTGGAGGGATAGGGGGAGAATAGTGGGAGAAGGGGGGAGAATAGTGGGAGAAGGGTGGGGGGAGAATAGTGGGAGAAGGGGGGAGAATAGTGGGAGAAGGGTGGGGGGAGAATAGTGGGAGAAGGGTGGGGGGGATAGAGGGAGAAGGGGGGATAGCGGGAGAAGGGTGGAGGGATAGAGGGAGAAGGATGGGGGGATAGAGGGAGAAGGATGGGGGGATAGAGGGAGAAGGATGGGGGGATAGAGGGAGAAGGGTGGAGGGATAGAGGGAGAAGGATGGGGGGATAGAGGGAGAAGGATGGGGGGATAGCGGGAGAAGGATGGGGGGATAGCGGGAGAAGGGTGGGGGGATAGCGGGAGAAGGGGGGAGAAGGGTGGGGGGATAGCGGGAAAAGGGATGGTGGGAGAAGGGTGGAGGGGATAGTGGAGGGATAGTGGGAGAAGGGTGGAGGGATAGTGGGAGAAGGGTGGAGGATAGCGGGAGAAGGGTGGGGGAGGATAGCGGGAGAAGGGTGGGGGAGGATAGCGGGAGAAGGGTGGGGGAGGATAGCGGGAGAAGGGTGGGGGAGGATAGCGGGAGAAGGGTGGGGGAGGATAGCGGGAGAAGGGTGGAGGGATAGCGGGAGAAGGGTGGGGGGATAGCGGGAGAAGGGTGGGAGGATAGCGGGAGAAGGGTGGGAGGATAGCGGGAGAAGAGTGGGAGGATAGTGGGAGAAGGGTGGGAGGATAGTGGGGGAAGGGTAGGGGTATAGTGGGAGAAGGGTAGGGAGATAGTGGGAGAGAATAGTGGGAGAAGGGTGGGGGGATAGTGGGAGAAGGGTGGGGGTATAGTGGGAGAAGGGTGGAGAATAGCGGGAGAAGTGTGGGAGGATAGCGGGAGAAGGGTGGGAGGATAGCGGGAGAAGGGTGGGAGGATAGCGGGAGAAGGGTGGGAGGATAGCGGGAGAAGGGTGGAGAATAGTGGGAGAAGGGTGGAGGATAGTGGGAGAAGGGTGGGGGGATAGTTAGAGAAGGGGAGAGAATAGTGGGGGAGAATAGTGGGAGAAGGGTGGGAGGATAGTGGGAGAAGGGTGGGGAGGATAGTGGGAGAAGGGTGGGGGGGATAGTGGGAGAGAATAGTGGGAGAAGGGTGGGAGGATAGTGGGAGGAGGGTAGGGGGGATAGTGGGAGAGAATAGTGGGAGAAGGGTGGGAGGATAGTGGGAGGAGGGTAGGGGGGATAGTGGGAGAGAATAGTGGGAGAAGGGTGGGAGGATAGTGGGAGAAGGGTGGAGAATAGCGGGAGAAGGGTGGGAGGATAGCGGGAGAAGGGTGGGAGGATAGCGGGAGAAGGGTGGGAGGATAGCGGGAGAAGGGTGGGAGGATAGCGGGAGAAGGGTGGAGAATAGTGGGAGAAGGGTGGGGGGATAGTGGGAGAAGGGTGGGGGGATAGTTAGAGAAGGGGAGAGAATAGTGGGGGAGAATAGTGGGAGAAGGGTGGGAGGATAGTGGGAGAAGGGTGGGGGGGATAGTGGGAGAAGGGTGGGGGGGATAGTGGGAGAAGGGTGGGAGGATAGTGGGAGGAGGGTAGGGGGGATAGTGGGAGAGAATAGTGGGAGAAGGGTGGGAGGATAGTGGGAGGAGGGTAGGGGGGATAGTGGGAGAGAATAGTGGGAGAAGGGTGGGAGGATAGTGGGAGAAGGGTGGGAGGATAGTGGGAGAAGGGTGGAGAATAGCGGGAGAAGGGTGGAGAATAGCGGCAGAAGGGTGGAGGGATAGCGGGAGAAGGGTGGGAGGATAGTGGAAGAAGGGTGGAGAACAGCGGGAGAAGGGTGGAGAATAGTGGGAGAAGGGTGGGGGGATAGTGGGAGAAGGGTGGGGGGATAGTGGGAGAAGGGTGGGGGAGAGGGTATTTAGTAAGAGCCATGGTGAGCTTTTTGAAGTTGTATTTTTTTCCCACAATTCTTTGCAACATGCAGATTTTTTTTTTTCACAAACTTGTCTTATTAACAGGTTATTTCTCACACACAGCATATGCATACTTACAATTACACCCCAAAACACATTCTGTTACTCCTCCTGAGTACGGCAATACCACATGTGAGACTTTTACACAGCCTGGCCACAGAGAGGTCCAACATGCAGGGAGCACCTTCAGGTGTTCTAGGAGGAATAAAGGGGTTGGGAGCCTGGTCCCCAGCCAGGTCTCACCAAAAAGAAAAAATAGGGGGAAAATGGACTATCTCAGTACAACACAATAAGGATACATTCAAATATATGAACAATTGTATAAAATAGTAGAAAAAGTTTATTGATACATAACATAAAATGTCAATAGTAAAATTAACAACATAGGTGTCAGTCCATGTGTATCACCAAGATAATACTCCCCTGACGGAGAAGATCACAGGGGGATAGTTGGTCACGGACAGCATTTCAACTAGTTGCGTGGACTGGGCCGCTTCATCAGGAAAATATCTGCAATTTAATCAGCACATGATCAATAACAATGTAATTAATCACATACAACAAAACAATATTTAGAGCAGTATATCAATTAAGCAATGTACACATGTTGCAAAGGGACAGATGCAGGACTGCTTACCCGAACCCCGGTATACACAAGGCGTCAACAGTAAAGGGGTCTCCCGCGGCGAATGGGGGAGACTAACATTTCAAAGGGCTGGAGTCTGGATGAAATAAAGTGCATGGAGTGGGTAAAACGAACTAGAACAAAATGCATGGGAGAGGGAAGGAAGGAAGGGGAGGGGAGTGAAGTGATGACTGGATGGGACTGAAATGCTACGGAATGGTGAGAGGTTTCAAGTGAAGAGTTGAGCTTGCAGTAATCGTGTTGGGGATGGAGGGTAGTGATTAAAAGGCGTGGATAACTTGTGGGAATAAAAACCGTGGAACTCAAAACTGAAATGAAAGAGAAGTAAAAAGGAGGAAAAAGAGAAAAGAGGGAATAGGGAGTTGAGCCAGAAAAGTGGAGTGATGGTGAATCAAATTAAGCATCTAGAGAAATAAGCATAGTGTATACCTAGTTTTTAAGTTACAATGAATGAAGGGTCCCAGGAGGAGAAGTCCCACTGAAGGGGGATACCAGTAAATACCAATGAAGGGGGTACTCTGAAGAGAGGTTGAGGTGGACAGCAGACAAAAGGCACAAACACAGCACTCCCACCCAAATGCCATGTAAAGGAGATAAAGTGGCCAAGGTAAATGAATGAGCCCACTATAAGATCCCTTGAATGGAGAGGGCTACACAATAGCCACAATGAGCCTGTGGTTTAAAAACACAAGGGTGAAGAACTTACAAGAAGAATTAGGCAGCAAAGCTTCTCCCGGGTCCAAGATCCAGCCTATGGATGAGCAGGATGCTACCTGCTACTTATAGTCCCCAACCCTGTGACGTTTCACTAGCGCCGGCCGTAGCCGGCGCATGGCGTCACCGGGTCAAGGATCCCACAGTGCGCATGCGCGAAGGTGTCACACTCACACAGCCTGTGGCCAATGGGCGGAGCCCAAGCCAGGACGCGTCCAAGTGGACCCGTTGAGGGGGCCCGTCCAACCACCAGGGAGTCTTCGCAAAGAGACGCCAGAGTGCCGGTGTGGAACGCAAGGAAGAGGGGACAATCAGTCACATCTGATTACAATATTATACACAAGAAAATACATACTTATAAGAACTGTGAAGTTAACATAAGCAAAAATATAATTAACAATGTAAAATGAAGTACATACAGTCGATATAGGGGGATCGGGTAAATCCCCATACAGGGCCAGGGCAACCAAAAGAACACATAACGGACTCAAGGGGATACAGATAAAAAAGGTTAACGTGGTTGTATAGTCTTTTTTCTTTACTTTTACCTACAGGTAAGCCTATAATAAGGCTTACCTGTAGGTACAATTAATATCTCCTAAATCTGTACGGTTTAGGAGATATTTATGTTTAATGTGGAGCATGCGCATTTAAGACCCGGCTGAAGGTGTGACAGAACTGCCAGACCTTGCTGGGAAAAAGACTCCAGCAGGCATGCGTGGGAGTGACTTATCGCGGCTTCAGACACTCAAATCGCCGGAGCCGCGATACCCGGAAGTCCACCCGAGGCAACATGTCCGCTCCCTCGGCGTGCATCGGGCAAGATACCGGCGCCTCGTTCTAAGGTGAGTATTCCATAATGAGCTAGTATGCGCTGCATACTAGCTCATTATGCCTTTGCCTTGCAGGTTTTTTTGGTTAAAAAAAAAAAGGTGCGTGTTTACTCCCGCTTTAAGAATATACATATGATACAGGTACAGGCACAGAGGGAATATTAAGGCTAACAAAAAGTGGGCATGGCTAGATTGCATTGAATGGGGCAGGTGAACATAGCTAAACAGTTACCATCGCAAAGGTAATGCATAGAGATGTAACTATGCATTCAAGGTTAAAGCAAGATCTGAGGGGAACCCCGGAAAGAGAATCTAGGATGCAACTGATTTACAAAGAATGATCTATAGGAGTTCACTTCATTTAGGCCAGGTGGAATGGTGGCATTAAGCCTCTCAATCCAGAGCATTTCCTGCTGCAAGAGTACTCGGTCATGCCCCCCCCCCCCCCCGGCGTCCGGGGGCACCACTTCCAAGGCCAGAAATTTAACAACTTGAGGGTTGAATTTATGGTGGAGGCCTATGTGTCGACCGATGGTAGTAAGTTTACTATTAATTGAGTGGTATAAATGGTCCCTGATTCTCTGCCCGAGTTCCCTAATAGTCTTGCCAACATAAAACGCCCTGCAGTCGCAGAGCATTAAATATACAACTCCAGTGGTACCACAACAAGCTGAGATGTGAGGAGTAAAAATGTCCCCACTGGGGAGTGTGAAAGTAGTACCTGTGAGAATCCAGGGGCACCGGGGACAATTCCCACATGGAGAAGTGCCCCTCGATCTCAGAGGTCGACTTATATCAGATTGATAATGGCAACTGGTTAAGCGATCTTTAAGGGAGTTAGCTCTACGGAAGACTAGTTCAGGAGTTCTACAAAGGTGCTGGCTTAAGATGTGGTGATCTGTTAAGGGGGGCCAATGCTTGGAAAGAATGTCTCTAAGCTGGCCGTGATGTGCTCAGAATTTTGTAATGATCTTAACTCTTAGCCCACGTACACACGGTCGGAGATTTTGGCAACCAAATCCGTCGGATTTTGCCCGTCGGATATAGTCCGTCGGATTTTGTCCGAAACTGTTGCATACACACGGTCGGGCCAAGTTGGCGAAAAATCCGATCTTTCAGAACGTGATGACGTAATTTCGTTACGATGGGACTACATTCAGGCTAGTAGCCAATAGCTTTGATGTAGGAATTTGATCTGAGCATGCGTGGCACTTGGTCCGATCAAAATGCTCTACACATGATCGGATTAGGTCCGTCCGGCCCAGTTGGTCGGGAAATATTTCCAACGTGTTGGAAAATTGGGTCGGACGGAGATTCGGACGGAATCAGTCCGATGCATACCACACACAGTCGGATTATCTGACGACACGGTCCGATAGGACACATTCCGACAGATTCTCCGACCGTGTGTACAAGGGCTTAAGAGTGTTGGTACAACTTGTACATGGAGGGGGGTATAGCAGAGATGTTCTGGTACAAGTACGTGCCTTATCAAAGGCCCTTCTCAAATTGGTCCGAGAGCAGCCCCTCACGTAGAGAAGCCGCCTGAATATAGAAGTCCTCTCGTGCGCAGTTCCTTCGCAGTTACAAGTACTGCACACAAGAGGCTTGGGATGGGCACTGGAAGGGTGTTGCCTTCTGTTGGCTTCTGATAGAGGTCGGTGCCCAATGTTCCATCTGGGTTCTTGGTTATCAGAAATGGGATCTGTGTATCAAAGGTAACTGTAAAGTGTAGCTTCATAGAGTTAACATTCAAAAGCTGGATACATTCATTTAACTGAGAAGACGAGCCAGTCCAAACCACAAACAAATTGTTTATTAATCTAAACCAACAGAGTACAAACTGTAGAAAAATTATGTAGTGATTGCTAGAGAAGACATTTCTCTCCCAAACTCCAAGGAATAAATTGGCCAAGCCTTGGGCCTCTAAAAAAAAGTTGGTCTTCAAAAAATGAAGACATTCTGTGTGAGTATAAAAGATAACTGTAAAACAAACTCATTTAAAGGCCAGGACATACGTTCCTGTTCCATCAGGAATGATCTGGCCATCGAGACTCCCTTTCGAGTATAGAGACTCGACACTGATAGCCACGAGTCCTGAGGGACCTTGGTCCCCTCAACATGTCTCAGAAGATCCGTTGTATCACGGCTATATGATGGTAAACTCAATACGTGAGGCATCAAAAAACTATCCACAAATTTACTAGCATTCGTTGTTTATGACCCAATGCCGTAGACAATAGGCATACCTGGAGGGCGGGAGAGGTTTTTGTGTGGGAAGTTTGCGGATATTTGGGGATCAGGTAGTTAAGAGTGTCCCTATCTATCAGACCCTGCCAGCACCCCCCAGTACACAATTCTCTGAACTCATTTATAAATCCATTGATTTTGGTGGGTGAGATGGGTTGATACCATGTGGAGTTGTTTAGAACCTCATGACACATGGTCTGGTATTGTATGTGTGACATGACAACTATGTTGCCACCCTTATCGGATGGCTTGATGATGATGTCATTGCGTTTTTTGTAGATGTCTAAGTGCTCGTAACGGATTAAAGGTAAGATTAGATGGAAGGTCCAGGTTCTAGGAACATAAATTACACACCTAATTTCTTGACTACTTCTTACACTTTTGAAGGCCCTGGAGCACCAGGATAATGGGAGAGCTCCCAAAATAACCCAATTTTGGAAAGTAAACACCCCAACACATCTAATATATTATAATATATATATATATATATATATATATATATATATATATAAAAATATATATATATAATTTATGAGGCATAATGAATCTTTTGGACATGTAAACTTTTTTCCACACATTTTTGGAAAATGTGGGGGAGAAAAAATGAAAACACATTTTTTTTTTTTTTTTACACAGTTTTTAAAGTCCATTTATAAGTTATTTCTAACACATATCATGTACATAGCAAAAATTACAATCCAAAATAAATTCTGCTACTTCTCCCGAGTATGGCGAGACCACATGTGTGAGACTTTTACACCACCTGGCCACATAGAGAGGCCCAACATGTAGGGAGCACCTTCAGAGGTTCTAGGGACATGCATTTCAAATCTAATTTGACTACCTATTACACTTTTGTGAGGCATGGATGAGCACTTATGTGGCACGGATGAAAACTGATGTGGTATATGAGGGCTGATGTGGTATATGAGGGCTGATGTGGCACGAATGAAAGCTGATGTGGCATGGATGAGGGCTGATGTGGCACGGATAAAAACTGATGTTACATAGTTAGTAAGGATGACACCAGTCCATCCAGTTCAACCTGAGTGTCTTCAATTGACCTTAATCCCTGTACATTGCACACTCCCATCAGTCCCTACCCTCAAGGAGCCCACAATCCAAGGTCCCCATTCTTATACTAGGGCCAATTTTGGACAGAAGCCAATTAAACTACCTGTGTGTCTTTGGAGTGTGGGAGGAAACCGGAGTACCCGGAGGAAACCCACACAGGCACAGGGAGAACATTCAAACTCCAGGCAGGTAGTGTCGTGGTTGGGATTTGAACCAGCGACCCTTCTTACTGCTAGGCGAGAGTGCTAACCACTACACCACTGTGCCGCCCTATGTGTGGCATGGATGAACACTGATGTGGCATGGATGAGCGCTGATGTGGCATGGTTTGAGCACGGTTTGAGCATAGATGAGATACGGGTGAGACATGGATGAGCGGGAACGCGATTCTGAGAGGACATCATTGTACGCCCTCACAGAATTTTTCCAACCGCGCTGTAGCCGTCATTCATCTATGGCCAGTCGGCAAATGGTTAAAATGCTTCCTCTCCTCTTCTGCATATGCTTCCTAGCATTTACAAAATGCTTTGGCTCCTGTGTCAAGCAGTGCTTGACAACAGCTCTGAATGCCTGGGGTGATGATAATCGCCCAGCGACTCCCATTGCTCATCCTTTCTCGGCGCTCCATCTTCCCTGCAGCAGCTGCACTCAGAGACAGGTGAGCCATTTATACACAGGAGGGCCAACATTTGCTACATTGTACGATTGTCACCATACAAAAAGAAAAAGGAAAAAAAACAAAAAAACAAAAAAAAAAACTTATTTTTAGGTTTATAAATAATGGCAAGCTAAAAAAAACAAAAAAACAAAACAAAAACAAACAAATAAACAAAAAACACATGAAAAACAAACTTAAAGTGGGGTGCCCCCTAAAAAAATAATGATAATAAAATAAATAAAAGTCAGCAGCTACAAATACCGGAGGGGTTGACTTTTATTAATTGGACACTTACCTGTCCCAGGGTCCAGCGATGCGGGGGAACGAAGCCCCCCCTCATTCCCCGCTCCGCTCGCGGTGCCGGCATTCTTACTGTGGGCGCCCACTGCGCATGCGCGAGGGGCGCCGCGATATGCCGCACAGTCATCTGGGACACGTGACAGGTCCCAGATGACTGTGCGGCGCCAAGGGGAAGCGATGTCAGTGCCCGGGCACTGAAGGAAGGAGGCAGACTACGAGGGACCCCCCAGCAACAGGCATTTAGAGGTGAGTAATTATTATTATTATTTTTTTTTTTCAATTATTTAATTTTTTTATGAATTTTAAACCATTTTTTTTTTTTGGTGGCAGCACCACTTTAAGACACACATGAAAAAGAACAAAAGCACATTAAAAATGCTCCTGCATTTCTGAGAAGAGGAAGAGTATTAAAAAACCACATAGGATTCATTTACTTTACAGTATTCCATAACAATTCCTTATCATAAGATCAAGCACAGCGAACTTTGTGCCATGTTTATCATTGGATCCTTCCTGCGTATCACCCACAATGAACTGTTTCCCCTGTAATCGGCTATGATACATGCAAAACTATCACGTGCCGTGTAATCTCTGTGACTGTACCTTACACAAGAACATAGGAATATATAACTGCTGCAATTTAGTTTAGCATGTACTAATAAATAAATAAATAATAATAATAAAAAAAAAAAAATATATATATATATATATATATATATACACATATACACACGTTGCACAAACTGTTGGTGCTATATAAATCCTGTATAATAATATACATACATATATATACACACACATACATATATATATATATATATATATATATATATACATACACACACACACACACATACAAAGACTTCAAAGGATTGTTGCACTTAAAAACTTTGTTTATTTGTTCAAAGATTTGTAAAGTTACATCTCAGAAAGTGTTCAAAAAGATTTCCGTTTTGGGCTCACATGCTTACGCCCTTCTTCAGATCAGAACACATCTAACATTTTGATCAGACATTACAATTTAAAATTTTTCCAAAAAAATCAGATATGGAATCAATTTATGGTTGATTGCTCATTAGTACAATTTTATTCCTTCATTCATCAAACATTTCACATCACTGATACACACATGGTTAACCATCAAGAAACTCTTCTCATTGTTCACTCAGCAACCATCACATTGTTATTCTGTAGAATAAGAAAGAAAAAATAATAATTATATATATATATATATATATATATATATATATATATATATATATATATATATATATATATATATATATATATATATATATATATATATATATCCAGTTCCCGACCAGCGCACGCCGATGTACGTCGGCAGAATGGCACGGGCAGGCAAATGGGCGTACCTGTACGTCCCTTTAAATTTGCCGCCCTGCCCTGCCGCGCTGGTCGGGGTCCCCCATGAGTCCGGTCGCGGGACCCGCGGACTCGATCGCCGCGGGCATACCCGCGATCGTCTCACGGGGCGGCTGTATGGAGAAATGCCGTTGTAAACAGCATTTCTACATTCTGCCTAGCAACTAGTGACGCTGATCTCTGCTGCATGTGATTGGAGCAGAGATCAGCGTTCACTAAATGAAAGCTCAGCCCCCCCCCCCCCCCACAGTTAGTAACACACCCCTAGGAACACTTAACCCCTACACTGCCACCCCCTGGTTAAACCCCTTCACTGCCAGCGTCATTTACACAGGAATCACTGCATTTGTATAGCACTGATTGCTGTATAAATGACAATGGTCCCAAAAATGTTTCAAAAATGTCCGATGTGTCCGCCGTAATGTCGCAGTCACAATAAAAATCACTGATCGTCGCCATTACTAGTAAAAAAAAAAAATTATTAATAAAAATGCCATAAAACTATCCCCTATTTTGTAAACGCTATAACTTTTGCGCAAACCAAGCAATAATCGCTAATTGTGATTTTTTTTTTTTTACCAAAAATATGTAGAAGAATACGTATCGGCCTAAACTGAGGGAAAATTATTATTTTTTTAAATATTTTTGGTGGATATTTATTATAACAAAAAGTAAAAAATTATGCGTTTTTTTCAAAATTGTCGCTCTATTTTTGTTTATAGCGCAAAAAATAAAAACCGCAGGGGTGATCAAATACCACCAAAAGAAAGCTCTATTTGTGGGAAAAAAAGGACGTCAATTTTGTTTGGGAGCCACGTCGCACGACCGCGCAATTGTCAGTTAAAGCGACGCAGTGCCGAATCGCAAAAAGTGGTCTTGTCTTTGACCAGCAAAATGGTCCGGTCTGTAAGTGGATACACATATATATAATATATATATATATATATATATATATATATATATATATATGTATATATATATATATATATATATATATAGATATATGTATATATATATATATGTATATATATATATATATATATATATATATATATATATATATATATGTGTATATATATATATATATATATATATATATATATATATATATATATATATATATATATATATATATATATATATATATATATATACCACTGTCGGCATATATGGCGGCAGAATGGCACGCGCCTGCCACGAGCTCCACGACCGTGCCCGCGGGGATACCCGCGATCGTGTCACGGAGCTCCCCGTTCTGCCTAAAGACAGGACACCGACTGTCTGCTCCCTGTCATCGGGGGCAGACGATCAGTGTCCATGTCACACAAGCCCATCCCCCAGGACACACTTAACCCCTCCCCGCCCCCTAGTGGTTAACCCCTTCCCTGCCAGTGACATTTTTAAAGCAATCGATGCAATTGTAAAGCACTGATTGCTGTATAAATGACAATGGTCCCAAAAAATGTGTCAAAATTGTCCGATGTGTCCGGCATAATGTCGCAGTCACGATAAAAATTGCAGATCGTCGCCATTACTAGTTAAAAAAAAATAATTATATATATATTAATAAAAATGCCTTAAAACTATTCTCTATTTTGTAAACACTATAACTTTTGCGCAAACCAATCAGTAATAGCTTATTATGATATATATTTTTTTTTTTACCAAAAATATGTAAAAGAATACATATCGGCCTAAACTGAGGAAAAAAAATGTTTTTATATATTTTTGGGGGATATTTATTATAGCAAAAAGTAAAAAAAAAAATGTGTTTTTTTTTCAAAATTTACGCTATTTTTTTGTTTATAGCACAAAAAATAAAAACCGCAGAGGTGATCAAATACCACCAAAAGAAAGCTCTATTTGTGAGAAAAAGAGGACGCCAATTTTGTTTGGGTGCAACGTCGTACGACCGCGCAATTGTCAGTTAAATCGACGCAGTGCCAAATCGCAAAAAAGTGCTCCGGTCAGGAAGGGGGTAAATCCTTCCGGGGCTGAAGTGGTTAAAATTAATTCACAATCACCCCCCCTCCTATTTTTTATTAATACCTTTCAACACCATGTATTTTTAACTGGGAAGTTGTAGGTCCTTTCTCTATAAGAAGTGTCTAGCTAGTGGTAATTGTATTCATTTATCTCAAATTGAATATGTATGTCTGGATATATGATCTTTAACCTTTTGGGTTGTTTCTCCAATATATTATAATCTACATGGGCATTGTATTGCATAAATCACGTATGACGATTGGCAGGTGTAATGGCCCTCGATTTGAATATCAAAGCCTTTATGTGGGTGTGATATGCTTTTTCCCCCCTTTCTCATGGAATTACATTGGATACATGATAGATATGGAAATGATCCCGAATTTTTTGGTCCCAGAAAAGTTACCCTGTACGAGGGAAAAATTGATCGGATCTTACCAAGTCCTACCCTTTCTGTATGAGGGTAATGGTAAATTCCAGAATTCTTCTATGGTGGGATAACTCTCCCTCAGTAAATTCCAGTGTTTCTTAATTATATTGAACACAATATGTGAAAACGGATGAAATGTCTTTCAGAGGGGCATTGGTCAGTTCACTACAGGAAAGGACATGGGGACAGAAATAGGAACCAGAGTGTTAGAGGCAACTCATATCCTCTAACCGCAATGTAACATCCTTCAAGCAAGTAATAAAAGTTATCATGGACTGTCTGCTGTTTATGGAATTCGTGCATGGGGGTGGAACAGCGGAGCAAGTTAACAGAAAGGTATAAATACACCCAGCAGCTCCCAAGGGAGTAGTGCGCTACATGTATAAAAGAGAAGTATGGTATTTTTTAAAATGTTATTTCCTGACAGATTCCATGGCAGCCTACGTGTGGGTTTAGTCCCGCCTCCATTACCCTATAGGACGATACGCCCATAAATCTTTGCTCCCTGCCAGAGGCCGTGTTCTTTTTTTTGTCCTCCTCCATAGGACCTAGCATGTGTCTTTTTACCCTGAAGACTTGCATTTTTTTCTGCGATACGGACCGGCCGAGCGACTTGGAGTCGCATATTTCCAATAAGCTCTAGCTACTAGCGGAGTATGGAAAAGGGGCATATGGAAGAGGCGCTGAAGAGGTGTATGCCTGGTCACTGACAGGTGAAGCCGCGTGATTAGTCGTGAGCCTAGCTACTAGCAGGTGACTTTGCCCCCCCCCTCCTCCCAGAAGTCCGGCATGTGTTTGGGGACCTACCTCGGCTGGTGTCCATCTACAGGAGTGGTGAGCTGTTTGTTTTTTCCATGGCAGCCTTTCTGTGTCATTTCTGTGTGTTTCTTTTCTTATTTGCAGTGTCTTTTCTTTCCCCATACAGCGCTGTGCGGTGTATCTGGCTTGCTGGGCGGCTGGTTTCCTTGCGTTCCAGCCGCCCAGTTACTTCCTCGTTCGCCGCTCAGTCGTTCTGCGCATGCACGAGACCGGCGCAAGGGTGAGGCTTGGTTCGCGCATGCACGTTGCGGGCTTCGCGCATGCGCACTAGCATTTTTTTGACGAAATTTGTGACGTCATTAAGGCGGCAGTTTTAAAAACAGAAAACAACTTGCAGCTTTCTTCTCTTTCCACAGTTACCAGCTGTTCCTGATGATGCTCGTCTAACCTGCCTATTTAAAGCCTTCCAGCTCACTTTTTCCTTTGCCTTCACGTTGGTCACATCACAAGGAACCATCTCCTGCTGTTTGTTTCTAGACTGGCTTGCGGACATCCCTCCTGGCTTCTTATCCTGCTTGCAGTTGCTCTCCTTGGATCCCTGACTTCTGGCCTGGATGATTACCCGATCTGGTTTATGAACTTTGGACTGGCTGACTACCCGATCTGGTTTATGAACTTTGGACTGGCTGACTACCCGATCTGGTTTATGAACTTTGGACTGGCTGACTACCCGATCTGGCTACTGGACTCTGGCTATGCTTGACTACGCTTTTTTCTATTTACCTTTTTATTTATAAACAAGTGTGATTCTGTTTCATGGTTTGACAGATATGTATCCAAAAGGAATAACGTAGCCACACAGAGATAAAATAATATGTTTATCTCGTTATGTAGACTTCGCTTCTCTAATGCGCATAGTCATTTGAAGGCAAGAAGCCCAGCGCATTGCACTTGGTACCTACAAACCAGCAAACATCCACAGACACAGAGAACATGTCTCACATCCCATGAGAAGGTTTTCATACTGACCGTTTTTACCACTGGTCTCGATTTGACCCAAGTGCGCTCTGCTAGAGCGCTCCTCGATTAAACCAGACACAGGGAGACAGATGACAATCTATAAAACACACATCCTAGAATAAAATGTTCACATAAATGTTATACAATCAAATTTCCACAACACCATGAGCCTGTCCTCTGCGCTGATAGCCTTTCTCATACAGGGGTCTTGTTTGGGGATATGTGGCCGCACATGCGATAACAGCATCTCAAATGACTCCTGCGTCATCCGTAAATAATTTTGATAATCCTTAGGATTATTTTCCCTCAGGTTTGTCAATAGATTTACATGTGAGAATTTCTCACACTGCAGGAGAAAGTTTTTTGTCCACACTCTGCTCTTCCTTCTGTTTCTTCTCTTCCTCCAAGTCTATTATTCCAATCACCACGACTGCCATTTTCTGCTTTCTATTGTACCTCTTGAATAGCATTTTCTCAGAACGTATGAATGTGCGCTGCGAGAAGCGACTGCTCGTTTCGTACTCGGCGCGACCCTATTTTGTATGGTAGGGGGTGTGGTTAAAAGGTTTACTAAATATTACATAACTTCCTCTATTGGCAAGGAAACACAGTGTTTTGACGTAAGATTTTTGTATCCAATTGATGGTACACTTGCATGCTGTTGTGAGTGCCGCTTTCGTTTATCGCTCGATGGGTCGTTCGAAATTTCGCATCGTGTATGGCCTTGCATTAGATTCCCAAAATTCACTGAGGTTTTCGACAAATTCTCCAGTGAAAACATCTATGTGGAGGCTGAAAGCCTTCAGGAGGCATTTGGAACTGCCATGATGAACGTTGAGGCAAAGAAATGGACAGTTTTGTAGTTCATTGTCAAATGGGATTTTTTGTGAATCTTTGCCTAACTTGTCACTGTGTTTTGGACTCTTTTTGACTACCTGCATGCTCATTGCTTCGTGTGAAAGAAGTTTTTTTTATTTTTTTTATTTTTTTTTTAATAAATAAACTTCTTCCATTCCACCATGAGTGAGACAAGATTGACAAATCTGGCCATCCTTTCAATTGAACATGAATCTGCAAAGAAGATGAACTTTGATGCAGTCATTGATAACATTTGCGGAACTCGAAGGCAGAGGATGTGAATGAATCCTTTTAATATAGACCGAGCGGCCATTTTGGATATCAGCATTATCTGTCTAGTAAAAAATAAAAAAAAGTGTACAGTCAACAGACATTGCGTGCACCGGACCCGTCGAATGGCTCCTGATGTGTCCAATCACAGCGGTAGCGGTTAGCCGGTGGCGCGCGTGTGTGCCCCAGATGTGTCAGATCATGTACAGGCAGGTGATCTCGCACAGAGCGGTTGCCCCTGTCGCAGTAAATGTATGTGGAGCAGCTGCTAAGTAGTTAATACATTGTCAATCAGCATCCCTTATATAAAATGCTCCTGCCCCTGCATTCCCAGCTTTAAAAAGGAGCGTGCCTGTCATTTACATCGGCCGAGTGCACGCTCACAAATACATTGCGGTTACTTCGGGTGACATCACATGCTTGCCGTTGTGTTCCAGACCACCATCCTGATCCAGCACACATTGAGCGGGCATTCGGCTGGCTCCCCAACGACACAGGAGGAACGTAACCCCAGCAGACATGCCCAAAGACTCACCATGGCAGCCGCATCTTGAGTATGCCATCCAGTTCTGGGCACCAGTCTTCAGGAAGGATGTGCTGGAACTGGAGAGGGTCAAGAGAAGGGTAGCAAAGCTAATAGAGCATCTCAGCTATGGGGAAAGATTATGAGCACTGAACGTATTCTCTCTGAAGAAGATACACTTGAGGAGATCCGATAGAGGTATACAAATACCTCAAGATTCTAGCATAAAGAAGGAATGGGAAAGGTTTGGGACTTTAAATGGAGGTATACATATGATAATAATAGAAAGGAAGTTGGGACTTTGTATGAGGAAAGTAGCAGCTAAACACAAAATTATATAATATATATATAATGTATATGTAAGAAGGCCAGTATGGTGGCCTGAATTTATGGGAGGAGCCCGGGGGGTATATAACCAGCCCACTCGCCTGTGGTCTTTGTCGGTTTCCTGTGCGCAATACTACGTCACTAGGCCGACTACTCGAATTTCGTTGCCATTCGGATAACTTCTCTCTACTAGAAAGTCTCGTGGTTTTTCGTTCCCGTTCGTGTTTTTTGTACGTCTCTGGCTCGACTGCCGCAGGTAAGGGTCTCGACTGACCTCCCTTTACTTAAAAAACGTTTCTATTGAGTGTCTTTAAACCCGAAACTCGACACTAAACTCTCAAGTCATTCGTAGTAACCGGGTCGTTAGTCACTCAAACGCACTATTATTGCAGCCCCCTTCATTGCATGGGCCTTATTTCGGTAGTAATTGCTTGAACTAAGAAAATGTTGCACTATTTTTCGTAGCTTGTTATATTGTCTGCCTCGTCACCGTGTGCCACAGACAAATCGTTGCCAGTCGCACAGTGATTCGTGCCTCTGCCACGGCTAGCTCACTTGGATCATTTCATGTTATCATTTCACTCAATCCCGTCACACACTGCGCTCCGATTCGAATCCAGTCGCATCCGCAAGTGCGCCGATTCGTCCCGGTGTGACTCAAAGTTGCTCGGCCTCATTTCAGTACATGCTCCAGAACCCGCTCGTTGCTAGTCGTAGCCTTCGGCTTTTCGATCCGGGCCTCTGTCATGGGATTTATTTCACTGTCACCTATTACGTCCGAAATCGAAACCAGTCGCATTTACAACGCACGGGTTCGATCGGCGTGTCCCAGTTGCGCTGGCCTCATTTCAGTACATGCTCTAGAGCCCGCTCGTTGATGGTCGCAGGTCTCGCGTCCTCTCCGATTCGCATCTCTTTAATGGGAATCATTTCTTTATCACGTAGTGCGCTCAGTTAGAATCCGGTCACATCTCTGTGCGTCGATTCGTCTGGACGCCCCCCAGGTATTTTTTCAGCCTCATTTCAGTGCATGCTCCAGAGACCAGTTCGGTTCCAGGCTCAGTTCGTGGCCGGTCGATCTAGGCCTCTGTCATGTTATAAGTTGTTCATTTCATTTCACTGTCACTCTCCGCGCTCCAGTTCGAATTTAGATGCAACTAAAAAACGCACAGATTCGTTCCGGTCCGCCCCAGGTTTTATTTCCCACATTTCAGTACATGCTCCAGAGTCCGGTTTGTTGTCAGTCGCTTTAGCGACACGACCATTTCGCGCCTCTGTCATGGCAATCATACTTCATTTCACTGTCACTTACCGCGCTCCGACTCGAATCCAGTAGCATCTGTGATGCATCCATTTTGGTTCGGCGTGCCCCAGTTGGATCGGCCACATTTCACTTTTTTCCACAGGTTGTCTTATTACGTTCACAGTTACAGCACTTATTCGTGCTCCCGCGCTTGACACAGATCATCCCACAACTTCGTTCTTTACGCAAATGATACGTCGGATTGGGACTACAGACTACTTAAAAAAAAAAAAAAACAAAGTCAGTCAAGTTCAGTAGGTCCACCCTGCACCAGCTTGGACGTTATCTTTCTCAGGTATAAAAAAAAAAAAGATAAAAAAAAAAAAGGGGAAAGCGCAGGCAGAATGCGACAGCAACCATGCTGGCATACGTATATATATGAAGGCATGTGACGATATATATTATATATATATATATATATATATATATATATATATATATATATATATATATGTATATGTATACACGTTCGCCCCCGCCTTAGTACTCAGCAACAGGCGGATTCGCTTGGTAAGACGGAGAAACAGTCTTGACTTATGTCACCCTCTATAGGTTCCGGTCGTCCATTTTGCGACCCCAAGACATAGGACATCACTCCTAGGGCACGATTTACCTGGAGCCATGTCCCAAGTCGACAGCGAAGACCTTACCGGCCCCTTATCTCCTCGCCCGCCGTCAGTGAGCGTCAGCGTACAGTCCTTCAGGGGTTGGACTATCCCCAGGCTGACAGCAGAGCTGAGACGCAAGGGCATTCCCTTTCCCGCTACGGCTAGGAAGGCTCCTCTCCACCCAGCCAGCTACGGCCGGGCCTAGTACCCCGCCTCAAGCTTCCCTCCAGTCCATCTCAGAGGCTATAGCTCAACTACACTCAATGATGTTGTCCATAACCAACACTGTCATGGACGTCCAGTCCAGAGTGACACTCCTAGAGGTTCACCCAGCCACAACCACCCCTGTTCCAGTTCCAGTCCCATCCCCACTGCCGACAGGTAGCATAGGGACATGTCCGGTTGTCTGCCCAGCACATCTGGTGCCGGCCAGCATAAGGAAGGACATCCTGGACGGCAAGGATGTCAACCTTGCCTCCCTGCTTGTTTCAGTCCACAACCTCGCAGAAAACAAGGCCTACACCTGGGGAGATGTCTCCGTAGTCCTCAAAGCCAAGGATCCCAGGCTAAACCGCAAATTTTCCATCCCAGAGTTTGCCCTAGCCTTTGGGATGCTAAGAGATGTCATTTGCTCTCAGCATCCCCCACCAGAAGGGAAGAGCTGGACTTGTACCTCCACACCGTGGTGGACCTAGGGTACAAATACGGAGGCTTCTCCTCTTACGATTATCATCGTTCCTTCTCCGCCAAAGCAGCCGCTAGGCTGGCACAGTTCCAGTCACCCACAGACTGGAGCCTTACGGACACCGAGTTGTTCTGCCGGCATTTTGCCGGCCTTCGTTCACCCCTGTGTGCCATCTGCCAGTCCTCCTCCCACACCGCCTCCTGGTGCGCCAACGTAACGATTAGCCGCCCAGTTGAGTTCCCCTCTACCTCCGGTACAGCCCAAGGCCAGTCAGGCCCTGCGCCAAAGACTCAAGTGGACAAGTTTGGACGTTCGATTCGAACCATAGGGGGGGCGGCCATTTGTAATAATTACAACTATGGCTCATGTAATTTTAGCCAGTGCCGCCTACTACACGTCTGTGTCCTATGTCACAGAGCGCACCCCAGGAATTTGTGTGAGGTTAAAACTCACAAGGGCTCATGACTGAGCCGCATAGACGTCCTATGGTTGGGCTTCTACCTCACCATGCACCCCACTCCTTCTCTAGCCACCTTCCTCATCAATGGCTTCACAACAGGCTTTCATACCGGCCTCATCTCCCTGCCCCACACAACCTTTGAGTGCAGAAACCTCCGCTCAGCAGCCTCCGACGAGCAGGCCATAGACCAGCTGCTGCAAACCGAGGTAGAACGAGGCTTCGTCATAGGTCCCTTCACACAGCCCCCCTTCAATACGTGGAGAGTTAGCCCTATTGGGCTTGTCAAGGGCAAGTTTTCGAATAAAAACCGTTTGGTGTACGACCTGTCTGCGCCTCATTCTTCCCACATTCCCAGCCTAAATTCCTTGATTCCTTCTGAAGAATTTTCATTGAAATACGCCTCTGTGGACATGGCGATTCAGGCCATCCTTAAAGTAGGCACAGGTGCGTGGCTGTCCAAAGCCGACATATCCGATGCCTTTAAGCTGTTGCCTATCCACCCGTCCCTCCGGTGCTGGCACGGCATTAAATGGAGAGACCAATATTATTTCGCCACTAAATTAACATTTGGCTATAAAAGCAGCCCCTGGCTGTTCGACACATTCGCGCAGTCTCTTGCTTGGATCCTTCTGCACAAGGCTTGTTGTCAGCAAGTTATCCATTACCTGGATGACTTCCTATTGATTGAACAGCCGGGCATACCTCCAAAGGACCTCGACAAATTAAGGACCGTCTTTGGGAACCTCAACGTCCCCATCACCGAACATAAGGTTGACGGGCCCGCACAATTTATCACCTTCCTCGGAGTCAATCTCGATACCAGCTCCATGCAGGCCAGCCTGCCCCTCGACAAACTGACCCGCATCAGGACAGTTCTCCACGAATTCACCCGCACCAGGGGATGTACAAGGAGGCAGCTACAGTCGCTATTAGGCATGCTTAACTTTGCCATGCGGATAATTCCACAAGGTCACTCCTTTATCTCGCGCCTATTGGTCTACCTTTCTCAGGCACAAGACCCGGATCAAGTCCTCAGCCTGGATACCGCAGCCATAGCAGACCTATCAATGTGGGACGAGTTCCTGTCTACCTGGAACGGTATCTCCCTGTTCATCCCGTCCATCTCACCTCTCTCGCCACAGGTAGTGACAGATGCCGCAGCCTCCACAGGGTTCGCGGCTATTTTTGGCCACCATTGGTTCGCCGGACCCTGGCCTTCTCAAATACTCTTGATCCCTGGGTTTAGCGAGTCCTCCTACCTTTTCGAGCTCTACCCCATTGTAGCAGCCGCCCAGCTCTGGGGTCATAACTGGACAGGACAAACCGTAGGTTTTACCACCGATAACCAGGCCACAGCTGAAATGGTCAACAAAGGCAGGTCTAAGTCTCTCTCCGTGATGTCCTTCATACGCAGGCAGGTGCAGCTGTCTCTGCAGCATCAGTTTAATGTACACTGCACGTTTGTCCCAGGAAAGTACAACCTTGCAGCTGACGCACTGTCTCGCTTTAATTTCCTGTCCTTCTTTTGGCAGGTTCCCGGAGCAGATACGGAGTCAGCTCCTATCCCGCATTGGTCTCAGTTGACCCTGGACTAGAGCCGCATCTACATGGAGCCACTCAGCTCATCAACCGATCACTCTCAGACAACACTCTGAAAGCCTACCGGGTAGCCTGGAAAGCATTTAATACATTGCTGGTGGCCTCCACAGTAGGCACCCCCACAGATGCCAGGCATATACTAGCCTTCACCTCATACTGCCATAGTCAACTGGCCTTGTCCTTCAACACCATCCGGTTATACTTAGCTGGCATACAGCACTTCCTCTCACTACAGGATCCTACCAAACCATCCATCTTCTCATTCCACGCGATCCGAGCCATCCTGCGTGGCATCCAGAAGCAGCAACCGCCAGTTAATGTCAAACGGCTCCCCATCACCAGTCCCATCTTCAGGGACATGTCCACCATGCTTACCAGCTACCCTTTCGGTGTTCTCCCCAGTCTGGTCATACAGGCGGCCATCTATCTGGCCTACTTTCTACGGCCCAGTGAGTTCACCTATAACAGCTCACACAGCCCAGTCCTCCGCAGACGTCATCTACTCCGTCACCAGGACCACTTCATCCTCCACCTCTCTGTAACCAAGACCCAGCAGGCAGGCACCGGCGTAGCTATCCACCTCTACAAAACCAACAACGCCTGGTGCCCGGTCGCTGTGCTTACGCGGTTACTCTCTCTACTATCCGAGCTCCCGGACTCTAGTCCTCTTTTGCCCTTCCCGGTCAAACCATTAACGAACAGCCAGTTCATTAAACATGTAAGGATTCACCTCCGCAACTTGCTCCTCAATCCCGGTGAGTATTCCGGTCACTCCTTCTGCATCGGTGCAGCTTCATCCGCATCCCGGCACGGGGTCCCGGACCATGTCATCAAAAGATTGGGCAGGTGGAAATCGGCCTGCTTCGCTCGATACATACCTAACCCACAGGCAGAGATGTCTCGGGCATTCACCCAACTGGCTCAATAAAGATAAAAGCGGCCATCTTCTACACACAAAAAACAATATGAGAGGGGTGAATGGGCCGATTAGTCTGCCTCTTTGATTCCCCCTTTACTTTCCTCCTTTACCCAGTGGGAATTTGATCCGTTTTTTGCAACTTGAGCTCAGGAGATACCAAAGAGTATCCATCACGGATTTATCTGTGTTCACTTACGCCTCAAGAATTTTTACTAAACACACTGAAGATCTAATCTTTATGAGTTTTGTGTAATCAATCGTACCAATTTCCTCCTTTGGAAACGGTGATCTCCCTATTTAGGACACCCTTTTACGAAGGAATAATTCAGAACATTATTATCAGCTCCTGAAGAAGTGTCATTGTAGACACGAAACATGTAGAGCACCAAAAATATATGTAACCGTTGACTGTATGATTGATATCCTTGATCCCTCATTTGTATAGATATATACTTTGTTTTTTTCTTTTCCTTTTTGGAAATTTGAAAAGGTTGTTATTATGTTTGATAGGATGTCAATTAGGTCTTAATTGTGCAATTTTAAGGAGGAAACTTTTTCCCTTTTTTTGTGTAAAAGGGAAATTGAACTTTTTCCTGTTCTTTTTAAATTGTCTTTTTTATTTTAAATAAATAGAAATAATTATTTTTCATACCGGTTGTGTTTACAACTTTCTTTATGCCTAAAAAGTCCAACTGAACCCACATTTTTTTGAGGTCTTTTTGTGTGAAGGTTCTTTCATTTCTTTTTTTATTTTTTTCCCTCATTTCCCCTTTTCCCTGTCAATATTTATATTCACAAAGTGATAATTAGGACGCGGCATTTTTTCTATCAGTGTATCCACAGACACCACCCTGTGATAGATACACAATTGTTCATTTTTCCAAAATCAAAGATAAAAGTTGAAACAATAAAACTCTCTTACCCCTACCTAAGTGTTTTTGCCCCCTTATTTTGGAATACCGTCCATTAGACCAGGGCACACTTTCAGGTCCATTTCATATAGGGGGTCTTATGATAAGTTTGTATTGTCTAGATACGTATCGGCCATAGGGCTTCGGCCGTAAGTAAGAAGGCCAGTATGGTGGCCTGAATTTATGGGAGGAGCCCGGGGGGTATATAACCAGCCCACTCGCCTGTGGTCTTTGTCGGTTTCCTGTGCGCAATACCCACCCTCCCATCCCCTTTTTTAGGGCATTTCTCAAAACATTTCTCTTCAAACACATTCATTTTAATCATTGGGTATGCCCCCTTATATTGGTATACCGTCCATTAGACCAGGGCACACTTTCAGGTCCATTTCATATAGGGGGTCTTATGATAAGTTTGTATTGTCCAGATACGTATCGGCCATAGGGCTTCGGCCATAAATATATATATATATATATATATATATATATATATACATATATATATATATATATATATACACATACACATATAAATATGCCAGTATGGTGGCCTGAATTTATGGGAGGAGCCCGGGGGGGGGGGGGTGTATTCAACCAGCCTGCTCACCTGTGGTCTTTGTCGGTTTCCTGTGCGCGATATTACGTCACTAGGCCGACTATTCGTGTTCGTGATTTTCCAAGGTTATCGTTACAATTCGTATTTGTACAACGTGTCTGGTTCGGCTGTCGCAGGTAGGGCTTCGGCTGACGTTTCATTTCACGCATTTTAAATGTCATGTCACTAAACTGTGGTGTGAAACGCACAAATTATTTGCTAAAACATTTCACGTAGCCGTAACGTATACCTCCCACTCGTACCGTCGTTTTGCATGTCTAAAACCATTTACCATACCTCACAAGACAAGTCGTTGTCATTCGCAAATTGTAGAACCGATCCGTGCCGCATCAAGGCGATTCATTTTACAACAATTCTAACCTTTTCAAAACATTTCAAATCATTTCGAATCGTTTCATTCATTGCTGTCACGTACCGCGCTCCGATACTAATCCAGTTGCATTCCATGATGCACCGATTCGTTCCGGTGTGCCCCAGTTGCTTACGGCCTCTTTTTCAGTCGTAGGTTTCGGTTCACCGATACTCTCTGTCATGGCATATGCTCCAGAGTCCGATTCGTCGTCAGTCGCAACAACGGCATGATCGATTCATGCCTCTGTCATTGCAATCAAATAATTTCACTGTCACGCACCGCGCTCTGATTCGAATCCAGTTGCATCCGTGATGCACCGACTCGTCCCGGTGTGCCCAGTTGTCCGGTTTCATTTCAGTACATGCTCCAGAAATTCAGTTCGTTATCAGTCGCAGATATGGTGCAACCGATCCGTATCTCTTTCATGAGAACCAAGTATCATTCATTTCACTCCCATGTATCGCACCCTGTTTCGAATCCAGTCGCATCCATGATGAACCGATTCGTTCCGGAGTGTCCAGTTGTTTCGGCCTTATCCGTACCTGTTCCAGAGCTCAGTTAGTTGTCAGTCGCGGCTCGACCAATTTGTGCCTCGGTCAGGACAAAAACGCTTCACTCATTTCACTGTTACAATCGGCGCGCCGATTCAAATCCAGTCGCATCTTCGATGCACCGAATTCGTGTGTACCAATGTTTTCTGTTGCCTCAATTCTATACATGCTCCAGAGTCCGGTTCACGGTCAGTCGCAGCTGTGATACGACTGAGTCGTGCTTCTGTCATGGCAGATGTTTTATTCATTTCATGATTAAGGCAAACATTTCGTTCATTTCATTATCCACAAACTGCAACCTGTTGTTAAAGTCACCATACAAATAATTTCTTCAAGTTGGGTAAGCAAGCCCTTCACGAGTTGTCACCTTTCATTCTCCTCCAGGTCAGTCGGGTTCAGTAGGTCCACCCTGCACCAGGTTGGACAATATTCCCCCAGGTAAAAAAAACAAAACCAATAAATAAATAAAACAAAACACGAGCACTAACCAGGTACGTATGCCTTTAGGGAGTAGAAGCAAACTTGAAATTCATGTAACCCCCCAATAGGTTCCGGTCTACCAAGACTCGATTCCGAGGACAAGACATCGTACTTAGGGTATAGAGCACCAGTACCATGTCCCAGGCCGGCAGCGAAGACCTCACGGCCCCTCTGTCCCCTTCTCCGGTCTCAGAGAGCGACAGCGTTCAGTCCCTCAGGGGATAGACCATCCCCAAACTGACGGCAGAACTCAGGCGCAGAGCTGTGCCCTTTCCCGGTACAGCTAGGTAGGCTGAGCTCTTCAAGCTACTCTTCCCTCCACCAGCAGGGCCCAGCACCCAACAGGCGTCCCTCCAGTCCATATCTTCCGCCATTGCACAGCTCCACACCATGGTGTCATCATTGACCGCTTCAGTCTCAGATGTCCAAATCAGAGTGGCACTCTTGGAGACTCGCCCGGCTGCTGCTGTCCCTGACCCTACTGCAGTCCAGGTTTTGACACCCCTACCTGCAGGTACCAAAGGGTGGAGTCCCATTGTCTATCCATCCCATTTGGTTCCAGCCAGCATCAGGAAGGGCTTCCTGGACGGCAGGGACGTCAACCTTGCCTCTCTCCTCATTTCGGTTCACGATTTGGCGGAGAATAAAGCCTACACCTGGGGTGACGTATCAGTGGTCCTTAAAGCCAAAGACCCCAGGCTCAACTGGAAATTGTCCATACCAGAGTTCACATTGGCCTTCAGCATGCTGAGGGATGTCCTGTGTTCAGCCTCTCCCAGCAGAAGGGAAGAGCTGGACTTATACCTCCATACTGTAGTAGACTTGGGCTACAAGTATGAAGGATTTTCCTTTTATGACTATCACCATTCCTTCTCCGCCAAGGCAGCAGCCAGGCTCACACAATTCCAGACAACCACAAATTGGAGCCTTATGGACACAGAGCTGTTCTGTTGCCACTTTGCTGGCTTTCACTCACCACTGTGCGCCATATGCCAATCCTCCACTCACACGCGCCAATGTGCCAGTCAGTCCCCCCTTCTAGTTTCCCTCCACCTCTGGTGCGGTTGAGGGCCAGCAAGCCCCTGTTCACACACCGCAGGTGGACAAATTCGGACGCCCAGTCCGGACCGTGGGAGGAGCAGCTATTTGTAACAATTTCAATTACGGCTCCTGCAACTTCAGCCAGTGCTGTCTGCTCCACATCTGCACCTTATGCTAGAGGGCACATTCAAGGGTCTTGTGTCATATGGCTTGGGCTTTACCTCACCTCACACCCCACTCCCTCCCTGGCCACCTACCTTATCCAAGGATTCACAGAAGGTTTTCACACTGGCCTCATTACCCTGCCTCACACTACTCATGAGTGCCGGAATCTCCGCTCAGCGGCCACTGAGGAGCAGGCCATAGACCAGCTTCTACAGGCCAAAATAGACTGGGACTTCATAATAGGCCTGTTCACTCAGCCCCCTTTCAATATGTGGAGAGTCAGCCCTATTGGGCTTGTCAAGGGCAAATTCTCTAATAAACGGCGTCTGGTGTACGATCTGTCTGCACCTCATTCTTCCCACATTCCCAGTCTCAATCCCCTTATCCCCTCCGAAGAGTTCTCCCTCAAATATGCCTCCGTGGACATGGCAATTCAAGCGATCATCAAAGCAGGTACAGGTGCCTGGCTCTCCAAAGCCGAACTCTCGGATGCCTTCAAACTCCTGCCTATCCACCCGTCCCTTTGGTGCTGGCATTGCATCAAGTGGAAGGAGGCATAATATTTCGCCACCAAGTTGACTTTCGGTTCGAAGAGTAGCCTCTGGCTCTTTGACACTTTTGCGCAGTCTCTCACCTGGATTTTACTGCACAAAGCCCAGTGTCAAGAGGTCGTCCATTACCTGGATGACTTCTTACTAATAGAACCGCCCAGCATGACCCCAGGAGACCTTGACAAACTAAGAGTTGTGTTCAAGAATCTTAATGTTCACGTCGCAGAACATAAAGTCGACGGTCCAGCACACACCATCACCTTTCTCTAGTCAACCTAGACACCTGCTCCATCCAGGCCAGCCTCCCCCTCGACAAATTGACCTGCATTAGGGCGGTCCTCCGAGACTTCACTCGCACTAGGGGGTGTACCAAGAAGCAGCTGCAGTCTCTCCTAGGGATGCTTAATTTTTCAATGCGCATCATCCCACAGGGTCGCTCCTTTGTGTCCCGTCTGTTGGTATTCCTTTCACAAACACAGGATCCCGATCAGGTCCTCCGTCTGGACACTGCAGCAGTAGCAGATCTTTCTATGTGGGAGGAGTTCCTCTCCACCTGGAATGGCATATCCCCATTTATACCCACTATATCATCCCTATCACCCCAGGTAGTGACAGATGCTGCAGCCTCCACCGGCTTTGCGGCAATTTTTGGCCATCACTGGTTTTCAAGACCCTGGTCTTAACAGATACTCTCAATTCCTGGCTTCACTTGAACTTCCTCCCTCTTTAAACTCTATGCAATAGTGGCAGCCGCACAGCTCTGGGATCATTGCTGGACAGGACAAACTGTGGCCTTCTCCACCGACAATCAGGCCACGGCAGAGATTATTAACAAAGGCAGGTCCAAGTCCCTCTCAGTCATGTTCTTCCTGCGTAGGCTGGTACAACTGTCTTTACAATATCAGTTTAATATTTACTGTTCATTTGTCCCGGGCAAGCGCAACCTCGCAGCAGACACGCTCTCACATTTTAATTATGCCTCCTAATTCGAACAGGTGCCCGGAGCCGATCCGGTTTCAGCCACTATCCCTGCTTGGTCTCAGCTGACCCTGGATTAGCACAACATCTGCATGCAGCAACCCAGCTCATCAAATGCTCACTCTCCCACAACACCCTCAAAGCCTACCAGATGGCCTGGAGGCCTTCAACCAATTCCTGGCACACCGCTCACAGGAATCTTCAAACATCAAGCAGATACTAGTCTTTATCTCGTATTGCCATTCTCATCTGGCCTTATCCCATAACACTATTCAGCTATACCTAGCCGGCAGCCAATATTTCTTGTCTCTACGGGACCCCACAAAACCTTCCTTATTCACATCCCACATGGTCCGGGCCATTCTACGCGGCACCCAAAAACTCCAACTGGTGGTGAGTGGCAAACGTTTACCCATAACGAGTGACATCTTTAGGGGTATGTCGACCATCCTGACTACTTCACCATTCAGTCTCCTCCCCAGTGTGGTCCTACAAGCGGCCATATACTTGGCTTACTATGGCTTCTTGCGACCTGGAGAGTTCATCTGTAGCAACCCTGCAGGCCAAATGCTACGTAGATGTCACTTGGTCCGCTACCAAGATCACTTCATCCTCCACCTTGCAGTTTTTAAAACCCAGCAGGCAGGCTCTGGGGTAGACATCCACCATTACAAAACTAACAATAGCTGGTGTCCAGTTACTATAAACTGCTGTCACTCCTGCCAGAACAGCCGGACTCCAGTCCCCTTCTTCCTTTCCCTGTCAAAGCCTTGTGTGCCTGTCAGTTCATGGAACACATAAGGATCCTTCTCCGCAACCTTCGCCTGTACCTAAGCCAGTATTCCGGTCACTGCTTTTGCATTGGGGCAGCCTCAGCAGCATCCCGTCACGGGGTCCCAGACCATATCATTAAGAGACTAGGCAGGTGGAAGTCTGCCTGCTTCGCCCGATACATCCCCAAACCACAAGGGGAGATAGCTCAGGCATTTACCAAACTCACTCAATGAACAAACTTAAACTAATAAAACTATCCCCTACCTGAATGTTTTTGCCCCCTTATTTTGGTATACCGTCCATTAGACCAAGGCACACTTTCAGGTCCATTTCATGTGGTGAGTTTTAGGTTAACCCGGTAAGTCATCCATATCCATTTCGGACACAGGGCTCCAACCATAAATAGGAAGGCCAGTATGGTGGCCTGAATTTATGGGAGGGGCCCGGGGGGGGGGGGGGGTATTTAACCAGCCCACTCACCTGTGGTCTTTGTCGGTTTACTGTGCACGATACTCACCCTCCCATCCCCTTTTTAGGGCATTTCACAAATATTAATTTCTCACAGATTATTAAATTCATTTTATTTCCTATCTAGGGTATGCCCTCTTATTTTGGTATTCCGGCCATTAGACCAAGGCACACTTTCAGGTCCATTTCATGTGGTAAATTTTGTATGTCATCCATATCCAGTTCGGCCATAGGACTCCAACCAAATTATATATATATATATATATATATATATATATATATATATATATATATATATATATATATACACACATATACACAGTACAGACCAAAAGTTTTGACACACCTTCTCATTCAAAGAGTTTTCTTTATTTTCATGACTATGAAAATTGTAGATTCACACTGAAGGCATCAAAACTACGAATTAACACATGTGGAATTATATAATGAACAAAAAAGTGTGAAGCAACTGAAAATATGTCTTATATTCTAGGGCAGTAATGGCGAACCTTGGCACTCCAGATGTTTTGGAACTACATTTCCCATGATGCTCTGGTACCTTGCATTGTAGTGGAGCATCATGGGAAATGTAGTTCCAAAACATCTGGGGTGCCAAGGTTCACCATCACTGTTCTCGGGTCTTCAAAGTAGCCACCTTTTTGCTTTGATTACTGCTCCGCACACTCTTGGCATTCTGTTGATGAGCTTCAAGAGGTCGTCACCTGAAATGGTTTTCACGTCACAGGTGTGCCCTGTCAGGTTTAATAAGTGGGATTTCAAGCCTTATGCCCCATACACACGATGAGATTATCGGACGAATGATCGTCCGTTTTTTATTGCATGCTAATCTCAGATCGAATCTGATGAGTTTACTAAAGTCACGAAAATTCCCGCACGACAGAAAAAAAATTCGGAAGTGATGTGATGTGTTGTAATGCATTTGTATTGCATTTTCGAACGATAGCTGTACTGATTACACGAAAATCGTACGATCTGGCATCGTACGAAAAAAATTTCCGTGCATGTCCGATAGAATAATATCGGATGAACTGTCCGAATCGGCTCTCGAAAGCTCTGTACTAAAGATCCGATTATCGTACGATCGCTTCGAAAGCGGTATTTTCCGTATGATTTTCGGATCGTGTGTACGGGGCATTATAAATGGAGTTGGGACCATCAGTTGTGTTGTGCAGGAGGTGGATACAGTACACAGCTGATAGTCCTACTGAATAGACTGTTAGCTGCTTTTTTTCTTGCCATAATACAAATTCTAAGTAAAGAAAAACGAGTGGCCATCATTACTTTAAGAAATGAAGGTCAGTCAGTCCGAACAATTGGGAAAATGTTGAAAGTGTCCCCAAGTGCAGTGGCAAAAACCATCAAGCGCTACAAAGAAACTGGCTGACATGAGCGCCCCAGGAAAGGAAGACCAAGAGTCACCTCTGCTGCGGACGATAAGTTCATCCGAGTCGCCAGCCTCAGAAATCGCAGGTTAACAGCAGCTCAGATTAGAGAACAGGTCAATGCCACACAGAGTTCTAGCAGCAGACACATCTCTAGAACAACTGTTAAGAGGAGACTGTGAATCAGGCCTTCATGGTAAAATAGCTGCTAGGAAACCACTGCTGAGGACAGGCAACAAGCAGAAGAGACTTGTGTGGGCTGAAGAACACAAGGAATGGACATTAGACCAGTGGAAATCTGTGCTTTGGTCTGATGAGTCCAAGTTTGAGATCTTTGGTTCCAACCACAGTGTCTTTGTGCGACGCAGAAGAGGTGAACGGATGGACTCTACATGCCTGGTTCCCACTGTGAAGCATGGAGGAGGAGGTGTGATGGTGTGGGGGTGCTTTGCTGGTGACACTGTTGGGGATTTATTCAAAATTGAAGGTATACTGAACCAGCATGGCTACCACAGTATCTTGCAGCGGCATGCTATTCCATCCGGTTTGCGTTTAGTTGGACCATCATTTATTTTTCAACAGGACAATGAGCCCAAACACACCTCCAGGCTGTGTAAGGGCTATTTGACCAAGAAGGAGAGTGATGGGGTGCTGTGCCAGATGACCTGGCCTCCACAGTCACCGGACCTGAACCCAATCGAGATGGCTTGGGGTGAGCTGGACCGCAGCGTGAAGGCAAAAGGGCCAACAAGTGCCAAGCATCTCTGGGAACTCCTTCAAGACTGTTGGAAAACCATTTCAGGTGACTACCTCTTGAAGATCATCAACAGAATGCCAAGAGTGTGCGGAGCAGTAATCAAAGCAAAAGCTGACTACTTTGAAGACCCGAGAATATAAGACATGTTTTCAGTTGTTTCACACTTTTTTGTTCAGTATATAATTCCACATGTGTTAATTCATAGTTTTGATGCCTTCAGTGTGAATCTACAATTTTCATAGTCATGAAAATAAAGAAAACTCTTTGAATGAGAAGGTGTGTCCAAACTTTTGGTCTGTACTATATATACAGTGGTGTGAAAAAGTGTTTGCCCCCTTCCTCATTTCCTGTTCCTTTGCATGTTTGTCACACTTAAGTGTTTCGGAACATCAAACCAATTTAAACAATAGTCAAGGACAACACAAGTAAACACAAAATGCAATTTGTAAATGAAGGTGTTTATTATTAAAGGTGAAAAAAAATCCAAACCATCATGGCCCTGTGTGAAAAAGTGATTGCCCCCCTTGTTAAAACATACTATAACTGTGGTTGTCCACACCTGAGTTCAATTTCTCTAGCCACACCCAGGCCTGATTATTGCCACACCTGTTCACAATCAAGGCATCACTTAAATAGGAGCTGCTTGACACAGTAAGGTCCACCAGAAGATCCTTAAAAGCTACACATCATGCCGAGACCCAAAGAAATTCAGGAACAATTGAGAAAGAAAGTAATTGAGATCTATCAGTCTGGAAAGGGTTATAAAGCCATTTCCAAAGCTTTGGGAATCCAGCGAACCACAGTGAGAGCCATTATCCACAAATGGCGAAGACATGGAACAGTGGTGAACCTTCCCAGGAGTGGCCGGCCGCCCAAAATTACCCCAAGAGCGCAGCGACGACTCATCCAAGAGGTCACAAAAGACCCCACAACAACGTCCAAGGAACTGCAGGCCTCACTTGCCTCAGTTAAGGTCAGCGTTCATGCCTCCACCATCAGGAAAAGACTGGGCAAAAATGGCCTGCATGGCAGAGTTCCAAGGAGAAAACCACTGCTGAGCAAAAAGAACATCAAAGCTCGTCTCAATTTCTCCACAACACATCTTGATGATCCCCCAAGACTTTTGGGACAACATTCTGTGGACCGATGAGACAAAAGTGGAACTCTTTGGAAGGTGTGTGTCCAAGTATATCTGGCGTAGAAGGAACACCGCATTTCATAAAAAGAACATTATACCAACAGTAAAATATGGTGGTGGTAGTGTGATGGTCTGGGGCTGTTTTGCTGCTTCAGGACCTGAAAGACTTGCCGTGATAAAAGGAACTATGAATTCTGCTGTCTACCAAGAGATCCTGAAGGAGAATGTCCGACCATCTGTTCGTGTACTCAAGCTGAAACGAACTTGGGTTCTGCAGCAGGACAATGATCCTAAACACACCAGCAAGTCCACCACCGAATGGCTGAAGAAAAACAAAATGAAGACTTTGGAGTGGCCTAGCCAAAGTCCTGACCTGAATCCTATTGAGATGTTGTGGTATGACCTTAAAAAGGCCGTTCATGCTCGAAAACCCTCTAATGTAACTGAATTAGGACAATTCTGCAAAGATGAGTGGGCCAAAATTCCTCCAGGACGCTGTAAAAGCCTCATTGCACGTTATCGCAAACGCTTGGTTGCAGTTGTTGCTGCTAAGGGTGGCCCAACCAGTTATTAGGTTTAGGGGGCAATCACTTTTTCACACAGGGCCATGATGGTTTGGATTTTTTTTCACCTTTAATAATAAACACCTTCATTTACAAATTGCATTTTGTGTTTACTTGTGTTGTCCTTGACTATTGTTTAAATTGGTTTGATGTTCCGAAACACTTAAGTGTGACAAACATGCAAAGGAACAGGAAATGAGGAAGGGGCAAACACTTTTTCACACCACTGTATATATATATGTGACTAAATGACTTTATTCACATAAAATAGGGTAAAGAATCACACTCAGTATGCAGTACATTAAAAGACACTACATAAATGTAAATGCTGAAAGAAGTACAGTTCATAGACATATGAAAATGACATATAAAAACATTCAGATGATTCATGTGCATACAACCTTAAAACCAAATTGGCAGCACATTTGCAGTTAACAATGTATGGAGTGTGTACTCCGTGTAAGAGAATAGCGAATAATAAGGGGGTTGATAATTACAAAGATGAATAACTAAAATGAGTTTGCATCCTATCTACGCGTTTCATGTAAAGACACTTCATCAGGATTGGATGCATCCATTTGTTAATCTGTAAAACAAATAAATATATATACTGGTAAGAACTCCAGTATCAAGGAAAGGCAATGGAAATTGTTAGTCTCGTTACTTACGTGGGACTGGAAAAACAGGGTGTGATATTGGGGGGATGTCTAGCTTAGTGGTAGATACATTTTCAGTGAGTTCACAGCCAACAGAAAACTTCAGTTTAAGGTCGTGGTAGCCCACTTTTATTGAAAGTAACAAAAATGAAAGTTCATACATGTACAGGCTTTTCTCATAACAAAATTACAACAAAAATGCCAAGCCACCTGTCTCTCAAGGCTCACTCAGCCTTGGTCGCAGTACAAAGCTGCGCAGGCCCACTCCTGGCCTCTAGGAAGGGGCTCTCCTGACACTCCAGGCTTCCACACTCCTCCAAGACTCGCGGACCCCCAGGACTCTCTCTTCAAGTTGTCTCAGCTATGGTCTCCCCGACTCTCTCAGCTGGCCCAACTCTCTCAGTCCACTGACCTGGAACCTCTCCCACATGGAGTGCCATCTCAAGTTTATTGCCTGGGTTCTTAAACAGTAGCACACCTCCCTCCTGGCTGCAGCAACAACTGCTCCCACACCAAATCCCCTGGAGTTATATGCTCAGATCTGCCTTATAATGAGTGTGCGCACCTGGATATACACACACACACAACCTGCAGAACTTCTGGAAAGCCCAAAACCGAAGACTCCATCCCTCCCAATGCTCTTTGACATCTTCAAGTTTCCAGCCCCAATCCAGACTTACAAAATCCAGAGAAGACTCAAAATATAGTTTTCTCTGAGAAGTCCCAGCAGAAGATTGGTGAGAAAACTGCCTCTTTGAGAGTCCTGTGTTCATTTTACACCGAGACATTGGCTCTCACTCTCACACAGGGGTATGTAAAACTGCAACCGGGAGGAACACTGGAATGAGGTCGTCTGGTCCAGGAGCATAGGAAGCCACACCGCACATGGGGTGAACGCCCAAACACATGCCCCAGAAAGTTAGGTTCCCCATATGGTGTGGGTGGTAACACAAGGTAAGACTCCAAGGGAAGATTCTAGCATGGGGGGGGATTTAGTAGGAGGGAGGTTAAAAAGACGCACAGCCATTCATTAAAACTAGAAAAGAAGCAGTTGAACCTTAAACGGCGTAGAGGGTTCATTATTGTCACAGCGGTAAGGATGTGGAATTCTCTTCCACAAGCAATAGTATCACCAGGGATATGTGTAATACTAAAAAAAAAAAAAAAAGGCACTACTCTGTGGACGTCCTGGAGACCAAGCCCATACCCCACTTCAGTCAGTCCTTAGAGCCCCATCGACAAGACGCCCCACCCAAAACAAAGCGGACATTCTGACACACCACCGCAGGGTATGGTGGATGACACTACAAAAACTCAGGACCCCACAAGTCCACTCCCACACCCCTCTCTGGTTCAACACACACTTACCCGAATTATTGTCTATTCCAGACCCAGCAGCCTGGAAACGCCATGGGATCCTGTACATACACCAGATCATGACCACTACAGGACTTAAAACATTCCAAGCGCTAAAAGGACGCATTTTCCCTCCCCAATTGCCTTCTCTTCAGGTATCTAAAACTCCACCACGCCATACAAACCCAGTTTACTGGCTCCAACCCATCCCTGGCAGTCCCCGTCTATGGTAGACAAAGTCACAGGTACTGAACCAGCCAAACTGATTTCTACCCTATACTCCACCATTCGCCCCTCCCCAGTACCACAGCATCGGCCTATACTGCCAAGACTAGATGGGAGGTGTACGTTGGAGCAATTGAGAACACGGATCGGGACGAAATTTTGGAGGATGTGAAAGAGAGTTTCCCCCAAAATGTCAGATCGCCTCACACAGTTGTATATTATACATAGGACGTATCTGAGTCCTCAGAGGATAGCGCGTTACAGACCCACGTACAACCCAGGGTGCCGACTATGCGACCACACCCCAGGCTCTATCACCTTATATGGTCCTGTCCAACTATACAAGTGTACTGGATACAGGTGGTTGGTTTCCTGCACGACCAAAAGGGGGGCTCTCCTGCTACCCTAGACCCAAAGATGTGCCTGCTCGGTGTGCTACCGGACTTAGAAACCGATAAATCCTTCCGCACCTCGACGTTATTCATGGCGAGAAAAGTAGTGGCTCGCAATTGGATGCCGGCCCTGCCCCCTACAATCCAGTGTTGGTGAAAAAAAAAGGGATTAACGATACTCTACCATACAAGAAGCCGATGTACATAGAGGGTGTCTGCTTAAGTATAAGAAGGTCTGGAGCAGATGGTGAAACGTGTACTAGATATGTTTATAACGTTTGCCCACAAACTGGTCACGTCTTCACCAAGGCAACACGAAGCTTCATCTTGCACAACCCTCCCGGGTGGTGAGGCCACAGATATCATTGCATTCAAAGAGGAGAATAGGACTCCTCATGGTGCAGTATATCAAGCCACACTGGCTTGATATACTGCACCATGAGGAGTCCTATTCTCCTCTTTGAATGAAGGTCATTCCAAAGAGAATTTCAGAATACTCCCATTGAAAACGAGCGTGTCATCATATGGTATGGACAAGTAGAGGTTTCCAACCTATATTGACCTAAAAAAGTTTATGAGAAAACTGAACATAAAGAAGCATTTTGTCATGAATTCAGACATTAGAAGGAAAGATGAACCAGTATATGTCCAAACTGACCTGAGGAACAAATCAACTTTTAACCCAAACATGCCAGGAAACCAATGCCTAGGGGCATTCGGCAAAATGGTAGAAGAGGACCTGAAAAAATTGGAAAAAAGAAATTATAAGAAAACAGAAAAAATGTGGAAAACGATAAAGGAATTAGGGGAAAAGAATGACGTGGTTATAAGACCGGCCGACAAAGGAGGGGGCTTGGTAATTTTGAATAAAGCTAACTATAGAGAGGAGATGGAGAATTTGTTGAAAATGGAGAATACATACAAGAAGCTGAGGGGAAACACGAGACGTTTGTGAGAAAAGGAAAGGAAAGTGGAATTCTGAATACGTGTGAAGCAGAATATTTAATGTCAAACTCAACAAAAACTCTGGTCATTTACTACACGCCTAAAATACATAAGAGGTTAGCGAAGCCTCCAGGAAGACCAATCGTCAGCGGAATAAATTCAATTTTCTCACGCCTAGGGGAATATTTAGACAAGTTTTTGAAACCCCTAGTGCAACAAGGGAAATCTTATTTGAAGGACAGCTCGCAACTTATAAGAGAATTACAAGAAATAAAAAATGCTGACAGGTACCTATTGGCTACTATTGATGTAAACTCTTTATACACGAGTATTGTACAGGAAGATGGATTAAAAGGAGTTAAAATGGCATTGTATGAAAATACTGACATACGGCAGGAGCAAATCGAATATATAATTGAGGGCCTTAAATTAGCAATGGAATGCAACTATTTCTGGTATGACCACAAATATTACGTCCAAACTAAGGGGGTAGCCATGGGGGCTCGGTATGCCCCAAGTGTGGCAAACCTTATGATGAATATGTGGGAGGAGGAATATGTCTACGGGAAAAAAACATACCCCAGCTGAAGTTTTACTGTAGGTATATAGATGACCTCATATTATGGGACGGTACTCCAGAAGATTTTTGAAATATTCTTAAAGAATATGGATAATAATGTTTATGGAATTACCTTTACTGGGAAATGGAGTGATCATAGTATCGAATACCTAGATTTAAAAATCTTCAAAAAAGATGGAGAACTATACACGAAGACCTTCTTCAAAAACAACAGACAAGAACAGTTACATTCCGATGACAAGCTGCCACCATCCCAAATGGAAAAATAATATCCCTAAAGGGCAACTGTGAAGATTAACCACTTTCAGACCGGACCAATTTGCTGGTCAAAGACTGGTCAACCACTTTTTGCGATTCGGCACTGCGTCGCTTTAACTGACAATTGCACGGTCGTGCGACGTGGCTCCCAAACAAAATTGACGTCCTTTTTTTCCCACAAATAGAGCTTTCTTTTGGTGGTATTTGATCACCCCTACGGTTTTTATTTTTTGCGCTATAAACAAAAATAGAGCGACAATTTTGAAAAAAACGCATTATTTTTTACTTTTTGTTAATAATAAATATCCCCCAAAAATATATAAAAAAACATTTTTTTCCCTCAGTTTAGGCCGATACGTATTCTTCTACATATTTTTGGTAAAAAAAAATCGCAATAAGCGATTATTGATTGGTTTGCGCAAAAGTTATAGCGTTTACAAAATAGGGATAGTTTTATAGCATTTTTATTAATAATTTTTTATTATTTTTTTTTTACTAGTAATGGCGGCGATCAGCGATTTTTATTGTGACTGCGACATTGTGGGGGACCCATCGGACATTTTTGACACATTTTTGGGACCATTGTCATTTATACAGTAATCAGTGCTATATAAATGCAGTGATTCCTGTGTAAATGACACTGGCAGTGAAGGGGTTAACCAGTGGGTGGCAGTGTAGGGGTTAAGTGTTCCTAGGGGTGTGTTACTAACTGTGGGGGGGGGTTGGGCTTTCATTTAGTGAACACTGATCTCTGCTCCAATCACATGGAGCAGAGATCAGCGTCACTAGTTGCTAGGCAGAATGGAGAAATGTTGTTTACAACGGCACTTCTCCATTCGGCCGCTCCGTGAGACGATCGCGGGGATGCCCGCGGCGATCGAGTCCGCGGGTCCCGCGACCGGACTCACGGCGGCGCGCTCCCGATGGCAGGGCGGCAAATTTAAAGGGAAGTAAATGTACGCCAATTTGCCTGCCCGTGCCATTCTGTCGACGTACATCGTCGTGCGCTGGTCGGCAAGTGGTTAAGGAGGAACTGCCATACAATAGAAGATTATGACCTTCAAGCAGATGTCCTTGTGGAACGATTTCGGGGAATAGGGATATGGGCTGGAATCACTACTCCAGCTAAAGAGAGAAATCAGTGGGATGGATAGGAAGACTCTGTTTGAGAAACAGAATAAGAAGGAAAATGAGATGGAAATGGCCTTCATTACAGGTTACAACACCCAATATAGAGATTTTGAAAAAATCATTAAAGCGGTTTTGTACAGAAAATTGCATGTTCTTCTTATCTAAATCGCTTTGGAACATAGATGCAGTTATGAACATTGAAATAAAATAATATGCAGTATTTACTTTGTATTTCTAATGTTTATGCCGACTTCCGGGCTGTCCTCCCGTGGGAGTAGGCGTGTTTATCGGCTTCGCAATGGTCCCTGAGAACTTTTTTAGCTATTTCCCAAGAATCCGTGGGAGACACAGTCATGCCGAAATTTCGTGAGATTTCGGAAGGAGGACGCCGGTCACGTGACGAGGTTACACAAGGAGACACTTATCAATGAGCATGCGCGAGATGGAGCGGTGGATGCTGGGAGCTCAGCGTCATCGCATCCAGGAAGTAAATGCCTGTGGGCTTCAAACGCCCACAGTGAAAATGGAAACCGCCGGACTGCTTTTTTTTTAAGTTTTCCTTTGCAATGAAATCGTCACGCCGGGGGTTAAAAACACGCCGATCGTGACTGCTAAAACACCGTAGGAATCGCCCACCAGTGACACAGGTAAAAAAAAAATGCAGCGGAATCCCGCTTTAAGAAATATTGGCCTATATTACAAGAGGACAGAGCACTATCTAAGGTGCTCCCTAATAAACCCTGTTTTATATATAGGAAAGCTCCTACTCTCCGCACCCATTTAGTACATAATGTGATTGATCCACCCAAAAAAATATAAAAATCTTCAAAGATATGAAAGGATTCTACAGATGTCAAAGATGTCTCCCCTGTAAGGTCAGCAAAAAACAACCCTGTAAAAAAAAAGAAACTTTTAGAGCTAAAACAGATCACAAAGAGTATAAAATAAAGAGAATTAATTACCTGTCGGAGTACATATGTAACCTATGTTATAGAATGTCCGTGCCACTTGCAATATGTGGGTAGGACCACACGTCCCCTTTTCGTATGAATACGGGAACATATCAAAAACATAAAGAAGGGTTCCCCAAATCGCTATTTATCCCGTCATTTTGATGAATTTCACCAGAGAGACCCCGTCGGGACTAATATTTTATGGAATAGACTGTATTAAAGATAATTGGAGGGGAGGGAATAAAACCACTTTGATTTCGCAAAAAAGAAACAGCATGGATATACAGGTTGGGGACCCTCGCCACGCGAGGCCTCAACCTGGATATAGATCTAAATTGCTTTATAGCTAACCCTTAGAGTATTAGGTACAATTAATTTATCCCCCTATTTTTCCCTCCCTCCCTCCCTCTCCTTGGGAGGAGATCCTTATTACCTCCTAAGAAGATACTACCATTTTCTGGAAGAGAGACTGTTATATTAAACCTCGGAATAACAGAAAAGTTTCTTGGAAGAAATATAAGTATCTCTTGGAAGAATTTTCTGAAGAGAACACATATATATTTTTGAGGGGACCCCTTGGAAAGGAATCCCTTGAAAAAATGTTGTACGATGGCATATGCCTCACTGCCCTCCTTTATGCCCCATTTCTTATTTATTATTATATATAAAAAATTATTTTCCCAGTTTTTTCAGTTATATAACTTTACCGGATAATACCCGGATTGCCATGGTACATTTATTCTGATGGTTTTCTCTTTCTTTTTCTTCTCATGCTCCCTTCTTTTATTTATTTATTATTTTTTCTTCACAGTCCTTTCAGTTATATAACTTTACCGGATAATATCTGGACTGTCATGGTACCTGCACTCTGATGGTCATCTTTTTCTCCCTATGCTTGTGAATGCCCCCGGTGTGCCTGCTCACGCATATTGGAGGATGTGTGGGTATGGTACATCAGTGTGGGGGGCATGTGGATAGGAAGGTCATACAGCAGATGTAATCTAATATCTAACATAACATATATTGCAGGGATATGCAATTAGTGGACCTCCAGCTGTTACAGAACTACAAGTCCCATGAGGCACAGCAAGACTCTGACAGCCACAAGCACGACACCCAGAGGCAGAGGCATGATGGGACTTGTAGTTTTACAACAGCTGGAGGTCCGCTAGTTGCATATCCCTGATATATAGGATGTATAGGAGTATTAATTATTAACGTATACGGATCTGTCTGATGAGGCTTAGTGTCTTCGTTCTTTATATCTGTTTTTTTTTCCCTATGTTACAAAAGCCTCTTCAGAGAAATCTGTTCTTTCCTCTTTGAAGATCCCTTTGTATTGTATTTTATTTTATTTATGGCAAAATGAATTTTTGGGTATATGTGGTGTCTGATGCAGACAGGCGGGATGCTCGTTCATTCCGTGTATGTCTATGGGTTTCTCCCTATGCCCGCCTCCTGTGACCTGATAGGCTGTTCCGGGGGGGTGTGAGCGGCATACGGAGACCCTCTTTTCTCATAAGATACGTAGCGTGTAGTGGCGTGGCACCGCCGCTGAAGACGTCAATGACGAAACGCGTAAGACACGCACACTACGTCACTTCTGGGTTGTCTCGAGCGGTTGGAACGCAGCCGGAGCGCACGCTGTGTATCCACCGACTGGACCCCAAAGAGGTGATTTATTAGGAATTATTCTGTGCCTTACCCTGGGAACTATTATTCAGATCCCCGCTTCACATTTACAAAGAGTGATTGATCTAAAGCAATTAGCATCAATTTGTAGCGGATGGACGCTGCTGAATAATACAGGACTGGTTCTGGCTTCCCTGGGTTTAAGAGCCAAGTGTTTTTTTTTTAAAGCTTTTCTGTCTTTTTTTTCTTTTTAAACCTTTTATTTTTTTATGGAGATTTTGGCTTTTATGCATGAAATTTCTCTGCTACTCCACGGATCTTAAATAGTGGGAGCATTGGATAGTTCTATATATATATATATGTATATATCTATAGAAATATATATATTTTATTTATTTTTTTGCTCTATATATATATTTTTTTTGCTCTATATATTTTTTTTTTGCTCTATATATATATATATATATATATCTATATATATATATCTATATATATATATATATATATATATATATATATATATATATATATATATATATATATATATAGATATATATATATATATATATATATATATTTTGCTCTCTCTCTCTCTCTATATATCTATATCTCTATCTCTATCTATACACACACACACACACACAAACATACATACATTTTTTGTCATACATATTTTTTGTTAAAATAAAAAAAAAAATCCTGCTAAAATAAATAATTAGTGCTCCTATCGAATTACGTATATACTACACTATGTAGGTTATATCTTTTTTCCTATGAGGAATAAACTGGATTTTTTCTGGATACAAAGAACCATATCCTATATGGGCCTGAGAGCTGGAACTGCATGAGGCTGATCTAAAGGCGCAGTACCCCCGCAGGGGTGTAAATTTCTGGTGAGTGGGGAAGCACGCAAGTCACCTGAAGGATATATACTAAGCACTAAAGTCACCTTACGAATACACTCTTCTGCTGGATTTGCACAACTGAGGACTTTTTTTTTTCATTTGTGGACACTAAAAACTTTATTTTTCTTTCAATTAAAAAATGTTTTTGCTTTAATTTTTATATTATATATATTTTTTTATATATTCTTGATATATATTTTTTATATATATTTTTTGATATATATATTTTTTGATATATATATGTATTTTGATATATATGTATTTTTTGACTGTTTTTTTTAAAGTGCTTTTTAGTTATATATTTTTTGATATATAGAAACTTTGATATATATCTCACGCACACACGTTTTTCTATTTTGATTTATATAGGGTTTGATCTTGTTGCTTTAACCTGTGTTGCACTATCATATGTATGAGGATTTGAGCATATGTTTACATATCCCTACAGCTACAATTGATATATGTTTACTAGTTTTCACATATTTGCACTTTATAACTTGATGAATTTACCTTTATGTAGTTTAGCAGTGACCTGAAAAAAATTGAACAGATAATAGTACTTATGCGGTTTTAAACATACGGTAAATCGCATCGAGTATTACATTATTATCTTGCACTTTTTAGGAGCACCTATACCCTTCTATCACAATTTACCGCCTTTACCCTTTAGGGATATGGTAACTATAACACTTACATTTGATACAGATACTAGAGGAGAGGTCACTGTATTATATAACAAATTAAAAAAATTGATGGGATACCTGTATCCTTAGGAATACCGGGGTCCTTTTTTTCCACTATCAGGTAGCGCCAGATACCCCATTTTAACATATTACTAAGTAGAGGTTTCCAACCCACAAGATGGCCGCATTCCGCGCGTGTAGCGCCGTAACACCAGATTTGTGGAATACTATTGACATAAAACACACACACACCACAGGATGAACTGGATCGATTGGCGTTTTTTTATTCAATCTTACCAACTACGTAACTTATGAGAGTTGCACATTTTTTTTTTTTTTTTTTGCATGATATCTGTGCCGACGTCATGATTTTGCCATTTATCAATTTATTGTTAATATCAACGCTTGCTATAGATTAATATACAAATTACACAGATTGCTAATTCTTTTAAATTACATTTTTTTAGTCAATTTTGAGGGGTTGTTATGCATTTCTTTTATTATTATCGTGGTATTTAGCGATTTCTAGTTGGTATCACTTAATTAGTACACATTATTTATTTAATTCATGTACGCGGCTTTTCTTCTGTTATTTAGTTGCGTTTACATATATCTACATAAATGAATAAATACATAAATTTACATAAATTGATTTTTATTAGGTTTTTTTGTTTTCGTTTATAGCGCAGTATTTATTTTCTTTTTTAAATGCATGATATTTGTGCAACGATTTATTATTAAATGAAACTTTTCAGGAAAAAACAAAACAAATATAATAAAATGAATTTTTAGTGCAAACCCACAATATAAATACCAATTTTATTATTAAATGAAACTTTTCAGGAAAAAAACAAAAAAAAAAAAACAAACAAAAATAAATAAAATAAATCATTGCACAAATATCATGCAAAAGTGTGACGGCGCTGAAAATTTGGCCTGGGCAGAAACGGGGGTAAAAGTACCCAGTAGGCAAGTGGTTAAAGGCACTTAAAGCGTCACCTATGGAGATTTTTGGGTACTGTAGTTTTGTATTTTTATTTTATATATTTTTTTTTGGAATATTACAGGCACTCGCAAAAAGTTAAGACTTGTCTGGAATCATTTGGTCAACGCAACCTGTTCCTTTTTATATTTTACAAAAATATATAAAATAAAATTGGTATTTTTATATTGTGGGTTTGCAGTAAAAATAAATAAAATGAATTTTTACTGCAAACCCACAATATAAAAATACCAATTTTATTTTATATATTTTTGTAAAATATAAAAAGGAACAGGTTGCGTTGACCAAATGATTCCAGACAAGTCTTAACTTTTTGCGAGTGCCTGTAATATTCCAAAAAAAATAAAAATAAAATAAATAAAAATACAAAACTACAGTACCCAAAAATCTCCATAGGTAATGCTTTAAGTGCCTTTAACCGCTTGCCTACTGGGCACTTTTACCCCCTTCCTGCCCAGGCCAAATTTTCAGCTTTCAGCGCCGTCACACTTTGACAATAGAGTGGTCATGTAACACTGTACCCCATATAATATTTTTATCCCCCCCCCCCCCCCCACACAAATAGAGCTTTCTTTTGGCGGTATTTAATTTTGAAATTTGAATTTCAGGAGGTGGCTAAATCCTTTTTTATTTTGTTTGATTTTATTCTTCTCTATTCTATTCTTTTCTGTTCTATTCTATTTGTTTCTATTCAATCTTGTTTTATTGTGTTCCATTCTATAAAGCAGCCTAAGTAGGAATCATCATCCCATTTCACTTCTATACCTCGCTGCACTTATTGAAATATGTTCTTATTTCAGATTGGGATTCGTTTTTAAATTCGAAATTTTGGATAATTAGTTTCGTCATCATTTAATTTTAGATTTGTTAAAATTCGTTACTATTGTGATTCGGAAATTCGTATGCCTCCGAATCACCACTGTTTTTTTTTTTTTTTTTTTTTTGCGGTCTTTATTTTTTTTGTTTTTTTGCTAAATAAACAAATAAAGACCAAACATATTGAAAAAACAATTATTATTTTTTTTATTTTTTTTTCATAGTTTGTTATAAAATTTAGCAAAACAGATATTTATTTTGTCTTTCACTCATGTGTGCTGATGAGGCTGCACTGAGGAGGTGGCATTAATGGGCACTGATGAGCAGTGCCCTGACTATGAGTGTAGATGCACCTTTAACTTAAGCCGGTTATCGGCTTTCTCCTTCTCTCCTCAGCGTGAAGAAAAAAAAAAAAAAACAAAAAAAAAAAAAACGGTTAACCGGCTTCTAATTACATCCGTGATCAGCTGTCATTGGACACAGCTTATCACGTGGTAAAGGGCAGCTGTGATTGGCCCTTTACCACCCCCTCCCCCCCCCCGATCTGTGTTATCACCTGAGTCTGAAGTACCCAGCTATAAAGAGCATGGCCTGTGGGAAAGCTTGATCACGGTAGGGCATCAATAGACGCCCTCCCAGCAACGTAAGCCCGCTCCGTAGCCGTTATTTGGCTATAGTGTGGACAGGACGGGGTTAACCACTTCAGCCACCGGAAGATTTGGCTGCTGAATGACCGGGCCATTGTTTTGTTTTTTTTGCAATTCGGCACAGCGTCGCTTTTACTGACAATCGCACGGCCGTGCGATGTTGTACCCAAACAAAATTTACGTCATTTTGTCCCCACAAATACAGCTTTCTTTTGGTGGTATTTGATCGCCTCCGCGGTTTTTATTTTTTGCGCTATAAACAAAAAAAAATAAAGAAGTGACAATTTTGAAAAAAAAAAAAAAAAAAAACACACATTTTTTTGTACATTTTGCTAGAATAAATATCCCCGTTTTGTTATAAAAAAAAAAGCTAAATTTTTCTCAGTTTAGGCCGATATGTATTATTCTACATATTTTTGTTAAAAAAAAATAAAAAAAAATAATCACAATATATTGATTGGTTTGCGCAACATTTATAGCGTCTAGGAAATAGGGTATATATTTATGGCCTTTTTTTTATTATTATTATTATACACAATTTATATAGTGCCAACAGTTTACACATTTTTATTATTATTATTTTTTTACTAGCAATGGTGGTGATCAACGATTTTTAGTGGGACTGCGACATTGCGGCGGACACATTGGACACTTATCACTCTTTTGGGACCATTGATATTTATCAATCAGAGCTATAAAAAAATGCACTGATCACTGTATAAATGTCACCAGCAGGGAAGGGGTTAACACTAGGGGGCGATCAAGGGGTTAAGTGTGTTCTAACTGTGGGGGAGGGGAGGGGACTCACTATAGGAGATGACAGGTCATTGGTGCTAGGTATTCGGATCTCTCTCTCTCTCTCCTCTCAGAACCGGGATGTGTGTCACACACACACACACACACACACATGTCCCTGTTCTGCCTCTTGTGCCCGCGATCGCTCGTGACTGGCGATCCCGATGACCGCCGGCCACTAAAGACCACCAGTCACGAGCGATCGCCCTTTTAAGCGCGCCTGCTATCCCGCTTAAAAGGGACCGACGTATAGCTAATACATTCCGTGCTGACCCACCTCGGAATAAATGACGGCGGCTGTTCGGCAAGTGATTAAAATCAGTATTTTTATTTATTTTTTGCTAGAAAATTACTTAAAACCCCCAAACTTTACATGTATTTTTTTTTTGTTTAAGCCTCTGAAGAATAAAATGTTTTTCTTATTTATTTTATTCATTTTTATATTACAAATTTTTTTTTTTTTTTTATTTGTTTCATTTCTTTTAAATTGATCACTTTTATTGCTGTCACAAGGAATGTAAACATCCCTTGTGACAGTAATAGGTGGTGACAGGTACTCTTTATGGAGGGATCGGGGGGTTCTAAATGACGCTTTAAACAATTTTAATTTCTTAGAATAATTGCTCTTGCTTCGACGATCGCAGCGATACCTCACGTGTGATTTTCAACAAGGTTTACATTTGCGGGTGCGACTTGGGTATATGTTTTCTTTGGCGCTTGCTAGCAGTGGGGATCGGCGGCGCTTACATTTTTCATACATAATTTTTACCCGACAAATTCCGACAGAAAAAATCCCATAAAAATTAATGAAAATGCGCCGTTCGGGTTTCTGCATGATTTTCTGCTAAATTGGAAAAAAATTCAATAAAAATAGTAATGCCATACGAATAAATGAATGTAAAATAAATAGACAATAACCAAAAATACATAAAATGCACCATTCGTGTGTTTCTGCATGATTTTCTGCTGAAATGGAAAAAAAAAAATAGTAATAATATACAAATAAATAAATGTAAAATAACTAAATTATCATAAAAAAAGATAAATAATATTTAATAATACCTTAATAAATAACTAACCTTAAACACCCAGACTCAAAAAAATAATATATATATATATATATATATATATATATATATATATATATATAATAATTTTTTTTTTTTTTTTATTCATTTATTTTGTGTTAGGGTGTTTAGTTATTTATTATTATTTTACTTTTTAAGGGGTAAGGTTAAAGTTAAGGGTTAACTATTTTATTGTTACTTAGTATTATAATTATTATTATTTTTTATATTTATGATTTTTGTGTATTTTATTTATTTATTATTCATATCATAATAAAATAAAAATAAATAACGTCTAATCCTAATCTAAACTGAACTTGAGCCTCTTACCCTAACACTTTTTTTTTTTTTTTTTAATAATAAATGAACAATAATAAAAGAAGAAATAAAAGCTAATGGAAAAGCTAAAATACCTAGCAACAAATGATGCAACAGATAGCCAACAAAACCTAATAAAGAAAAAACAAAAACAAAAAAAACGGAAAAGCCCAAAAATATGTGTGTGTATGTGTGTGTGTATATGTGTGTATATGTGTATATGTGTATATGTGTGTGTGTGTGTGTGTGTGTGTGTGTAATGAATAAATGAATGTAAAATAAATACACAATAACTAAAAATACACAAAACATGTCATTCGTGTGTTTCTGCATGATTTTCTGCTGAAATGGAAAAAAGAAAAATAGTAATAAATATACAAATAAATGTAAATTAAATACACAATAACTAAAAATACACAAAACGCGCCATTCGTGTGTTTCTGCATGATTTTCGGCCTAAATGGGAAAAAAAAAAATAGTAATAAATATACAAATAAATGTAAAATAAATACACAATAACTAAAAATACACAAAACGCGCCATTCGTGTGTTTCTGCATGATTTTCGGCCTAAATGGGAAAAAAAAAAATAGTAATAAATATACAAATAAATGTAAAATAAATACACAACTAAAAATACACAAAAACACACCATTCGTGTGTTTCTGCATGATTTTCTGCTGAAAAGGAAAAAAATAAAATAAAAATAGTAATAATATACAAATAAATGAATGTAAAATAACTAAATCATCATAAAAAAGATAAATGAATAATATGTAATAATACCTTAATAAATAACTAACCTTAAACACGCAGACTCAAAAAAATAACAAAAAATAAATATATATATATATATATTTATTTATTTAATCAAATTTATTATTATTAATAATCATTTATTTTGTGTTAGGGTGTTAAGTTACTTATTATTTTATTTTTTAAGGGGTAAGGTTAAAGTTAAGGGTTAATTTTATTGTTACTTAGTTTTATTATTATTATTTTTTATATTTATGATTTTTGTGTATTTTATTTATTCATTTATTATTATTCACATAATAAAATAAAAATAAATAACGCCTAATCCTAATCCTAACCTAAACTGAACTCGAGCCTCTTACCCGAAAAAAAAAAAAAAAAAATGAAAATATAATGAACAATAATAAAGGAAGAAATAAAAGCTAATGGAAAAGCTAAAATACCTAGCAACAAATGATGCAACAGATAGCCAATAGAGAAAACCTAAGAAAAAAAAAAAACCACAACGCCAAAGCCCAAAAACGCTGCAAACGTGCAAAATCGCACATAAAAAACGTGCGGACAAACACCGGAAAAGCGTTGAACCACTTCCGGACCACCCACCGTCATTATATGTCAGTATTTGAAGGAAGATATCGTTGTTATGGCAGCAGCTAGCTACCATAACCCCGGTATCCTCTTCTTCGGCCGGCGGTCCGATTTAAGATAAAAGTGGTCTCTGTGGGGGATTCGCAGCGAGATAACTTTTATCGGTGATGGGAGTGGGCCTCCCTCCTCCCGCCGTGATCCAGTGCCCTCCGCCGTTTCCCGGAGCAAGCGGCAGAGGCGAACGGATGTTGTTTCTTGAGTGACATGGAGATCAGTGAGAGGGCAGAAGCGACGCCAAAACATCACTTCCGCCCATATTTCTTAAAGGGCCATTTTTTTTTTATTTATATTTTTTTTTTTTATTGCATTTTAGTGGAAATATAAGATGTGAGGTCTTTTTGACCCCCCAGATCTCATATTTAAGAGGATCTGTCATGTTTTTGGTTATTTTTCTATTACAAGGGAGTTTTAAATTCCTCGTAATAGTAATAAAAGTAACAATTATTATTATTTTTTTTAAACAATTTAAAAATAAAAAAAAAGTAAAAAGGTAAAATAAATAAGAAAAAATAAATAAATACATTTAAACATGCCCCGTCCCTCCGAGCTCGCGTGCAGAAGCGAACGCATACGTGAGTAGCACCCACATGTGAAAACGGTGTTCAAACCAACCTTGTGAGGTATCGCCACGATCAGTAGAGCGAGAGCGATAATTCTAGCCCTAGACCTCCTCTTTTTTAAACGTCGCCTATGGAGATTTTTAAGGGTAAAAATTTGTCTCCATTCCACAAGCGGGGCGCAATTTTGAAGCGTGACGTGTTGGGTATCGACGTAACATCATCTTTTCACAATATAAACAAAAATAAATAAATGGGCTAACTTTACCGTTTTATTTTTTTTTTATAAAAAAAACAAAACGGTATTTTTTTCCCCCCAAAAAAATGCGTTTGTAAGACCGCTGCGCAAATACGGTGCGACAGAAAGTATTGCAACGACCTCCATTTTATTCTCTAGGGTGTTAGAGAAAAAAAAAAAAAGTATGTTTGGGGGTTCTAAGTAATTTTCTAGCAAAAAAAAAAACAAACAAAAAAAAAAACTTTTAACTTGCTAGAAAACTACTTAGGAAAAAAAAAATGTATGTTTGGTCTTCTAGCAAAAATAACAAAATAAAAAAAAAAAACTGTTTTTAACTTGTAAACATCAAATCTCAAAAAGAGGCTCGGGCCTTAAGTGGTTAATAAAAATGCAAATTTTTTTTTTTTTTTTTTCGAAAAGGTGAAATTTGCCTTTAAAGATTTGAGAATGCGATGGAGTTGATGGATCGCCGTCTACAATGACTCAGCAATCTGAGAAGAGCCATAGACATGCTGGGCCGACGTGAGCCGGGCCGCGGCACCAGAGGGGTTAATACTCGGAATGAGATACAATGTAACGCTCCTTGCTCCGGCTCCCTCTATAGGCTGCGGCGAGGTCACATGACACTCCAGTATATAGACTGGTGGGGGTGATCGGGAGCTGCAGAGGACGTGGAAAAGGTGTCGCCTATCAGGTAGAACGCGGCTGATTTAGTATCTAGAATGGAATGTCCTCCATACAGGGTATAGATGTCTGGGAAGACCCATTTATACAGCGAATGGTAATATATATTGTAGTGATCAAACTCTGAACAAGACGGATATATGGGGGGAGGGGGTCACCAGAGCTAGAGGAGGGTCTCATCAACTTGTATGGAGCTTCTAAAGCTTCAGCAGGGGGGTAAGAAAGGAACTAAAACACCCAGCATGCCCCTAGAGGGGAGGGTGAAGAACTACAAATCCCAGCATGCCTTGGCGTCTGTAGCTTTTGCGGTGTTTGAAATCCCTCCATGTTTTGAGGATTGGGGTGGGACTACAACCCCCAGCATGCTGTGGTGGTAGGATTACAAGGCTCATTTTGTGCAGTGTTAAAAATGCCTCCATGTCTCAGAGGCATTGAACTACAAAGCTCAGCATGCCTCGGCAAGAAGAAGTCTCAGCTTGTGCAGTGCTAGGAATCCCTGCATGTCTCGGAGGCATGGAACTACAAAGCTCAGCATGCCTGGGCAAGAGGACTACAAGTCTCAGCTTGTGCAGTGCTGGGAATCCCTGCATGGCCCGGGGGCTAGAGCTTCAGATCTCAGCGTGACAACTACAGGTCCCTGATTGTGTGCAGTGCTAGAGATCCCTGCGTGTCCTGGGAGTGGAGCCACCAATCCTACCCTATACTGGTAGCAGGGTGGATAAAAAATAAAAATAAAAATTGATGATTTTTTTTTTTTTTTTTTTTTTTTAAAGGAAAAAAAAAAAAAAAAAAGTGTTTGATTTTTAACCACTTCAGGACCGAGCCTCTGAGAGTTGGTGTTTACAAGTTAAAAGCATTTTTTTTTTTTGCTATAAAATTACTTAAAAAAATAAAATTTTATATATATATATATATATATATATATATATATATATATATATATATATATATATAATTGATATTTATAATAATAATAAAAAATATATATTTTTTATTATTATAAATAATAATAAATATATATATATATTTTTTTTAATTATTATTATTATAAATAATAAAAAAAATTATACATATAATGTTTGGGGGTTCTAACACCCTAGAGCAGGGATATGCCATTATCAGAACCTCCAGCCGTTGCAAAACTACAAGTCCCATCATGCCTCTGGGTCTCATGCTTGTGGCTGTCAGAGTCTTGCTATGCCTCATGGGACTTGTAGTCCTGCAACAGCTGGAGGTCCACTAATTGCATATCCCTGCTCTAGAGAATAAAAAAAAATATGGTTGCTACAATACTTTGTCACACCGTATTTGCGCAGTGGTCTTACAAGCGCACTTTTTTTGGGGGAAAAAAAATAAAAATACACTTTTTTTTATTAACCACTTAAGGACCGAGCCCCTTTCTGAGATTTGTTGTTTACAAGTTAAAAACAATTTTATTTTTATTTATATTTTTGCCAAAAAATTATAATGTTTGGTTTCTAAGTAGTTTTCTAGCAAAAATAACAAAACAAAAAACAGTTTTTAACTTGTAAACAACAAATCTCAGAAAGGGGCTCGGTCCTTAAGTGGTTAATTTAAAAAAAAGTGTATTTTTATTTTTTTTCCCCAAAAAAAAGTGCGCTTGTAAGACCACTGCGCAAATACGGTGCGACATAAAGTATTGCAACCACCGCTGTTTTATTCTCTAGTATGTTTCAATAAAAAATAAAATAAATGTATAATGTGTGTGGTTTCTAACACCCTAGAGAATAAAACAATGGTTGTTGCAATATGTTCTGTCACACCACATTTTACAAGCGCACTTTTTTTGGAAGAAAAAAACACTTTTTTGAATAATAAAAAAAAAAAAATATAGGACAACAGTAAAGTTTGCCCATTTTTTTATATATATATATATATATATATATATATATATATATATATATATATATATATATATATATATATATATATATATATATATATATATATATATATAGTGAAAGATAATGTTACGACGAGTAAATTGATACCCAACATGTCACTCTTTAAAATTGCACCCACTCGTGGAATGGCGGCAAACCTTTACCCTTAAAAGTCTCCATAGGCTGTGTTCAAAAAAATTCCAGAGGTTGCATGTTTTCAGTTACAGAGGAGGTCTAGGGCTAGAATTATTGCTCTCGCTCTACCGATCGCGGCGATACCTCACATGTGTGGTTTGACCACCGTTTTCATATGTGAGCGCCACTCACTTATGCGTTCGCTTCTGCACGGGAGCTCGGCGGGAAGAGGCGCGTTAAATAAGAACAATTTTTTTTTTTTTTAATTTTACCTTTTATTTTTAATTTTTACATTGTTCTTTACAAAAAAAATAAAAATAAAAATCAGGTCACTTTTATTCCTTATAGGAATAAAAATTACCTTTTTTTTTTTTTTTCTTAAACATCCCTTGTAATAGAAAAAAAAAAAAAAAGCATGACAGGGCCTCTTAAATATGAGATCTGGGGGTCAAAAAGACCTCCCCATAATATCTCTAAACTCTGTCCCATTCTCTCCGTCCCAGATGCCGAAAAGCTGGTTCATGCCTTTGTCTCCTCCAGACTGGATTAATGTAATGCCGCGTACACACGGCCGCACTTTCCATCAGAAAAGGTTTAGACCAGGGATATGCAATTAGCGGACCTCCAGCTGTTGCAAAACTACAAGTCCCATCATGCCTCTGCCTCTGGGTCTCATGCTTGTGGCTGTCAGTCTTGCAATGCCTCATGGGATTTGTAGTTCTGCAACAGCTGGAGGTCCACTAATTGCATATCTCTGGTTTAGACGATCGGAATAGCCAACGGAATGATTCCACCTTGGCTATTCCAATCGTGTGTGTGTGGCTTCATCTGACATTTTTTTTTCTTAAAAAACATTCTGACGGACCTAGAAATAGAACATGTTTTAAATCCGTCTGACAAAAACGGAAACGGAAAAACGGTTCGTCTGTGTGCTGCTCCGACGGACCAAAGACGACGCAAGGGCAGCTGTTGGCTACTGGCTATTGAACTTCCTTTTTCTAGTCCTGTCTCACGTCATCACGTTCACGGACTTTGGTGTGATCGTGTGTGGGCAAGTCCGTTCGGACGAAACTCGGTCGGGAAGACCGTCGGTTTTCTGCCAGAAACTCCAGTGATGTGTTCTCCAGTGATGTGATGTGAGCTGTAAAGAGTGACCACGAGTATGATTCTAGTGGCTTCTTTTTGGCCCAAGGAGGGCCTGGTTTTCAACTATGCAGAGGATGGCGGTGGAACCTCACTGGGTTCTTCCACGGTGGAGAGACCTCCTAACTCAGGGGCCCCTTCAACACCCCAATATCGAGAACCTCAGACTGATAGGCTGGTTACTGAGGAGCAGATCCTAAAAAGAAAAGGCTTGTCAGACAAACTAGTCTCAGCCCTATTAGGTAGCCCAAAAAAGGTCACCAGAGCAATTTATTTTAAAACGTTTTGGAAACATTTCAATTTCTGGAGCGCAATTAAGATTTTTTCACGACAGGAAATTATTTTGGTTTTAGAATTTCTCCATGAGGGAATGGAGATGGGGTTGGCAGCTAGTACCCTGAAGGTCCAAGTGGCCGCTTATTCGGTATTCCTTGAGAGACCGCTATCTCAGGAGCCGCTTATTATAATATTTTTTAAGGCATTGGCCAGAGCTAGGCCAGTACCTTTCTAAGTTATTTTTTTCTTTTCTGAAATGGGACCAATCATTGGTATTCCAGGGTTTGATTAAAAAAAAAAACCTTTGAACTTCCGGAGGAAGAAACAATCAAATTTTGGTCACTTAAACTAGTTCTTTTAGTGGCAGTTACATCAGCTAGGAGGGCGAGCAAACTGCAAGCCCTGTCTATAGTCTAACCTTTCTGTTATATATTTCCAGACCGGGAAGTGCTAAAAACGGACCCAGGTTTTCTGCCAAAGGTTCCAACAGCATTTCATAGGGCACAGGAAATAATTCTTCCAACCTTTTGCCCTACACCATCATCCAGCTCTAGGGAGAGGTCTTTCCACAGCCTGGAATTCAGAATTCAGAAAATCTAATTGTTCTCAGGACCATGTAAAGGGTACGGTGCTTCTAAGAACTCTATAGGGAGATGGCCATCGGTGAAGCCTATAGAGCTTCAGGGGTAGATCCTCCCGCAGGGGTAGTGGCCCATTCAACACAGGCAGTAGCAACGTCCTGGGCAGAACGAGCAGGGGCTTCTCTGGGTTGGATCTGTAAAACGGCCACGTGGACGAGTTTTTCCACCTTTACCCGCCAATATAGATTGGACTGGCTATAAGCATTGGAACAAGAGTTCGGCAGGAAAGTCCTGCAGGCGGTGGTCCCACCCTATGAGCATGGATGAGCATGAAAGGGGATGGCTGAGTATTGCTGGGGATGGATGGGATGGCTGAGTATGTATGGATGGGTGGCTGAGAATAGATGAGTATTGCTGATTAAGGATGGATGGCTGAATGAGGCTGAAAGATAAGGGCTATGGGCGGAAGTGATGTTTTGACGTTGCTACCGCCCCGCATCAATATGTAGAGGGGTGGGGGACATCTTCCCCTCACTCGTCTCCATGTCAGGCTAGGGAGAGGATCTGATCGCCTCCACCGCTACCGACGGCTCAGGTAAGCTGAAGAGGATACCGGGGTTATGGTCGCTAGCTGCTGCCAAAACAACGATATTCCTCTTCAAAGTACCGACGTATAATGACGGTGGGCAGTCCGTAAGTGGTTAAAGAGCACCTGTCATTTCAGATATATCACGGCAGCGCCTGTTAGCGGCATTCACTCACCTGCTGCCGCCACGTCCCTCATCTTGTTATGTCACTGCCGCATCACCAGCATCCCATTAAAGTGAATGGGACTGTCGGTGAGTCGACAGCGGTTCAGAGGCCGCTGCGGGACAGAGATGACATTTGCTCTTTAAAAAATATGATTTAAATCAAGCCTTTTTACTAGTGATTTAAATTGACTTGATTTAAATCAAAACCACCCTGACTGGTAGGCAACTACATGTTATGGGGGTGGGACTACTAACCTCATCATGCCTTGTTGAGTGGACTACAAGACTCAGCTTGTAGTCCACTCAGCGTGGAATTATAAATTCAAGCCTGCCTTTGTTGGGGACTACAAATTCCAGCATACCTTTGTAGGAGGACAACATTTGTGTGTGTTGGGCACTAAAAATCTCAGCATACTTGGTAGGGGGGCTATAAGTCTGTTTTTGCAGTGCCAAAAAAATGCTGCTTGTCCTAAGGCTGGAAATTTAATCCCTCCCCCCGATTGGGGGGACTACAGTCTTCACTTGACTCGTAGCCTCCTTACCCACTTGGTAAGTTGAAATCCTGTTAGTACCATATTTTTGGTGATGAAAGTCACAAGTACCAACATGTATTTTAACTGGTCAGGATCAGTTGCAGCTGGTGACGTTTTAGGATGGGGCGAAAGACCCCGCCCTTCCTTTTGACCCATCCCACTTCTCATAAGCCCCACCCCTTATACAATCCACCCACTCTGTCCCTTGTATTCCACTTGCTTCCACCCATAGTGTCAGGAGTATACAGCTCCAGTATCACAGGACAGGGTATACAGCTCCAGTATCACAGGACAGGGTATACAGCTCAGCCTCACAGAGCAAGGGATACAGCTCAGCCTGACACAGAGCAAGGGATACAGCTCAGCCTCACAGAGCAAGGGATACAGGTCAGCCTGACACAGAGCAGGGTATACAGGTCAGCCTGACACAGAGCAGGGTATACAGGTCAGCCTGACACAGAGCAGGGTATACAGCTCAGCCTGACACAGAGCAGGGTATACAGCTCAGCCTGACACAGAGCAGGGTATACAGCTCAGCCTGACACAGAGCAGGGTATACAGCTCAGCCTGACACAGAGCAGGGTATACAGCTCAGCCTGACACAGAGCAGGGTATACAGCTCAGCCTGACACAGAGCAGGGTATACAGCTCAGCCTGACACAGAGCAGGGTATACAGCTCAGCCTGACACAGAGCAGGGTATACAGCTCAGCCTGACACAGAGCAGGGTATACAGCTCAGCCTGACACAGAGCAGGGTATACAGCTCAGCCTGACACAGAGCAGGGTATACAGCTCAGCCTGACACAGAGCAGGGTATACAGGTCAGCCTGACACAGAGCAGGGTATACAGGTCAGCCTGACACAGAGCAGGGTATACAGCTCAGCCTGACACAGAGCAGGGTATACAGCTCAGCCTGACACAGAGCAGGGTATACAGCTCAGCCTGACACAGAGCAGGGTATACAGCTCAGCCTGACACAGAGCAGGGTATACAGCTCAGCCTGACACAGAGCAGGGTATACAGCTCAGCCTGACACAGAGCAGGGTATACAGGTCAGCCTGACACAGAGCAGGGTATACAGCTCAGCCTGACACAGAGCAGGGTATACAGCTCAGCCTGACACAGAGCAGGGTATACAGCTCAGCCTGACACAGAGCAGGGTATACAGCTCAGCCTGACACAGAGCAGGGTATACAGGTCAGCCTGACACAGAGCAGGGTATACAGGTCAGCCTGACACAGAGCAGGGTATACAGCTCAGCCTGACACAGATCAGAGTATACAGGTCAGCAGGGGTGACGGGGCTCGCGGCACTGACAGCTCCCCCCGCCACCCCCAGAGCAGGGCCCAGGCACTCTGAGGGCACCATCAGCTGCATTAAGTCAGATGCACTCACTGTTAAGGTATCCTGATGGCTATTGTTTCCATATTCCTCCTGATATTTGTCTGGCAGGGTGACAATAAAGAAACTTGAAAAGCATTCATCTCATTGTGGTGTGTGGCCATCCTCTTCTTTTGTATATCTGAACACAATAGCTGGCAGAGGAGATTCCTCCATCCAGGGTGTTCATTGTGGATGGATGAATCCATACCTGTAAACCTAGTCCAAGGATAATATGTCAGCTTTCCAATTGGGATTCTACACAGTAATTGAAGAGTGTCCCTCCATGAGGTAACAAAGACATAATTAAAATTTACAGTAAACCCCTCAAGTCCTAAAAATTTGACTCGTAACACTAAAGTCCTTTGTCTTCAAGGACCTTTCTTTTTTTCCTCAACCATTTAACAGTCCTGTGGCAGAATTCATTCTCAATGAGGTTCCTGCATTGGACTATTGAATGATAAGATGAATGATAAATTGGGCAGATGTCAAAGCCTTTTGAACAGTATCTGTCTACGTTCCAGAGACATCTCAAATACATTAAGCATTGATATAACATGTACGTGCCAACCACAAATCCAGTATTTTATAATGTACCTCAAGGTACCTGACAGAACCGGATCTGGTCCTAATGGAAGTCATCTGCCATTATTGAGCTAGAATCCCTCCCCTTTTCCCCATATGAAGAAGATTCTCAGGTGTTCTGAGGTTATTTCTGCATTCCAGTATATCAAAGTTGCATATTTAACCAACATGCCAACTGGTTCATAGCCGAAAGACGGCTACAGCGCGGTCGTCTTATTCTGGGTGAACGTCCTCCCAGAATCTTGCTCCCACGCGCCCCCCCCTGGGGTGCACACCCGGGAAAATCCGTGCCCGCCGGGTCCGAAGGACCTAACCCATCATGGATAACGGCCGCTGATAGCGGCCATTTACCACGTGATTGCTCCGTCAAATGACGTCATGAGGCCGGTTCCTCCCCCCTCTCTGTACCGATCGGTACAGTTAAGAGGGGAGAGGCGGAGAGATGGCCGTAGCGCTGTGGGCTGGATTTGTAGTGCCCACAGTGCTGTCCAGTGCAAATAATCGGCAGTATTGCAATACATTTTAAAAGAAACAAAGAATTTTATTTTTATTTTTTTTACAGATTTTTCTGTCTTTTTTGATTAATAGCGCAAAAAAAAAAAAAAAAAAAAAACAAGCAGTGATTAAATACCACCAAAAGAAAGCTCTATTTGTGTGAAAAAAAAGGACAAAAATTTCATTTGGGTACAGTGTTCCATGACTGAGTAATTGTCATTCAAAGTGTGAGAGCGCTGAAAGCTGAAAATTGGTCTGGTTAGGAAAGGGGTTTAAGTGCCCAGTGGTCAAGTAAGCAATCCATTACATCGAACTGTAATGCCCCATACACACGGTCAGACATTCCGACCACAGAATCCGTCAGATTTTTTCAGACGGATTTTGGCCGAAACTAGTCCTGCATAAACACAAAGTTGTCGGAAAATCCGATCGTTCGGAACGAGGTGACATACAAAAACGTACAACGAGACTACGTCAGTAGCCAGTAGCTTTCGTCTCCAATTTTTTTCAGGGCATGCGTGGCACTTTGTGCGTCGGAATTCTCTACAAACGATCGGAAAAAGTCCGATCGGATTTTGTGGTCGGAAAATTTTAGATCCAGCTCTCAAACTTTTTCCGTCGGAAATTCCGACGGAAAAAGTCCGATAGAGCCCACAGACGAGCGGATTTTCCGACAACATAATCCGATCGGACTTTTTCCATCTGAATTTCCGGACCGTGTGTATGGGGCATTAGGCTGGCCATAGATGACTTCCCCCCCGCCCCCCCCCCCCCATTTAGCCAGCAGGCTGAACAAAAGAAAATGACTTGGCGTCACCATCCATACATTCGAGGTTTGATGGAGAAATCCCCTTCTACTGAAGTATTGTATTATGATAGGGGGGAGACTTTCCCAGCTGTCAGGAACACACTGATCAGCCTTGCAGGCTATAGCCAGTGGCGCTGATCGAGGCAATATTTTCCAACAGGCTGCTTGTATACAAGTCAATCAATGGATCCACTGGTGTACAAGTCTCTTGATCAGTGCCGCTGGCTATAACCGGCAGTGCTGATCCAGGTATGAATCCATTTATATGCGTTTCGATTAAGGTATGGGCAGGCTGGTTGTACCCAAGTCGAACAATAGATCGACTTGTGTACAACCAGCCCATACCTTAATCAAAGTCCGTAGGTCCCTGCTGACCAAACTTTGATGTATGGCCTTCCAGGACCGTCGACTTTTGGGATTAGGAAATCTTTTTTTATCCTTGAGGATAATTTGTCAAATTTCCGATACATACCACAGATCATTGTGAAATGAAATGTCTGAAACAGTGCTGAATATGTATTTTTTATGGTCTACAGAACAAAACATGTCGGACTACACCATTCGGCTGTACAAGGACTGTGACTACCATACAGTGAGGGAGCTGTTTGCGGAGGGAACGTTGGAACATACTCGAGTGGCCTTCAAACATGGACTCTCTCTGACACACATCCGGATATTTTTGCTGGCCGTTTTCCTTGTTACGTTCTTCATCACTGGATCGCTGACCATGTCCGTCATAGTTCTCCTCCTGGTCTTCACTGCCATGTGGTTTGGCACTAGAGACCTCTACGATCACTATGTTCGACATTCCCTCTCCAATGACATGCTGGACATCCAGAAATTCTACATGCAAAGGGATGGCTACTGCTTCTGGGTGGCCGAGTCCTTAGGAAAAGTTGTTGGGATGGTGGTAGCCATTCCATCAGCTCACCCAGGAGGGGAGAACCATATTGAACTGAGAAGGATGTCTGTCGCTGAGAGCCACCGAGGAAGAGGAATCGCCAAAGCGCTATGCAGGACGGTTATTGATTTTGCTCGGCAGCGTGGTTGCAGTGCGGTGGTCTTGGAGACAACATTGGGCCATCAGGCAGCGCATGGATTATACAAGGGCATGGGTTTTATATGGCAGCATTCAACGTTTCTGAAACACCCACTGGCTAAATATGTCGATTTTAAATTTCTGTTCTATAAATATGATATTTCAACATAAAAATACTTGGAAAAAGAGTACTAGTGAATGTCAAACCTTTGCAAACGTCTGCTTAGTGTGCGCAATGCAACTCAGAGGACTCTTCACAAGAGTACCGCCGCCAGAAAACACTCCCATGTACCAAGTTATAGGGCATCACAAGAGATCATTCACATTAAATAATTGTATTTATATAATTTATGAAAATTATCTGGCTTAAAAATGTCTAAAAATCTTCAAAATACAGCAACAGATGTAGTGCCGATTATCCATAATATTAAAAGTGGATACTATATGCAGATTTATTTTTTGTTTTTTTTTTATATATATACATACACACACATATATATATATATATATATATTTTTTTTTTATAAATATTTTTTTTAATAAATATATATATATATATATATATATATATATATATAATATATCTCAACCCCCCAAAAAATTTTTTTATATTGTGTGTGTGTATATATATATATATATATATATATATATATATATATATATATATATATATACACACACTTATATATATATATATATATTCTCAACCCTCCCCCCCAAAAAACAAATTTATATTGTATATATATATATATATATATATATTAATGTGTGTGTGTGTGTGTATATATATATATATACACACATACATACATACAATATACATTTTTTTTGGGGGGGGAGGGGTTGAGATTTTTATATATTATATATATTTTAACATATATATATATATATATATATATATATATATATATATATACACACATACATATATATATATATATATATATATATATATATATATATATATATATATATATATATATATATATATATATATATATATATATATATATATATATATATATATACACACATACATATATATATATATATATATATATATATATATATATATATATATATAAATAAAATGTGTGGGATCCTGAGGAAATTAGTCTTTCACAAAATACAATATCATATGGTTATATACTTGAACCCTATGTTTTTTAACCACTTGTTGACGTGCTATAGCCCAATGATGGCTACAGCATGGTCGGCCATTTTTAGGCTGGTGCCAATAGACCCCCTCATGCAACGGACACGCTCTGTGACTGACCTTCGGACACAGCTGATCATAGATCGGGGTAAAGGGCAAGTCACAGCAGCCCTTTACCATGTGATCAGTTGTGTCCAATCACAGCTGATCACATGTAAAACAAACCTGCCAGTTATCAGCATTCCTTTCCTCCCAATGCTGTGTCTGTTGGAGGAAAGGAGAGCCCTTAACCGGCAAGGCTGTCAGGACATCGTTCACACCGATAGTGCCCTGAAACGTCGTTGGGTACTACTGATCTGTTTTGCACATTTCTCTGATGTTTGTATATTGGTATATAATGTTTACCATGTATGTGGACTGACCCACGTTCACATTGTATGCATATTTTATCGGCCTGCATTTATTGATATTGTGTTTTATATGTACAACAAACCATAATAAAATTACCGTATATACTCGAGTATAAGCCGAGATTTTCAGCCTCTTTTTTGAGGCTGAAAGTGCCCCCCTCGGCTTATACTCGAGTCATCGCTGTCTGCCCGCTCGATCAGCGTGTCGAGCAGACAGACAGCGGCCATTCTATGATTCAAAAGCCGCGCCTCCGGCTCCGCCTTCGCCTGTGATAGGCGGAACACTGAATTTCCCAGCAGCCTGTGTTCCGCCTATCACGGGCATCCGCTCATCCTCGTACTACGGACGAGGATGATACGACGTCCGTGATAGGCGGAACACAGGCTGCTGGGAAATTCAGTGTTCCGCCTATCACAGGCGAAGGAGGAGGCGCGGCTTTTGAATTTTACAATGGCCGCCGACGAAGAGGGCACGGGACGGAGGCAAGGCAAGGCACGGCACGGGACGGGACGGGACGGGACGAAGGCAAGGCACGACACGGGACGGAGGCTCGGGACAAAGGCTCGGGACACAGGTAGGCTGGACACACACACACACACACACACACACACACACACACACACACACACACGGATGGAGACACACACACACGGATGGATGGATGGATGGAGACACACACACACACAGGGATGGATGGATGGATGGATGGAGACACACACACACAGGGATGGATGGATGGATGGATGGAGACACACACACACAGGGATGGATGGATGGATGGAGACACACACACACAGGGATGGATGGATGGATGGATGGAGACACACACACACAGGGATGGATGGATGGATGGATGGAGACACACACACACAGGGATGGATGGATGGATGGACACACACACACACACACAGGGATGGATGGACGGACACACAGGGATGGACGGACACACAGGGATGGACGGACACACACACAGGGATGGACAGGCATGTCTCACCCTCGGCTTATACACGAGTCAATAAGTTTGCCAGTTTTTTTGGGGGTAAATTGGGGGCCTCGGCTTATATTCGGGTCGGCCTATACTCGAGTATATACGGTAATCTACTTTTTTAGTATCTTGGTATGTTTTTGGGCTAACCATGTTCACCTCAAAGTCCCAGGGTGAACCCCATGTGTGTGTGTATATATGTGTATATATATATATATAACAATCAGTGATCAGTGCCGCCTCACCAGCGTCCCATCAGTGAAGAAGAGAAATTACCTATTTGCAAAATGTTATAACAAAAACTAAGATTTTTTTTTTTATTTATTTTCAAACTTGTCAGGTGTTTTTTTTTTTTTTTTTTTGTTTAGCAAAAAAATAATAAAAAAATGTGCGTTTTGGACAATTTCACGCTAACAACTTTGTGGGAACAGTTTGGGGACAGTCCCTTCCTGTTCCAACATGACTGCCCACCAGCGCACAAAGCAAGGTCCAGAAAGACAGGGAAGAGCGAGTTTGGGGTGGAGGAACTTGACTGGCCTGCACAGAGTCCCAACCTCAACCTGATAGGACACCTTTGGGATGAATTAGAGCGGAGACTGCGAGCCAGGCCTTCTTGTCCAACATCAGTGCCTGACCTCACAAACGCTCTTCTGGAAGAATGGTCAAACATTCCCATAGACACATCTCCTAAACCTTGTGGACGACCTTTCCCAGAAGAGTTGAAGCTGTTATAGAGGAGGGCGGGCCAACTCAATATTGAACCCTACGGACTAATGCCCTGTACACACGGTTGGACTTTCCGACGACAAAATCCGACGGATTTTTGTCTAGCATACACGCGGTCGCACAAAGTTGTCGGAAAATCCGATCGTTCTGAACGCGGTGATGTAGAACACGTATACAACGGGACTATAAAGAGGCCAGTAGCCAATAGCTTTCATCTCATAATTTATTCTGAGCATGTGTGGCACTTTGTCCATCGGAATCGGCTACACACGATGGGAATTTAAAACGATCGGATTTTGTTTTTTCTCGAAAATTTTTAGCTCCAGCTCTCAAACTTTTGTGTGTCGGAAATTCCTACAGATAAAGTCAGATGGAGCCCGCACACGGATTTTCCGACAACACGATCCGATCGCACATTTTCCGTTGGAAAGTCCGATCGTGTGTACTGGGATGCCATTCAATTTCAGGTGTGTGTAAAGGCAGGCGCCCCAATACTTTTGACAACATAGTGTATGTGATAAATTTAATGTTATCCTTACATGTTTGCATTTTTTTGGTTGTTGAATAATATCGGGACCTAAATATGACTATCTAGGGAAGACCTGGAGCTGCTTCATGAGGGTTCAAACAAAGAGGAACATTAGATTAAATCGATATCCACAAGATTGAATCAACTTTTGGCGTGCCTTCTACTTCCAACAGTACATGGATGTGAAGATTGCCCAAACTGAGATATGTATCCAAATGTTTACAACAATATAAAATGTGTCCAAGTGATCTCAGACAAAAATTGACAAATTGTGGGGGACAAGTGTGCAAACCCATTCTAAGGCCGCGTACACACGGGCGGACTGTTCGCCCAACTTTGTCCGCTGAACAGTGTTTGGGCGGACAGTCCGCTCGTGTGTGGGCTTTCAGCGGACAGTTTCAGCGGACAGTTGGACGGACAAGGTTTTTCGGAATTTCCGAAAAACTGTCCGCTGAAACCTTGTTTCAGCGAACAGCCCGCCCGTGTGTAGGCTTGTTCGTCAAACAAAGTTGCGCGCATGCTCAGAAAGAATTTTCACGCCGATAGCTATAATGCAGTGTATAGGACGTCGTATTTTTCGTCCCGTCGTACGTGCCGTTCACGTCATCGCGCACGGTTTCAGCAAACTGTTTGTTCGTCGTGTGTGGGCATGTCCGTCCATGCTAATTTTGAGCGGACTGTTTGCTGAAACTGTTGGACGGACAAAGTTGGGCGAACAGTCCGCGCGTGTGTACGCGGCCTTAGGGTAAATTCAATTGCATACGTTCCCCACAATTTGACTACTTTTTTTTTTTTTTTGAGGCATTTTAGATAGATAGATAGATATATAGATATAAAAATATATAGAGATCAGAGATCACATCTATGAGTAAATTGATGTATTTTTAGATGAAGGTAATTCCTGAAGAAGCTGAGAAGCGAAACTAGTCAAAATACCTCACCTTCCACCTATGAAATTGTGATAACTCGAATTTGTAATATTTTTATTCTAATAAATTGTACTATTTTTATGTAATATTTGACCTTTCTTTTTACTTTGATACAACAAATCTATGTGTACCGTAATAGTCCCCTTGCTCACACCCTTCCGATATCTCTGATTGGAGACCAGAGATCTCGACATATTCAGTTTATATACAATTGGGATGAGGGTGCACAGTAATACTTTGTTACTTTTAAACTTTCTTGTGAGGCCACCCATTTCATTACACAAGTGGCTGTCAGATTTGGCTGCGGTGGAATATTTCAGTCTGAGAACTGGTTTGAGGACTGACGAGAAGTGATTTCATACCTTGCATCACTGACATTTTTAAGCTCAAATTTCTGGTCCTCAGGCACCTGGTCAAAAAAGTGCACAAGGGTGTTGGCAAACTGCTGGGAGAAAGACAATTTCCCGGTAAACCGATCAGACAGCTCCTTTGATAAAGTGAACAGTTTTTCGTTTGCCTGTTTGGTGGCCCCCCCCCCTCTTAGTTGTGTGCCAATTGGGGTCTGGTGCAGCAGCCCCTCTGCCATTTGCGGACTTGGAGATCCTGTGTTTGGAGGCTCCTGTGTTGGCGCTAATGGGTTTTCTTGTGAGGCCACCCATTACATAATATTTAGGTGGATAATACACGCTACGGGTATTGCAAGGGCTACGGCTCTCCGTTCCCGTGGTCTGATGCTCTAACTACGATCAAGCCCCTTGAGCTTCTTTTAACCTCCCTATCTTAGCACGTATAGGGATCGGACTCCTCTTTTTTTCTGTTCTGTTTTATGTTGTTCTTTATGGTTTGAAACATATCATATTTTGTTTTTCAATTATTGTTTATTTTTGACAATAGAATTGCGGTCCATTGAGGCTGACGTTGGACCGATAGAGGACGAGCACTGGGGTGAGATGCTGTCGGTGTCGACGGAGGTCTCCCCCAGGTTGTCGGATAGGCTGACTCACCTGTATATACTCCATCGTTCCTATGTCACCCCGGGACGGTTAGCTAAGTACAAACCCGGACTTGACCCTGCATGCCCCCGCTGCGGCGACCCAGCCAGCACGTTTTATCATCTCATCTGGACTTGTCCCCCCATTCAGAGGTACTGGGCTCAGATAATCCAATTCCTGCATGACCATATGGGGTCCCCCCTCACACTTTGCCCACGCCAGTGTATTCTCGGCCTCCTCCCCCTTCAGGACGAAAGTAAATACCTTAGGATACTCTTACAAGAGACTCTCTTCGCGGCCAGGATGCAGATAGCTCGACTGTGGCTCAGACCAGACCCCCCGACGTTCCAGCAGTGGAAGAGAGCTGTTAACCAGACTATACCCTACAAAAGACTTATTTATTCCAACCGAGGGTGCCCTACCAAGTTCCATAAAATATGGGATGTGTGGTTGGATACTCCCCATAGCTGCACGGGGTAGATGATGTACATAGGGGGTGGCAACAATCTTCTCTACCAACTCTGTCTGGGCGCTCTATTGTGTGTATACATGTATTACCCGTATTCATGATTCTTGTTTACGCTGTGTTTCTTTACCCGTCATTTCGGACATGGACTGTATCCCTTTTCATGGTGTGCGGCGCCTGTTGCGCCTACTTTTTGTTTGAGTATTGTTATGTCATCTTTTTTTTCTTATATGCTCAATAAACTTTACTCTGGTTAAAAAAAAAAGAATTGCGGTCCATTGTGGTTTGGGGTGGCGCTCGGGCATCGTGCAAGGATGGACGTCCTGGGCTCTGCATGGACAGGTTTCATGACCCAGATACGGGAATCATGCCTAACTAATGGCAATAGATCAGATCAGGAAATCAAAACGTTTTTGGACCGTATGTATTATCTACTTAAAACGCAAGTCACATGCTGAACCAGTTAGAAAGGGATCGAAAATGAGCGTCATGACGAGCTGACGCTGTAACCTCTGACCAGGGGGGAGGAGCGGACATGCGTGCCAGGAAGCCCGAGTGTGAGGGAACACGAGGGTTCGTCGGCCTTGGAGCGTGAGAGGCTCCGAGCGTGATACGGACAGAGCGGCGCAGCCACTGCCAGACCGTCGGAAGAGACGCGGGGGCTGATCTCGCGCCCTAAGGGAAGGAAACGATCGGAGGTCTGCTGGAGTGGTGAGACGACTGCTGGCTCGTGTGCCCCCCCCCCTCCCTGCCTTCCCCCCCCTCCCCCCTCTCTATGTCTACCGGCCAGCCTGTATGCTGAGTACGCTGGGGAATGATCTTCAGCGTGGGGATGGGAGACTGGAGGGGGAAGTAGATTTGGATATGACAAGCCTCCCTCCCGGACTGAAGGGTGATCTTACAAGGTATGAGAACATATTAAAAGGGTCTTAAAAAGATCCGCTGGCTGAAAGATTGGGACTATTGCCTAAACTTAGAAGACTGGTAAGACCTCCCTGATATGCCTGAACAAATGGCCTCGCCTGACATCTCTTTAAACCTATAAATGAAAGCGAGAGGAGTAGTCCTCTTAAAGGAGAAGCACTGGATCTGTCTTAAATCCTTTTTTATTTATTTATTTATTTTGTCTATCCGAGTGTTTTTTTTTTCTTTCCCTTGGGGTGTAAAGGTATGGGAAGCATGTAAGAGATAAGAATTGGGAGGAACACTGTGCTACATCATCAAATTAAATGGTGGTATCGATAAGTGGCAACCTTCCCCCCAAAGAAACGGACGGGCTTACTAAAATTAGGTCTCTCCATATGAGCCAATACATAAAAAAAGAACTGTGTACGGACTGGTAATAAAGGAACCAGGGAACAAATGTCTAAATATCTAGAAGCCCACGAAGTATAGAAGGTGGAGGTTCAAGGGGGCTACCTGGCAGGCAGACAGATCCGGCGGCCCGGTAATAGGGGATTAGAAGGGAAACTGGAAAACCCTGATAGCACCCCACCAAAAATATGAATAGCCCTAAGAAGGGGATAGACACCCATTTGTAGAAGAAACTGGGGAAGCGAATAAGAAAAGGAAAGGAAATCATAATGAGCAAATCCACAAGTAAAAAGGGAGGTCCCTTGAAAACCCCCAAAGACAGAGGGAACGAGAGCTCAATAAGACAATTCTTGACACAGGGTTCGAGTCCTAGAGACCAGGAAGAATCCAGACAACAACACCCCAAGACCGGTAGGAGAAAGGAACGGGAAAATAAACAAGGGGACACCCCAGACCAATCCTTGGAAGAATTAGGAAAAGACAGTGATATAGAAATAAGTAAATTAGGGGAAGGAAGAACGGAGGACCAAATACCAACAAAAGGGGACCTGATGGAAATGTTTACAAGAATGGAAAAGTCTATAAAAGCAGATATTAACCTGCTGCGGGCCGACTTGGGACATTTGTTAACAAGGATTGAGGTGACGGAGGAGAGAGTAGAGAATTTGGCCCAGGAGGTCTCAAAGCTGAGAGAAATGGTTAAACTTTCCCAGCAAAATCAGAAGGGACTATTATATAGATTAGAAGACCAAGAAAACCGTAACAGACGGAAAAATATGAGAATTCGATCAGTACCAGAATCTAGAGGGGAAGACCTAAATAAAATCATGAAAATAATATTTAGTCCTTTTCTGGAGAAAGATAAGGAGGAATTCCCAGCAATTGAGAGGGTACATCGGATCAGTCAATGGAGAAATAATGGTGCGAGTAGACCCCGGGATATTATCGTGAGATTTAGGTTCTATAAGGATAAAGGAGATATTGGGGCGAAGTTGAGGAGAGGGATGACCCCGTTATATATGGATACAGAACTACAAATATTCACGGACTTGGCCCCCGAGACGCTGACCAGGAGAAGATTATTAAAACCACTGCTGGAAGAAATGAAGAAGAAAAATATTAAATATAACTGGGGTTTCCCCGCATGTTTATTGGGTTCTGGGGACGGTGTCGTGGCGAGATTGAGATTCCCGGAGGAACTAGAGGACTTTTGTAAAAAATTGGACTTGCGGGTCCCAGATCTCCCGGGATGGGGGGAGAGGGGGGGCGGGGAGGTGGGGGGGGGGTGATGGGTAGGAGAGCGGGTTTGTAGGGGGGTTCCTGTCCCCCCTCCCTGCCCCCCCAATTATTGGGGGCAGGGAGGGGGGACGGAGCACGCGTGTGGGTTTACCCTGGAGAGGAGACTCAATGATGGTAAAGTACGATAGAGCCATCAGCGAGTTAAAGGCCGATTGTGGGCCGGGGATGGGGGAGGGTGGGGGGGAGGAGGTGACGGGATGGGGGGAGGGGGGAATAGCCTATGCGGGGGAGGGGAGAGGAAGGAGATGTAGATGTAGAGGGAGGAAAAAAAGGAAGGGACAGGACTAAAAAGGGGATAATAGATGTCGGTCATAAATTTTATAACATATAATGTCAAAGGGTTGAATACCCCAAGTAAGAGGCACAAGATCTTAAAAGAGCTTAAATATTATAAAGCAGATGTAATTAGCTTACAGGAAACCCACTTTGCTCATGAAGCGAACACTAAACTATACTCCAAAGATTTCCCAGTTTGGTATTATGGCGATGCTATAACAAACAAGAGTAGAGGAGTGGCCATAGGGTTTGCAAGGAAGGTGCAGTTCAGGTTGGAGGACAGATTAGTCGATCCGGAGGGAAGGTACTTAGTATTAAAGGGGAAACTGGGAGAAATGGAGTGTACCTTAGCTAATGTATACGCTCCAAACCGAGATCCTGCAAAATATTTGGTTAACTTCCTGGGCAAATTGAGGGACTTTAAGAAAGGCACGGTGATTTTGATGGGGGACCTAAATCTCGGCATGGAACCGAGACTGGATAGTACGTCCTGTGTACAGGGGACTAGTAGGATTCAACTTAAAAGAATTAAACAAAAATTACATACATCCCAGTTAGTTGACGCGTGGCGTGCACAACACCAAAAAGAAAGAGATTATACGTTCTACTCCCCTGTGCACGGGACGTACTCCCGGATCGATTATATATATGTTGAACACAGAATGTTAGAACAGATTGAAGAGACTAGGATCGAGATAATTACTATTTCCGACCATGCGCCGGTGGGAATGAAAATGGTAATAAGGGGAGAGGAAAGGTCACCTTTTTCTTGGCGTCTGAATGAGGGTCTACTTCAGGATGAGGAGGTAGGAAAAGAGATTGAGAAAGAACTAAAACAGTACTTCGCTATAAATAATACGGAGGAGGTATCGAGGCAAAATCTATGGGAGGCCCACAAAGTTTACATTAGGGGGATCCTGATATCTCAGGGGGCCAGGAAGAAAAAAGAGAGAGCAGTCAAAATAAGAACTATAAGGGCCGGTTCACACAGCGAGGCGATGCGAGGCGACACGGCTCGCCTCGCCTCGCTCCCGCAAGTCGCCCCCGTTCTGTACAATGGAACCGTTCTGAGAGGAGCGACTCGAGTCGCTCCGACTCAGAAAAAAGGTTCCTGTACTACTTCGGGGCGACTTCGGGGGCGACTTGCATTGACTTCTATACAGAAGTCCTCTGCAAGTCGCCGCTGAGGTCCCCGCAGGTCGCGGCGAGGCAAGTCGGAGACGCCTCGCCGCGCCTCGCTGTGTGAACCGGCCCTAAGGGAGGAAATATACATAATAGGAAAACAGCACAAACAGAGTGGGAATCAAGACAGGGGGACCCTCCAAAAACTAATAGCGAAGAGGGGCGAATTGAAAAACTTAATGGAACAAGAAACCCAAAAAACCCTCAGCCAGAGAACCAGGGACAGATATTACGGGGGGAATAAACCCACCAAATACCTGGCAAGAAAGCTTCAAAAAGAAAAAACAAGGAATTATATAGAAAAGATTCAATCAGGAAAGGGAGAACTGGTCTTTAGATCAACTGAGATAGCGGAAACATTCAAAAATTATTATGAGAAAGTATACTCAGTAGGGCAATCTGAGGGGCTAGGGGGGGAAGATAAGGAAACACAAAGAAAAGAGTTCTGGGAAAAGGCCCAGTTAAACAAAATTACGGAAACAGACAGGGAGGATTTAGACAGACCCATAACAGAGGAGGAATTGAATAGGGCACTTATGGAGTCAGCTTCGGGGAAAAGCCCAGGTCCGGACGGGTTTACGGTATACTACTATAAAAAATATAAAGAAATATTAACTCCGCACCTATGTAGCTATTTGAATGGGTTGGGTATGGATTATGAGTTGAGTAAGGAGGCAGGATCTGCTACCATAACCATCATTCGGAAGGAGGGGAAGGATGAGACAAGCTGCCCTAATTACAGGCCTATCTCATTGCTCAACTCTGATACAAAGCTTTTTGCTAAGGTGTTGGCGGGAAGAATGAAGGGCCTATTGGGCACATTAATACACCCAGACCAGGTGGGCTTTATACCAGGGCGTGAAGGAAAGGACAATGGGGTGAGAACGGTGCTCCTTCTCTCCCAGAAAAACGGGGGGTGGGGCCCCAGCCTACTCTGGTCGATTGATGCCCAGAAGGCTTTCGACAGGGTGGGCTGGGGTTTTATGCTCCAGACGTTGGAAATGATGGGAGTTGGCCCCACAATGATTAAGAGGATCAGGACATTATATAGCTACCCGACCGCCAGGGTTAGGGTTAATGGTATGTTATCCGCCCCCTTCGAGTTGAAAAACGGAACGAGGCAGGGATGCCCCTTGTCGCCCATTCTGTTTGTGCTGTCCCTGGAACCACTGCTAGCCACCATCCGTAAGGATCCACAGATTAGAGGCTTCAAAATAGGAAAGGAAGAACATAAATTGGCTGCGTTTGCAGATGATATTTTATTTTACATCAGCAACCCCGGTGTTTCTTTGCCTAAATTAATGGAAGTTATAGATCAATATGGTCAACTCTCGAACTTTAAACTCAATCCAGCAAAATCAGAAATTTTGAATTTAACCACTTCCCGACCAGCGCACGACGATGTACGTCGACAGCATGGCACGGGCAGGCATATTGGCGTACATGTACGTCCAATATTCGTTGCCGCCGTGCCATCGGGAGCGCGCCGCTGGCGGCGCGCTCCCGCGCTGGTCGGGACCTCCGTGAGTCCGGTCGCGGGACCCGCGGACTCGATCGCCGCGGGCATCCCCGCGATCGTCTCACGGAGCGGCGGAATGGAGGAAATGCTGTATAAACAACATTTTCTCATTCTGCCTAGCAACTAGTGACGCTGATCTCTGCTCCATGTGATTGGAGCAGAGATCAGTGTACACTAAATGAAAGCCCAACCCCCCCACAGTTAGTAACACACCCCTAGGAACACTTAACCCCTACACTGCCACCCACAGGTTAACCCTTTCACTGCCAGTGTCATTTACACAGGAATCACTGCATTTATATAGCAGTGATTACTGTATAAATGACAATGGTCCCAAAAATGTGTCAAAAATGTCCGATGGGTCCCCGACAATGTCGCAGTCACAATAAAAATCGCAGATCGCCGCCATTACTAGTAAAAAAAAAAAAATAATAAAAAATTATTAATAAAAATGCTATAAAACTATCCCTATTTTGTAAACGCTATAACTTTTGCGCAAACCAATCAATAATCGCTTATTGCGATTTTTTTTACCAAAAATATGTAGAAGAATACGTATCGGCCTAAATTGAGGGAAAAAAATGTTTTTTTTATATATTTTTGGGGGATATTTATTATAACAAAAAGTAAAAAATAATGCGTTTTTTTCAAAATTGTCGCTCTATTTTTGTTTATAGCGCAAAAAATAAAAACCGCAGGGGTGATCAAATACCACCAAAAGAAAGCTCTATTTGTGGGAAAAAAAGGACGTCAATTTTGTTTGGGAGCCACGTCGCACGACCGCGCAATTGTCAGTTAAAGCGACGCAGTGCCGAATCGCAAAAAGTGGTCTGGTCTTTGACCAGCAAATTGGTCCGGTCTGAAAGTGGTTAAACATGGGTAAATTGGATAAAGAGGAGCTTCAAAAAAAGTATGAGTGCCCTTGGCGGGAGGGATTGAATTATCTTGGAATAAAACTGGCAACCTCCATAGAGAAAATGTATAAATTAAACTATCTCCCCCTGCTAGAGGAAATCAAGAAAGAAAGTAAAAGATTAGCCAACAGATTATTAACCTGGTTAGGACGTATCTGCACTTTAAAGATGTACAGTGGTGTGAAAAAGTGTTTGCCCCCTTCCTCATTTCCTGTTCCTTTGCATGTTTGTCACACTTAAGTGTTTCGGAACATCAAACCAATTTAAACAATAGTCAAGGACAACACAAGTAAACACAAAATGCAATTTGTAAATGAAGGTGTTTATTATTAAAGGTGAAAAAAAATCCAAACCATCATGGCCCTGTGTGAAAAAGTGATTGCCCCCCTTGTTACATACTATAACTGTGGTTGTCCACACCTCAAGTTCAATTTCTCTAGCCACACCCAGGCCTGATTATTGCCACACCTGTTCACAATCAAGGTATCACTTAAATAGGAGCTGCTTGACACAGTAAGATCCACCAGAAGATCCTTAAAAGCTACACATCATGCCAAGACCCAAAGAAATTCAGGAACAATTGAGAAAGAAAGTAATTGAGATCTATCAGTCTGGAAAGGGTTATAAAGCCATTTCCAAAGCTTTGGGAATTCAGCGAACCACAGTGAGAGCCATTATCCACAAATGGCGAAGACATGGAACAGTGGTGAACCTTCCCAGGAGTGGCCGGCCGCCCAAAATTACCCCAAGAGCGCAGCGACGACTCATCCAAGAGGTCACAAAAGACCCCACAACAACGTCCAAGGAACTGCAGGCCTCACTTGCCTCAGTTAAGGTCAGCGTTCATGCCTCCACCATCAGGAAAAGACTGGGCAAAAATGGCCTGCATGGCAGAGTTCCAAGGAGAAAACCACTGCTGAGCAAAAAGAACATCAAAGCTCGTCTCAATTTCTCCACAACACATCTTGATGATCCCCAAGACTTTTGGGACAACATTCTGTGGACCGATGAGACAAAAGTGGAACTCTTTGGAAGGTGTGTGTCCAAGTATATCTGGCGTAGAAGGAACACTGCATTTCATAAAAAGAACATTATACCAACAGTAAAATATGGTGGTGGTAGTGTGATGGTCTGGGGCTGTTTTGCTGCTTCAGGACCTGGAAGACTTGCCGTGATAAAAGGAACTATGAATTCTGCTGTCTACCAAGAGATCCTGAAGGAGAATGTCCGACCATCTGTTCGTGTACTCAAGCTGAAACGAACTTGGGTTCTGCAGCAGGACAATGATCCTAAACACACCAGCAAGTCCACCACCGAATGGCTGAAGAAGAACAAAATGAAGACTTTGGAGTGGCCTAGCCAAAGTCCTGACCTGAATCCTATTGAGATGTTGTGGTATGACCTTAAAAAGGCCGTTCATGCTCGAAAACCCTCTAATGTAACTGAATTAGGACAATTCTGCAAAGATGAGTGGGCCAAAATTCCTCCAGGACGCTGTAAAAGCCTCATTGCACGTTATCGCAAACGCTTGGTTGCAGTTGTTGCTGCTAAGGGTGGCCCAACCAGTTATTAGGTTTAGGGGGCAATCACTTTTTCACACAGGGCCATGATGGTTTGGATTTTTTTTCACCTTTAATAATAAACACCTTCATTTACAAATTGCATTTTGTGTTTACTTGTGTTGTCCTTGACTATTGTTTAAATTGGTTTGATGTTCCGAAACACTTAAGTGTAACAAACATGCAAAGGAACAGGAAATGAGGAAGGGGGCAAACACTTTTTCACACCACTGTATATTGTGCCAAAAATACTATATAAAATACAGATGATCCCCTTGGCAGTTCCAAAGTACTATTTTTCTAAGATGAAAGCCCTAATGATGGGGTTCATCTGGAATAATAAGAAACCGAGAATACCCTTCACTACATTAAAGCGAAGTAAGGAAAAAGGGGGATTAGCGGTTCCAGACATCCAGAAATACTACAAAGCTATCGTGTTGTCAAGAGTAGTGGAGTGGGTAAGGGGGAATAATAAGGAGAAAAGGTGGATAGATATAGAGAACACTTTCAGTAAAGCACAGTTGAATAAGATAGTGTGGAACCCACTAAAATATAGGACACTAGATGTAAATACAAATTTTTTAACACTAAACGCACTAAAGGTCTGGAATGGGGTATACAAGAATTTGAACGGTCAGTATAATTCACCACTTATTGAGTTATCAGAGAACGAATATTTTCCACCAGGATTAACAATTAATAGTGGGAAATGGTTAAAAAAGGGGAGGGTACGGGTAAACGACATTATAAAAAATGGGAAGATGAGGTCACTACATGAGTTAAAAGATACAGGAGAAATAGGGAAAATAGATGAGTGGAGGTATCTCCAGCTAGCCCACTTTGTAGGGAGCCTACCGCAGCCATTGAAAAAGGAAAGCGAGCTTTCTCCATTGGAGAGGCTGTGTGTAACCGACAATCCAAAGAAGATGGTCTCTAGGCTGTATGGGCTCCTGACCGAAGGGGAAGGGCTGGAGAGCCCTCCTTATATACATAAATGGGAAAGGGAATTAGGCTCACAATGTGATAAAGGTACACAGGGAAAAAATCTTCACACTTATTCATAGATCGGCAACGGATAGCTTTACTGCAGAAATGAATTATAAATGTATTTCAAGATGGTATGCCACACCAGATAAAATTCATAGATTCCAACCAAGTCAGGGGACTGCTGGCGAGGGTGTAAGGTGGCAGGGACGATGACCCACTTGTGGTGGAGTTGTCCAAAAATTAATACATACTGGAAAAAGATTTTATATTATATAAAAGAAATTACCAATATTATAATCCCGGAGGATCCGTGGATCGTTCTTTTCCATGGTACTAAAGGAGAAATTAAAAAATATCAAGAGTCACTAGTTCCGCACCTTTTGAATGCTGCAAAAAGAGTGATCCCTAAGAATTGGCAAAAAGAAGAAAGTCCACCAATCTGGGAATGGATTGATGCGGTTGAAGGAACTTACCAAATGGTTAGATGTAGGGATAGATATGATGATAAAGCCCTGACAATAGACAGTTGGCAGAAGTGGAGAGAGTTTAAAAAAACCTGGAGCTATGCTGAGCAGGTCCGAATATAAAGGGACAATGGGAGGGGGTCTGGCGGCTGGTTGCTTTTTTTTTTTTTTTTTGTGTTTCTGGTTTCTTTCTTTGGGTCGCCTTCTGTTTCTCTTTTCCACCCGCATAGGAAATAAAAGAGGGGAGGGGGGGGGGGGGTGGGGGGAAGGGGGGTAAAAAAAAAAAAAAAAAAAATGTATAGATAAATGTGTGAGGGTTGTTTGGGTCGACTACCAGGTTCAGAAGGGAATAGTTGGGCCCCTCTTTTTATATATGATTTAATAAAGACGAATGTTGGCAATGTTTGTATAAAAGGATGGGCTACAATGATGTGATGACGAGGAAAACTAAATGAACGTTAAGTTGATTAGAGCCTCGCCGATAAATTCGCTGATGTAGCAAAAAAGAAAAAAAAAAAAAAAAACGCAAGTCACATCTTCATTGGCATCTGGAATATTTAAGACAATACATTAGGGAAGAGACATGCCCCATGGGATTGAGAATTCAGGTATTCCCTACAGTAAAAGATCACTCGCCTTCTTTCAAATTGGCTTGGGAGAAAATACTTAAGCCCCGTACACACGAGAGGACTTATGTCCGACAGACTTCCAAAGGAGTTCTGCCGGAGTTCCGCCGGAGTTCCGCCGGAGTTCTGACAGACTTTTCGGCCGAACGGACTTGGCCACACACGATCACACTAAACTCGGATTCGAACGTGATGACGTATGACCTGACTCGAATAAGGAAGTTCATAGCCAGTAGCCAATAGCTGCCCTAGCGTCGGTTTTAGTCCGTGGGAGTAGCATACACACGAGCGGAGTTTTCGAAGGGGACCGGGTCCGGCGAAGTTCCTTTGGGAAAATTTGAAGCATGCTTCATTTCTAAAGTCCGTCAGACTTTGGCGAATCAAAAGTCCGTTGCAGCCCACACACGATCGGATAGTCTGACGGACTCGGTCCTTCGGACTTTGGATGTTGAAAAGTCCGCTCGTGTGTACGGGGCATTACTCGTTGCAGTGTAGAATTAATATAGACACTAATTACACAATACACTTTGGATATGACCACTTTAGATAGCGAAATAAACAGATTGAACATACAATCTAAACATCTCCTTGACATACCTGCTTTCAGTACCCAATGGACCAATACTCTGGAAAGTTTGGAACAAATGAATAAGGAAATCATTACCTACAAGCAGACTAAATTTGTGAAAGATAAGCTGGCCTTCTCTGAAGGCTTTGCTTATAAATGGACTGGTTGATTCAAGGACAGACAAATAGCCCCACAGGGCACACCTAAAGCTAGTGTAACTCCTTACCATAGTGAATCTGATTCCTCATTATCATCATCCATGCCACACTCAATGGATCCACGTATTATGGATTCTTCTAAATTCTTCTCGAAAACGCAACCGACATAGCGGTGGTATATCTCCCGCAGCCCCCAGTAAAGGCAAAAGGACCTCAACAAAACATAAAATGGCACCTGGTAAAACGGACTCATCCCCCCCCCCATCCAACCAATTAGCTGTCACACCGAGCACTTCAACGTTACACAATGTGATCCCAAAAGCCTTGGGATCCATTTCGAACCAAGCTAAGAAATCCCCATTAGACAGTGATTTTTTTTTAGACCTAACACTATCGGACCCCAAGAGACAACAACAAACCAAATTAGACACATTTGTTCGGAAACAACCTCCACTCCCCTGACCAGCACATCCAGTCAACCAATTTAAACATTATCAATCTAGCACAATGTCCCCTTTCATCTGATGAGTCACAAGTTCTACAACTTGGGTTGGGCTTTTGCCCGCTGAAACCCATCAATGTTACTGAAACCATCAAGGATCTATATCTCTTTTCGAGAAACTTGACCTTTAAATATATATTTGATGCCAAACAACAAAACACAAATTTGGAACGTGAGCTAGTTGATCGAACCAGACATTTCACTATGGAGGAATTTCTGGCCCTCCGTGACCTCCTCCTCCTCTATGATGAGGGGGCCACGGATGAATCTATTGCTGATGGGGAGACCACAGGGGCCTCCATGCCTCAGGACACTGTTATACCTGGGGTTATGCAGGCCCCCAGCTCTGGCAAATTCAAACTTAGATCTCAAAAATTTCCAGACCTGATGACCTGTCCAGCGATTTGGGCGTTTCTTCATCCATGCATTAGAGATCTTAAAAACACAAACTGGCATACATATATGCCAAACCTAACTATCAATCAACAAAAAGCCCTAAAAAAACTTACAAACATATAAACACATTGTCATAAAACTATCGGATAAGGGTGGAAACATCGTAGTGATGTCACACCCCCATTACCATGACATGTGTCATGATATTCTCAAAAATGCAACTTGCTACCAACGGATTTCCCCCGCGGATGTGTTTGGTTTTGTCAATGAATTCCAACAATTGTGTACTCAGGCTTATTTGCAGGACTTGATCGACAAAGAAACCTTCCAATTTTTGGTCCCGAAACACCCTCGAACCCCAACATTTTACACTCTACCCAAAACACATAAACATCTAACGAAACCGCCAGGTAGACCCATTGTTTCGGGCATTGGCTCGCTTACAGATAATGCGAGCAAATTCGTAGATAGTTTTCTGTTGTCACATGTATCTGGCCTTCCGTCACGTCATTCGGGATACTGCTGATCTCCTTAGACATATTGAGGGCATTGTGGTTCCTCCCGACTCCCTTCTCGTGGCTCTTGATGTGGAGGCGCTTTATTCGAGCATCCCGCACGAGAGGGGGGGTTGGGATGACCAGAATGTTTTTAATGGAGCAGGAGGCAAAGTCATGGCCCCTTAATGAAATATTCTCAAACTATTGAAATTCATTCTTACTCGAAATTTCTTTTTATTTAAAGATCAATACTGTCTACAAATACAAGGTGTTGCCATGGGCACCTCCTGTGCTCCTTCGTATGCAAACCTTTATTTAGGTGCTTGGGAACGCTATATCTTTTCGGATGATCTATTCCAACCATCTATGCACCACATTCTATGCTGGTTCAGATTTATAGATGACCTGTTCATAGTTTGGACAGGCTCCAACATCCAGTTAGCTGAATTTGTTGAGGTGATCAATCATAATGATTTGAATTTACAATTTACGGTATCTTCAAATCAGAGAGATCCCCTTTCTAGATCTACTTATCCACAAAAATCTGGACGGCTCCCTGGACACTGATTTATACCGAAAACCTACAGCGGGTAACACTTTGTTACATGCTTCCAGTGCTCATCCTAAATCTCTTGTACAGAGTATCCCGTTTCCGCACAGTATTTGCGACTTTGTCGCAATTGCACACGGGATGATGATTTTTTTTGTCCAGACAGGAGCCCTCCGGCAGCGTTTACTAACAAGAGGGTACTCCCAAACTAATCTAAGAAAGGCCTTCAATAAGGCCATGAATCGGACAAGGGTGTCCCTTCTATACCCAGACCAAAAAAGGCCAAGGGTGGAGACAACCAACTTATCACACAATATTCACCTCATCATAATTCTTTGAGAGCTAGATTGGCATTTACTTACAGTGCCTTGTGAAAGTATTCGGCCCCCTTGAACTTTTCAACTTTCAAACATAAAGATATAACATTTTAATTTTTTGTGAAGAATCACCAACAAGTGGGACACAATTGTGAAGTGGAACGAAATCTATTGGATATTTTAAACTTTTTTAGCAAATAAAAAACTGAAAAGTGGTGTGTGCAAAATTATTCGGCCCCTTTACTTTCAGTGCAGCAAACTCACTCCAGAAGTTCAGTGAGGATCTCTGAATGATCCAATGTTGTCCTAAATGACTGATGGTGATAAATAGAATCCACCTGTGTGTAATCAAGTCTCTGTATAAATGCCCCTGCTCTGTGATAGTCTCAGGGTTCTGTTGAAAGCGCAGAGAGCATCATGAAGACCAAGGAACACACCAGGCAGGTCCATAATACTGTTGTGGAGTTAAAAGCCTGGTTTGGATACAAAAAGTTTTCCCAAGCTTTAAACATCCCAAGGAGCACTGTGCAAGCGATCATTTTAAAAATGGAAGGAGTATCAGACCACTGCAAATCTACCAAGACCTGGCCGTCCCTCTAAACTTTCAGCTCAGACAAGGAGAAGACTGATCAGAGATGCAGCCAAGAGGCCCATGATCACTCTGGATGAACTGCAGAGAACTACAGCTGAGGTGGGAGAGTCTGTCCATAGGACAACAATCAGTCGTACACTGCACAAATCTGGCCTTTATGGAAGAGTGGCAAGAAGAAATCCATTTCTCAAAGATATCCATAAAAAGTCTCGTCTAAAGTTTTGCCACAAGTCACCTGGGAGACACACCAAACATGTGGAAGAAGGTGCTCTGGTCAGATGAAACCAAAATCCAACTTTTTGCCCACAATGCAAAACGATATGTTTGGCGTAAAAAAGCAACACAGCTCATCACCCTCAACACACCATCCCCACTGTCACACATGGTGGTGGCAGCATCATGGTTTGGGCCTGCTTTTCTTCAGCAGGGACAAGGAAGATGGTTAAAATTGAGGGGAAGATGGATGCCGCCAAATACAGGACCATTCTGGATGAAAACCTGTTGGAGTCTGCAAAAGACCTGAAACTGGGATGGAGATTTATCTTCCAACAAGACAATGATCCCAAACATACAGCAAAATCTACAAAGGAATGGTTCACAAATAAACGTATCCAGGTGTTAGAATGGCCAAGTCAAAGTCCAGACCTGAATCCAATCGAGAATCTGTGGAAAGAGCTGAAAACTGCTGTTCACAAACGCTCTCCATCCAACCTCACTGAGCTCCAGCTGTTTTGCAAGGAAGAATGGGCAAGAATTTCAGTCTCTCGATGTGCAAAACTGATAGAGACACCCCAAGCGACTTGCAGCTGTAATCACAGCAAAAGGTGGCTCTACAAAGTATTAACGCAAGGGGGCCGAATCATTTTGCAGGCCCCACTTTTCATTTTTTTATTAGTTAAAAAAGTTTCAAAAATCCAATAGATTTCGTTCCACTTCACAATTGTGTCCCACTTGTTGGTGATTCTTCACAAAAAATAAAAATTTTATATCTTTATGTTTGAAGCCTGAAATGTGGCAAAAGGTTGAAAAGTTCAAGGGGGCCGAATACTTTCACAAGGCACTGTATATATATGTATATATAAAACATACTGTATATGAACAACATAGCCCCAGTGCACAACATATACAATTACATAAACATCAACACATCACCATAAAACCACATCTAGATGTCCATAGATATCCCTTAGCAACCGGTACAGCCCATAGCAACCAAGCAGACGCCATATTAAGAGCAGAAAAACACACATCATCCCCATAGTATATACCAGACTGAATGTACAATACAGATATATGATGATCATATTCCCCACAGAGAAATATAAAAAAAAATAGATGTAAATTCAAATTCACTTTTTTTTTGTGGTAAATATGATTATTATGAGGCCCTGTGTGGTGAACACCCTAAAACAAATATTAATATACGCAGGACCCCATCATATGTCCTCTTATCCATGTTACTCCTTGGATCTGAAAACTATAGGAAAAGTTTTTTTTTCTTATTTTTTTGTATAGATCGAAATAAATAAATAAATATAAAACACATATGAACAAAATGGCCGCTGTGTACTATAATCACAGAGACACCAACCCCTCACCATACAATCACCTCTTCATATCCATGGATGTGGATTCAATGCAGAGTCCGCAGTGTAATATATACAGTATCAGACATCTCGATTCTCCCGCATTTCTGCGGCGGATCCCACACACTTGCAACCGTCTCCCGGGAATGATCGGTGTAGCGGGGAACAGCTATGAAGACCGACTATGTCCCCGGAGATGTCTCTGCAAACAGCTTATGCTTCTAGCATCCCCATCAACACTAAACAATCTGTCCTTGTAATTAAGGCTCCGGCTGGCGGCCATATTTTGGTGGACAAAATTGCATTGATTTTAATGGGAGAATTCTCAAACGCTAGAGAACAAACGGATTTCTTGTGTTGAGTCTCCTTACAGCATAGGACAAAAAAACTTAAAATAAAATATGTATGTATAATAAATATATATATATATATATATATATATATATATATATATACACACACACACATACACATTGTTTATTTGTTGTTTTTTACTTTATTTCAGAGCAGATATATAGAATATATAGATAGATAGATAGATAGATAGATAGATAGATAGATAGATAGATAGATATATGCTGCTTTGAAGTAACAAAAATGAATAATTGTATATGCTGACATCTCACCAAAGCCCCTCAAAAATATAAAAAACAAAAAATTGTTAAGAAAAATTAAAAAGTGTAAAAAAACTAAAAAAAATACTGACACCAATGTCCCCTGCCCCACCAACTCTGTCCACTGCCCCAACCCCCACCCCCCAAAAATAATGGGGAAAAAAAATAAGAAACAAATTAAATTGTAAAAAAATCAATTAATACAAATAAAAGAAGATATTGACACCGTCCACTGCCACTGAAGCGCCACCTCCCTGAAATTAGATATTATATATATAGTGTTGTCAATTTACGCAGCGCTTTACATACTGTACATTCACATCAGTCCCTGTCCTCAAGGAGCTTACAACCCAAGGTCCCTAACTCACATTCATACATACTAGGGCCAATTTGGACAGGATATTGGACATATGCACAACATAGCCCCAGTGTACAACATATACAATTACAGAATTACAGAGACATCAACACATCAGCCCATAGCAACCAGACAGATTCCATAGCAGCAGCAGAAAAACACAAGTCACCCCCATAGTATATATAACAGACTGAATGTAGAATATATAATATATATATACACATGTTATATAATGATCATATTCCCCACAGAGAAGAAAAAAAAAATCTATGTAAAGTCACATTTTTCTTGGTAAATATGCTTATTGTGGTGGACACCGTAAAAAAAAAAAAAAAAAAAAAAAGTGAATAAGATACACAGGACCACATCATATGTCCTCTTATCCTCTGATCCAGTTTGCTTGTCATTAAATCCCAACCTTGCATCTGAAAACTAACACAGGTCACTATAGGGGAAAGAAAAGTTTTTCTTATCTTTGTCTATAAATGTCAATATATATTATATATATATATATATATATATATATATATATATATATATATATATATATATATATATATATATATATATATAAAACACATAAGACAACATAGCCCCAGTATACAACATATACAATTACAGAATTACAGAGACATCAACACATCACCATAAAACCACATCTAGCTGTCCATAGATAGTCCTTAGCAACCGGTACAGCCCATAGCAACCAGACTGATTCCATAGCAACCGCAGAAAAACACAAGTCACCCCCATAGTATATATCAAATTTATGTAAAAGATTTGTATAGATGGGGTTTGATCAAAAAATAAAATGGTACCACATCCCAAACAGTAAATATTTAAAGATATAGGGCAGAAACCAACAGGGGACTGGAGGGTAACCAACCCCCGAGACTTTTAAGACGGTACCCAATGTCACAAACAGAGAATAAAATCAATATACGGTACAAAAGGTAAACCGCGCTACTCAAACAACAAAAGAAAGCAACCTATAAGCAGCAACCCTAATCGTAATACTCCGATATCAAACTAAATAGGTGAACAAAATGAGCTGCGCTAAAAACAATGAAACTAGAAAATAATCAATTTGATTATTTTCTAGTTTCATTGTTTTTAGCGCAGCTCATTTTGTTCACCTATTTAATAAAATCAATATAGTTTTATTGAAAATACAAATATATAAAAAACATTTCCAGAAAAGGAAAAAATTTATAATTATACGTAGCAAGTCTTAACATACAAGAACTGGTGCAGAATCATACGGAACTACACGTTACCGAATTTGTACATTATATATGCTGCATTTTTCTCTCTACATGTTTCGCTCTTCTGAGCTTCTTCAGGAAATTGCAGTGTGTACAGTTATACAGAAAAACTGAAAAATATACAAAAATAATCAATAAATGTATTTGTTAAATGCATCCCAAAAATTTGAAACACATATAAGTCTATTCCACTAAAGTATCTGCTCTAACCTCAGTTGATCAAGGCAGATACATTCCTTATCAAATTAAATTTGCAAACAAGGACATTATTACAAAGTAACAAGAAATAGATACAAATTAATAAATCCTAGGATTATATATACATCAACTTTAACATTGTGAACAAAATTGGATAGTTGCAAAACTATCCAATTTGAGACTTCAATTAAGTTTTCAAAAATGGCCGCCTTACCCATTGAGTCATTGAATTCATACTTTTCAGAGAATTAATTAAATCAAATGTTGATAAGTGAAGAAAGTCACAGTATGAAAATAGAGTATAATGAGAACGCCATTGAGGAGCCTCGATGTTCCCCGGCAGTCTGTAGAGGCACGAGAAATAAAATAGAATAGATATAAATCTATAAGTTTAGAACTGAGGAGAGGCAAGTAATGGTCAGATAGGAACGTACCTGAGAAATGTCTAAGAACTAAATGTATTAAAGCCAATTTACAGAGTGTAGAGGACAAAATGTCTCAAAGTCGCCAGAATATTGTCAGATGTAATTGAAAATTGAATGCCTTAACAGAGAAGGTTCACCGGCAAGGGTTTAAGACAGAAAATAATTCCTCCTCAACAAGTTGCCATCAATCAATTTGGGACCAGAGAAAAGTTCCCCAGCAAGTGCTAAGCAAAGTTTTCCAAGTCCCAGAGAGCTCACCATATAAATAGTAGCCCATGAAGTTTATCTAAGAATTTCCAAGCTCTTACCTTTCTCAAAGGTGTGTAAAATAGATTTGAATCTTTCCTTCCAATTGTATCAGAGTGTCAGGGAGATCCTTCTCCATCAATTGCCAAAACGGCAATGACAGAGAGGGTGTTTTAACTCGTGGCTCCAGCCCGGCGGCGTCTGACGTCACCGCCGGGCTGCGGGCGTGTCTCTAAAGAGGACTTCCTTACTAAGCGAGATTGTGTCGTTGCGCATGCGCGGAGGACGTGATTTGCGTCACTGCGACGCATCGGCCATTTTTGAAAATGGCCAGCGTAAGGGCATTGCCCACCTCTGTCTGTGTGCGCTTGCGCGAACGACGGAGAAGACGTCCTTCACACGCAGGCGACCATGATGGAGAATGGCAATGTGCCCATTAGTATAATAGACAGGAATCAGGCTAAACAGCAAGGGAAAGGAATGACAGAATAATACTGCCAACCTCCGGAAATTCCCAGGCTCCAAAAGATAACAAAAGGGGAAGTGGCAAGCGGGCAAATAAATCCTCTAATTTCGAATAGGGGCAAGCTGGCGGAACTTATAATTGGCTAAACAAGCTATAAGCCAGAAAATAAAAATAAGTTTTGATGCGCTAAAAGCATAAAAAGGTAATAAACAAAGAAAAAATAGCAGCTAACACAAATATTGCTGGAAACAATATAAAGACAAATATAAATTATGATATAGCGCTTTAAATAATAATAAATGTAAAGTTCAAATTATTAATGAACGGTTTCCAGGAAAGTGATCTAATCGAAATGGTTGTCTTTAAATTTATACGAGGAACAAAGGGAACCACCACCAACACCCGATATTACTGACTCTTACCGTCAGTCTGCAAATCAAACGCATGTAAGATTAAATCATAGAAGATCACATCTCCCGACTTCTCTTTATCACCACGTGATTGATCCACTTAAAAGGAACCGTCCAAAGGCCGTCATGCCCCTGAAGAAGCACGTTTGTGACGAAACGTCGGGCGAATGAGAGACTTGTGACACTAGATGGAGCACGGGAGTGGTTTCTATCCTCATTGTTGAATGCTGCTAAATACTATTCAATGCTGTTTTTACCTCATCTGAAATAACGCTTTTTGAGGAACTCTTGGCAAGCGGAGTTTTAAGTGAGGAGGAAAAGGATTTTCCCTTATGGCCTTAAGCTATAAGCCAATCTTGCCCCGGGGCGCCCGTACAGACTGACTTGAAGGGGAAACAGAGAAATTCCTCATGGCGGTTCCAAAAATAGATCATCATTATTTCAATATTAATATAGAATAGAAACAATATATATATATTTTTTAAAACATTAGTATATGTAAATTAGATCCATAAAAAGAATTAAAGGCATAGTAACAACCAATAGGGCAGCGTGGCACAGATAAAGTAAAACAAAATAAGAACAAAAATAAAACACACTGCAAAAACACACAAAAAAAAAACACTAAATTCCAGAGTCGTGGCTCACTCTAGAGAAAAGGTTTAAAGCTGAACGCATCACTCAAACCTGGGGACCGAGTGGCTCCCAGGTTGAATATCCACCTGGTCTCACGTTGCAAAAGAGTACGGTTGTAGTCACCCCCCCTTTCTCCCGGGGGAACATGCTCTAGTGGAAAAAAATGCATGAAATTGTCATTGAAGTGGTGATACAAACCAAAGTGTCGACTAATTGGAGTTTCCATATTCTTCCCCCGTACCAGGGACACATGGTCCCTAATACGGTGGAAAAAGGGACACTTGGTTTTGCCTATGTAAAAGGCACCACATTGGCATACCATAATATATACTATGCCAATGGATAGACAAGTGATTGTAAATTTAGGTTTGAACAGGTGACCATTAGGCAATAACATAGATTCAGAAACGTGTAAGTACCTACAAAAGCCACAATTCCGCACATCCCTTCCGCTTCTTTCCCACTGTCGGGGAGGGGGTGAAGTGACTCTGAACTAAGGAATCCTTCAGAGAACGTGACCTTCTGTAGGTAACTCCCGGAAAATCCGGAAGGTGTTTGGATAGTGCCGGATCTCCTTTCAAGAGATACCAATATCTCTGAAGGATCCCCTTTACTTGTGAGTGTTGTTCATTAAATGTGGTTATGAATCTGACTCCAGGGGCTGTTCTAGGTGGTCTATGACCATGTATTAGAACAGCCCTGTCTTGTTTCCTAGCTTGAGAATATGCCCTTTTCAGGCATTTGTTACTGTAACCCCTTTGGCGTAGGTGCAATTTCAACTTCCTAGCCTCCAGAGCAAAATCTTCTTGACTACTGCAGTTACGTCTAAGACGGAGATATTGCCCAAAAGGAATGCTCGATATCAGAGGGGACGGGTGCGAACTCGATGCATGTAGTAGCGAGTTGTCCGCTGTGGTTTTACGGTGGAGGGTGGATTGGATTTCACCACCCAAATCAACAAAAATTTGTACATCCAAAAAAGTTAATCTGGAGAGGCTTTTTTCCATGGTGAACCTCAAATTGAAGGAATTATCCCCCAAGAGATCCACAAAGGTGGCTAAATCTGTCTCATTGCCTGTCCAAATGAAAAAAATGTCATCAATGAATCTCCGCCACATTGGAATTAAATCAAAAAATCTTTGAAGATTCTCCTGTCGAAAGATTTGACGCTCCCATCCCCCCAGGTACAGGTTGGCGTATGAGGGGGCACACTTGGTCCCCATAGCCACACCCTGCACCTGGAGGTAATGGGAGCGCCCAAACATAAAAATGTTGTTGGTAAGAATGAATCGTAAGAGATCCAGGATGAACATCATGTAGTTGGGTGGGATCCCGCCATCCTCCACAATGAAGCTCTCAACAACCCGAACCCCCAAATCATGAGGGATCGAGTTGTATAAAGCCTCTACATCCAGAGTCACTAACCAAGTCCCCCCTGATATCGAGACTCCATCCAGGGCCCGCAACAGGTCAGAGGTGTCACGTAAGTAAGACGTTAGGCCCTCAACATAGGGGCGTAGAAAGTCATCTACCAGGGCGCTGGCATGCTCAGTCAGGCAGCCTCTCCCCGAGATGATACGGCGGCCAGGTGGTTTTAGGGGGTGTTTGTGCACCTTTGGTAAGGCATACATGGTAGGGGTTTTGGGGTTTTGAACATTTAGATATTCCCAAGTTTTTTTCCTAATCAGTCCTTGTCTATAACCTGATTCAATTAACTTGCCAAATTGGGCATTAACATGTCCAATGTGGCTTGCTGGAATTTTACGATACCATTGTTTGTTATTAAGCAAATCTAGAACCATTTCCTCATATTGTGTGACATCCATTATAACAAGGTTACCCCCTTTATCGGCTGGTTTGATCATAATGGCCGTGTTAGATTTCAACAGAGAGAGCGCCTTCCTTTGTTGTCGGGTCAAGTTTGATTGTTTTTGTCTCACCCATTTAGTTTTGATAATTTCCTTTGTGACCTGTTGCACTAATGCCCATATGTTGGGATTGTTTTGAAGAACTGGAAATTTAGTTGATTTAGATTTATACTCTTTCGCTAAATATGAGATACAGGGCATCTCAAATTGATTGGCCTCGAGAGAGCCTAGATCTTTATCAGAGGACAGTATTGATGCCTCTTCAAGATCTATTTCATCAATCCTTCCTTCATCCCAAAGCTCCATTAGTTCCTCAATAGCTTTCACCTCTGAGAGGCTCAGTCCCTTCAGGGGTACACTAGCCTGCTGTAAATCTTGCACAGGAGTTTGTGATTTATTAAAAATTGCTTTGAACATTAGTTTCCGAGCAAACAGATAAGTGTCCTTCACCAATTCAAAAGTGTCAATGGGTTGTGTAGGACAAAAGGAGAGGCCCAATTTTAGTACAGATATTTGGGCTTCCGTGAGTAAACTAGAAGATAAATTAATTATTTCAAGAGGGTTTTGATCTGCCTCGAAGGATTCGTGACCTGATCCGGTACTTTGGGAACAGGTTGGCTGAAAATGGGGGCCGTGCGAAATCCCGACTCAGAGGCAGCCGCGGCCCGCCCCTCATTTTGTTGAGGCGAGGCCGCGGGTGTCTGTGAGTCGGGCACAGCATTGTGCAAAGTGAGTGAAGAAGAAGTGACAGATTTTACCGAAGAGGCTACTTTTGCCGCTGATGCTCTAGTGTGAATGGGAGTGCTTAATGTATGAGGAGTTGATTTAGATTTAAATCCTCCTTCATTACCATTAGTGCGCTTAGTGTGACGCGTTTTCTTACCCAATGCAGTGGTGGCCGTGGTCTGTGAAAGAGAAGAGGAAATAGATGAGTGAGAAGATGAGTGGCGCTTCCTGAAGACGTTAACAACGAAACGTACGTTGGAGCGGCACTTGGTCACGCTATTCAACGCCATTTCCGGCCCTCTGGTTTGTCGGTCTGTAGGCCTGGAACGCACGCCAATATCGAATGCGGAAGAATTCTTCCTTGAGTTGGAGAGCGATTTTTTTTTGGTCAGAGCGAGCAGTCCCGGTGCCAGGCTAGGCACTTAACCATGTAAGGAGCCTTTTGGCTGTCTGTTTTTTTTACTTATTTTTTATTAAAGTCAGTATTATGCTATGGATTTTTTTGTATTTTTTCACATTTGCCGCTTGAGTCTGTGAAGAGAGACACACCATCTAACATCATCTGCATTGGTATCCATATGAGCAGGCATTATCCTGTACAAGCGTTGTTTGACTTACTTTTTAATTAAAGTGGTCAAACGGATCTGGTAAGCAGTTTGGACTTGTATTATCACTACTGGTGTAGTTCTACGTTCATGGTGGAGGGAGTCGCAAGTTTTCTTCCGAGTTGTTGCTAACCGCTGCTATATCACGATTATTATTTGTTTTTCACCTTCCGGTTCGACAAAATTCATTCTTTGTAGAGACACTTTATTGGGACTTTACATTGTCAATTATTATTATTATTATGCATGGTGGTTCACTGATGTCCACCATTTTTCTAGTATAATCATTCCTATGATGTGTATATTTTTCACTTTGGTGATCTTCACATTATTTTCAGCACTTTCTTTTCCAGCCATTTTTATTCAGTGATTTAGGAAGAGAAATATATGCATTTTGTTAGTGGTTTAGATTAATATTCTTTACAGAGCGCCATTAATCATTGGTATCACTCTATAGGTGTTTGTTTCACTTTTCTAGGAAGCTGCTCTTTTGTGTATATATTTTTTATTATTATTTTTTTGTTCACATGGCGTGGAATTTGAGTAGTTGAATTGCAACTGCCTCGTTCACTTTACCAAAATCACAGCCTGGAGCCAGGAGGCTGCTGCTGCTGTTAAATAAGCAGCTGTCAGCCCTAAGGGTCCGTTCACACAGGGGCAACTCAGGATCAGACTTCAAGTCGCCCCAAGTCGCCTCAGGTCGGACAACATGTAGAAATCAATGTAAGTGAATGAGAGCCATCTTAATGCACACTACTGAAGTCGTTCCGACTTCAGAAAAGGTTCCTGTACTACTTCTATCCGACTTCTAGGCGACCTGTACCCATTGAATTCAATGCAAGTTGCCTCCAAGTCGGATCACAGTTCATACCGAGGTGACTTTACAGGAAGTAGAAAGGAAAATTAAAGTAATTTACATACAGCCAGCCCCCTCCTTCTCAAACACAGCCAGCCCCTTCCTTCTCCAACACAGAGTTCCTTCCATTTTGGACGTGTGCTCTGTTATATCTGTGTTCAGTAAAAAAAAAAAGTTTTGGAAAATGTCAAACAGAGCCAGGGATACTAATACCCGGGAGGTGGTGGATAATGAGGCATTGATAAGGTACATTAGGGCTAGAAAATGCCTGTACCACAAGCAAGACCCGAGTTACAAGGATCATCTAAAGAGGGACCATGCCTGGCTGGAAATCTGTCGGCTATCCTTCCCAGATTGGTATCTATTGTCAGAGACCGACCGCAGTGACAAATGTAAGTTAAACATTTTTATATTTATCTCTGTTATCTTTGACTTGGCATGATGTTTGTAGTTCCATATTTATCCGTGCAGAATAGGTACCTGCCAGAAGTTGTGTATTGTCCACTTGCCACGACTCCTGCCACAATTTGCGTATTGTCCACTTGCCACGACTCCTGCCACAAGTTGCGAATTGTCCACTTGCCACAACACCTGCCAGGATTGCCACTTGACCCGCCACTTGAGCCACGTGACTGGCCACAAGTTATGGATTGTTCACCTGCTACGTCACTGTCCACACCACTTGCCACAAGTTGCTTGTTCAAATCTAGCAAATTCCAATTATACTTCAGATAACAGCAATGCTAGTGGTGTATTGATTGGATCAAGGGATCATTAATTAGGGTATATAAATGGTCTATGAATCATTGCAAGCAATTACAATTGTTTCAAATATTTTTTAATAGTTTATCATCATTTCTAATTAACAATATAACCATAGCCAAAGTAATTCTTACAAAATTTTAAGGCCAACATTTACATTAAGACATCAACAACAATAGAGCATAACATATCATGAAATAATTGGAAAATCAATACCTGCAGGCTATAGAGAACTATACAGAAAAAATACCTGAATAAATTGGATATTATTTGAAAGAACTTAATAGCAATAAAGTTAGGAAATGGCGTCCATTTGCCATTCTATTTCACCAGCCGGTGAAACAAAGTACGAAGTAAATTGATTGCGCACAGTGGCACCGTCACTGGATCCCCTCGTAGCAGTGAGGTGTGCACTTTCCATGTTGTGCAAGAGTGAATCCTCAAAACAATAACCGTCACGTATCCTAATATAATTGTGCAGCACGCATGCTGCTTTAACAGCAGTAATTGCATTTTCTATGTGTAAGGCTATCGGTGTATGTAAAAAACGCCATTTATTGGCAAGAATTCCAAAACTGCACTCAACCACCCTTCTTGCCCTTGTTAATCGACAATTGAAAACCCTCTTCTCAGTAGTCAGGTTGCTATTAGAATATGGCCTCATAATGTGTTCTCCCAAGGCAAAAGCCTCATCCGCAACAAACACATAGGGTAGCGGGGGTTCAGTTGTGCCAGGAAGAGGACAGTTTTCAGGAGGATCGAGTTGATCCTCTCGTAGCCTTTGACCGAAGAAGGAATTTGCAAAAATACGTGCATCGCAGGTACTTCCGTAGGATCCTATATCTATGTAGGTGAAACAGTAATTTGAATCAGCCACGGCAAACAGTACAAAGGAGCAATATTTTTTATAATTAAAGAACATACTTCCACTACCAATAGGCTTAATGACACGCACGTGCTTCCCATCTATAGCTCCGATACAATTGGGGAAATGGCACCGACTCAAATACAGATTAGCAATATCCCGCCAATTCTCTTGTGTAGGTCTCTTCATATCTATGTTGTTCAGAACGTCCCATAAAATTTGGCAGGTTTCACGGATGATATAGCTGATTGTTGACTTGCCCACCATGAACTCGAAATGAAGGTTTACTATAGAGTGACCGGTTGCCAGGTATCTGAAAGAAAAAATACATAAATGATTATGTTTCTGTTTATATTTTGCAGTGTCCATTTTACAAACAAGATGGAAGGGTTTGAGGGACTGCTTCAAACGCCACCTCCGAAGACTGCATGAAGGCAGAAGTGGCTCTGGAACTAAGCATTTTGTACCATACGTACATGCAGAGGAGCTGCAGTTCCTGTTACCTTTCATGGAACTAAGAATAACGTTCTATATAGAAAGGTGTGCTAAAATTTGTATTATATGTTTACTGCAGAACACAGTCAAGTTGTGGTAATGGACAGCGGGCAGGTGGAGAGGCAGCATGTGCAGCAAGAGCATCTCACTGTACGGCAGCACATCAGCCACTTGAGGCAGCTGAAGAGGATACCAACATTTTCACGCCTTCTCCCCAGCTTGAGCTGCAAGACGTCCAGCTGTCACAAATTGCCCTGCCAGATGTGGAGCAGCCCCAGGTGGAGCAACCACCAACACAAAGGCCTCCCTCGCAAAGATCCAGCCGGCCTATAGGGGGAAGGGCAGCCCAAACGATGGATCGGTTCGCCACTCTGACGGAGAAAATGGATAGAAAATTGGATGCCCTTGAGAATGAGGAGAGCGGTTTTGGAGTGATGGTGGCCAGAATGCTTAAAAGAGTACCCGAGGACCGAAAAAACGTGGTCTAAAAAGAAAGCATGGACATCTTGGAGGCGAACATCCAAAGTGAGACTGGCAGCAACCGAAGACGAATTTTGGAAAACACACCATGCCCATCAGGCCCTTATTATGAGGTTCCCAACCCTCCATCACCCCGTACCCACCCCTACTACCCCCCTCGCTTCCGTCCATACACGGATGAGTATGGCAATGCTGTAAATTCTACTAATGCCCCGATCCCCTAACACTCCTTTTTGAAGAGAACAACACTATGGATCTGATAGTCCAATTGGATCTTGAATCCCTTTTGGACGAAACAAGTACTAAGGGACATTTCTAAACTTCGTTACAGGAGATCAAATCCTGACAACCTAAATAACGAAGAATACAAAGCTGTCCAATCATTATGCAACAACACTAATATCACTGTGAAACCCTCGACAAAGGGGGTAACATAGTCATAATGGACAATGCTAATTATGTTAATATGTGTCAAGACATCTTAGACAACCCTGATTGGTATAAGATTATACAAAGTAAGCTATTACTATCTTATCATCAACAATTCTATGAGTTTATTGAAACAGCTTTGGAAATAGGCAGTATCACCAGAGACCAATACGTGTTTGTCAACACCAAATTTCCGAGAGGCTACTTTCTACTGCCTTCCAAAAATCCATAAAAACCAATCTCACCCACCAGGTCGATCTATCGTTTCTGGAAGGGGTGGGCTAACAGAGAATCTTAGTAAACTAATTGATTCTCTCTTGCAACCCCTTGTGGTGAATATGCCGTCCTTTATAAAGGACACAATACATTTGTTACAGATCCTGGACAATATGACCCTATCAGCCAATGCCCTGTTGGTAGCAATCGACGTAGAGGCTCTCTACAGTTCGATACCACACACCAAGGGAATTGCAACCATACGAAATATACTTCAACAGAGTAGCATACACGACCAGTCATTGAGCGAATTTATTGCCCAGGGTCTGGAGTTTATCTTACACGATAATTGTTTCACCTTCAACAACTCCCACTACCTCCAGATACAGGGCGTGGCCATGGGCACCTGCTGTGCCCCGGCCTATGCTAACCTGTATCTGGGGGAGTGGGAGAAGTCGCTCCTATGCGACGAGAGCCTCCTTGAATTTTCACGCCATATCTCTTTATGGCGGCGTTATATCGATGACGTTCTCGTCGTCTGGGAGGGGACGGAGGACTTATTACTAAAATTTCTGTCACGTATCAATGTGAATGACTACAATCTAAAATTCACTATGATCTATGATTTTTTTCCAAATTACATTCTTGGATGTATCAATTGGACGCTCTTCTACCAATCAAATCTTTACCACCCTTCATCGTAAAAATACTGCAGGTAACACTGTTTTACATGCAGACAGCTTTCATCCAACTAACTTAAAACGATCCATCCCATATGGACAATATCTGCGTTTACGCAGAAATTGTTCGAATGATGTCCTCTTTCGCGAAGAGGGCGGGCCAAATTACAAAAGAGACTTTTAGCGCGTGGATACAGCCGGTCTTGTTTGCGGAAAGCATACAATAAGACGGCAATACAATCCCGCCACAATTTGTTACTTCCAAAGGAGGCGAAGGCAGGTTCTGGTTCTCATATAACCAGGATCATCCTTCGATTCTCCAAACATGTAAATATCCGTAACATTATTCAGAAACACTGGTCAATCCTAAAGGATGACCAAAAAATTGGAAATCTCATCTCAGCACATCCTTCAATCACCTATAGACGAGCTACTTCTTTACATGACAAATTAGTTCAAAGCGAATACCAGGATGAGATGAAACGAACTAGACATTGTTCAGTTTTGGGATCTTTCCCGTGTGGTCACTGTTCTTCCTGTAAATACATCAGACGAGATGAGTCTTTTCGCCTACCCAACGGTGGAACATTCCACCCTGCCCACTTCGCTAACTGCCAAACGCGGGGGGTCGTATACTTTATGGAGTGTGCATGCGGGGCGTTCTACGTTGGGAAGACGAAACTAGAATTCCATATAAGAATAGCGAAACACATCTACAGTATGGAAATTGGGAACTACTATCTCCCCTTAGGACGACATGTGGTCACTATACACAATTACAGGATGTCTAAGGTATCCTTTGCCATATTGGATCGTGTACATATTCCCAATCGTGGAGGAGATTGGAATAAGATCCTTCTCCAACACGAACAAAGATGGATTTTTAAATTAAACGCTACCTCATATCCCGGGCTGAACGAAGCCATCTCGTTTGCCCCATTTCTCAAGGGATTTATTTCAGGAAGGACACAGTAAAAATTTACTTACTTACTTGATTTTTAATAGACTTATTGTCAATTAAATTATGGCCAATTATTTATCCTTGAAAAATCTTGTTCGCTAACCTTTTTTTGTAATTTCTTTAATATTTGCACAATTGTTGTAGTTTCTATATATATGTCTATATTCAGCAATATTGATAACCATTGGGCGAATTTTCTTATGTAATTTTATATACATTTTGACACATGTGGCCATTATAAATGTCTTCTCTTTCTCTGCCTCTAGATGGCGCCTTGACCTTTGTTGTTGGTGTTTTAGAGGGCGGACTGCAGCAGTGTGGCTTCCCGGCCGGACGAGGGGATGGGCCCGAGCGCGTGCGGGCCCCTCCCCTAGGCTCCCGGGAACAAGACGGGTAGGTACCGCCCGCTTACCCGGGACTCGTCGCCCGGGCCGGCGGCATTCCGGAACAGCTCTGGACGCGGCACGCTAGCGCGCATGCGCTATTTTCGCGTGTGTGCGTGACGTGCTGACGTCACGCCTGTGCGACGGAACGGTAGCCATTTCCGTCACTTCCGGTAATGGCACTTCCAGAACGCCGGGGAGACCACATGTGGTCAGCCATGTTTGGCGACCATACGGGTTCATTTGACGGAGGATATATGGGGTGGGGGCCCATCTGCGATTGCGGAAACAGGACACAGCTGGGGTAGGTCGGGCCATATACTATATGTACTCGGCAATGAGGGAGGGCAATCTATCCGTCCCCATCAAGGAGACCATTACTTGCTGAGATTTTATTGTACACCAGGGTAAGTCACTTTCTGGATCACTCTCTGTACTCCCTTAGGCACTCTTGTCTTTTTCATTCCTTTATCATTATGGTCACTATTGATTTTATTACTCTTTCCTACAGACTTGGGTCCCCTGTACCCTATCGAATCATTCAAGGGTGTGGGGTGAGCATACTCTGGATCCCGGAGGTTGGGACCGGATAGTCTCTCCTCTCTTTGCACTGTGGTTATCCTCTTCTAAAAATCCTTTTTAGATGACATATTTAGGTAAAATTATATATGTCTCTTTTCTTAGTGCACTTCACACTACATCCATATTTGGATGTTTCCTTCCGTTTATCATATTATACCATTTTCTCCACTCTATGGCACTTTTTCTAGCCTTCTACTTTTTCTTGATACTACTTACCAATAAATAATGGTGGTCACACTGTTTATTGAGTGCACTTTTTCATTCTTTATCCACGGTGCTACTTACCAGCTTTAGTCTCATTGGACACTATCCTGGCATGCTACCCTATGTTCCCTCACCCATCACTAGTAGTGGGGGATCTTCTCCATTTCTTTTGGAGTTGACAACTGCCTAACCAGTTTGTTTTACGTCCCGTCCTGTTGCAGGTGCGTCCCATCCTGCCTCTGACTATCGATACCTGTATTCCCCTCCGTGTGGTATACTGGAGGTGGACTTATACATGTGATCTCTCGTAAGCCACACTCCTGGACTCCCTTCTTCCCCTCTCCTTTACCCCCCCTTTATGGGGTGGATTCCAGCGACAAGGGCCCAGTGTGATCTTCGGTGCACCTATGCAGGGCAGGAGAGGAATGTTTTGGGCCACATGTGCTTTTTGATGAGGATTCCCACTGTGGACCACATCTTCTATGGCGTATGATGCCCATTAATTGGTAAATATACAACATTGTAATGATAGATGTATATATTGCTTACAAGCAAATTGTTCTTGGTACATTATGATGAACAATTCTGTTTTATATCTATTTATAGTTGTCTTTTCTTTTCCACATTAGACAAATTCTCTGAAGAAGACCCCTGCGAGGGCTGAAACGCATCAGGGTCATGTTTACATTGTATATACAGGTGTACAGTGTTTATGTGACATAATTCATATTGTCTATACATGTGCATCCATAATATATGTTTTTATTGCCAAGTGGAGTTCAATTCTTGACTATCATGTTGGTCATTTATATCCTCTTTTTTACTCAATAAATAATATGAAATAACAAGTTTGCCCGATTTTTTTGCGTTTGGAGTAACTCTACTCGCATATATATATTTTTTACCATATTATAGACATATTGCTGAAAAAAAACCCCCACCATAGGGGAGATCTTTTTTATTTGCAATCAGGGGTGAATGGCACTCTCCAAACCTTTGGTGCTGTGTTATTTTTCTTTGTTATGCCCCGATCCCCTATCCGTCACCATCCCTGATTCCTAGTACCCTTGGTGCACCAGGGAATCTAAGATTTGACAATTCCTTTCTGATGCCATCCACACCAGTGGCAGCCCATCCATAGGGGGCGCCCGGGCGCCGCCCCCCCCTTCTGTGTGGTCACAAAAAATAAAAAAATAAAATAAAAAAAATGTAAAAAAAAAAAAAAGTTTTAAAACTGCCCCTTTAAAAAAAAAAAAAAAGTTCTTTAAGGAAGTGCACTGTGCTCGAGCGCCGGTCACAGTGCACTATGGAAACCGCCACGCCAATGCAATCATGAGATTGCAGGCGTGGCGCTTCATTTGCGGGCGTTTAGCCCGCCTCAGGGCGCTTTCTGAAGCGCTGAGTAGTTTCCGCCCGGCGCTGTAGTATTGTTACTACGGCCGGGCGGGCAGTTTGATTGACATCTGAGTTGACTCAGATGTCACTTCCTGTCTTCTCTCTCCCATTTCACCTGAGAGAGGAAACAGGAAGTAAGAGGAGTAGAGCGGTGTGCAGGAGAGGAGCGGAGAACACCGGAGAGGAGCACACAGTCAGGTAAGTGGGCTTCGGGTGTGTGTGCGGGTCCTGGTTCTTGCTGTGTAAGAAGAGGGGCTGCAGCAGTCTGGGGCTGGAGATGGCTGCTGGTGGTGACCTGTGATCAGGATGGAGCCACAATCTGGACATTTGCTGGTTTTTCTGCTACTTGTCTCGGCTATAGGATTCTCTCCATCTGGAGCTGCACAGAAAGGTAGGACCGCTCTTTATCATCAGGTGTCTGTGGGGTGACTGTGTTCCTATGGTGGGAACACATTGGGGGTCATGGATATTGGGTGTCTATGAACATAAGTGGAGAGCAGAATGTGAATAGAGGTGATGGTCAGGGTGATTGAGCCACCTTGGGTTCTGATCCATAGCGATCCATAGACATCGGTCATGTCTTGCCATTGCAATCTATGTGTGGGTCATGCCAGATAACTTTTTAAATATGGTCGTGTCCTTGATCCCACTGTGTTTGGAGACTGACGATCTGAGCTGATGTTGGTCCATCTTGTAGTGTTTACCCATGTCTAGTAGTCATTAACCATTGCCTTACCTTGTATATCTGCACCACACATGGTACACCTGCCTCAAACTGCCTTACCTTGTATACCTGCACCACACATGGTACACCTGCCTCAAACTGCCTTACCTACACCTGCACCACACATTGTACACCTGCCTCACACTGCCATACCTACACCTGCACCATACACTGTACACCTGCACCACACATGGTACACCTAACTCACACTGCCATACCTACACCTGCACCATACACTGTACACCTGCACCACACATGGTACACCTAACTCACACTGCCATACCTACACCTGCACCATACACTGTACACCTGCACCACACATGGTACACCTAACTCACACTGCCATACCTACACCTGCACCATACACTGTACACCTGCACCACACATTGTACACCTGCACCACACATGGTACACCTGCCTCACACTGCCATACCTACACCTGCACCATACACTGTACACCTGCACCACACATGGTACACCTAACTCACACTGCCTTACCTACACCTGCACCACACACTGTACACCTAACTCACACTGCCTTACCTACACCTGCACCTCGTTGCCTTACCCTATGTACCTGCACCATAGATTGTACACCTGCACCACACTGCCTTACCTTGTATTTATGTTACCACGCCCTGCACCAGGCATACATTAATCAGACTCTTCATTGGTATGTCAGGTACCCCTGGGTAGATTTGCTGGTAATACTCATCAGCAGTATCTTCTAGCAGTGATCAGGGCACCACTGTGTAACTGCAGTGCAGGGCTGTCTCATTGCATTGCCAGCAACATTGCCTTACTGGTCCTCTTGGCTCCAGAAGGGTTAACCCCCTCCTTTCCACGCTTCTTCCATGATATACTTCAGGCCATATTTAATTTCTCCTTAGGTCACAGAGGAGGCAGAACGATAAGAGCCAGTTATGTGTGATAACTGATATTAAACAATTCACATATGAACTCTGGGCTAATGAGTTGCAGGCTTGACTAGTTTAATTTGTGAGAAACATGCGTGGGCTGCAGAGTGAATACATTGATGGAGGTGCTATGAGGACTCCAGGGGGATCCAGGTGACTGAAGAATCAAATCCGCTCTCATGCCAGGGAAGAGCTTCCATAGACTGAATGTGTCCTCCATAAGTTGGATCAGACATGCCCTGATAGACTGCACCTGCAAAGCAATGCTTGGACTTGTAGTTCCCCATCTGATCTCAAGCCCTTGGTGTAGGTTATGTTTAGGAAGTTTTAATTTCCTGTAGAACTACAGAAACCAGCCAGCTCCCCTGGGATGCCGAGTCCATCACATAAGCCGGAGAACCATGCCTTGCAGGTTTCTGTCTCTGCTTCGGGTCAGGCATGGTATTGTAGGTTCAGGTACAAACTCCTGTGTCAAGGCTGTTCTATGTCCCCAGCCCATAAAACACGCATGTCTAATAAGGATTAATGTCATTTATCAATGACGAGCCCGGTGTATAATGTCCAGCCTGTTATGTGATGTGCAGAGCCCGGTGTATAATGTCCAGCCTGTTATGTGATGTGCAGAGCCCGGTGTATAATGTCCAGCCTGTTATGTGATGTGCAGAGCCCGGTGAATAATGTCCAGCTTGTTATGTGATGTGCAGAGCCCGGTGTATAATGTCCAGCCTGTTATGTGATGTGCAGAGCCCGGTGAATAATGTCCAGCTTGTTATGTGATGTGCAGAGCCCGGTGAATAATGTCCAGCCTGTTATGTGATGTGCAGAGCCCGGTGAATAATGTCCAGCTTGTTATGTGATGTGCAGAGCCCGGTGAATAATGTCCAGCCTGTTATGTGATGTGCAGAGCCCGGTGAATAATGTCCAGCTTGTTATGTGATGTGCAGAGCCCGGTGAATAATGTCCAGCCTGTTATGTGATGTGCAGAGCCCGGTGAATAATGTCCAGCTTGTTATGTGATGTGCAGAGCCCGGTGTATATAATGTGCAGCCTGGTATATGATATGGATTCTATAAGGGGTGTGGCTTATGAGAAGTTGGAGGGGCCAACCGTGGAGGGGCGGGGTCTTGCGCCCCCCCATCCTAAAACTTCACCAGCCGCCACTGATCCACACCATCCCCAAGGCCTTCCACCAGCTCCAATCTGACCTACCACCAGTTATGATTGTTTTAATTGTTCAATTGTGGCACGTCACGTGGCACATCACGTGGCGGGTCACATGGCACATGTGGCGGCTCACGTGGCACAGGTGGCGATACACGTGACAAGTGGACAATACACAACTTGTGGCAGGTGATGTGGCAAGTGGACAATACACAACTTGTGGCAGGTGACGTGGCAAGTGGACAATACACAACTTGTGGCAGGTGACGTGGCAAGTGGATAATGCACAACTTGTGGCAGGTGACGTGGCAAGTGGACAATACACAACTTGTGCCAGGTGACGTGGCAAGTGGACAATACACAACTTGTGGCAGGTGACGTGGCAAGTGGACAATACACAACTTGTGGCAGGTGACGTGGCAAGTGGATAATGCACAACTTGTGGCAGGTGACGTGGCAAGTGGACAATGCACAATTTATGGCAGGTGACGTGGCAAGTGGACAATGCACAACTTGGTGACATGGCTCACGTGGCGGGACACATGGCAAGTGGACAATACACAACATGTGGCAGGTGACATGGCAAGTGGACAATGACATGCAGCATATGTACTTGCCTTGCGATGGACATCCGTGTATAGTTTAAAAACTTGTCCTCAAAACCACGCAAGTTCTCATACATAGCCCAGAACTGCCCTCTGTTAGGTCTATTGACAATGAGTGGATGGATCCAGTAGCGACGTCTTCTTCTCATCCTTATCCTTCGCTTCCTTTCTTCCTCTTCCATCAATACTGCCAACCCAGCAGTTATAACAGCTGACATTAAATAACGCAACAAGAGCATTTTGGACACAGCACCAGGAAACAGGGAACAAAGAAGAGAACAGGAACAAGAATTATGTCACAAGAGCAGATAAGTTCTAATTGGCCACTTGTACAGTTCCCTTTGCTGGAGGCGACTTGTAAGTCGCCCCAAGTCGTGTTGAAGTCGCCCCAAGTCGTGTTGAAGTCGCCCCAAGTCGTGTTGAAGTCGCCCCAAGTCGTGTTGAAGTCGTCCCAAGTCGTGTTGAAGTCATCCCAAGTCGCGCTGTGATCTATACTCAAGTCCTGTCCAAGTTGCCTCACTCAAGTCGCCTAGAAGTCGTGTTGCCCCTGTGTGAACGGACCCTTACAGTCAGTCTTCAGTTTGCCCAGCAAGGTGAAGGGTGTTTCAGAATTTGCTCCAAGAGAGATTATAATTCTTTGGAAAATGAACCACAGATTTAATAAAATTCGATCTGTTCTTCGATTAACCATCAAAGAGGAACCTACAGAGATTAGGCAGGATATAGAAATGTCCGGCCCCAGCAGAGATTCTGCAAAAACTGCCCATAAGGGCAAACGCCGGTCATTGTTTGGCCGGGTTTTCCGGCGTCTGTTCTGTAATGGAAAAAAGAAGAAAGACCTTAGCGATTCAGGAGGTAAATGAGATCCATTTTATTTAGACCAGTTACATTGTATGTTCTGATTGGTGAACAGCAGATTATACACTCCGCCCCCCTAATTATAGCCCCCTATAGGTGCATCTATAGACTACATGTATTTTTAATTTTTTTGGGTTAAAAAAAGTGATTTTAACTCTTCAAACTCTGTTTTTTTGGGGGGGGGGGTGTCACCCCTATATTTGCCCCTTATCCCAAAAATAGAAAGTCAGCTGTAATTAAAAAAAAATAGGAGAAATCTAAAAAATAGCTCTGCAGTCTGCAGGGGGCCTAGAAATTTCAAAGTTGACATTACAGTGGGAGGAATATTTACCTTTCAAACAGTTTTAAGACAAATTTCAAGAAAAATATTCTTATCTGTATACTGAAAACTGCTGCAGCACCTCCTGTACATTAACCACTGCAAGACAAGACCATTCCTGACAATTGTTTGTTTTAAAAATCAGAATTTTATTGTTATAATATCACATAGAACCCCCAACATTATATTACATTTTAGCAAAGACCCTAGAGAATAAAATAGCAGTCGTTGCAATATTTAATGTCACGCGGTATTTGCACAGCGGTCTTTCAAACACAAAATATTTTTTTGAAAAAATAAATCTTAAAAAAAATTTAAAAAGTAAGGATTCTTTCACCCTGTAGCTGCTGCTGCCACGTTAGCCGGAAAGAACAGTTAAATTGACGGTAAAACGACGCTCGCTTTAGCGGCGGTTTACCGTTGTTTTAGCTGCGTTTTTCGGCAGGTAGCAGGGTGCTTTTAACCCCCTGCTAGTGGCCAAGAAAAACATCAAAACCTGCCCATGTTGCGGCATTTCTGAGTCGCTGCCCATGCTTTCCAATAGGCATGAGTGGTTATTGAGCGATATATATATACACCGCTCCCAAAGCGCCCCTAAGATGCTGCTTGCAAGACTTTTTTTTTTTCCTGGAGCTGGGACTCGGGCTTTCAAACTGGAGAGGCAGCTTTCAGGCACTATTTCTAGCGCTAAAACGCCTGAAAACCGGCTTCAGTGTGAAAGGGGTCTAAAGTTAGCCCAATTTTTTTTTGTATATTGTGAAAAATTATGTTGCGCCGAAAAAAATGTTACGCTGCAAAATTGCACGCACTTGTGAAATGGTGACAAACTGTGGTACTCAAAGCTACACTTTAAAAAAAAATTAATGGTTACCAGTTTAGAACCACAGAGGTGGTCTTTAGGTAGAATTATTGCTCTCGCTCTGACGATCGCGGCGATACCTCACATGTCTGATGTGAACACTGTTTACATTTGCGCGCACTACGTATGCATTTTATTTGGTGCGTGAGCACGCCCGGACAGGGGGGCGCTTTAAAACATTTTCTTTGTTTCTATATTTTTTTATTTTTACACTGTTCCTTTAAAAAAAAAAAAAACAATGTTCAGATCACTTTTATTTCATGTAAACATCCCTTGTGACAGTAATAGGCAGTGACTATTTACAGAAGGATGTGGGGTCTAAAAGATCCCCAAACCCCTCCTCTGACTTCAAAGTGGCCAAAATCTGCATTTTTGAATACCTTGATTTTTTTTTTAAATTGGCGCTGTTGAATAAACCGGAAGTGGCGGTGTGATGTCACTTCCGGGTATTACATCAGAGACCCAATTGAAGCCGATTTACAGCTTTGTTCGGGACTCCGGCCAGCCGGTGGACGCGGCGGCTGGTCGCTCGGGTCTCCCGGTGGGAGGGCTTTATTTCTACGAGAACAGATGCAGGAACACCCCGCCTTCTGAGTCCCTTCTTGTCTCCACCCCCAACCCACCTCTTAGTACCATCCACTGGTTCCGCCCCCTACCCACCTCTGAGCACCATCCACTGGTTCCGCCCCCTACCCACCTCTGAGCACCATCCATTGGTTCCGCCCCCTACCCACCTCTGAGCACCATCCACTGGTTCCGCCCCCTACCCACCTCTGAGCACCATCCATTGGTTCCGCCCCCTATCCATCTCCCACTACCGCCCCTTTTAGAGAATAAAGAACTAAGGAGCTTTTTTGAGCTACTAAGTAATTTGTATGGAATTTGTTAATAACAAGAAAGGCAGTAAAACAGATCACCTGCAGTGAGCAACAATAGATCCCACCCCAGCAACAGTACACCCCTTCAGCAACAATAGAACCCCCAGTGACACTAGATCCCCCACACAACAGTGGACCCCCCCCCCAGAAACAATGAACTTCCCCCTACACAACAAAATACCTCCCCCAGCAACCACAGATCTCCCACACAACCGCAGAACCCCCCTCCCCCCCAGCAAAAAAATACCTTCCCAGCAACAATAGACACCCAGAAGCAACAGATCTCCCAGCAGCCACCATCATTAGATCTCATCCTCAACAATAGATCACTCCCAACAATTCACCCACAGCAACATCAGAATCCCCCACCAGCAACAACAGATCTACCCAGCAACAATAGACCTCCACACAAAAATTGACCCACAAGCAACAACATATCCCCCACACAACAGTAGACTACCCCCCCCCGGTAACAAAATACCTCTTTAGCAACAACAGACACCCAGCAGCATCAACAGATCTCCCAGCAGCCAGCATAAATACACCTCTCCCTTAACAATTGACCACTCCCAACAATGATTGGCCCACAGCAAGATATCCCCCAGCAGCAACAATAGACCTACCCAGCAACAAAAGACCTCCCCCACCAACAAAAGACCTCCCCCACCAACAATAGACCTCCCCGACCAGCAACAATAGACCCCCCACACAAAAATAGAACCCGCAGCAACAGATCCCCCACACAACAGCAGACTACCCTCCCCCCCCCCCACCAACAATGAACGGCCCCAGTAACAAAATAACTATCCAGCAACCATAGACACCCAGCAGCATCAGATCTCCCAACCACAGGTGACTCCCTACAGCAACATAACAACCCCAGCACTCCTTGCTATTACATAAATTCAGCACTATAGATGCTGGAACTGCGCCGCCCCCACGTTACTGCTGAGGAAAAGCCTTGGAATTGTTGGATTCGGCAGCCTTATGTCGCGTACACACGACCGGACTTTCAGGGACTAGGTCTGACAGACTTTCAACTGAGTTCTGACGGCCTTACTGAATGAACGGACTTGGCCACACACAATCACACCAAAGTCCGACGGATTGGAACGTGATGACGTACGACCGGACCAGAATAAGGAAGTTCATAGCCAGTAGCCAATAGCTGCCCTCGTGTCGGTTTTTGTCCATCGGACCAGCACACACACGAGCGGATTTCTCAGTAGGAGCTGGGTCCGGCGGAAAAATTTGAAACATGTTCCGTTTCTAAAGTCTGTCGGATTTTTGCAAAATCAAAAGTCCGCTGCAGCCCACACACGATTGAATGGTCCGCCGGAATTGTTCCGTCAGACCTTTAATGTTGAAAAGTCCGGTCGTGTGTACGCGGCATTAGTATTAGTTGAAGCCAAAAGTTTGTTTTTGGTTAGGAAAGAGGGGTGATGGGTTAGAGGCCCTGTCAGATTATAATTGTTGGTTATTTTACTCTTACTGTATAGTAAGGTGTGATCCAAAATTTTGGATTCGTCACCAGAACCGGGGGTCAGGGAGGGTCTTCCTATAGGGACACCTGTACCAGCAACAACTGCACAAGATGGGCATTTCTCCTCACTTTGTAGGTAATTTCCTTACACTTCCTGTTGCATGGCCAGGACAGGAAGAGAAGTGAAATTTCCTCACACAGATGGCAAAAATAACCTAATAGGGTTGTTAACCCTTTTCTACCCTAGTTTTGGCTATACACTTACAACATACACATGCAAAAAAAAACAAAAATATATAAAAACAAAAGCAGCCAGACAATTGGGCTTTAATTCTGTTCAGCCAGCCTTGCGATTTATTTGATTCGTTTTGTACTAGTTGATAGTCTAGAAAAACAAATACATGAATGGAAAGTAATCTTTCTTTTTTTTTTTTCTCCAGAAATCAATGTGATCCCTCCTGAGACTACAAATGGTGAAGACATTGTGCCCACCTCAGAAAAAGAACAAGGGGCACTGAACATGTGCACGCCTCAGAAATCAACACTGGACCCACCAGTGGCACAGGCGGTGCCCACCAGCAAGCAGCAGAGGAGCTAAAGTTCACTACCAAAAAAGTGAGCTCCATTCCACCAAAGCCACAGACATTGTGGAGGCCGTGCCCACCTCAACAGATGGGATGGAATCCACAGTTGTAGAGAATGTGGCTGAAGCTTAAAGATGGGATGGATATGAGCATCCCTTCAGAGACGGCGTCAATCCCAGAAAGTGTGACTGAGATTGCCGCTACTACCGACATTGTGTCCGCCTCAGAAATCAAGGCTGAGGTTATCAGCAGCACAGACAATGCTCTAGACCAGGGGGTGACCAACCTGTGGCTCTCCAGCTGTTGCGGAACTACAAGTCCCATGAGGCATAGCAAGACTCCGACAGCCACAAGCATGACACCCAGAGGCAGAGGCATGATGGGACTTGTAGTTTTGCAACAGCTGGAGAGCCACAGGTTGAGCACCCCTGCTCTAGACCATGCTGTTCTTCCAGGAAAGGAGAGTGTTCCTCCACTGACCACCCAAAAAGAGCCTACAGGGGACAAGCCCCACCCCCGCGGAGGATATGTCCAACATGCCCAGCAGAATGTCAGCCCTGGGGGGGCAAACGTCGTTTTTTTTTTTTTTTAGCAAGATCAGTGCTTCTTTACCTGAAAACGATAAGAAACGACGCTTCTAAAGGTAAGAATTTTAAACAATATAACATACAAGTTGGCTGAATAAGATTTAATTTTATTTAGAGATGTTTCATATTGGTGGTATACATCTAAATAGACCAGAGATGATATACAAATCACATGGCCCCCAAAGGAAATTTATGATGGAGCCCCCCAGCGACCTCTCTTTTTTATACTACAGAAGTTTATATAGCATATCCCTAATTATGGCCTTTATTGCCAGTGGTGGCCAGTGACTTATATTATACCACATGTCTCCATGGTCACCCTGGAGTACCTACCGTAATCCTGCATTGCTGGTGGCTGTTTTATACCCCTAATATGAGTCCCTTCTATTGGTGACTCTTTTAAAAGCCTCATTTCTATTGGCCCTTAGTAGAAAAAAAAATTCTGCTATTGCATTGGGCAGTTAGTGAAAATGCCCTTAAAGGATAATAATAATAGTAAGGTTTATTTTTTTTTAAAACTTGTCAACTAATAAATCCCCCCGGCCACTTGAGTGCAGCCCCCCGTGTTGAATACTGCCCTGCAGAATACAGCTCACCCATAGGAATGACTGAGTAGAATGAAGTCACTTCCCAACTTCCACTTGTTCAGTTAACTTTATTTGTACTTTTAAAAACCCGATAAAAATCATTGAAACAAAAACTTAGGAGGAGGAAAACTAATCCTTTTTTTTTTCTCTCTCTTTAGGAACCAACCAGATCCAGGCGCATGTTCCCGTTCCTCTGACTGTAGAAAGCTTCACATATCATAAACTTCTCGGAGAGGGAATGTATGGGGAGGTAAGTGATCAGATTTATAGTTTCTCTGATTTATATCCATATGACAGATAGGGAGGAATGAGAACTCACTTTATTAAAGCTGAATTCACACAGCTTTAATACCTGCTATGGTTGTGCCATAACTTGCATCATTTTAAAAGGGGTTGTAAACCCTCGTGTTTTTTCACCTGGATGCATACAATGTATTAAAGGTTCGGGTTTTTTTTTTTTAAATAAACACATCATACTTACCTTCACTGTGCAGCTCTTTTTGCACAGAGTGGCCCTGAACCTGCTCTTCTGGGGTCCCTCGGTGGCTCCTCCACGCATCAGACAACCCCCTGGAAGAAACGCCCCCCCCCCCTGAGTCCAGCATTTTGCATCCATAGACACCAAATGCAGAACATGGCCCCGCCCCGCCCGGTGGCTGCGTCATTGGATGCGATTGACAGCAGGGGGAGCCAATGGCTGTTCTGCTATCAATCTATCCAATCAAGAGTCGAGAACCCCCTGCAGAAAAAGGGCGTTCCTGTGGGACAAATTCAAGGGTTCAGGTAACTAAAACGGGGGGGCTGGAGGACCGGTCATGGACCTTTAGTGTCCGTTTAAAGGTGAAAAAACACCTGGCAGTCATCACCCCCAGCCCCGCCGTTCTACATACCTGAGCCCCTTCATCTCCTCGGCAGAGATGCTGTCCCTCTCTCCACGGGGTCCTGGCTCTTGATTGGATAGATTGATAGCAGTGCAGCCATTGGCTCCAGCTGCTGCCAATCAAATCCAATGATGCGGAAGTCTGGCATTCAGGTCTGTGGGCACAAATGCTGGACTCAGGAGCGCGCCCGCAAGGTAACCTCCTCAGGAGGGGGCAAGTAAGGTAAGTATATACATCTTCTATTTTTTTTTGTTCGCAGGTTAGTCAGCATGTGGGCCAGTTAGCTTTAGGCAGAAATTTTACTTTAAGAATAAACAAAGGCTCACAAATGATTTATTCTGAATCCGCTCTGGTCCAGCGTCAGCTTCTGTATAGAGAGAAAGCCAACAACGGCTGGGAAACAAATAGGAAATAGACCCATAGACACTGTGGGACATCCGTTGTCGGCTGCCTCTACTCTACACAGAAGCCCCGGCTGACAGCTCAGCCTAGGACCGGACTGGACCGGAGCTGGGTCAGAATAGTTAAGTATAGCCATCTGTTTTTTAAATTGGGCTTAGAATGGGGCTGGGAGTAGGTTTACCATTCGATTTTGAGTGGAGTATTACTTTTCCCCCCGATATAATACAACATAGGGATGGGTGGGAAGGGGTTTCACTTTCCCTGGTAGGTTTTCCATTGTATTCTTCATTGTAGAGAATACAGCAGGGTGCGGATGGGAACTCCAGTGGGTAAATTTCACCACTGAAGACCGTGTGAAGTGTAAAGAGTCGTTGGGTGATTGGCTTATTTACATCGAACCCAAAAAAAAGAAATATGATGGGTGGGTGAGACGACCTTTTGATTAGCACTACTAATATCTTATTGCTTTTTTTTCCTTTAGGTGTACCTGGCATCACATCCCGCCACTCGTCGGCTGCTGGCAATAAGAAAAAAGTCAAGATAATTTCCGTGGCTTTTGAAAGACTTTTGGCAGAGCGTCAAAACCAGGAAATGATGGGAGGGAACAGGTTCTTCCCGGAATTATACGCCACTTTCCAGACAAAGGTAAGCAACTTTATCTTTCTTTTTCTTTTTTTTTTGGAGAGTCCAAATCAATTAGAATATCACATTCTCCTACCCCTAATAGCTCCAACTTGTGTTGGCAAATGTTAAGTCAACCGGACTGGTTCTGTAACCTTGAGGAGCTTTTGAAGGCCGTTCCAAGCTGGTCCTTTGCTTCTTACTGCTTGGGAAAAAAGGAGCACAGTAAAGGAGCACAGTAAAGGAGCATAGCATCCAGAATCCAGCATTACAGAACAAGCACAGGAAACGTGACTATTACTAGCTATAAAATGACCTAAATAAATGGGACCCTTCACAGATATGTGAACATGTTCCCCGAAAAAGTCTCCGGATGTGAGAAGACAAGAATGAAGGGCTGAACATGGACTCTCATAGTGAATAATGAATGAATTATAATTTATATCTCTTTTATCTTCTTCTAGGAGTCCCTTTTCTACGTCATGGAGTATGTGAATGGCGGGACCCTGGAGGAATTCAAAGTCAAGATGCATCCTCTGGATAATAAGACCCATAAGGTAAGTACTACAATGGGGATCATTAGTAGTGGGGGGAGGGAGGTAGAATGTACAATTGTAGATAGATCACTTTTAAGCTATAGGGGTGATGGGATGCACCTGCTTTACCCAACCACCCCCAGGTACATTAGTCAGGTGCCTTGCTCCTATGTTTGCATTGGTTGAACATTTTTAAATAGGAAATGCATAGGGGATAGGGAAGGAGGATCGGTGAGATGCCAAACATTGCCGATATCCATTACATGGGGAAGTGACTATTGAGCCAGAATTTGTAGCCTGACCAATGTAGTGTCTGCCAAAAGCCATGGGAGGGGCTCATAGAGCTGAGATCGTAGCGCGATCTTTCATAAAATATACTCTAATATCCATGGGGAGCTTTAGACATTATTGATGGGATTCAGGAAGATCTAACTAATAAGAGATTGGCATAATGAAGACATTCATGGCTGTGATCTTAGCTGGACTGCAGTCATTTCATTAATACTTAGAAACCTTCACCGTAATAATTCCACAATGAGAATAAATCAAGGTTTATAGCCAAATACGAATACTCCTATGGCAATGTTTTGTTAAAATGATTTAGCATAAATACAAGATGTCTTCAAAAATATACCTACTTCCCGTAGTATTAGGATCAGGTAATATTAATCAGGTTACTATAGAGCAAGTTTATCACTAATACATTTTGTTTCTGCTTTTTCCATCAGATTCATCGCTGCGGAGCTGCTGTGTGCCATACAAGCTCTTCATTCCAGAGGCATCGTGCATAGGTAAGTATCATCATCATATGACCCATCATATTTTATTGGTCTCCAAACTGCGAAGTGCAGGGGTCATCATTGGTTTCAGTAGGGGGCCCTATTTCTCCACTGACACCAATGATGGGGCCCTATTCCTACCGCTGACATCAATGAAGGGGCCCTATTCTTATCACCGACATCAATGATGGGACCCTATTTCTCCACTGACACCAATGATGGGACCCTATTCCTATCACTGACATAAATGATGGGGCCCTATTCCTATCACTGACATAAATTATGGGGCCCTATTCCTACCACTGACATCAACGATGGGGCCCTATTCCTACCACTGACATCAATGATGGGGGCTCCATTCCTACCACTGACATCAATGATGGGGCCCTATTCTTATCACCGACATCAAAGATGGGGCCCTATTTCTCCACTGACACCAATGATGGGACCCTATTCCTATCACTGACATAAATGATGGGGCCCTATTCCTATCACTGACATAAATTATGGGGCCCTATTCCTACCACTGACATCAACGATGGGGCCCTATTCCTACCACTGACATCAATGATGGGGGCTCCATTCCTACCACTGACATCAATGATGGGGGCTCCATTCCTACCACTGACATCAATGATGGGGGCCTATTCCTATCACCGACATCAATGATGGGGCCCTATTCCTGTCACCGACATCAATGATGGGGCCCTATTCCTCCACTGACATCAATGATGGGGCCCTATTCCTCCACTGACATCAATGATGGGGCCCTATTCCTATCACCGACATCAATGATGGGGCCCTATTCCTCTCACCGACATCAATGATGGGGCCCTATTCCTCTCACCGACATCAATGATGGGGCCCTATTCCTCTCACCGACATCAATGATGGGGCCCTATTCCTCTCACTGACATCAATGATGGGGCCCTATTCCTCTCACTGACATCAATGATGGGGCCCTATTCCTCTCACTGACATCAATGATGGGGCACTATTCCTCCTCCTACTATCCACATGAAATAAAGTTTGGAGACCTCTGTTCTAGATAACAGCCTACTTACCTTTTTTTTTTTTCTTCTTCTTTACAGTGACCTACATTCGAAAAACATCCTCATTGATAGTACCGGGCATGTCAAGATTATGGACTTCGGCTTGTCAGAGAGGAAAGGAGTTCCTTATAACGTGAATACGACTATCACTTATGTAAGGGGAAGTCATACAGTCCATTTAGGCTCCATTCACACCTGAGCAGATCCATTTACTGGCGTTTTTCTGGCTTTTTTAAAAGTTTTGCAGCTTTATACAAGCTTTATAAAGTGTTTTAGGCAAGTGTTTTACAGCTTCATTTTTTTTTAGTTTAGTCAATAGAAAGCATTGGGGGGGGGAGAGGGAAAACAAAAGCAGCCAGACAATTGGGCTTTAATTCTGTTCAGCCAGCCTTGCGATTTATTTGATTCATTTTGTACTAGTTGATAGTCTAGAAAAACAAATACCGTATTTGCCGGCGTATGAGACAACTTTTTACACCGGATCTACAGAGCCAAAAACCGGGGGTCGTCTTATACGCCGGGTGCAGAGGCCGCAATGTGTATGTGTGCTCTGTACCTGGTGAAAAAGCCGCCGGGTGATCGACATGCTTCCAAGTGGAAGCCGCCGGGTGCTCAGTAACGCTGTGGCCATACACGGTGTGTGTCGCTCAGCCGCCGGGTGATGCGGTGGCTGCTGAATCCATACATGGTGTGCGCCGCTCTGCCGCCGGGTGCTCGAGATGTCCAGTGTGCGCCGCTCAGCCAATCCTGGCGGGCGATGCACTCTGTTGCTGAATGCAAAGCCTGTTAAGCCTGCTCGGATTGGAGTACAGCCTCTGCCAATCCGAGTCAGGCTGATGATGTCACAGCCAATCCGAGCAGGCTTTGCATCCATCAACAGATTAGTAAAATGCATTGCCTGCCGTGATTGGCTCAGTGGTGCACACTGTATCCACACTGTATTAAGTCTGTATCGTTACCACACAAACAAAATACCGGAATACTGTACTGTACTTTTCACATTTAAAAGCCCTTCTTTAAAAGATTTACCAGGGAGGAAGTAATAGATGCTGTTTCTCAGCGACAACTTGACAAGCAGTGACAAAGCATCATATATCATACCCTACTGTACCTACCAACAAAGTATCATATATCATACCCTACTGTACCTACCAACAAAGTATCATATATCATACCCTACTGTACCTACCAACAAAGCATCATATATCATACCCTACTGTACCTACCAACAAAGCATCATATATCATACCCTACTGTACCTACCAACAAAGTATCATATATCATACCCTACTGTACCTACCAACAAAGCATCATATATCATACCCTACTGTACCTACCAACAAAGCATCACATATCATACCCTACTGTACCTACCAACAAAGCATCATATATCATACCCTACTGTACCTACCAACAAAGCATCATATATCATACCCTACTGTACCTACCAACAAAGCATCATATACGGTACTGTACATACTAACAAATCATATATACTGTACCTAAGCATCATACGGTATATACCGTACTGTACCTACCGAACTAACAAAGCATCATATTACCGTATACTGTGTGTACCTGGCGCTACTGTACCGGAATTACAAAGCATATACTGTGTCAATCTGGCGCTACTGTACGGTGCATTACACTGAGTACCTGGTGCTACTGTACATACGGTAACAAAGCATCATATACCGTGTGTACCGGTAGCCAACATCCTGTACTGCACATCCAGCTCCAGATCTTCCCTTCATAAAAAAAGATTTATGGTGCTTTGGAGGAGAGTAATTGTTGCCACCTACCAATTGTGGGATCTCTGGGACTTGTAGTTCACCAGTTTCCTTTTTGATTTCATAAAATTACCGGTAATACCGTAATACCTGACAGATTACAATACCTGACAGATTTCAGATTCCCTGTTGTGTGAAATGGCTGATAGACAGGGCCCCAGCGTGGCTCCAGCAAGGAGAAGGAAACATGAAGCCAGTTTCAAGCTCAAGGTTGTAAACTTTGCCAAGGAAAATAATAACTGCGCTGCTGCAAGACAATATGGAGTAACGGAAAAGATGGGCGTCCCGTGAACACGGCCGTTCGTGACGAAACGCGCGTAGGGAGATAGGCGTTCTGACGTCTCCGCGTTCTACGCCCAACCAGGAAGTGCGGGCGGCACACGAGTCCGGCCGGCTCGTTTTTTATGTGATCGTTTTTCTCTATACACATGTGAGTGTAACTTTTTATATTCTATTCCATTAAACTAAGTGGTTTTACGCTATGTGAGTGCCTTTGATTTTTTATACATGATCCACGATACCCTCGTTTCCTGACTGGAGGCTTCGTATTGGAGATAGAAGCAGCGTGGTGCCTGTGATCTACGATACCTTCGTTTCCCGATTGGAGCCTTCGTATTGGAGATGCAAACGGTGTGGTGCCTGTGACGGTTCATCCAGAAACTTCTGTGCTGTTGCCTTACTGATCTCACTAACACTGGGATCTACAACTCTGGTAAGCGGCCCCTCTTCTCACTGGTGGAGGATTGTTTTGATTATTTTTTATACACGCATTTGTGGATATTTTTGCACCTTAATACCAATTTGGAAGAACCAACAATACTTTTTGGACAATTTTTTTCTCCATTGTATATGAACTCTTTGTTGCTTTTGAATATTATTTTTGCTAAATTTTATTATTGGTTTAGATTTAGCACACACAATTTTTGTTTTAATATACATACATTTTTGTGGGGGTTTTTCTATACTATTTATGTTAACTTCATTTCAGATTTAGTATACACTTTATTCACTTATATGATGATATGATAGTATTCACATATACTATTTACTAATCATATTTTTTTCACGTAATACTGTTTTTTCCTCATGTTTATTGATATAGTTTTGGATTAGGTTTTAGGTATATAATTTTTTGTTTTTAGCGCAGCTCACTTTGTTCACCTATTTAACGGAAAAGATGGTCCGAGACTGGAAAGCCAAGGAAGATGCATTAAAGAGTATGCCAAGGGCTAAGTGTGCATTAAGAAGAGGCACCCCACATTGGCCAGAACTCGAGAAGCATGTAGCAGACATGGTGCATGAGCATCGTCACAATGGTTTTGTAGTGACACGAAAAACAGCATACGGATTTTTTTCACTTCAGTGGGCCAAATCTAACCCAGATCACAGCAAAGGATTTAAGGCCACTATATCCTGGTGTTCTAGGTTCTTGGAAAGGCATGATCTGGTACTGAGGCAAAAGACCAAAATTGCACAAAAATTACCTGCAGGCCTTGACGGCAAAGTAAGTAATTTCCATCGATACGTAATAGAACAGAGCAAGAAACATGGCTATGCGTTAAGTCAGATCGGAAACATGGATGAAACTCCTATGAATTTCGACATGGTTGGAAATAAAACAGTCAATTCAAAAGGTGCCAAAACTGTTTTAATTAAAAACAACAGGACATGAGAAGTCCAGTTTTACTGCGGTACTAGCATGTACAGCTGATGGGGCCAAACTAAGACCCATAATTATTTTCAAAAGAAAAACAATGCCAAAAATCAAGTTCCCCGTTGGAGTTTTTGTGCATGTGAATGAAAAAGGCTGGATGGATGAAGAAGGGGTAAAGCTATGGCTTGAACATGTATGGAGTAGACGACCAGGTGGACTTCGTCGAGAACGTAGCCTACTGGTGTGGGATATGTTCAGGGCTCATTTAACTCCCAGCACAAAGGAAAGGCTTAAAAGAATAAACACAGATGCCGCGGTTATTCCTGGAGGATTGACATCGTTGGTACAGCCACTGGATGTTGTGCCTAAACAAGCCATTTAAAGATCGTATTCGCGAACAGTGGAATGAGTGGATGGTTAGCGGCGAAAAGTCATTCACAAAAGGAGGAAACATGCGCGCTCCATAGTTGGATGTTTTGTGCACCTTTGTCATAAAAGCCTGGAATGATATTGATGCAGAAAAAAGTCATCAAGTCTTTCAAGAAGTGTGGCATATCAAATTCATTGGATGGTATGGAGGACGATGACTTGTGGCAAGATGAAGAGGAAGCCGAAGCTGAAGCCACACCATCTGATGTGGAATTGGATCCATATGATGATTGTCTAAAGCCTCATACACACGATCGGACTTTGTACAAACTTTCCCATGGACTTTTGTACAAAGGGCGTGGTCCACAAGTTTGTATTGCATACACACGGTCGGACTTTTTGACAACAAACACGAACGTAGTGACGTCACAACGTACTGACGCCACTTCAAAAGAGGAAGTTCAATGACTCCAGCGCCACCTTTGGTCAACTTCTGTATTGTAGTCCGATCGTTTGCATTGGTTCTGAGCATGCGTGTTTGTACCTTGTACAAAAGTCCGATGCTTTTGCGTACACACGGTCGGACTTTGCTCCATCGGACTTTTGTTGCCAGAAAGTTTGTCCGTTCGCAGAGCCAACAAAAGTCCGATGAAAACAGAAAAAGTTTGTCCGATGGAGCGTACACACGGTCGGATGTTGCTCCAAAACAGCTAATTTGCATGTTTGTTGTCAAAAAGTCCGACCGTGTGTACGGGCCTTCACAAATGTACCACAAGATGTCATTGATGAACTTATGATGTCAGAGGATGAACATGAAGAGGATTTTGAAGGATTTTAAGTACCAGAAAGTCAACCATTTACATTAAAATTACCGTGTTTTAATCAAATCTGATGTTAATTCTGATGTTTTATTTTTTTTTATGTTTCTGATGGTTAATTTAAATGGCCGTGTTTAAATCAAATCTGATGTTAAGTCTGTTTTTTTTTTTTTTTATGGTGTTGCCTCGGAAGGGGGTAGTCTTATACGGTGAGTATAGCCCAAATCGTAAGTTTTCACTGGAAAAATAGGGGGTCGTCTTATACGCCCAGTCGTCTTATAGGCCGGCAAATACGGTACATGAATGAAAAGTAATCTTCCTTTTTTTTTTTTCTCCAGAAATCAATGTGATCCCTCCTGAGACTACAAAGGGCGAAGACATTGTGCCCACCTCAGAAAAAAGAAACTGGAGACAACAAGGGGCACTGAACATGTGCCCGCCTCAGAAATCAACACTGGACCCACCAGTGGCACAGGCGGTGCCCACCAGCAAGCAGCAGAGGAGCTAAAGTTCACTACTTCTGAGCTGGACCAAAAAAAGTGAGCTCTATTCCACCAAAGCCACGGACATTGTGGAGACCGTGCCCACCTCAACAGATGGGATGGAATCCACAGTTGTAGAGAATGTGGCTGAAGCTTAAAGATGGGATGGATATGAGCATCCCTTCAGAGACGGCGTCAATCCCAGAAAGTGTGACTGAGATTGCCGCTACTACCGACATTGTGTCCGCCTCAGAAATCAAGGCTGAGCTTATCAGCAGCACAGACAATGCTCTAGACCAGTGATGGTGAACCTTGGCACCCCAGATGTTTTGGAACTACATTTCCCATGATGCTCATGCACTCAGCATCATGGGAAATGTAGTTCCAAAACATCTGGGGTGCCAAGGTTCACCATCACTGCTCTAGACCATGCTCTTCTTCCAAGAAAGGAGAGTGTTCCTCCACTGACCGCCCAAAAGGAGCCTACAGGGTACAAGCCCCACCCCCGCGGAGGATATGTCCAACATGCCCAGCAGAATGTCAGCCCTGGGGGGGCAAACGTTTTTTTTTTTTTTGCCAAGATCAATGCTTCTTTACCTGAAACGATAAGAAACGACGCTTCTAAAGGTAAGAATTGAAAACAATATAACATACAAGTTGGCTGAATAAGATTTATTTAATTTAGAGATGTTTCATATTGGTGGTATACATCTAAATAGACCAGAGATGATATACAAATCACATGGCCCCCAAAAGGAAATTTATGATGGAGCCCCCCCCAGCGACCTCTCTGTTTTTTTTTATACTACAGAAGTTTATATAGCATATCCCTAATTATGGCCTTTATTGCCAGTGGTGGCCAGTGACTTATAGTATACCACATGTCTCAATGGTCACCCTGGAGTACCTACCGTAATCCTGCATTGCTGGTGACTGTTTTATACACCTAATATGAGTCCCTTCTATTGGTGACTCTTTTAAAAGCCTCATTTCTATTGGTCCTTAGTATAAAAAAAATTCTGCTATTGCATGGGGCAGTTAGTGAAAATGCCCTTAAAGGATAATAATAATAGTAAGGTTTATTTAAAAAAAAAAAAACTTGTCAACTAATAAATCCCCCCGGCCACTTGAGCGCAGCCCCCCGTGTTGAATACTGTCCTGCAGAATACAGCTCACCCATAGGAATGACTGAGTAGAATGGAGTCACTTTCCAACTTCCACTTGTTCAGATAACTTTATTTCTACTTTTAAAAACCCGATAAAAATAATTGAAACAAACTTAGGAGGAGGAAAACGAATCCTTTTTTTTTCTCTCTTTAGGAACCAACCAGATCCAGGCGCATGTTCCCGTCCCTCCGACTGTAGAAAGCTTCACATATCCTAAACTTCTCGGAGAGGGAATGTATGGGGAAGGTAAGTGATCAGATTTATTAGTTTCTCCGATTTATATCCATATGACAGATAGGGAGGAATGAGAACTCACTTTATTAAAGCTGAATTCACACAGCTTTAATACCTGCTATGGATGTGCCATAACTTGCATCATTTTCAAGGGGTTGTAAACCCTCGTGTTTTTTCACCTGGATGCATTAAAGGGACACTAAAGGTTCGTTTTTTTATTTTAAATAAACATATCATACTTACCTTCAATGTGCAGCTCTTTTTGCACAGAGTGGCCCCCGAACCTGCTCTTCTGGGGTCCCTCGGTGGCTCCTCCTCACATCAGATAACCCCCTGGAAGAAACGCGCCCCCCTAGTCCAGCATTTGGCGTCCATAGACACCAAATGCAGAACTTGGCCCCGCCCCCCCGGTGGCTGCGTCATTGGATGCGATTGACAGCAGAGGGAGCCAATGGCTGCTCTGCTATCAATCTATCCAATCAAGAGTCGAGAACCCCCTGTAGAGAAAGAGCGTTCCTGTGGGACAAATTCAAGGGTTCAGGTAACTAAAACGGGGGGGGGGGGGGGCTGGAGGACCGGTCATGGACCTTTAGTGTCCCTTTAAAGGTGAAAAAACACCTGGCAGTCATCGCCCCCCCCACCCCCCCCCAGCCCCGCCGTTCTACATACCTGAGCCCCTTCATCTCCTCGGCAGGGATGCTGTCCTTCTCTCCACGGGGTCCTGGCTCTTGATTGGATAGATTGATAGCAGTGCAGCCATTGGCTCCAGCTGCTGCCAATCAAATCCAATGATGCGGAAGTCTGGCATTCAGGTCTGTGGGCACAAATGCTGGACTCAGGAGCGCGCCCGCAAGGTAACCTCCTCAGGAGGGGGCAAGTAAGGTAAGTATATATACATCTTTTTTTTTTTTTTTGTTCGCAGGATAGTCAGCATGTGTTACAAAATGGGCCAGTTAGCTTTAGGCAGAAATTTTACTTTAAGAAAAAACAAAGGGTCACAAAATGACCTATTCTGAATCCGCTCTGGTCCAGCGCCACCTTCTGTATAGAGAGAAAGCCAACAACGGCTGGGAAATGAATAGGAAATAGACCCATAGACACCGTGGGACATCCGTTGTCGGCTGCCTCTACTCTACACAGAAGCCCCGGCTGACAGCTCAGCCTAGGACCGGACCGGACCGGAGCTGGGTCAGAATAGTTAAGTATAGCGATCCGTTTTTAAATTGGGCTTAGAATGGGGCTGGGAGTAGGTTTACCATTCGATTTTGGGTGGAGTATTACTTTTCCCCGATATAACACAACATAGGGATGGGTGGGAAGGGGTTTCACTTTGCCTGGTAGGTTTTCCATTGTAGAGAATACAACAGGGTGCGGATGGGAACTCCAGTGGGTAAATTTCACCACTGAAGACCGTGTGAAGTGTAAAGAGCCGTTGGGTGATTGGCTTATTTACAATTGAACCCAAAAAAAAGAAATATGATGGGTGGGTGAGACGACCTTTTGATTAGCACTACTAATATCTTATTGATTTTTTTTTTCCTTTAGGTGTACCTGGCATCACATCCCGCCACTCGTCAGCTGCTGGCAATAAAAAAAAAAGTCACGATAATGTCCGTGCCTTTTGAAAGACTTTTGGCAGAGCGTCAAAACCAGGAAATGATGGGAGGGAACAGGTTCTTCCCGCAATTATACGCCACTTTCCAGACAAAGGTAAGCAACTTTATCTTTCATTTTCTTTTTTTTTGGAGAGTCCAAATCAATTAGAATATCACATTCTCCTACCCCTAATAGCTCCAACTTGTGTTGGCAAATGTTAAGTCAACCGGACTGGTTCTGTAACCTTGAAGAGCTTTTGAAGGCCGTTCCAAGCCGGTCCTTTGCTTCTTACTGCTTGGAAAAAAGGAGCACAGTAAAGGAGCACAGTAAAGGAGCATAGCATCCAGAATCCAGCATCACAGAACAAGCACAGGAAACGTGACTATTACTAGCTATAAAATGACCTAAATAAATGGGACCCTTCACAGATATGTGAACATGTTCCCCGAAAAAGTCTCCGGATGTGAGAAGACAAGAATGAAGGGCTGAACATGGACTCTCATAGTGAATAATGAATGAATTATAATTTGTATCTGTTGTATCTTCTTCTAGGAGTCCCTTTTCTACGTCATGGAGTATGTGAATGGCGGGACCCTGGAGGAATTCAAAGTCAAGATGCATCCTCTGGATAATAAGACCATAAGGTAAGTACTACAATGGGGATCATTAGTAGTGGGGGAGGGAGGTAGAATGTACAATTGTAGATAGATCACTTTTAAGCTATTGGGGTGATGGGATGCACCTGCTTTACCCAACCACCCCCAGGTACATTAGTCAGGTGCCTTGCTCCTATGTTTGCATTGGTTGGACATTTTTAAATAGGAAATGCATAGGGGATAGGGAAGGAGGATCGGTGAGATGCCAAACATTGCCGATATCCATTACATGGGGAAGTGACTATTGAGCCAGAATTTGTAGCCTGACCAATGTAGTGTCTGCCAAAAGCCATGGGAGGGGCTCATAGAGCTGAGATCGTAGCTCGATCTTTCATAAAATATACTCTAATATCCATGGGGAGCTTTAGACATTATTGATGGGATTCAGGAAGATCTAACTAATAAGAGATTGGCATAATGAAGACATTCATGGCTGTGATCTTAGCTGGACTGCAGTCATTTCATTAGTACTTAGAAACCTTCACCGTAATAATTCCACAATGAGAATAAATCAAGGTTTATAGCCAAATACGAATACTCCTATGGCAATGTTTTGTTAAAATGATTTAGCAGAAATACAAGATGTCTTCAAAAATATACCTACTTCCCGTAGTATTAGGATCAGGTAATATTAATCAGGTTGCTATAGAGCAAGTTTATCACTAATACATTTTTTTCTGCTTTTTCCATCAGATTCATCGCTGCGGAGCTGCTGTGTGCCATACAAGCTCTTCATTCCAGAGGCATCGTGCATAGGTAAGTATCATCATCATATGACCCATCATATTTTATTGGTCTCCAAACTGCGGAGTGCAGGTGTCATCATTGGTTTCAGTAGGGGGCCCTATTTCTCCACTGACACCAATGATGGGGCCCTATTCCTCTCACTGACATTAATGATGGGGCCCTATTCCTCTCACTGACATTAATGATGGGGCCCTATTCCTATCACCGACATCAATGATGGGGCCCTATTCCTATCACCGACATCAATGATGGGGCCCTATTCCTATCACCGACATCAATGATGGGGCCCTATTCCTCTCACTGACATCAATGATGGGGCCCTATTCCTCCCACTGACATCAATGATGGGGCCCTATTCCTCCCACTGACATCAACGATGGGGCCCTATTCCTCCACTGACATCAATGATGGAGCCCTATTCCTCCACTGACATCAATGATGGGGCCCTATTCCTCCCACTGACATCAATGATGGGGCCCTATTCCTCCCACTGACATCAACGATGGGGCCCTATTCCTCCACTGACATCAATGATGGAGCCCTATTCCTATCACCGACATCAATGATGGAGCCCTATTCCTCCACTGACATCAATGATGGGGCCCTATTCCTCCCACTGACATCAATGATGGGGCCCTATTCCTCCCACTGACATCAACGATGGGGCCCTATTCCTATCACCGACATCAATGATGGAGCCCTATTCCTATCACCGACATCAATGATGGAGCCCTATTCCTCCACTGACATCAATGATGGAGCCCTATTCCTCCACTGACATCAATGATGGAGCCCTATTCCTATCACTGACATCAATGATGGGGCCCTATTCCTACCACTGACATCAATGATGGGGCCCTATTCCTCTCACTGACATCAATGATGGGGCACTATTCCTATCACTGACATCAATGATGGGGCCCTATTCCTACCACTGACATCAATGATGGGGCCCTATTGCTCTCACTGACATCAATGATGGGGCCCTATTCCTACCACTGACATCAATGATGGGGCCCTATTTCTATCACCGACATCATGGATGGGGCCCTATTCCTACCACTGACATCAATGATGGGGCCCTATTCCTCCTCCTACTGTCCACAGGAAAGAAAGTTTGGAGACCTCTGTTCTAGATAACAGCCTACTTACCTTTTTTTTCTTCTTCTTTACAGTGACCTACATTCGAAAAACATCCTCATTGATAGTACCGGGCATGTCAAGATTATGGACTTCGGCTTGTCAGAGAGGAAAGGAGTTCCTTATAACGTGAATACGACTATCACTTATGTAAGGGGAAGTCATACAGTCTATTTAGGCTCCATTCACACCTGAGCAGATCCATTTACTGGCGTTTTTCTGGCTTTTTAAAAGTTTTGCAGCTTTATACAAGCTTTATAAAGTGTTTTAGGCAAGTGTTTTACAGCTTCAGGCTTTTTTTGTTTAGCCAATAGAAAGCATTGGGGGGGAGGGGGAGAGGGAAAAAAGCAGCCAGACAATTGGGCTTTAATTCTGTTCAGCCAGCCTTGCGATTTATTTGATTCATTTTGTACTAGTTGATAGTCTAGAAAAACAAATACATGAATGAAAAGTAATCTTTCTTTTTTTTTTTCTCTCCAGAAATCAATGTGATCCCTCCTGAGACTACAAAGGGCGAAGACATTGTGCCCACCTCAGAAAAAAGAAACGGGAGACAACAAGGGGCACTGAACATGTGCCCGCCTCAGAAATCAACACTGGACCCACCAGTGGCACAGGCGGTGCCCACCAGCAAGCAGCAGAGGAGCTAAAGTTCACTACTTCTGAGCTGGACCAAAAAAAGTGTGCTCCATTCCACCAAAGCCACAGACATTGTGGAGACCGTGCCCACCTCAACAGATGGGATGGAATCCACAGTTGTAGAGAATGTGGCTGAAGCTTAAAGATGGGATGGATATGAGCATCCCTTCAGAGACGGCGTCAATCCCAGAAAGTGTGACTGAGATTGCCGCTACTACCGACATTGTATCCGCCTCAGAAATCAAGGCTGAGGTTATCAGCAGCACAGACAATGCTCTAGACCAGGGGGTGACCAACCTGTGGCTCTCCAGCTGTTGCGGAACTACAAGTCCCATGAGGCATAGCAAGACTCCGACAGCCACAAGCATGACACCCAGAGGCAGAGGCATGATGGGACTTGTAGTTTTGCAACAGCTGGAGAGCCACAGGTTGAGCACCCCTGCTCTAGACCATGCTGTTCTTCCAGGAAAGGAGAGTGTTCCTCCACTGACCACCCAAAAGGAGCCTACAGGGGACAAGCCCCACCCCCGCGGAGGATATGTCCAACATGGCCAGCAGAATGTCAGCCCTGGGGGGGGGGGGGGGGGGGGGCAAACGTCTTTTTTTTTTTTTTTTTTTTTTTAGCAAGATCAGTGCTTCTTTACCTGAAACGATAAGAAACGACGCTTCTAAAGGTAAGAATTGAAAACAATATAACATACAAGTTGGCTGAATAAGATTTAATTTTATTTAGAGATGTTTCATATTGGTGGTATAGATCTAAATAGACCAGAGATGATATACAAATCACATGGCCCCCAAAGGAAATTTATGATGGAGCCCCCCGCCCCAGCGACCTCTCTGTTTTATACTACAGAAGTTTATATAGCATATCCCTAATTATGGCCTTTATTGCCAGTGGTGGCCAGTGACTTATAGTATACCACATGTCTCAATGGTCACCCTGGAGTACCTACCGTAATCCTGCATTGCTGGTGGCTGTTTTATACCCCTAATATGAGTCCCTTCTATTGGTGACTCTTTTAAAAGCCTCATTTCTATTGGTCCTTAGTAGAAAAAAAATTCTGCTATTGCATGGGGCAGTTAGTGAAAATGCCCTTAAGGCCGGGTTCACACTGCTGCGGGGGGAGATCCGGATGTGATTCGCACCGCAAATCACATCCGATCTCCGTAGCGATGCGAGTTCAGCCATACAGATAGTATACAGATAGTATACAGATAGTATGGCTGAATTCGCATCGCTCCCGCAGCAAACTCGCACGGGACCCTTTTTTGGGTCCGCAACAGAATCGAATCGCATGGGGGTTCACACCATGCGATCCGATTCCTGTGCGAGTCGGCAGATCGCACTGCGATATGCGGAAGGATCTGGGGGTGTCATTAACATATCATTGACACTCCCAGCCGTCCGCATAGGGCAGTGTGAACTGCCGGCGGGAGTAATGCGATGTGGGAAAACGCCGCGGATTCGCGGCGTTCCCGCATCGCAGCGGTGTGAACCCGGCCTAAAGGATAATAATAATAGTAAGGTTTATTTTTTAAAAACTTGTCAACTAATAAATCCCCCCGGCCACTTGAGCGCAGCCCCCCGTGTTGAATACTGCCCTGCAGAATACAGCCCACCCATAGGAATGACTGATGCAGAAAAAGAGAAGGAGAAGGGGGCAACTCTGGGTGTAGATTTTTTTAAAAAGCAATTTATTCACGGGTCTAAAACAAAGAGATTATGCACTCACATTTTCCAAGACATAAAATGGCATGTAGAATAAAAGGGGGGGTCATCTGATTCGTCCGTCACTTGAGATCCGGTCCGCAGGTGTCATGTTGTCCTTTCCTGGCGTTACCACAAGTTAGTTGTTTTGAAAAAGCCGGCTCGGTGGACGCAGAGGATGTATTTCCAAAGCGAGGCTTGGTTAGCTGTGACACGCGCGTCGCGGGTTTGTGACGTCACAGCGGGCGACGCGTTTCCTGAGCGTTCGGGTCGAGATGGAGAGACGACCGCGCTCTTTCATCAGGCCAATCAGATGAGAAGGGGGAGACAGGAATTTAAATAGAGGAGGAGAGATTGAAACAGGAGGCGTGGTTGGGCGGAAAGTGGGGCGTGGCTAGGGGATAAGGGTACTGATGGAATGTGAATAGGCTGAGAGGGGCGTGAATCAGGAAGATGGGGGGAGGAGACTGCGGGGAAAAGATGTAATGGATACAGATGAAGCGAGCAGGCAGGCGGGGACAAACGAACAGAAGAGGGGGGAACTATAGTTTCAGACATCTAGACAGACATAATGTATAAATATGTGGGCATGTTATTAATAAAGCATATGGAGATATTATCAAGGTGTATATTGTAAAATGTGTAATATGAAGGGGATGAGAAAAGAATAAGGGGGCATATCGGAGGAGAAGGTGGAATTGTAGATGAGAGAGTTATAAATAACTCGGAGAAAAATGGGGGGGGGGGCGAGGGGTACAGGATAACATACGAGCCATGGGAAGGAGAGCGAAACTGCATACTAACTGCGGGAGCAGGTAGTCAATAAGGGGGTAAAGGGAGAACAGAAAATAGTAGGGAAGTGGTTGAAAATAGCTAATAGGGAAACCGCATGAGTACATTGTGGTATTTAAACTAAAAAGGGGGGAATTACTAAGAATGGACAAATTATATAAAGTGAATGAAAGTGGAGATATTCAGGGAGAAGAAAGAAAAATTACAAAAGAGTGGAGTAGCAAAAAAAAATGAAAATATTAATAATAATGATGATAATATTAATGAAAATATTTCCGCCCAACCACACCTCCTGTTTCAATCTCTTCTCCTCTATTTAAATCCCTGACTCCCCCTTCTCATCTGATTGGCCTGATGAAAGAGCGCGGTCGTCTCTCCATCTCGACCCGAACGCTCAGGAAACGCGTCGCCCGCCGTGACGTCACAAACCCCGCGACCCGCGTGTCACAGCTAACCAAGCCTCGCTTTGGAAATACATCCTCTGCGTCCACCGAGCCGGCTTTTTCAAAACAACTAACTTGTGGTAACGCCAGAAAAAGGACAACATGACACCCGCGGACCGGATCTCAAGTGACGGACGAATCAGATGACCCCCCCCCCCCTTTTATTCTACATGCCATTTTATGTCTTGGAAAATGTGAGTGCATAATCTCTTTGTTTTAGACCCGTGAATAAATTGCTTTTTAAAAAAATCTACACCCAGAGTTGCCCCCTTCTTCTTCTCTTTTCCTGCAACAGTCTAGGAGCCTGGTTTCAGCTCCCTGTGGTGGCAGCCCTGCACTTTGAAAGTCCCACTCAAAGAACTAAAGACACTTCCATGGGACTTGAGAACTAAAAGTTCTTATATATATTATTGTCCTATATAACTTTATACAGACAGCCCTCTATAGTATATTATCTGATTTTTTGCGCCTCTACTTGTCGCATAGGAATGACTGAGTAGAATGAAGTCACTTCCCAACTTCCACTTGTTCAGTTAACTTTATTTGTACTTTTAAAACCCGATACAAATCATTGAAACAAACTGTGCAGCTCTTTTGTACAGAGTGGCCCCGAACCTGCTCTTCTGGGGTCTCTCGGTGGCTCCTCCCCGCATCAGACAACCCTCTGGAAGAAGTGCGCTCCCGAGTCCAGCATTTAGCGTCCATAGACACCAAATGCAGAACATGGCCCCGCCCCCCCCGGTGGCTGCGTCATTGGATGCGATTGACAGCAGGGGGAGCCAATGGCTGCTCTGCTATCAATCTATCCAATCAAGAGTCGAGAACCCCCTGCAGAGAAAGAGCGTTCCTGTGGGACAAATTCAAGGGTTCAGGTAACTAAAACGGGGGGGCTGGAGGACCGGTCATGGACCTTTAGTGTCCCTTTAAGGTGAAAAAACACCTGGCATTCATCGCCCCCCCCCAGCCCCGCCGTTCTACATACCTGAGCCCCTTCATCTCCTCGGCAGGGATGCTGTCCCTTCTCTCCACGGGGTCCTGGCTCTTGATTGGATAGATTGATAGCAGTGCAGCCATTGGCTCCAGCTGCTGCCAATCAAATCCAATGATGCGGAAGTCGAACTAGTTCCCCCACAAACGGGGTTTTTAGGCAGCAAGAGACAGTAATAGAAGCCAATAGAAGTAGTATAAAAGATGTTTTAATATTAATTGGTAAAAACAAACATGAGCTTCACCTGAACACTTGAATAACAGACAAAATCATGTATATAAAGTACATATACTGTCACATGGAAGTAAAATAACAGACACAGCTATGTTACACTGTATGGGTAGATAACAGTGAGAGCATACAACTAACGCGTTTCAACCCCAAAGGGGGTCTTCTTCAGAGATGATGGTCTGTTAAAAGAAAAACAAGATTACACTGAATAAATGAATCCGGTGTTATACATGTTGGGGATACCCAATATTAATTTAAAATGGTTTACCCGATAATGTACTTCCAGGTAGGTAAGGTGGATTATAGTGCTTCGAATAAAATTCCCCCATAGGGCAATGTCTCAATTTCCTTTACACATCTGGAGTGGTACCTGGTCCGTATGTGTTGCCAAGATGCCAGAGGGAAGAGGAGGCAGCGTCACAAACCCACTGGCGTGACTCGCGGGAGGTCACACTGGATAGATTGATAGCAGTGCAGCCATTGGCTCCAGCTGCTGCCAATCAAATCCAATGATGCGGAAGTCTGGCATTCAGGTCTGTGGGCACAAATGCTGGACTCAGGAGCGCGCCCGCCAGGTAACCTCCTCAGGAGGGGGCAAGTAAGGTAAGTATATACATCTTTTTTTTTTTTGTTCGCAGGATAGTCAGCATGTGTTATCAAATGGACCAGTTAGCTTTAGGCAGAAATTTTACTTTAAGAATAAACAAAGGCTCACAAAATGACCGATTCTGAATCCGCTCTGCTCCAGCGTCAGCTTCTGTGTAGAGAGAAAGCCGACAACGGCTGGGAAATGAATAGCATAGCATCCAGAATCCAGCATTACAGAACAAGCACAGGAAACGTGACTATTACTGGCTATAAAATGACCTAAATAAATGGGACCCTTCACAGATATGATAACGTGTTCCTGAAAAGTCTCCGGATGTGAGAAGACAAGAATGAAGGGCTGAACATGGACTCTCATAGTGAATAATGAATGAATTATAATTTGTATCTCTTTTATCTTCTTCTAGGAGTCCCTTTTCTACGTCATGGAGTATGTGAATGGCGGGACCCTGGAGGAATTCAAAGTCAAGATGCATCCTCTGGATAATAAGACCCATAAGGTAAGTACTACAATGGGGATCATTAGTAGTGGGGGAGGGAGGTAGAATGTACAATTGTAGATAGATCACTTTTAAGCTATTGGGGTGATGGGATGCACCTGCTTTACCTAACCACCCCCAGGTACATTAGTCAGGTGCCTTGCTCCTATGTTTGCATTGGTTGAACATTTCTAAATAGGAAATGCATAGGGGATGGGGAAGGAGGATCGGTGAGATGCCAAACATTGCCGATATCCATTACATGGGGAAGTGACTATTGAGCCAGAATTTGTAGCCTGACCAATGTAGTGTCTGCCAAAAGCCATGGGAGGGACTCATAGAGCTGAGATCGTAGCTCGATCTTTCATAAAATATACTCCAATATCCATGGGGAGCTTTAGACATTATTGATGGGATTCAGGAAGATCTAACTAATAAGAGATTGGCATAATGAAGACATTCATGGCTGTGATCTTAGCTGGACTGCAGTCATTTCATTAGTACTTAGAAACCTTCACCGTAATAATTCCATAATGAGAATAAATCAAGGTTTATAGCCAAATACAAATACTCCTATGGCAATGTTTTGTGAAAAAATGATTTAGCATAAATACAAGATGTCTTCAAAAATATACCTACTTCCCGTAGTATTAGGATCAGGTAATATTAATCAGGTTACTATAGAGCAAGTTTATCACCAATACATTTATTTCTGCTTTTTCCATCAGATTCATCGCTGCGGAGCTGCTGTGTGCCATACAAGCTCTTCATTCCAGAGGCATCGTGCATAGGTAAGTATCATCATCATATGACCCATCATATTTTATTGGTCTCCAAACTGCGGAGTGCAGGTGTCATCATTGGTTTCAGTAGGGGGCCCTATTTCTCCACTGACACCAATGATGGGGCCCTATTCCTCCACTGACATCAATGATGACCACTGACATCAATGATGGGGCCCTATTCCTACCACTGACATCAATGATGGGGCCCTATTCCTCTCACCGACATCAATGATGGGGCCCTATTCCTCTCACTGACATCAATGATGGGGCCCTATTCCTACCACTGACATCAATGATGGGGCCCTATTCCTCTCACCGACATCAATGATGGGGCCCTATTCCTCTCACTGACATCAATGATGGGGCCCTATTCCTCCCACTGACATCAATGATGGGGCCCTATTCCTCTCACCGACATCAATGATGGGGCCCTATTCCTATCACTGACATCAATGATGGGGCCCTATTCCTCCTCCTACTGTCCACAGGAAATAAAGTTTGGAGACCTCTGTTCTAGATAACAGCCTACTTACCTTTTTTTTTTCTTCTTCTTCTTTACAGTGACCTACATTCGAAAAAACATCCTCATTGATAGTACCGGGCATGTCAAGATTATGGACTTCGGCTTGTCAGAGAGGAAAGGAGTTCCTTATAACGGGAATACGACTATCACTTATGTAAGGGGAAGTCATACAGTCTATTTAGGCTCCATTCACACCTGAGCAGATCCATTTTCTGGCTTTTTTAAAAAGTTTTGCAGCTTTATAAAGTGTTTTACAGCTTCAGGCTTTTTTTGTTTAGCCAATAGGAAGCATTGGGGGGGGGGGGGGGGGGAGAGGGAAAACAAAAGCAGCCAGAGAATCGGGCTTTAATTCTGTTCAGCCAGCCTTGCGATTTATTTGATTCATTTTGTACTAGTTGATAGTCTAGAAAAACAAATACATGAATGGAAAGTAATCTTTCTTTTTTTTTTTTTCTCCAGAAATCAATGTGATCCCTAGGGGGCCCTATTCCTCCACTGACACCAATGATGGGGCCCTATTCCTACCACTGACACCAATGATGGGGCCCTATTCCTACCACTGACATCAATGATGGGGCCCTATTCCTACCACTGATATCAATGATGGGGCCCTATTCCTACCACTGATATCAATGATGGGGCCCTATTCCTCCACTGACACCAATGATGGGGCCCTATTCCTACCACTGACACCAATGATGGGGCCCTATTCCTACCACTGACACCAATGATGGGGCCCTATTCCTACCACTGACACCAATGATGGGGCCCTATTCCTACCACTGATATCAATGATGGGGCCCTATTCCTACCACTGACAATGATGGGGCCCTATTCCTACCACTGACACCAATGATGGGGCCCTATTCCTACCACTGATATCAATGATGGGGCCCTATTCCTACCACTGATATCAATGATGGGGCCCTATTCCTCCACTGACACCAATGATGGGGCCCTATTCCTACCACTGACACCAATGATGGGGCCCTATTCCTACCACTGACACCAATGATGGGGCCCTATTCCTACCACTGACACCAATGATGGGGCCCTATTCCTACCACTGATATCAATGATGGGGCCCTATTCCTACCACTGACAATGATGGGGCCCTATTCCTACCACTGACACCAATGATGGGGCCCTATTCCTACCACTGATATCAATGATGGGGCCCTATTCCTACCACTGACATCAATGATGGGGCCCTATTCCTACCACTGACATCAATGATGGGGCCCTATTCCTACCACTGACACCAATGATGGGGCCCTATTCCTACCACTGACACCAATGATGGGGCCCTATTCCTACCACTGACACCAATGATGGGGCCCTATTCCTACCACTGACATCAATGATGGGGCCCTATTCCTACCACTGACATCAATGATGGGGCCCTATTCCTACCACTGACACCAATGATGGGGCCCTATTGAAATGAAAGGGATTTTAATTGTTGGGCTTTTTGGAGCTTCTGAGCTGAGCGTTTTACAAGCTGAAAACTTGCTCAGGTGTGAATTGGGTCTTATAGGCGGTGCTGTCGTGTTTTTCTGGCCACCAAGAGGTTCTTAACCACTTACCCCCTGGAGCAAATTTTAGTTTTCATTTTTCATAAAAAAAAAAAAAAAAGCCCAGGAATCATTGAGGGGGTGCATTGGTGGGGTCACCAGCAAGCCACGTAGAAGTGATCAGGCAGGCCTACAGCCATGTACTCTTGTACCACGTAGACGTGATCAGGAAGGCCTACAGCCATGTACTCTTGTACCACGTAGACGTGATCAGGAAGGCCTACAGCCATGTACTCTTGTACCACGTAGACGTGATCAGGAAGGCCTACAGCCATGTACTCTTGTACCACGTAGAAGTGATCAGGCAGGCCTACAGCCATCTACTCTTGTACCACGTAGAAGTGATCAGGCAGGCCTACAGCCATCTACTCTTGTACCACGTAGAAGTGATCAGGCAGGCCTACAGCCATGTACTCTTGTACCACGTAGAAGTGATCAGGCAGGCCTACAGCCATCTACTCTTGTACCACGTAGAAGTGATCAGGCAGGCCTACAGCCATGTACTCTTGTACCACGTAGAAGTGATCAGGCAGGCCTACAGCCATGTACTCTTGTACCACGTAGAAGTGATCAGGCAGGCCTACAGCCATCTACTCTTGTACCACGTAGAAGTGATCAGGCAGGCCTACAGCCATGTACTCTTGTACCACGTAGAAGTGATCAGGCAGGCCTACAGCCATGTACTCTTGTACCACGTAGAAGTGATCAGGCAGGCCTACAGCCATGTACTCTTGTACCACGTAGAAGTGATCAGGCAGGCCTACAGCCATCTACTCTTGTACCACGTAGAAGTGATCAGGCAGGCCTACAGCCATGTACTCTTGTACCACGTAGAAGTGATCAGGCAGGCCTACAGCCATCTACTCTTGTACCACGTAGAAGTGATCAGGCAGGCCTACAGCCATGTACTCTTGTACCACGTAGAAGTGATCAGGCAGGCCTACAGCCATCTACTCTTGTACCACGTAGAAGTGATCAGGCAGGCCTACAGCCATGTACTCTTGTACCACGTAGAAGTGATCAGGCAGGCCTACAGCCATGTACTCTTGTACCACGTAGAAGTGATCAGGCAGGCCTACAGCCATCTACTCTTGTACCACGTAGACGTGATCAGGCAGGCCTACAGTCATCTACTCTTGTACCACGTAGACGTGATCAGGCAGGCCTACAGCCATGTACTCTTGTACCACGTAGAAGTGATCAGGCAGGCCTACAGCCATGTACTCTTGTACCACGTAGAAGTGATCAGGCAGGCCTACAGCCATGTACTCTTGTACCACGTAGAAGTGATCAGGCAGGCCTACAGCCATGTACTCTTGTACCACGTAGACGTGATCAGGCAGGCCTACAGTCATCTACTCTTGTACCACGTAGACGTGATCAGGCAGGCCTACAGCCATGTACTCTTGTACCACGTAGAAGTGATCAGGCAGGCCTACAGCCATCTACTCTTGTACTACGTAGAAGTGATCAGGCAGGCCTACAGCCATCTACTCTTGTACCACGTAGAAGTGATCAGGCAGGCCTACAGCCATGTACTCTTGTACCACGTAGAAGTGATCAGGCAGGCCTACAGCCATGTACTCTTGTACCACGTAGAAGTGATCAGGCAGGCCTACAGCCATGTACTCTTGTACCACGTAGAAGTGATCAGGCAGGCCTACAGCCATGTACTCTTATACCACGTAGAAGTGATCAGGCAGGCCTACAGCCATGTACTCTTGTACCACGTAGACGTGATCAGGCAGGCCTACAGCCATGTACTCTTGTACCACGTAGAAGTGATCAGGCAGGCCTACAGCCATGTACTCTTGTACCACGTAGAAGTGATCAGGCAGGCCTACAGCCATGTACTCTTGTGGTAAAACCAGGCTGGTAAAAAAAAAAAAAGAAGCGGTAACCCAAATCTTGTTTCATTTCTTCAGACTTTGGACGATCCAGATACGCTGACTAGGGCCGACTAGTTTAACCGCTTAAGCACTGCCCCCGCGTACATATACTGCGGCAGGGTGGCCCTTTGGCGCAAAAAAAAAATCAAGTACCTATCTATGATCTCTTCCAGTGGCTCTGGGGCACGCCCCGCGCTCTCACTGTGATTGGGCACAGCAGGAGCCATTCAGCGGTTCCGGCGGCCGCAATTGTTCCATGGAGAGACAGAACAGGCAGACCGTCGCTCTTTTCAGACAGGAAGAGAGAGATCTGTGATTCCTGCTAATCAGGAACACGGATCTGTCTCTTCTTTGAGTCAGTTCATCCCCCAATACAGTAAGAAGGAACACACTTATGCCGCGTACACACAAATCGCACATTCCGACAAGAAAAATCCATGTTTTTTTTTTTTTTTTTTAGACGGATGTCGGCTCAAACTTGTCTTGCATACACACGATCACACAAATCTTGTCGGAAATTGCGAATGTCAAGAACGCGGTGACGTACAACACAAATGACGAGAAAATGAAGTTCAATAGCCAGTGCGGCTCTTCTGCTCGATTCCGAGCATGCGTCGTGGAACTTTGTGCGTCGGAAATTGCGTACACACCATCGGAATTTACGACAAAGGATTTTGTTTTGTCGGGAAAAATTTGAGATCCAGCTCTCAAATTTTGTGCGACGGAAATTCTGATGGAAAAAGTCTGATGGAGCTCTACACATGTTCAGAATTTCTGACAATAAGCTCCCATAGAACATTTTTCTGTCGGAAAATCCTATCGTGTGTACGGGGCATTAATCCTTTGATTGCCCCTGATGTTAGCCCCTTCCCTGCCAGTGTCATTTATACAGTGGCAGTGCATTTTTTTTATTTAGCACTGATCACTGTATTGGTGTCACTGATCCCCAAAAAAAGTGTTATTTAGCGTCAGATTTGGCCACCGCAATGTCGCCGCCATTACTGGTAAAAACAATAAAAAAAAAAAAAAGTCTATAAATCTATAAGTCTATAAATTTCCGGCATGCCGGAAATGCTAACTTTCACATTGGTTGTGCTCTCAACCAAAAACTGTCAAACCATCCAATGGCTGGTTTCATAACTGATCACATGTGCAGCATTATGGCAGTTGAAGAATCATTAGAGGCCAAGATGGCGGCTTCCTTGACTGAAAACGATAGTTATCAGCCAATCAAAGTTAAAAGTGGAAGTAAATCCTTCTAACAAAAACCAAATGGACACAGCAGTCATGGATGTAGCACACTAAAAAACACACCAGCATGCGCACGCCTGGCTCTCCCGAGTCTGAAGGTGCCCAATGACAGACATGTACATAAATTGCCCCACATGTAGTAAAAGGTACTGTGATCATCAGCATGCGCTTGCATCCAGAATGTTTGTTTTATTCCTGAACTATCATAAAATCATTTAAAAAACTATAGCTATCCTGCACTAATAAGTGAAAGTCATTATATAGAGTGGTACTGCTTGTGGGCACTGCTTGTGGGTCCTGTTGGGTGGGAAGCCATCTTCATTTGTGAAGGCGAGTCAAAAGACATTCAATGTCCCAGGAGTCCGATACAGCGGAATTAATTTATCTTCATAGATCTCGAGGATATATAAGTTGATAAATATTATGTCCCAAGTCAAAGAGCCTCTCCAACCCAGTCTGCAGGAGAGCCGCCATATTTCATCTGACCTTTGACCTGTACAAGATTAATATTACACCTTTCCACCCACTCCAGAAGGAAAGCATTATTTGCCTTATTCAGAAAATGAATCCAAGCCTCGCTCTCAGCATTCATTACATTGTTGTCCATCATTTGAGACTGATCTGCTCTCTCAGTGGGCCATAATCAGTGGGCAGGAAGCCCCAACTCAAATAGCGCCTTTAACCACTTGCCGCCCCGCCAATAGTCAAATGACGGCTGCAAAGTGGTTTCAAAATCCTGACCGGACGTCCTCAGGATTTTGAGCTGCTGCGTGCCCCCCGGGGGCGCGCATCGTGGCGATCGTTTTTTGCGGGGGGGCCAGTCTGACACCCTGCAACTACGATCTCGGTAAAGAGTCTCAGACGGAGACTCTTTACCACCTGATCAGCCGTGTCCAATCACGGCTGATCACAGTGTAAATAGGAAGAGCCGGTGATCGGCTTTTCCTCACTCGTGTCTGTGAGACGCGAGTAGAGGAGAGCCGATCGGCTGCTCCTCTGACAGGGGGGGGTCTGTGCTGATCGATTATCAGCACAGCCCCCCCGAGGATGCCCACACTGGACCACCAAGGACGCCACCAGACCACCAGGGATGCCGTCCTAGACCACCAGGGATGCCAGTCAGTGCCCACAATGGATGCCAATCAGTGCCCACAATGGGCATCACTGATTGGCATGCATTATTGTTTGGCACTAACTGGCATCCATCAGTACAAAACAATGCAATACAATGTCGCTTATCAGTGCCCATCCGTGCCACCAATCAGTGCCCATCCATGCCAACTATCAGTGCCCATCCATGCCAACTATCAGTGCCCATCCATGCCAACTATCAGTGCCCATCCATGCCCATCTGTGCCGCCTATCCATGCCCATTCATGCCGCCTATCCATGCCCATTCATGCCGCCTATCCATGCCCATTCATGCCGCCTATCCATGCCAATCCGTGCCACCTATCAGTGTCCATCCATGTCGCCATCAGTGCCGCCTATCAGTGCTACATATCAGTGCCACTTCATTGGTGCCAGCTCTTCGGTGCCCATGAGTGCCGCCTTATCAGTGCCAGTCAGTGCAGCCCTATCAGTGCCCATCAGTGAAGGAGAAAACATACTTATTTACAAAGTTTTGAAACAAACAAAAAAAAAAACATATTTTGTTTCAAAATTTTCAGTCTTTTTTTATTTGTTTAGCAAAAAATAAAAACCGTAGAGGTTATCAAATACCACCAAAAGAAAGCTCTATTTGTGGGAAAAAATTATAAAAATGTCATTTGGGTACAGTGCAGCATGACCGCGCAATTGTCATTCAAAGTGCGACAGAGCTGAAAGCTCAAAATTGGTCTGGGCAGGAAGGTGTTTAAGTGCCCCCCGGTATTGAAGTGGTTAAAATCACATTCTATGAATTTATCTACACTGATGATTGTAGAAGTTAGATTGGTTCTTGTACACAGTGGAATGGATTTCCCAAGAAATGGATTTCTTGACTTGGTTCAGCTTGAAAAGTGGTAACGCAAAAGGAAATTCCTTATCATCTTCCCCACCTCCGTTCTTTTGGGACGTTGGACATCTACTTAAAACGTTCGATCGCGGTTACATTTAACGATGCAGCAGTGGTGCTAGTAAATAACAGCGGAGTTGGGAAAATTACCGAAGGGGGCATTTTCTTCAATTAAACTGATCCCGGTTAGAAATGTAAATTTGAGGTATGGTCAAACAAATTCCAGGGATTAATAGATTGAAGGCCTTTATGGGTAAGCTGTATGTTCTTTAGCATGCATCTGCCAAAAACTACAGAAAACTGCAAGCCTGTGCTATCCGCTTTTAGACACATGTAGGCAGGTGACTACAAGGAGAATTTAAAAAGTGTAAGTAAGCAAGTTGGTCTGCCCAGGCTGGGAAGGGGTGAACTATATCTTGACTCTCTTCCCGGGCTTTTTAGGTCCTGCCTTAATTCCCAATGCATAAATAAATAGAGGGAAAAGCAGGACCGTGGATGTGGAGGAAGGGCTGCTGTGTCGTGTGGTCTCGTTAAGATACCAAAGTTTAGGAGGAATCTGCAAGCTTTGGAATTATACCTTTTTTTTAAAGGTATGCCTGGGAAGCCATAACTTAGCCAGTCAGGTTTTAAAGCTGCATTTCACGTGTATTACCATTACCACAAAAGTTTTCAGGAAGTTTTCAATAAAGTTCTTGAGCCTGGTATGAAGTTAGTAACAGTAGTGCATGGTGGAGTATGGCGTAACAGAAGAACAGGGCCTGCATAGCACACAGATGTAATGAAAGCAAGGGTCTGCAGTTGGGTAACTTGGCAGACTGTCAGGGCTGGCTTAGCCCTTCCTCCTCTGGGCTGGCCGCTCAGCTGTCAGCTAATTGCCAGGTATCTTCTCTCTCCACAGTTACCAACTGTTTCTGATGATGCTCGTCTGACCTGCCTATTTAAAGTCTTCCAGCTCATTTCTCCATTGCCTTCACGTTTAGTCACATCACAAGGAACCATCTCCTGCTGTTTGTTTCTAGACTGGCTTGCTGACATCCCTCCTGGCTCCTTATCCGGCTTGCAGTTGCTCTCCTTGGATCCCTGACTTCTGGACTGGCTGATTATCTGATCTGGTTTATGAACTTTGGACTGGCTGACTACCCAATCTGGCTACTGGACTCTGGCTATGCTTGACTATGCTTTTTTCTATTAACCTTTTTATTTTTATTAATAAACAAGTGTGATTTGATTGTACTTCTGTCTCAGTCTGTTTCATGGTTCCTGTCACAGACAGAGTCATTGTCACGGGTAAATAAGGACTGGTGGGAAGTATATAGTAGCCGTTCATGGAGCGTGGTACCTGGCATAGGACCTCCGATAGTGAGGAGGTGATTGATGATCTTGCTCTTTCCCTAGCAGTTGATTCCCCCAAAGTCACGGTATGTAGTATACAGATTGACTCTCTGTTCGGAGTTTAAGATGGCGTCCACCCCCTACATCCCACGTGTTAGAAGAATGCATTTGAGATAAGAGAACCAGCTTACACATAAGCAAATAGACATTTTCTGATTATCATTATTTACATTAGATTCCTTAACAAGAGATGGGTGTCAGCAGCGCTGTGGGCTGGATCTGCAGTGCCCACAGCGCTGCTCACCGACAATTAACCCCGCAATTCCCCGCCAATACTCTGCAACACCCAGCAATGCCCTGCCAATACTCTGCAATACCCAGCAATTCCCTGCCAATACTCTGCAATATAGAAAGATATCTGGTGCCAAGTTCCACGGCTCGGAAAGTTTACCTACTCCCCTCAATTGGAGACCTCAAGGGATTTGAGACGAGGAATTCTGAGGTGAATTACCATCCGGCTGGCTACATCTGGTTTGTGCTATTGGAGCCCCCCACAAGCGTTTATGACACACTACTATACGGTGGATGTGTCCAACCTATCCGGTAAGAGTATCCACCTTCAATAATTACTTTATGATCTGATTCCAAGAGTTTCTGAGGCCTGAGACGGCTGGGAGTCACAATTACATGAATGCCATCTGATAATTCCAGAAGTTCCATGATGAGAAACCGTTTTGAAGTTCAGGTGGACCGGTTTTATGACTGTTAACATCCCCTTTGGACTCTAGTGGACCATTGTTTATTATTATTTCTCATTTTTTGTACACACACTTATTTTATATAGGTGCCCTTGAGTGCTGCACTTATTTTATTTATTTTGCTTTAAAATTGGTTTGTTTGTGTGCTAGCAGCTTGGCTGTGTTTATTCACAGATGTTTTTTTGTTAACCACTTCCCACCCAAGGTACGTCCAGGGACCTCCTTGACTTTCCAAGGTATATCTGAATGATGCCTGAGGCCACAGACATCATTCAGATATCTGCGTTTTCAGCCAGCGAATCCCTGCACCCTCCCGCCGCCCTCCGGTGATTCTACTGACTCACCGCTTTCATTGGTGAGTCGGTCAAAGGATCCGCCGGACCCTGGATAATACCAGAGAGATTTCCGGCGGACCAGATCGCCCCCGGAGTCTCTATGATCGTTCGGAGGCCGGGCGTGATGTTATGACGTCACGCCCGGCCTCTGCATTCATAATAACGGCGCCGATTTGGCTAGGAAGCCAGGATCGTTTTTTTTTTATTATTATTATTTTAGGCTCCCCAGCCTAGAGGTGAGCTATGGGGTCTTATTGACCCCATATCTCACTGTAAATAGGTCCAATCGTGCCATATTTCTATTACAAGGGATGCTTACATTCCTTGTAATAGGAATAAAAGTAATACATTTTTAAGTGTCAAACAAAAAAAAATAAAAGCAAAATTAACAATAAAAAATAAAAAAAATTAAAGCGCCCACATATGAAAACGGTGTGCAAACCACACACGTGAGGTATCGTCGCGAACGTTAGAGCGAGAGCAATAATTCAAGCACTAAACCTCCTCTGTAACGCAAAACATGTAACCAGTAAAAAAATGTTAAAGCGTCGCCTATGGGGATTTTTAAATACCAAAGTTTGGCACCATTCCACGAGCGCGTGCAATTTTGAAGCGTGACATGTTGGGTATCTATTTACTCGGCGTATCTTCATCTATCACATTATACAAAAAAATTGGGATAACTTTACTGTTTTTCTTTTTTTTTTTAAGCATGAAACTTTTTTTTTTCCTGAAAAAAACACTTTCTAAAAATTGCTGCGCAAATACCGTGCGGGATAAAAAAGTTGCAACAACCACCATTGTATTCTCTAGGGTCTTTGCTAAAAAATGCAATTTTCTAGCAAAAAAAATGATGAATTTTACATGTAGGAGAGAAATGTCAGAATTGGCCTGGATGCGAAGTGGTTAATGTCTTTTTTGTTTTTATGCATATCTACCATTCACTATTTGCTAGATATTTTTGTATTAGCGCGGTGTTTTCCCCTTTGTACAAGTTTGATTTTGTTTTGACCAATTATTCACTGCTGCTTTTCTTTCACCCATTCACATGGATATTTTTGAATACAGGACTAACAGGTCCTTGAACACTGATGGTGTATTCACTGTTAACAACAATGGTTCTGAGCTGAGTGGTCTATTTTTAAGACTTCGAAATGTAATGACTACAGAGCTACACCTACAATGGGACACGGCTTTTTTAGAACATTACCTAAAAGAAAAAAATGGTTCCAAGAGGCCTACGCTGGGATGTTAATCCACAGCAGGGAGAGGATGATCTAGAACCCTGGTTTATCTACTTTAAATGATGCTGGCCTGCGATTGGTGAATTTTTTGGTTGAACACAAACAGGCTAGACTGGCTGCGATCGACCTTGAAATTAAGGAACTGAAGGAGAAAGTGTCGGTATTTAACAAAACATCTGAATACAATACTTTCAACCAATTTAAAAACTCTGTTAGAAAAAGAGGAGAAAGAACAGAGTGTAAAAAAAACAGAAGAAATATAACCGTGACGTTATGGATTATCAAACTCGTTTAGTCTTTGGTTGGCAGAAAAAATTAGTCCAAACAGATGACCAAGCCAATTTGAATACACAGATGGACACCATGACCCCTATGGTTCCGATACGTGATAGGAGACCTGAGCAAGTATTACCTCCTCCTATATACACTGACGGTTTTGGAGCTAATGGGAATACTCGTTTTTCCCATATTTTCTCTTCCTGATAATCTTGGCCCAGTGAATTATGGCCAAAGGTGAAATCTCCCCATTAATGGACATTCTGGTCAAATCCATGGGGCAACTTTGCCTTTTAAAAAGGGGAGGGGTCATTACGAGAAGAATAATAACCCTACAAACCGTCAGCGCAGAGGGCCACCACAAAGGGATTGGCCCAAAAACTAGAGGACAACTAGTTATAACACTGGACCCGGTAATACGAATATAGGTTATCAACACATTACCCCAATACACACAAAACCGCTATGGAGTACTTCAGGATGAGGACCTCCGGAATGTACAGTATGAACAATCATATTGGAACAGAGAGGAGGAATACATGCGGACACCGTATAATCACGAGTTTCCGGGCCCCTCCCACCCCTCAGGTTTTTATGACTCCAGACAAAATTTCATCCGAAGTCCAAAACCAAAAGAGGGTGCAGAGGGGGGGGGGGTGACGCCTCCAATGGAGGAAAACGCAAAAGAGTTCAGTAGGGAAAGGCATTTTTTATTTGAAAAAAAATCGGAAAATGAGAAACGTATTCTGGATAAGCGACTCAAATTTGTTCCTCCCCGTCAACAGAATAAATTCCACACATTTGTTGACATACAAAAGTATGTCCGCAAACTTAACATACAAAGGCACTTTTTATCCAATCCACCTAAAGGTTTAGAGTGAAGGCCAATCAGTTGATACCTTGCACTCAGGTCTTTCAAATCCGTCCCTTTTTAACCCTCCCAACACTTCGTCACACTCCATTAATGTATTCAAAAATCTTGTCCTTCGGGACTTGGATTCATTACCTAGAAAACGTATCCATCAGGATCCTGCTATCGCATCGGGCCTTCAGTCCCTTTGCGATAAAAAGGATCTTATCATTCGCCTCGCTGATAAGGGAGGGGGGTTGGTTGTTTTAGATAAAGTGGATTACATCACCGAGATGAAATCACTGTTAAAGGATCGTACTACTTATAGGATTCTTTCTAAGGATCCTACAGCGGAATAAAAATTAGCTTTAACATCATTGGTTAATGAAGGCTTCTCATTATTCTTAACAAAAAGAACCAGGAATATTTAGTGCCTTCGGCCCCCAGGATTCCAGTCATATATTACCTTCCTAAGGTACACAAGGACCCAGTCAACCCACCCGGACGACCGATCGTAAGCGGGATTGATTCGGTGACCTCAAGGATTGGGAAATACATCGATTTTTATTTGTAACCCTTAGTTAAAGGCCTTCCTATTTGAAGGACACCCATGATACAATCAATCGGCTACAAGTAAAATATCATGATGATCTTCTCCTGGTAACAGCAGATGTGTCAGCCCTATACACATCTATTCCGTTAGACTTGGGCTTGGCTGCTGTGGAATTTTTCCTATTTAAGAAATCTGCCCTGCCATTGATTCATAAGAACTATATCATAGAGTTATTAAAATTTGCCACAGACCACAATTATTTCTGGTTTCAGTATGAATTTTACTCTCAAATTAAGGGCGTGGCTATGGGGGCTAAGTATGCCCCCAGCCTAGCTAATTTATTTATGGCACAATGGGAGGAGGATGTCCTCTATGCCCACGAGAGACCAGAATTGGTCCTATGGGCTAGGTATATAGACGACATCCTCCTCCTATGGAAAGGTGATAATACATCACTTTCAAATTTTATGGCTGAGTTGAACGCCAAAAATTGGGTATTTCCCTCACCTTTGAAGTGAGTGCCAACACTATACATTTTCTTGATCTAGAGATTTCAGTGATCAACTGGCAATTGGTGTTGCGGACTTACTTTAAATCTACTGATCGCAACGGATACATTCCGGTGGACAGTTGCCACCACCAACAATGGTTAAAGTCCATCCCGAAAGGACAATTTTTACGTCTCAGACGAAATTGTTCCAATACAGGAGACTATTTGTCCCAATCAGCAGTTTTGAGACAAAGGTTCCTGGAGAAAGGTTATATGCCTGAAACCTTGGATAGGGACATTACATCTGTACAACAAATTGATAGAAAATCATTGTTGGTTTCTAGACCAAAAATCAGGGAAAGGGACCATTTTAAGTGGTCCTTTTTTACGTCCTTCTCAGTTCAATATAGAGAAATTACGAAGATAATGAATAGACATTGGAATGTTCTACTCAACGACAGAATACTGGGACCGTTTCTACCTGAACGGGCGGGCATTATATTTAGGGGTGCCCGTTCTGTCAGGGGAGAGTTGACCCCCAACATTATCGACCCCCCTAAAAAACAAAAAAAAATTTCAGAGTGCAGGGGTTATTTCCCCTGCAGAAGGTGTAATGTGTGCTCACACAATGTTTTGAAGCGCAAATCTGACACTTTTACATCAAGTGTCACATCCCACGTATACAACATGAAACATTTTACCACGTGTACTACCAAATACATTGTATACATAATCACGTGTCCATGTAAAATGCAATATGTGGGTCGCACCAAAAGAGAGTTCTTTGTTCGAGTAAATGAACATATTGCGAAAATCAAAAAAGGTTGCGACAAACATACAGTACCTCGGAACTTGGAACATCAAAAGGACCCTAAGGGTACTATGTTCCAAGTGATAGATAAGTTCATCCCCCTCTGGAGGGGCGAACCACGGGTTAGGGGTATCTCCCGACTTGAAACTTATTGGATATACGAGTTGAGGTGCTACTCACCCCATGGTATGAACGTTGATTGGGATATCAATTCTTTCATAGACCGGGGGTGAGTGGCACCTCTTTGCTTTTCTCTGATGGTTTATATCCTATTTTTTGTAGATTGGTTTAATATGGTGTGATAGGTCATCTTACATCTTATTGCGGTTGGCCGTGCTTTCGTTTTTTGAGGTTTTGGTGTACCCTACCTGATGTATACTATATATTTTTATTTTATGTATCTCACTTGATATATATTATATATAATTCACTTCATTCTTTCTTTTTTTTCCTCTTGGCTGCCGATGGCCAGCACCAGTCTTGTGGGGCCATGGTAGAGCGCCTTTGTATTTGTTTAGGTCGGCGATTGGCTATTTACTTAATGTGGGGTCGTTTGTGATCTTTGCCCATGTCTACTTTCAGTGACCACACTATGCTTGGTGTCTTCATTTTTTTTGTTTGCGTTCCGGCGGTTGGAACGTGGATATGGCATTCTAAGTGGTCCCGGATATGACGCTCATTACGTTTGCGTCATGTCCTGTGACGCTGGGCCCTGTCCGCGCTCCCGTTGGTTGAGCGTGGACAGGGTTTACAGACCATTCCCGGATATGACGTCGATAGGTTTTGTTTACCTTCTACGTCATTTCCTTACTCTTGGAAGCGAGGCTTGGAACGCTGGATTAGACGTAGATAGGTTTTGTTTACCTGCGACATTTCCTTACTCTTGGAAGCGAGGCTTGGAACGCTGATCAGCATTGTCGACGATCCTACGGATAGTCGGCCATTGCAGGAATTGGGGTGGCAGAGTGGGGGAACACAAGTGAGGGGGGAGGTCTTGGCGCCATGTGGGGGTGTGTGTTCGCTGTGTGACCATTGGCACCCCGATAGTGAGTGAACTTACTTCCTGTTTCCGGTTTATATGCTGGAACGCAGGAAGTGTGATTACTCCGGGGTGTGTGCGCTCCAGTTTGTGTTCCCAGTTAGATCTTATATTTTGGGCCTCACAGCAATAAATGTTTATGTCCTGTTTGTTCGCGTCCTTAACATAGTATGAGCACACTCATGGGTTAATTCTGTGGGCGGTCATTTCCCATGGGCCTCTATTATTGCTTAATTATTTAGTTTATATATTGTGGCAATGTGTTGGAGTCAGGTTATGCCTGTCAGGGCTGGCTGCTCAGCTGTCGGCTAATTGCCAGCTCTCTTCTCTTTCCACAGTTACCAGCTGTTCCCGATGATGCTCGTCTGACCTGCCTATTTAAAGCCTTCCAGCTCACTTCTCCTTTGCCTCCGCGTGATCACATCACAAGGAACCATCTCCTGCTGTTTGTTTCAAGACTGGCTTGCTGACATCCCTCCTGGCTTCTTATCCTGCTTGCTGTTGCTCTACTATCCCTGACTTCAGGCCTGGCTGATTACCCGATCTGGCTACTGGACTCTGGCTATGCTTGACTACGCTTTTTCTATTTACCTTTTTATTTTTTATTAATAAGCAAGTGTGATTTAATTGTACTTCTGTCTCAGTCTGATTCATGGTTTCTGACAATGCCCCAGTAGATGACTTTGCGGTCGAAACTCGTAGGGCCTGCATTTTTATGCTCCCCACATTGCTATTTTGGTTTTTATTTATCACGTGATTTTTACAGACCACCATTATTGGTTGAATTTCACCATGAGAGGTGTTCTTTATGCTTTGTCCCCCCATGGTGAATTCCCATGAGATATCTGGTGCCAAGTTCCACAGCTGTCCACGGCTCGGAAAGTTTACCTACTCCCCTCAATTGGAGACCACAAGGGATTTGAGACGAATTCTGAGGTGAATTACCATCCGGCTGGCTACATCTGGGTTGTGCTATTGGAGCACCCCACAAGCTTTTATGACACACTACTATACGGTGGATGTGTCCAACCTATCCGGTAAGAGTATCCACCTTCAATAATTACTTTATGATCTGATTCCAAGAGTTTCTGAGGCCTGAGACGGCTGGGAGTCACAATTTCATGAATGCCATCTGATAATTCCATAAGTTCCATGATGAGAAAAATACAGTTTTGAAGTTCAGGTGGACTGGTTTTATGACTGTTAACACCCCCTTTGGACTCTAGTGGACCATTGTTTATTATTATTTCTCATTTTTTGTACACACACACTTCTTTTCAATTGGTGCCCTTGAACGCTACACTTAATTTATTTATTTTAATACTCTGCAATAATCAGCCAATACTCTGCCATAAATTGCCATACACAGCAATACCCAGACATACTCGGTGATACTCTGCGATACCCAGCCATACTCTGCGTTGCCCTGCAATACCCAACCAAACCCGGTGATACTCTGCAATACCCAGCCATACTCAACCATACTCTTTGATAACCTGCAATACCCAGCCCTACTCGGGGAAACCCTGTAATACTCGGTGATACCCGGCCATGCTTGGCTGTGCATGCAAATTTGAAGGGTGACATGTTAGGTATCTATTTACTCGGTGTAACTTCATCTTTCACATTATGCAAAAAACAAATACCGTGGGAGATAAAAAGTTGCAACGGCCACCATTATATTTCCTAGGGTCTTTGCTAAAAAAAACATATATAATGTTTTGGGGTTCTATGTAATTTTCTAGCAAATAAATGATGTTTTTTACATGTAGGAGAGAAATGTCAGAATTGGCCTGGGTGCTCCAGAACACCTGAAGGTGCTCCCTGAATTTTGGGCCTCTGTATGTGGCCGGGCTGTGTAAAAGTCTGAGGCCGCGTACACATGCGGGGACTGTTCGCCCAACTTTGTCCGTCAAACAGTTTCGGCAAACAGTCCGCTCAAAATTAGCATGGACGGACATGGCCACACACGACGAACGAACAGTTTGCTGAAACCGTGCGCGATGACGTGAACGGCACGTACGACGGGACGAAAAATACGACGTCCTATACACTGCATTATAACTTTCGGCGTGTAAATCCTTTCTGAGCATGCGCGGAACTTAGTTTGACGAACAAGCCTACACACGGGCGGACTGTTCGCTCAAACAAGGTTTCAGCGGACAGTTTTACGGAATTTCCGAAAAACCTTGTTTGTCAAACTGTCCGCTGAAAGCCCACACACGAGCGGACTGTCCGCCCAAACACTGTTCAGCGGACAAAGTTGGGCGAACAGTCCGCGCGTGTGTACGCGGCCTCACACATGTGATGTGGTATCGCCGTACTCGGGAGTAATAGCAGAATGTGTTTTGGGGTGTCATTTGTGGTATGCATATGCTGTGTGTGAGAAATAACCTGATAATATGACAATTTTGTGGGAAAAAAAATTGATTTTGCAAAGAATTGTGGGAAAAAATTACAACTTCAAAAAACTCACCATGCCTCTTACCAAATACCTTGGGGTGTCTTCTTTCCAAAAAGGGGTCATTTGGGGGGTATTTGTACTTTTCTGGCATGTTAGGGTCTCAAGAAATTAGATAGGCTGTCAGTCCTTCAGGTGTGATCAATTTTCAGATATTGGCACCATAGCTTGTGGACTCTATAACTTTCACAAAGACCAAATAATATCCACCAATTTGTACTTATTTTTACCAAAGATATGTAGTGGTATAGATTTTGCCCAAAATTTATGAAGAAAAATTACTAATCCGATAAAATGTTTTTTAACAGAAACTAATAAAAAAAATTTTTTTACAAAATTTTTGGTCTTTTTTTTTTTCTTTTATAGCACAACAAATAAAAAAAAAAAAAAACAGCGGTGATTAAATACCACCAAAAGAAAGCTCTATGTGTGTGAAAAAAAGATAAAAATGTCATATGGGTACAGTGTTGCATGGCTGAGTAATTGTCATTCAAAATGTGAGAGCAACGAAAGCTGAAAATTGTTCTGGTTATTAACCACTTTCAGACCGGACCATTTTGCTGGTCAAAGACCAGACCACTTTTTGCGATTCGGCACTGCGTCGCTTTAACTGACAATTGCGCGGTCGTGCGACATGTCTCCCAAACAAAATTGACGTCCTTTTTTTCCCACAAATAGAGCTTTCTTTTGGTGGTATTTGATCACCTCTGCGGTTTTTATTTTTTGCGCTATAAACAAAAATAGAGCGACAATTTTGAAAAAAAAAACGCATTATTTTTTACTTTGTTATAATAAATATCCCCCAAAAATATATAAAAAAACATTTTTTTCCCCTCAGTTTAGGCCGATACGTATTCTTCTACATATTTTTGGTAAAAAAAAAATTCGCAATAACCGATTATTGATTGGTTTTCGCAAAAGTTATAGCGTTTACAAAATAGGGATAGTTTTATAGCATTTTTATTAATTTTTTATTTTTTTTTTTTACTAGTAATGGCGGCGATCAGCAATTTTAATTGTGACTGCGACATTGTGGGGGACCCATCGGACATTTTTGACACATTTTTGGGACCATTGTCATTTATACAGTAATCATTGCTATATAAATGCAGTGATTCCTGTGTAAATGACATTGGCAGTGAAGGGGTTAACCAGTGGGTGGCAGTGTAGGGGTTAAGTGTTCCTAGGGGTGTGTTACTAACTGTGGGGGGGTTGGGTTTTTATTTAGTGAACACTGATCTCTGCTCCAATCACATAGAGCAAAGATGAGCGTCACTAGTTGCTAGGCAGAATGGAGAAATGCTGTTTACACGGCATTTCCTCCATTCAGCCGTCCCGTGAGACGATCGCGGGGATGCCCGCGGCGATCGAGTCCGCGGGTCCCACGACCGGACTCACGGGGGTCCCGACCAGCGCAGGAGCGCGCCGCCGGCGTGCTCCCGAAGGCAGAGCGGCATTGAATATTGGACGTACCTGTACGCCAATATGCCTGCCCGTGCCATTCTGTCGACGTACATCGTCGTGCGCTGGTCGGGAAGTGGTTAAGGGGGTTTAAGTGCCCTGTGGTCAAGTGGTTAAAAAAAATAAATGAATTAAATCTTTTTATATATATATATATATATATATATATATATATATATATATATATATATATATATATTCAATTTTGTGAACACGTAATTTTTCTCCTTCATTGATGTACGCCGATAAGGCGGCACTGATGGGCACTTATAGGCAGCACTACTTGGGGCCACCGGTGGGCACAGAGGAGACAGAATTGCCTCTTCGGGATGATTGTCCCTTGCACCTAAGCCGGTGATCCGCTTTTATTTTTATCCTCATGCTGTCAGCGTTAGGAGAAAAAAAATAACCAATTACCGAGCTTTAGATTACATCATGTGCTCATCTGCCATTGGCCGACAGCTAATCGCGTGGTAAGGGGCCAGGATCGGCCATTACTTCGATATGTGATCACCCCAAGCCACAGTGCGCCCTGCAGGGAGCCCGTCCTATGATGGCCTCCCGGAAATGAAGGTCCACATCGTGGACGTAATTTGGCTATAGCACAGACACCAAGTGTTTAATAGAAAAACAGATGCAGATTTCTAGGACCGGCCAAAAAAAAAATGTTTAGAGTCGAAGGCAACTGATGACTTTCTATTAACCCCCTGGCGGTATTCCCGAGTGTGGCTCGGGGTGAGATTTTTGTACCATTAGCGGTAACCCCGAGCCACACTCGGGATTGCATCACTGGATGCGGAAAGACATAAATTTACCTTGTCTTTGGGATCCCGCGATGTATCCCACGTTGTGTACGGCGGCCGGATCTTCCGCCCGATGCACTGTGTGCCCTGGCTTCCGTTCCCTGCGAGCGTAGCAACGCAGGGAGGTGGAACCAGCGCCAAATTCAAAAAGTATAAAAACACAAAACACACTGATACATTGTAATCCTATTGGATTACATTAATATATATATATATATATATATATATATATATATCTATATACACTATAAAATAAAATTGACCTTAGCTTGCCCCCATTGCTTTATCCAGTGCCCTTGCCTGCAGTTTTACTGTACTTTGTGAAACTGCAGAGTGACCATGGCATCAAAAAAGCGCGCCTCTACCTCAAAAGCGGCATATGACCTGTTTGAAAACAGCGACAGCGATAAAGAAACGCTTGCAGAAGTGAGTGATTGTGATTTGTGGGGAAGTTCGTCATCAGGCACGGAAAGCGATTTTAGCGATGATCCTGCGACTTTGCCCAGTGATGTGCGGACTTGGTGCTCGATTGATTGCGGTACGGAGCGCGCAGCGCCCCCAAGATTTCCATGGATGACAACCCATTGGCATACCGCCAACTCTTTTTGACCGATGAGGTTATAGAAAAAATTGTTATGGAGACAAATCGGTACCACGAACAACAAGCTGCTACGCATCAGAGGTTTGCAAGGAGCAGAAAGTGGGAACCCGGTAACCAAGGAGGACATCTGGAAGTTTCTGGGCCTCATAATTCTTCAGGGAGTGGTTGGGAAACCCCTGCAGAAGTGGTAATGGACCACCAACAAATTGCTAGCAACTCCTTTTTTTGTCACCGTCATGTCGGGAGTACAAATTTTCCCTTATTATGAAGTATTTGCACTTTGAGAGTAATGAGGAATTAGACGAGACTTCTCATCCAGCACCAAAACTCAAAAAGATTTTGGGGGCTATATCAAATGATTCAGCAAAATTTCCAGAAGACCTATGTACCCGATAGAGACATCAGTATAGACGAAAGTCTGATGGCCTGCAAAGGAAGACTCAGCTGGATACAGTTTATTGCGTCCAAGCGGGCACGTTTTGGCATAAAATCATTCATGCTCTGTGAATCCAGCACTGGTTACATATGGAATTCCATACTTTACACCGGGAAAGGAACCAAGTTCAATGTAAAGGCCCATACACACGATCAGACTTTTTGACAACAAACATGCAAATTAGCTGTTTTGGAGCAACATCCGACCGTGTGTACGCTCCATCGGACAAACTTTTTGGTTTTCATCGGACTTTTGTTGGCTGTGCGAACGGACAAACTTTCTGGCAACAAAAGTCCGATGGAGCAAAGTCTGATCGTGTGTACAGAAAACCATCAGACTTTTGTACACAGTACAAACAGGCATGCTCAGAACCAATGCAAAAGATCAGACCACAATACAGAAGTTGACCAAAGGTGGCGGTAAAGAGCAGAAAAACCACATGATTTGGTGAAAGTTGGCTGAAAAAGTCCTGCTGTGTGTATGCAATACAAGTTCACTGCCGACGCCCTTTGTACAAAAATCCAAGGGAAAGTTTGTACAAAGTCCTATTGTGTGTATGAGGCTAAAGATTCGGTAACTATGGAATGGCAACCGCTTCCGTTCTTACTCTGATTGAACCACTACTGAATCAGGGCTACTGTGTAACCACAGATAATTTTTACAGTTCTCCAGAACTCTACGAGTTCCTTTTACAGCATAAGACCGATGCATACGGGACCGTTGGAGCTAACCGGCGTGACTTGCCACCAACCTTTGGCAATAAAAAGCTCAAGGCAGGAGAAATAGTTGCCTGGCAAAAAGGCAAAATGATGGCACTGAGATGGCGCGACAAAAAAAAAAGATGTCTGCCAAATGAGTACCATTCACAACACCTCTACTGTCATGGTACAAACAAAAAGGTGGAAAAGACATAATGAAGCCCCAAGTCGTGATGGACTACAACCATACTATGGGGAGGTGTTGACCGAGCTGACCAGGCCATGAATTTTTACCCAGCCATGAGGAAGCAACAGAAAAAAAATATTACAAAAGAATCTTCAGGCACCTTCTGGAGCAGAGCCTGTGAAATGCTTTCATTCTTCTAAAAAAAAAAAAAAAAAAGTAACAAGCCTGTGGTTCATGCGGACTTTGTTTGGAAAGTTGCCGAACTTATATTCCTCAAGCACCAAACACCAATGTCTGTAAACAGATCTGGCCGTTGTGCTGCTGGCATTGTGAACCCGGAACGCCTGACTCGTTGGCGCTTTAGGGACCACATTCCACCAACGGAAAAGAAGGCAGCACACACAATTTCCCTACATTCCCTACATATACTATTTGGTTGAATAATGTTTCATTTGTGTATCTATATGAATTGTTAATTTCTTATAAATTGTATACCATTTATACAGACCTCCTTCTGAAGAAGCGGGCAATCCGCGAAACTAGTAGAGGAATTCTTCATCTACGCCACCAGAATTGAACTCTACTATGAGTATTTGTATATGTTAATCCGGGGTGAATTAGAATTTTAATTGTGATATTTTGTATATTGTTGTTTTTGTTAATTATTAAACATGTGCTAAATTTTATTACTATTCCAAACTCTTCTCTTACTTCTATATACAAAGTACCGGTATAGTCCAACACCAACTTTTTGGTTTTGGTTGGGTATGAAAGGCTAGCGTGAATAACTATCCTACTACCCCCACACCCAAAAAAAACTCCATTCTCGCAGCATACACAAGGATGTGTGTCGTTTGCTGCTCTAAGCGTGACGACACTGAAAGGAAAATTAGAAAAGAAACCAGGTTCTACTGTCCTGACTGTGATGTTGGACTTTGTGCTGTACCATGTTTTAAAATCTTCCATACCAGAGACGTTTACTGAAGCAATATGACTACCAATTTTGCACCCTTGTTTGGCAAAAAAAAAAAAAAAAGTCTGTTTTTGATATTATTTTCTAAAATGTATTGAATAAAAAGTATTATTATTTACAGTTATTTATTATATTATAATTTATGATTTTGTGTTTCAAACTTTATCCTACCCGGGATGTCTACTAGACTTTGGTTTGAACAGATTTCAGTGAGTTACTCCTAAGAATTGCAGGCCTACAATATAAAAACGCCAAACTTTCCATGCAAAATAATGGTACCGCTCTCAGCACCTAAAATCCGAAATAATCGTACCGCCGGGGGGGTTAAAAAAGGTCGACATGGACCATTAACATGCATCACAATTGAACTTAGGAATGTGTCTTTGCAAAGTTAACCACTTAAGCCCCGGACCAATTTGCAGCCAAAAGGGCCAGGCCCCTTTTTGCGATTCGGCACTGTGTCGCTTTAAGGCTGGGTTCACACCGCTGCGGGGGGAGAACCGGATGTGATTCGCACAGCAAATCACATCCGATCTCCGTAGCGCTGCGAGTTCAGCCATACAGATAGTATACAGATAGTATGGCTGAACTCGCAGCGCTCCCGCAGCAAACTCGCACGGGACCCTTTTTTGGGTCCGCAACGGAATTGGATCGCATGGGGGTTCACACCATGCGATCCGATTCCTGTGCGAGTCGGCAGATCGCACTGCGATATGCCGACGGATCTGGGGGTGTCATTAACATAACATTGACACCCCCAGCCGTCCGCATAGGGCAGTGTGAACTGCCGGCGGGAGGTATGCGATGCGGGAAAACGCCGCGGATTCGCGGCGTTCCCGCATCGCAGCAATGTGAACCTAGCCTAACTGACAATTGCGCAGTCGTGCGACGTGGCTCCCAAACAAAACTGGAATCCTTTTTTTTCCCCACAAATAGAGCTTTCTTTTGGTGGTATTTGATCACCCCTGTGGTTTTTATTTTTTGCGCTATAAACAAAAATAGAGCGACAATTTTGCATTTTTTTTTATATTTTTTACTTTTTGCTATAATAAATATCCCCAAAAATATATATATAAAAAACGTTTTATTTTTCCTCAGTTTAGGCCGATACGTATTCTTCTACATATTTTTGGTAAAAAAAAAAAAAAAAAAAAAATCGCAATTAGCGATTATTGATTGGTTTGCGCAAAAGTTATAGCGTTTACAAAATAGGGGATAGTTTTATAGCATTTTTGGTAATATTTTTTTTTTTACTAGTAATGGCGGCGATCAGCGATTTTTTATTGTGACTGCGACATTATGGCGGACACATCGGACATTTTTTACACATTTTTAGAACCATTGTCCTTTATACAGAAATCAATGCTATTTAAATGCATTGATTCCTGTGTAAATGACACTGGCAGTGAAGGAGTTAACCACAAGGGGGCAGTGTAGCGTTATGCATGACGTTATTTATTTATTTTTTTTATTGTAGGGGGCGTGGCTTGGCATGTGATGTTACTGATCATCCTTCCCTATAAAAGGGAAGAGATGATCGTGACAGCCGCACAGGGAGAGGTTTGTTTACACAGACCTCTCCTCGCTCTTCAGCTCTGTGACCCGATCGCGGGATGACGTGCTATTGGTTTGGAACGGCCCTGTGGAGTTGTTGAACTCCTTTTTGATGGGGCTTAATCACAATGAGTTCAATTTGAACTTCACCATGACTTACGACAGTTCCAGTATCACATTTCTCGATGTGACTATTCACAAGGACGAAAGAGGCTATTGGGTAACTCTATTTTACATGCGGATAGCTTTCATTCCCGGGCACTTGTCAATTCTTCACCAGCCAGTATTTAAGAGCCAGAAGAAATTGTTCTGATGATGGTACATTTAAAAAGAAGGCTGACTCTCTGAGAATGAGACTCTTAGGCCGTGGATATTCAAAAACATGCCTTAAAAAAAAGCCTATAATAGGGCATGTACTAGAACGAGATATGATTTATTGTACAACCCATCGTCCAAAAATAAAAAAGGAAATCCGATTTCAATTATTACAGGCTTCTCCAATCAGCACAAAAAGGTCAATTCAATAGTACAAAAATACTGGCATGTCCTAACCATGGACCCAGTTATTGGTCCATTTGTATCGGACACCCCTTCCTTTACCTTTAGAAGGGCAAGGTCACTTCGGGATCACTTGGTGTTGAGCGAATACAAGGAGGATGGTCAAAAGGACCAATGTAGACATTTTGGGACTTTCACGTGTGGAGGCTGTGGATATTGTCTTTTTATGACCACCACAAAGAACCTAATGGTGAAAAATACAGACCACGACACTATGCCAACTGCAAAACGACAGGAGTAGTGTATCTCCTCCTTTGCAGTTGTAGCTCTTTCTATGTAGGCAAAAACAACCCAAGAGTTCTGGAAAAGAGCCTATCGGCATCTGGTCTCCATGCAAACGTGTACTCCTAGCCTTCCATTGGGGAGACATGTCACTAGCGTTCATACTGGAGTGTGTCCTAAGGTTTCATTTGTCATCCTTGACCGCGTCCATTCTGGATTGCGGGGGGGGGTGACTGGAACCGGACTTTACTCCAGCGTGAACAACGTTGGATATTTCGATTGAATGCCACTTCGCCTCCAGGCCTGATTGGTATGCTATCATTCAGGCCTTTCTTAGAAGGCTTTTCATCTGGAGGGTGTGAGTGGGAACCTCCTGACAAATAGTTGGTATATTTCCCTAATAAAAAAAAAAAATATATATATATATATATATATATATATATATATATATATATATATATATATATATATATATATATATATATATATATATATATTTGTGCTGTTCTATTTTAAATGGTTCTCATTCTATGTCATAATCTCCCTCCCTCTCTAGCTAGGGTTCGGGTTTTCCTTTTGGCCATTTCTGCTGTGCCCCGCGCTGTGCAACTCTCCCACCCGGCGCACAGGGGCCGCCGGTATTGTTTGTTTACGATCCGGCGGCTCTGACATTCGGTCATGACCCAATTCTTTTGGTCACGTTGTCGACTTGCGTGCGTCGCTAGGAGATGCCGCGGGGCGGCCCAGCCTACGCTCCACCTCCGTCAGTATTGATGGGAGGCTGGCTCCCTGCAGCGTCACGTTAGTGATGCCGTTGGGGTTGCCATGGTAGCAGTGGGGGCGCCGTCCACGCGCCGCCTTCCTTTATTCTGAACACAGACCATCTCTTTTTCTGTGGGTCAGATATATAGACGACATCCTCCTCCTATGGGAAGGCATAGGCATTTTTTTTTTACTTCTCAACGAAAATTATCCCGTTATCTCATTTTCGCATGAACCTAGTTTTTCAAAAATAAATTGTTTACATCTTGAGATAGAAAGAGTTTCAGGACAATTCAAATTCCAGATTTATTTTAAGAATATCGATCGCAACAGTTTTATATCTACAGGCATTTGCCACTATCGATCATGGCTCAAATCTGTTGCTCGCAGCCAGTTCCTTAGACTGCGTAGGAACTGTACAGATGTTGACACTTATTTTGTTCAAGCCTTTTTACCCTTAAAGGTTTATAGAAAAGGGTTATGATGAAACATCATTAAACTCAGAATTACACAAGGTGGCATTGGTAGATAGGAATTCTCTCCTTACACCAAAACCCCCACGTGAACCAGATGACTCTTACAAGTGCGCCATGCTTACCACTTTTTCTGTTCAGCATAGAGACATAAAGAATATCATTAATTGTCATAGGGGTATTCTTAAAAATGACAATTATTGTTTTTATTAATCAAGGCTAACACAATTTTGGTTGTGTTTGGTTACCTAGGTGCAATTGATACATTTTTATTATTTATTTATTTATTATTTTCTACCATCCCTTTTTTAATTCTTATCTACCCATTATTATGTTCTTGTCTATACTAATATTCATCTTTTTAGCTTAATTCATTTATATATGTGTCGCATTTAATATGCAAGTTCCCTTTAACCTCTTCCCGCCCGCCCTATAGCCGAATGACGGCCGTAGAGCAGGCGCTTCCGTCCGGGAGGCCGTCCTGTTGTCTACTTCCGCAATGCGCGCCGCCGCATGCACGCATCGGGGAAGTTCTGTGTTTGCCGTGTCCCCCGGAGACAGGCAAACACAGATCGCTGTAAACGGCCAATCACAGCGGCCGTTTACAGTGCGATCGGCATATCCAATGTGAGATGATCTCATATGTAAACATATGAGATCATCTCTGAGCGCCGCTCTCCCTCCTCACACAGACAGCGTGTGAGAGGGGAGAGATGAACGGCTGCAGCAGCCGTAAGTGTAAAAAAAAAAAAAAAAAAGTTAAAAAAAGTCCTATCCGACCCAGTGCCATCCTCCCCCAGTGCCACCTGTTGTCAGTGCCATTTGTCTCCAGTGCCATCTGTCAGTGCCACGTATAAGTGCCATTTGTCATCAGTGCCACATATTAGTGCCACGTATCAGTGCCATTTGTCATCAGTGCCACCTGTCAGTGTCACGTGTCATCAATGCCACTTATCAGAGCCATCTGTCATCAGTGTCACATATTAGTGCCATCTGTCATCGGTGCCACGTATAAGTGCCACATATAAGTGCCACGTATAAGTGCCAGCTGTCATCAGTGCCACGTATAAGTGTCATCATTGCCACGTATCAGTGCCATCTGTCATCAGTGTCACGTGTCATTGTCCTGGTGCTCCAGGGCCTTCAAAAGTGTAATAGGTAGTCAACAAGTTAGATGTGTAATTTATGCTCCTAGAACACGTGATGGCGCTCCCTGCATGTTGGGCCTCTCTATGTGGCCAGGCTGTGAAAAAGTCCCACACATGTGGTATTGTAATACTCAGAAGGAGAAGCAGAATTTTTTGGGGGGTGTCATTTGTGGTATACACATGCCATGTGAGAGAAATAACCTATTACAATGACAATTTTGTGGAAAAAAATAAAAAAAATGAAAAATCTTTATTTTGCAAAGAATTGTGGGAAAAAAATTACAACATCAAAAAGCTCACTATGCCTCTTACTAAATACCTTGGAATGTCTGCTTTCCAAAAAGGGGTCATTTGGGGGGTATTTGTACTTTCCTGACTTGTTCGGGTCACAAGAAGGGAGATAGGCCACCAGTACATCAGATGTGATCAATTTTGTGCGATTCGCACCACAGCTTGTAGACTCTCTAACTTTCACAAAGACCAAATAATATCCACTAATTTGGGTTATTTTTTTACCAAAGATATGTAGCAGCATAAATTGTGGCCAAAATTTATGAAGAAAAATTAATAATTTGCATAATTCTGTCACAGAAACAAAGAAATATGCGTTTTTTTTTCAAAATTTTCGGTCTTTTTTCATTTATAGCGCAAAAAATAAAAACCCCAGAGGTGATCAAATACCACCAAAAGAAAGCTCTATGTGTGGGGAAAAAAGGACAAAAAATTCATTTGGGTACAGTGTTGCATGACTGAGTAATTGTCATTCAAAGTGTGAGAGCACCGAAAGCTGAAAATTGGTCTGGGCAGGAAGGGTGTTTACGTGCCCAATAAGCAAGAGGTTAAGACGGTCGCCATTGTTTTGATCATATTAAACAATTTTGTTTACAATTTGGCCACCATATATTAATAAAGATTGTTTTTTTTTATTTACCGTCATTTCACATAACTGTTTGCAGTTGTGTGTTAATGTCAGCGCTTATATCACTGTTTGGGATGTACATGCAGATCGCTCTATGTGATATTGGGCCACTTCCTGTCTCAGCATTCCAGAATAAGGCCTGTAACACACAAGCCGGTGTCATTTTGGTCTTAACCCGGAAATGGCCTGCTAACCATCTGGTTATACTTCCGGCCTTTCATAGCGAGGCTTGGGGCACACGAGGGCATCGCCATCTTGCCAAAACCGGAAGTAACCTAAGAAATGTCTGTAATGGGCGTCAGAGCTGCTTTTCATCATGGGGGGGGGGGGGGGGGGGGCAACTTATACATCTATATAAAGACGGTAACTACCATGTATCAGCTACTCAGGAAATGTAAGTGCAATTCTTATGTTTACACGATAAATATTCTCTACGGAATTGCGCTATGTGCCTTGTTCTTCCTCTTTTTTCTCCTCCTTGGTTGAGTTAATTTGCCCATGTATAATTAACCTGTTGCATCCATCAATTTGGAGCGTTTGCTTGGAGGCCTTGTCCATATAGTGAGCCTAAGTTCTCTGGTCATCTTGCAAAGTTTGTCTGATTCTTTCTTGCAAGCGACTGAAATCTGTTGCTGTGCATTTATATTTTATACTATGGTGTTGTATCTGGTGCTGTGGGGTGTATATCATTGTGTGCCGTGGGGTGTATATCATCGTGTGCCGTGGGGTGTATATCATCGTGTGCCGTGGGGTGTATATCATCGTGTGCCGTGGGGTGTATATCATCGTGTGCCGTGGGGTGTATATCATCGTGTGCCGTGGGGTGTATATCTTGTGCCGTGGGGTGTATATCTTGTGCCGTGGGGTGTATATCTTGTGCTCTGGCAACTGCTGTGGGTACAATCTGGTGATGAGTAGGATATTTAATGATCCCCATTTCTTATTAGAAATGGATATCCGCCAAAAAAAAAAATATTCAAAAAAGAAAATGAGATGATGTACAATCTGATATGGGAGCAAGAAAATAATCTAGACACGGTGAAGAAGAGGCAGAATCAAGCACAAGCAGTTCTGCAGGTCCATTTCCAGCAGAATGCAGCCATGTTGATGCTCCTGTAAATGATATTGGATTGTATTTTAATTCATCAAAAAAAAAAAAAAACTAACAGATGATCCTAAATAATATCTGCCAATACATATACCACCAGAAAAGTATGACTTCAAGAAGGACTCAACTGGACCACACTTTTTCCGTCAGGTGTGGATTAATCAATATTCACCTTGGTTTAGCTACTACTGAGAGGTGCAATTTGCAAGTATTGCACAGTTTTTCCCCAGCCAGTTTATCATGGGATACAAGGAGCGTTCATGAGTAAGCGAAGAAATCCGTGAAACGCGTCGTCCATGCTCCCCCTCTGTGCTGTCATGATGCTGTAACCTCAATGGTTTTTCCATGTTGGATTTTTTTTTTTATACCAATAAAGCAGTTTTTTCCTTATCCTTGGAGTGCGGTCAATCGTTTTGTCTCCTGCAGCGTTCATAACTACGCCTTTCACAAAATATAAAAGGATTTCCATGAAAGTGCACGGAAGGAACCATGTTTCAACGTCTCGTGGATGCAACACATTTTTTTGGAGATCAGAAAGAAATCAGAAACAAAAAGTATTGTTTGCCAAATAGACAGCGCTGTGAAAAGGCAAGTTGAAGAAAAATGGGGAAAATATGTTATTTATAATTTTATCCACCATCTTATTTTGTGAAACACGTGACATTGCTTTACATGGGAAAACAAAAGTACAACCGGAAACGTGTAAAGTCTGAGCGTTGTATTGAATCCGGAGATGCGATCCTAAAGAACCATCTGGAAAAATGAAACCAGTTAATGCAGGTTATCAGTTTGTGTTGAAAATGAAATGATTCGATTATGTGAAGAAACATTACGAGAAGATCTAGTATCCTTAAAGCCCCATACACACTATCAGATTTTACCTGCTCCTGATGAGCGGCTATAGTGCCGTGAAACGCGTAGAGCCTTGAATTATTACCCTCTTTTTATTGTAATCATGGAATATCAAGTTTTTATATAATCTGAATTTTTGGTTAATTTACTTACTAAGGTCTTAAAACTACTCAATACATGTTTATTTATTGAACTGTGATTTATATTGTACGAGGCATGTTGCCCCATGTATTTTTTTTTAGAGGCCTGTTGCCCAAAATACTTGCAAACAATGTATGATTTGTGAAATATAAATAAAATTAATTTTCTTAGTCACTTGACCAATCCATTTACTGCTGTGTGCTTTACTCAAAGTCCCATCTCTCTCCTCTCCATATATATATATACATATACACACACATATTATATATATTATATATATTATATATATATATATATATATATTATATATATATATATATATATATATATATATATATATATATATATATTAAATAGTTCTAAATAATTTTAAAAAGCATAACAATAAACCCCCGTATAATAAAATTTGAATATTCCATGAGCTGAAATCAAATTGTAGGTTTGAAATAAATAAAAAAATAAATTAAAAAAATTAAATAAAAAATATAGAAAATTTATAGAGAATTTAAATAATACCAGTTCAAAAGGAAGTGGTTTTATGTTACTTTAAATACTCATCCAATTGAATTGATTAAAAAAGGCATTTTACAAATATATATGTTGTGTCTAAAAACACCCATAATATGTTAATAATGGTACAATCCTATAAAAGTAAGTTACTGTTAAACTATTAAAGCGGGAGTCCGCCGGGAGTTCCGCCATTTTTTTTTTAAAAGCCAGCAGCTACAAATACTGCAGCTGCTGACTTTTAAAATAAGGACACTTACCCGCCCAACGCGCCCGCGATGTCGGCACCCGAAGCCGATCTCTCGATCGTCTCTCGGGTGCTGCCGCCGCCATCTTGGGTATGGGAATCAGGAAGTGGAGCCTTTCGGCTTCATTTCCCGGTTCCCTCCTGCGCATGCGCGAGTCGCGCTGCGCAATAAGGACGGTCCCCGCTGCCTCTGGGATCTGTGTATTTCCCAGCAGGCAGCGGGGCACTTGCGGAAAGGGGCGTACCTTCTGCAGAATGTACACCCCTTTCCGCAGATAGCTATGCCGGAAGCGGGTGCAGATACCTGTACTGTACAGGTACCTGCACCCCCCTCCCCCCCTGAAAGGTGCCAATTGTGGCGCCGGAGGGGGGGGGGGGAGGATTCCAATGAGCGGAAGGTCCACTTTAGGGTGGAGCTCCGCTTTAAGCATGTGAGGGTATAAGATAGTGAGCAAGATGGACAGTCAAAAAAAAAAAAAAGAGTGCAAAATTTTCATACACCCAAAACTGCGTGCTTGTGTCACGCGTGGTTGGCAGTTGGGATCGCCTATATGGCCAAAGGTCTGGCATGCTGGCACAATCAAAAAAAAGATGCTATCTGGGGTAGCATAGTGGAACAAGTTAATGCATCCGGGGATACAGCGCGCAGCATTGAGACCTGCAAACGGCGCATTGCGGATATTAAAGTTCAAATAAAAAAAAAATGGCCATCATCGCAAGGCACCAAAGGAGGCACAGGAGAAGGCCCACCAGTGGACGTCAATTTTAGTTCTAATGAAGATGAATTAAAGGGGTGCCTTGGGCCAGATACCATCATCGGAGTACCTGGAGAATATGACACAGATGCCCATGTAATTTTTATTTAAATAATAAAAAAAAAATGTGTTATATGTTTATAAGATATATATTTTTTTTTTTATTGTGCAGTGTTACAACAACCATCAATTGAACAAGAGCCTAACAGCGTCCATGAGGTGCAACCAGCGCAAGAAGATCACACACTATTACTATTCAGTGATGATGGTAATTATTAATGCCTTAATTTACAGTGACGGTGCGTCCATAAAGGGCGCAGGAGCACCACCCCCTCTCTCCTGTCATCTCTCTCTCTCTCTCACCATACATAGATTCACGCATTGCATGATTCTATCTATGGTCGCCGCTGCCGCCCCCATTCAGGTGTAAGGCCGCTCATGCACGGGACTACGTCAATAGACGTGGTCCCGGCAAAGGAGATCCGCGCTGTAGCTGTCATTCGGCTATAGCGCGGGTCTCAAGTGGTTAATTAACCACTTGGGTACCGCGCTATTGCCGAATGACGGCATTAGCACGGACCTAGATTTCCGGGACTACGTCTATTGACGTCGTCCCGGTTACGAGCGGCCTGCGCGCCCCGAGGGGCGCGCGCGGCGCGCTCTGTGATCGGCGAGTCCGTGAGACTCGCCTGATCACCGATCCGTGTAAGGGGTCGATCCCGACCCCTTATCACGTGATCAGCTGTCAGCCAATGACAGCTGATCATGTGATAGAACGGAGCCGGTAATCGGCTATTATTCCTCCTCGCGCTGACAGCGCGAGGAGAAAAAAAAAAAGCCGATCACCGGCGGCCGTGATCGGGACATCAGTCCCGATCACGGCCAGCAATGAAAGTCACCACATGCCACCTGCCAGTGCCCACCTGCCTCCCGCAGTGCCATCCTGAAGTTTAACAAAGTAAAAGTAAGTGCCCCCCGTCTGTGCCCATAATGCCCACAGTGCCACCCACAGTGCCACCCAATCTGCCTCAAAGGTGCTGCACCCCAGTGCCGCCCATCAGTGCCCAGCAGTGCCGCCCATCAGTGCCCAGCAGTGCCGCCCATCAGTGCCCAGCAGTGCCACCTATCAGTGCCACCTATCAGTGCCCATCAGTCCCATCTATCTGTGGTACCTATCAGTGCCCATCCGTGCCACTTATCCGTGCCACCCATCCGTGCCATCTTATCTGTGCCCATCTTTGCCCATCAGTGCCGCCTTATCTGTGCCCATCGGTGCCGCCTTATCTGTGCCTATTAGTGCCGCCTTAACTATGCCTATCAGTGCCCACCAGTGCAGCCTATCAGTGCCCACCAGTGCAGCCCATCAGTGCCCACCAGTGCAGCCCATCAGTGCCCACCAATGCAGCCCATCAGTGCCCACCAATGCAGCCTATCAGTGCCGCCTAATCAGCGCACTTCAATGAAGGAGAAAAATGACCCGTTTGCAAAATTTTATAACAAACTATTAAAACATGATTTTTTTTTTTTTTTTTTTGCATCTTTTTTTGTTTGTTTAGCAAAAAATAAAACTCCGAGCTGTAACTAAATACCACCAAAAGAAAGCTCTATTTGTGGGAAAAAAATGATAAAAATTTCATTTGGGTACAGTGTTGTATGACCGCGCAATTGTCACTCAAAGTGCATCAGCGCTGAAAGCTGAAAATTGGTCTGGGACTGAGGGGGGTTTAAGTGCCCAGTAAGCAAGTGGTTAAATATCCTGTCTTTCAAACAATTTCATAAAAATGGAAATGTTATACTAGTTATACATTTCTTTTTCTTAATTAGCTCCTGAAGAAGTTCAAAATGAAGTGGATCCACAACCTGGACCTGTAAATATCAGTTGCCCCCCTTATAAAAAGTGTGACAAAATAACAAAAATATTCTTTTCTCAAGCAGATCAGCTGGAAAATGTCGTCTCCAATCCGGATGGAGCAATGGATGCTTTACCTGTAACAAGTAAATCTACAAACCACAAAAACTTTTGTTTCTTTTTTTTTTTTTTTTCTTTATATATTATAGCAAGAATCGTTTTGAATTTTTTTTTTTATTTATTATTTTGCAGATCAAGAAGAAGAAAAGAGTGGAGCGTGAACCAGCTAATAACTCATCTTCTGGCCCTATACGGGGTGCCCAGAGGAAGGAGAAGAAGGCAAGTGCTGGCTGAAAGAGTAGAGGCAGCTGGTAGTGCCGCTGTTCAATTGGAGCAGACCCTCAATTTATTACAGGAAAGCTTAAGGGATAGACAATCAACCCATGATTCTATTCAAAGCTCCATTGTCGCAGAAATGAGACGGGCCAATGAAAACATGGAGTGTCTTTACCACTGCAGTTTTGCAGCAGCAAACAGTGTTCAAAAGAGATGCTAGAAGAGCATAAAAAAATGTCCCTAGCTCTTCTGCATCTTGTCGGTCATATGACACTGCCAAGCCAACAACTGGCCCCCATGGATGATTTACCCATGGATGGTTTAACCACTTGCCGACCAGCGCACGCCGATGTACGTTGGCAGAATGGCACAGGCAGGCAAATGGGCGTACCTGTATGTCCCTTTAAATTTGCCGCCCTGCCATCGAGAGCGCGCCGCCTTTCAAACCGGACCATTTTGCTGGTCAAAGACCAGACCACTTTTTGCGATTCGGCACTGCGTCGTTTTAACTGACAATTGCGCGGTCGTGCAACGTGGCTCCCAAACAAAATTGACGTCCTTTTTTTCCCCACAAGTAGAGCTTTCTTTTGGTGGTATTTGATCACCCCTGCGGTTTTTATTTTTTGCGCTATAAACAAAAATAGAGCGACAATTTTGAAAAAAAACGCATTATTTTTTACTTTTTGTTATAATAAATATCCCCCAAAAATATATAAAAAAAACATTTTTTCCCTCAGTTTAGGCCGATACGTATTCTACATATTTTTGGTAAAAAAAAAGAAAATTGCAATAAGCGATTATTGATTAGTTTGCGCAAAAGTTATAGCGTTTACAAAATAGGGATAGTTTTATAGCATTTTTATTAATAATTTTTTATTATTTTTTTTTTACTAGTAATGGCGGCGATCAGCAATTTTTATTGTGACTGCGACATTGCGGCGGACACATCGGACATTTTTGACACATTTTTGGGACCATTGTCATTTATACAGTAATCAGTGCTATATAAATGCAGTGATTCCTGTGTAAATGACACTGGCAGTGAAGGGGTTAACCAGTGGGTGGCAGTGTAGGGGTTAAGTGTTCCTAGGGGTGTGTTACTAACTATGGGGGGGCTGGGCTTTCATTTAGTGAACACTGATCTATGCTCCAATCACATGACAGTGACATCAGCGTCACTAGTTGCTAGGCAGAATGGAGAAATGCTGTTTACACGGCATTTCCTCCATTCAGCCGTCCCGTGAGACGATCGCGGGTATGCCCGCGGCGATCGAGTCTGCGGGTCCCGCGACTGGACTCACGGGGGTCCCGACCAGCGCGATAGCGTGCCGCCGGCGGCACGCTCCCGATGGCAGGGCAGCATTGAAGATTGAACGTACATGTACGCCAATATGCCTGCCCGTGCCATTCTGTCGACGTACACATCGTCGTGCGCTGGTCGGGAAGTGGTTAAAACTGCTATTCAAGGACAATTTTGCCATGGACACTTGCACCGAGTAGGGTGTCTCCCGCTGCCTGCCACCAGACTGACACCAGGGATGATCGGGAGGATGAAGCTGCAGCAGTGGCCGCCAAAGGACTTATGTCCCTGACAACCACCTATCAGTCGCCTATTTCAGAGTCAAAGGAAGTGCTCCAAAACCCTATTGGCTTTGTGCTACAAGTGGTGGGTGGGCCCCAGAGAGAAAAAGCCTGCAGCAGCAGCAGAGAAGGCCAAAGTTCCCCCGACCCTGAAGCTTCCTCCCTCCCCCTCCATATTGCACCCATACCTCTCCATGTCGCACACCCTACCACAGGTCCAATCTGCCCATGATTTTTCCGCCTTTTGAAGTGTGGCGCATGAGTCCAGCATGCGTGTGCATTGGACTGTTCCTAACTTCCTTACACCAAAATACCAGCTCTGGATGTGAAAATATCAGTAACATTCTACTTCTGCCAGAGCAAAAAAAAAATGCCCAGAGTTGGGTTTTAATTAAACACAGATGCATTTAGAAGCAGATTAGCTACCATGCGCAGTACGCAGCGGACACTATCCGATGGAGGATGTTATATGACAAGACACAGGCAGATGGATGAAGGAAGAAGCTATTCTCTGGCAGAGATCTCCTGCTATCTCCACCTCTGGGCTGGAGAATCCAGAAAGGAGAACTTGAAAGAGAAGCACAGAGATAAAGCGGCATCTCTGTTTACTAAACATGCCGTTTCTGTTGCAGTCAATGCGGCCGTTCTGTGGACTGAGATGAGAAGAGAAAAATTTGTTCTCCATCTTCTCATCTCGGTATATTAAACCTGCAATGCTCTGAGATAAGCAGAGATCATCCTGATCTCAGCTTATCACAGTTTATTAAACGGACACCCAAATGGGTTTTCAATCATTGCTGATGAAAAGTGAGGACATAATCCTTAAAAGAACAGATGTCACTTGGAGTACATTTCGTAGACACAAGTATGACCGTATCTGTCATCGGAGAAGACTTCCTTGGATTTGCAACCTTAAGTGAAATGGATGCTAGCTCAATTGCAAATATGATTATGGATACATGTTCTAAATTTGAATAAAACTTAGAAAAACTCTACGGCTACGTATATAATAGATGTTCTACAATTGCAGGAAAAGGTGGTGGCGTTCAAGCCATAAATCGAGAGAAAATATCCTAAAGCTAGTTCTGCTTACTGTGCTGCACATAAACTCAATTTCACGTTGTATCATGGCAGCACACATTGGGTTGTGACTCCGCCCCCACAACTTGATAGGACTGAGAGAGACCCACCTCCGCATCCTACTTTTTTTTTTTTTCACCTCACCTGTTCAATACTAGATGGGATGGCGGCTCCAGACTCCTTACCGCAACTGCCCCAGCCAGGTTCAGCCTCTCCTGGATGGAAGTCCCTGGCTGTACAGTCTCTAAATGAGCTAAAATGGAGGGAACCTGATGGTCTTGGGGGTTAAGTTTTCTAGTGCCATACAAGGCTAAAATAGGCTTAAAATACTTGCAATGACCTTCGCTTTCACGGTTAGCAATAAGAATTGGAGAGACCCACCTCACCTGTTCAGGACTGGATGGGATGGCGGCTCCAGACTACTTACCGCAACTGCCCCAGCCAGGTTCAGCCTCTCCTTGATGGAAGTCCCTGGCTGTACAGTCTCTAAATGAGCTAAAATGGAGGGAACCTGATGGTCTTGGGGGATGTTTAGGTTTTCTAGTGCCATTCAAGCCTAAAATAGGCTTAAAATACTTGCAGCGACCTCCGCTATTCACTTCTAAACTCTTTGCTCATCTCATGTCCTTCTCTATCGTCATCCCTCTAACTTCAGCTATTTTCTCATTTTATTTATTTCTTATTTAATCTCCTGTCCTGACTGGGCCTTTTAGTTCCTCGTCTCCATGCCCTCTCCAAAAATGGTGGCCGTGGCCCTACAGAGCAAGCACAACCAGAGTGATGCGAGCGGAGGGCTGCCAGTCCCCAAGATGGGTGCAGATGCAGCAGATCATCGCACATGTGAGGCATGATGTCACTCATGTCACAAAAAAAAAAAAGACACGATTGTTTGCAGGAGCAGAACAGACTCCCTCTGCTGCTGCTGGATTACAGTTATCCCCTTCTCTCCTCTGCTGGTAAGTTTTGCCTCATTCTCTCTCTCTCTCTCTCTCCTCTGCTGGTAAGTGTTCTCTCTCTCTCTCTCTCTCCTCTGCTGGTAAGTGTTCTCTCTCTCTCTCCTCTGCTGGTAAGTGTTCTCTCTCTCTCTCCTCTGCTGGTAAGTGTTCTCTCTCTCTCTCTCTCTCTCTCTCCTCTGCTGGTAAGTGTTCTCTCTCTCTCTCCTCTGCTGGTAAGTGTTCTCTCTCTCTCTCTCTCTCCTCTGCTGGTAAGTGTTCTCTCTCTCTCTCTCTCCTCTGCTGGTAAGTGTTCGCTCTCTCTCTCCCTCTCTCCTCTGCTGGTAAGTGTTCTCTCTCTCTCTCTCTCTCCTCTGCTGGTAAGTGTTCTCTCTCTCTCTCCTCTGCTGGTAAGTGTTCTCTCTCTCTCTCCTCTGCTGGTAAGTGTTCTCTCTCTCTCTCCTCTGCTGGTAAGTGTTCTCTCTCTCTCTCCTCTGCTGGTAAGTGTTCTCTCTCTCTCTCTCCTCTGCTGGTGTTCTCTCTCTCTCTCTCTCCTCTGCTGGTAAGTGTTCTCTCTCTCTCTCCTCTGCTGGTAAGTGTTCTCTCTCTCTCTCTCTCTCTCTCCTCTGCTGGTAAGTGTTCTCTCTCTCTCTCTCTCCTCTGCTGGTGTTCTCTCTCTCTCTCTCCTCTGCTGGTAAGTGTTCTCTCTCTCTCTCTCTCCTCTGCTGGTAAGTGTTCTCTCTCTCTCTCCTCTGCTGGTAAGTGTTCTCTCTCTCTCTCCTCTGCTGGTAAGTGTTCTCTCTCTCTCTCCTCTGCTGGTAAGTGTTCTCTCTCTCTCTCCTCTGCTGGTAAGTGTTCTCTCTCTCTCTCCTCTGCTGGTAAGTGTTCTCTCTCTCTCTCTCTCCTCTGCTGGTAAGTGTTCTCTCTCTCTCTCTCCTCTGCTGGTAAGTGTTCTCTCTCTCTCCTCTGCTGGTAAGTGTTCTCTCTCTCTCTCCCTCTCTCCTCTGCTGGTAAGTGTTCTCTCTCTCTCTCTCCTCTGCTGGTAAGTGTTCTCTCTCTCTCTCTCTCCTCTGCTGGTAAGTGTTCTCTCTCTCTCTCCTCTGCTGGTAAGTGTTCTCTCTCTCTCTCTCCTCTGCTGGTAAGTGTTCTCTCTCTCTCTCCTCTGCTGGTAAGTGTTCTCTCTCTCTCTCTCTCTCCTCTGCTGGTAAGTGTTCTCTCTCTCTCTCCTCTGCTGGTAAGTGTTCTCTCTCTCTCTCTCTCTCTCTCCTCTGCTGGTAAGTGTTCTCTCTCTCTCTCCTCTGCTGGTAAGTGTTCTCTCTCTCTCTCTCTCTCTCCTCTGCTGGTAAGTGTTCTCTCTCTCTCTCCTCTGCTGGTAAGTGTTCTCTCTCTCTCTCTCTCCTCTGCTGGTAAGTGTTCTCTCTCTCTCTCCTCTGCTGGTAAGTGTTCTCTCTCTCTCTCTCCCCCCCTGCTTAAGTTTTGACCTGCTCAAGTACAGGTTTACTATTGAGGTTGATGACAATGGTGCTCTGTAAGTAAAAGGATTTAAAAACAAAAAAATGTATACATGTAAATATTTAACATATTTATACAGGATGCTTCTAGTAGTTTTAGGTTTTAAAAAATAAAATAAAAAATGTATTACTATATAAAGCAGAGGTCTCAAACTGGCGGCCCCCCAGCTGTTGAAAAACTACAACTCCCATGAGGCATTGCAAGGCTGACAGTTACAAGCATGACTCCCACAGGCAGAGGCATGATGGGACTTGTAGTTCCGCAACAGCTGGAGGGCCACCAGTTTGAGACCCCCGATATAAAGTATACCAATAACAGATAATCTTCTTTTTATATTTTGTAGTAGTAATGGTTTATTCTTTGAAAATACAATGTATACATAGAAATGCATAAATATAGAACATATCTTTATATAGGATGCTTCCAGTAGTTTTATGTAATATACAGGTATAGTTGTATAGCATAACAGATATTTTATTTTGATTTTATACAGGATGCGTACTAATTACACTGGCAAAGAAAAAGGTCAACACCAGGGACGATCAAAGGGTTAAGTGTGTCCCTAAGAGGTGTTTTCTAACTAAGTGGGATGAACAGACTGGGGGGGGGGGGGGGGAGAGGATCCTGCTTGGCAGGAACACAAAACCTCTGTGTTCTTCTCGGTCAGAATGGCAAAGGACTCTTGGTTGAGTCAAAGTATATGAAAAAAAAGTTGGAAAAGGAACTAAATATTTATAGGTCAATAATCAGACTTTCATAAAACGCACACTTAAAAATTGGCACTGTATATTTTCATTTGGATGTCTCTTTTCTATGTAATACTTTCATAACCAGGGGTCACCATAAAAGAGAGCCTGACTCCCGTGATTCACTCTGATTGCTTCTGATCAATTTAATTGATATTTATCGCAAGTACTACCATTGTATTCTTGATTATAATAATAATAATAATATTATTTTAACCTTTTTCAGGTATATAGACATCCAATACCATCAGGATGCCCCGTCCTTCACGTCCAAGATGCCGGTGAAGGCGCTTTCGCCAAGACGGCGGAGAGTCACCCATCGGACGGAGGTCTAGAGTGCAACGTCGGCAGTGACCGGAGGACGCACCCGTCCGCAGGAGCCATTCGCCAAGAGACCGCAACAGGGCTCCTGAACAACCCCCAGCACCGCCACCAGTCACAGAGCCGCATGGCGAGAACCAGGTGATCTATACTATTTGTTTTTCAGGATGTGAAGATGGCGAGGAAAGTATGATTCTGCCCTGTGCTCGCAAATTCCACACCGATTGCAAACAGCGATGGCTTTAGCAAAGCAGAACCTGTCCTCTGTGCCGGGCTGATGTCCCCACCCCACAACAGCCACGGAGACAACGCATTGACCACATACCCAACATTGACCTGCTCAATTACGAAGGCGCTCTTATCAGGAAAGTGGAGTGTCACCCATCGGACGAGGTACAGAGCCCAACGTTGGCAGAGACAGGAGGACGCACCCGTCCCACAGGAGCCGTTCGCCAAGAGACTGCGACAGGGCTCCTGAACAAGCACCAGTGGTCATGAAGCCGCATGGCGAGGACAAGGCGATCTGTACTATTTGTTTTTCACTATAGAAAGATGGCGAGGAAAGTATAATTCTGCCCTGCGCTCATGAATTCCACACCGACTGCATCCAGCGATGGCTTCAGCAAAGCAGAACCTGTCCTCTGTGCCGGGCTGCTGTCCCCACTCCACAACAGCCCTGGAGACAACGCATTGACCACATACCCAACATTGACCTGCTCAATTACGAAGGCGCTCTCATCAGGACAGTGGAGAGTCGCCCATCAGACAAGCTCTAGAACCCAACGTTGGCAGAGACAGGAGGACGCACCCGTCCACAGGAGCCGTTCGCCAAGAGACTGCGACAGGGCTCCTGAACAACCACCAGTGGTCATGAAGCCGCATGATGAGGACCAGGTGATCTGTACTATTTGTGTTTCAGGATAGAAAGGTGGCAAGGAAAGTATAAATCTGCCCTGCGCTCACGAATTCCACACCGACTGCATCCAGCGATGGCTTCAGCAAAGCAGAACCTGTCCTCTGTGCCAGGCTGCTATTCCCATCCCACAACAAGCCCCGGAGACAAGGCACGTTACCCAACATTGACCTGCTCAACTACAGGTTTGCTATTGAGGTTGATGAGAATGGTGCTCCGTCTCTGCTTTTAATCCCCTGAATGTAACAGATTTTCTTTTTATACAGGAAGTTTATAATTCTATTTTAATAGTTGATTTGCAAAAAAATATAAAAAATCGATAGCACTTTGAGGTTGATAAGAACGATAATGTGAATCTGGTGATGAGGATACCGTAACCTATACATTTTATTTTCATACAGGATGCTTGTGTTGTGTTGTACTAGTTAAAGGGTCTCCTAACTTTATAAAGAACGAGCCAGTTTACTGTCCTTCAGAATTTAGAGGGGCCGGAATTTGGTTCGGCCGGATTGTGACCAGCGAGAGTGAACAAAGCCAGATCATTGGTATTAGGCTGGATTCACACCTATGGCATTTTTAGTGCTTTTTGCAGATTTGCACTGCAGAACGTGTCCCATAGGAAACCATGGTAAATGGGCTGTAGTGCAAATCTGCAAAATGCAAAGAGCACTAAAGATGCATAGGTGTGAATCCAGTGGGGGGGGGGGGGGGGCTGGTGTTAGAATTAGCTAGTTTCAGTGGGTGAAATAGTGCTCCATCATTGGAGTCAGTGTTGGTGACAGTAGAAGCAACAGCGTCCCATCATTACAGACAGTGGAAGGAATAGTGCCCCATTGTTGGTGTCAGTGGCAGGAATAATGGCTTAAGGGCCAGAAAAAGTCAGACGTTATGAGGGGGGGTAGAATTAGCTGGTTTCAGTGGGTGAAATAGTGCTCCATCATTGGAGTCAGTGTTGGTGCCAGTAGATGCACCAGCGTCCCATCATTAGAGACAGTGGAAGGAATAGTGCCCCATTGTTGGTGTCAGGGGCAGGAATAATGGCTTAAGGGCCAGAAAAAGTCAGACATTGTGAAAGGGGGGCAGACTGTGGGAGTAAACAATGCCAAATATCTTTGGTATTGGGGGGTTGGAAATAGTTGGTGTCAGTGGAAGGACTAATGCCTCAAGGGCCACATAAAGGCAAGCAAAGGGCCACAGTTTGGAGACCACTGGTATAGACAAATTGTGAATGAAAAATTAGCCTTTAGAAAATCAACAAGTAAGCAAAAACGAACTCTTCAGCGTGAAAGCTACCAAACTCGAACCAAACTCAGACAAAACTCTTGACATTGACCAATTTGGGGGAACGCATGGGTCTACCTATTCCAGGAACAGCCTTCAGTCATAAAGTGACTGGATATGACGTTGCGGCAGACCCGGAAAGGACGTGGCCACTGCCGGAGCTAGTGGGTGGAATGAATATCCACTTGCTACATTGCTTGGAACGCACACCCAGCATCCAGAACCGGAAGTGCAAGCGACCCATCATGCCAGTGGGATGCCTATAGATTCACTGTGAGCACCCTACTACTGTAGCGGAACTTTGTGGTCACACCCCCTTTAGCACCTGATAGTTAAAATACATGTACAAGCTATTGACCGGACATGTACAAGCTATTGACCGGACATGTACAAGCTATTGACCGGACATGTACAAGCTTTCAACCGGATTCGATAATATTTTAACAGAATTCGAAATTATTTCTACACGATTTGAAACTATTTCAACCGGATTTGAAACTATTTCAACCGGATTTGAAACTATTTCAACCGAATTTGATATTTCAAACAAATTCAGCTATGTTCCTGTTAAATGTGTCTGTCAAATTTTTCACATATGTAGCGGATAACATTTGAGATCAAATGTCACACGCATTGTAAATTTCGTTTTTGCCAAGGGGACCTTACAGTTCTGAGGGTTAATTGTGTAGGTAAGGCTTAGCACCAGTCTGGCCAGGCCATGATTGATTTTCTGCCTGGTCCTGTGGACAGTGAGGTGCAAATGACAGGCTAGAACCAGACTTGGTTGGATGTTTGGGTATCGGCCCTCTCTGAGCCAATCAGCGGGAGGGCCGGGCCCACTGAGGAGTCTGGGAAGGGGTACTTAAGTAGGTGTGGGTCACGTGTTTGAGGTTCCGGAGTTGTTCGAGAGACCTGTGTGGTCTGGTCTGGTTCCAGGAACGGGGTAGCCCAGTGAAGGGTCCCGGTCACGGGGTGTTTGACATCCCGCAGCATGTTCCTGTCAGCGGCACCTGTTAGACCCGACTGGTCTGGGGTAGGGATCCATCTGTTCCCGAGTCTCAGAACCGGCTGGTCCGAGGTGCAGTAACTGAGGGAGGATTCAGAGTGTCCGGGTGTGCTTTCGGCTTGGAGGGACACCACAGCTCGTGGAAGTGACCGGGGGAGGACTCTTCGGAGGAGGGTCGGCAAGTGGCATCCTGGGAAGAGCCTGGTTACTGAGTTGGGAAGGACATACTTTTCCAGTACCTCAAAGGAAGGGGGAAACGTTCCAGGTACAGTTGGAAAAAGGTTCCTGTTTATCTTCAGTTGATTGTTCAAGTTTGAATCAATGTGCTGAATGCCATGATCTCTGGCTAGAGGTCTGTTCAGCTTTGAAGTACCCAGCTGCGAGTGGCTACTCTCTGGGTGGAAGTAGAGACTTTGTTAAACCTGCAGTTCAAGTGTAGTATGGGTCTATATTCATATATAAAACTTTAGTTATTGAATTACAAGAATAGTTAAGAGTGATTAATTATGAAACCACTTTGCCGCCGTCAATTGCCTATAGGGCGGGCGGCAAGTGGATATTCATAATACTGGAAGTGTGAAGGATGAAATTAATGAAGCCAGAAATGTTTATATTAAAGTACAAGCGAAAAAAGACTACATTGAGTAGAACACGTTGATATATCTATAGGTAATCTTGAGTATTATAAATGGAGAATCTTGTAAATCAATGGGGTGGAATGTAGTATGGGTCTATATTCATATATAACTTTAGTTATTGAATTACAAGAATAGTTAAGAGTGATTACTTATATCTATATACAACATGTTTAATGCATGAGGCATCTGCTTCATTATGCTATGGGAAGTTGGGAACCTTTGACCTTTTCTTTTCATCAGTTGTAGCTATTGTCTTCACTACCATATAAATATGACTGGGAGACCAGTTTTGCATTTTTAGGTTGAATTAAGGCGGAAGCCTGACTGTCTAATCTAGGTAGCTCATTTATAAAATGAGCTAGTGACTCCCCTGGATTGAATATGCTGTATTTATTCCTGTATAGTATCATCTGTATACATCTTTAATCAAAGCTAAGTAAATCTTATTACATTCTTTGTGTGTTGTTGTGTTTTAATCCTTGCATTTACTGACCCCAGATCTGAAAGGGTAAATATACGAATGAACCTAGGGTTAAATGTAACATGATATTGATCCCCTTAATACATAATGGCGCTGCGAGCAGGATATTTAACCCTTTCAGTGCTGGTTTGAAGTGCAGTGATTAAGCATATTAATACTCTTGTGAAGTGTAATGTTTTTTGGCAATTGGGAAACTGTATTATTAGTGTGCCCTATGATGGGAGGTTTGTTGCTACCTTTGCTTTGGTGGCAGTTAGTGGCAGTTATGTTTGATTTAAATTGGATAAATATAGCAAAAGGGGGTAGATAGTCAAATGTTTCCACTACATTGTGTGCTTAGCAGACCACCGGCAAGCTTTAGATTTTTTTGAGATCTAGAACAGATGAGCCGATGACCGCGTTAGGTGGACGAGTGGCCCTTTCGCTGGTGCTCATATAGTTGTTCTTTGAGGTTTGAAAACGATGAGCAGAAAGCAGGTAGGAAAAAGGAAAAAAATATGACCTGTGTTGATGCTTAGATTGTGATTACTGCAGTAATATATGTGTTGAATTTAAATGTTGCGCTCTTCTGTTGGTTGTTTAGCTAGCTATCGGTGAGAAAAAGTTGCTTGTATGGATGATATGTAAAAATGCATTTGACTACTGATGTTTAAAGTGGTTGTAAACCCTTACAAACCACTTTGACCTACAGGTAAGCCTAGATTAAGGCTTACCTGTAGGTCCAAGAAATATCTCCTAAACCTATATGGTTTAGGAGATATTTGCCCGAAAAACGGGCACCGCTGTCTACGGCGCATGCGCACTGAGCGCGGCATTCTCAGCGACGGAGCTGCCGCGCGTGTCGGCTCCCGTGCGCCTGCGCGGGAGTGATGTCATCGCGGCGGAGCTGCGAGACCCCACCAACAAGATGGATGCGGCGGACTACAGGGTAAGTGACATTATGTGTCAGGTAAGTGACACATAATGGACTACGATGCGATGCGATGCGATGCATAGTAGTCCATTATGCTTTGCCTTTGCAGGGAATGAAAGAGGAAGTAAACTCATCAGGGTTTACTTCCTCTTTAAGTGAGTATGTTTAACATTAGAATGGTTAAGTAACGAAACTAAGGTAAAAGTTTTGAGAAAAGTGAGTCTTTTGTATGTTTAACTGAAAAGATCATTAGTTAGCAGAAACACAAAAAAGAGCGCACACCAGCCCTAGTGCATTAACGTTTATTTAACTCAGTAAAAGATTAAAAAAGCCAGGTATATCACTCACAAACATCCGTTGAATGGTTGCATTGACATTTACAGCCTCCACTGTTGCCTCCTTCCCCGATTTTAGGCTCCCTGCAGTAGCTAATAATGCGGATGGTTAAGTACTCAGTTCGCTTGCTGGCTGCAGGTACACTCTTCTCTCCACGCCTCACACGCACGGACCTGCCGGCTATGGATGACGTCACTCGCAACGGGGGGCGGATCTATCAACGTGTGTGCTGACTCTGACTAACTGTTCCCAAGACAACATGTTTCGGAGGCGTGGCCTCCTTCAGGTGACGCCCTAGTGTATGCTTACAACATAAATACGCTGACACCCTCCCCGCCCTCCCTGCTAGTGCCAATCACAGGGAGCCTAACATCTAGGGGAGGAGACAAGCCCATCTACCAATCAAGAAGAGCGACATGGAAACAAAGATATTCTAGAAGACATGGAAACAAAGATATTCTAGAATATATTCGTTAGCAGGAATGTCTGCAGTCTGCAGGATCCCCCTCTTTCCCTCCCCCCAGACAATGGACAATAGTCCTGCATTTTGTAAAAGGGACACCTGCAGCTGTATTTATGAGAGCCTGCTTGAATGAAGATGACTTCTTTCTCCTTTAAGAGAGGGAGATACCAATCCCCCCCCCCCCTCCCCCCTTTAAAGATTGTGTCCGTGAAGCTAGACATTGGTGAACATCTAAGAAATGTTTAATTATGTTGATTAAAACTAACATCCTAGTTGAAATTGTTCGTTTTTATTACGCAAATCTAGGATTATTTGAAACAAAGAAAGAAAATGTCTGTTTGATGTTAACGCCATTTAAAATCCTGAATAGCAGTCATGATTATTATAATTTTATTGGTGAATGTAATAAAGTGTCATGTTCTAGGAGACAACACTAATGTTGTTTTGTTTTTAAGTTTTGTTTTCGTTAATACAGAAGGAACCAGATCTATTCCTAGAAGTTTCATAGATCTGTATGGTATTGAAGAAGAGGTTGCAATAGAAACATCAATATGAGTTTGGTGATGTATAATGTTTGTGCACAAATGTGATGAACACCATATAATGTTCTTGTGAATGTTATTTCAACCATGGTGAATTAATGATAACTTTGAATGGACGTCCTTTAATGAAAATCCACGTGGTGATAAGAAATGAGCTCAATTAATATGGGTAATAAAAGTGCACTCGGAATAACAGAAATAATGGCCATATGTTTTGTAATTTGTGGAAAATGTTGGTTAAATGTGTTTGTTGCCAACTATTTGTTACTTTCTAGGAAGGAACTGTAATAATATCACACTAAAACCTTTCATTTTGTTTAGTTCCTAGACAATATTAAAGTGGTTGTAAACCCTTACAAACCACTTTGACCTACAGGTAAGCCTAGATTAAGGCTTACCTGTAGGTCCAAGAAATATCTCCTAAACCTATATGGTTTAGGAGATATTTGCCCGAAAACGGGCACCGCTGTCTACGGCGCATGCGCCGTAGACAGCGGCGCGCAGGCGCACTGAGCGCGGCAGTTCCAAGAATGGAGCTGCCGCATTTGTCGACTCCCGTGCGCATGCGCGGGAGTGACGTCATCGCGGCTTCGCCGAATGACAGCGGCGGAGCTGCGAGACGCCACCAGCAAGATGGATGCGGCGGACTACAGGGGACAGCGGCGACTTCGCTGGCTCCTGTGTCAGGTAAGTGACACATAATGGACTACGATGCGATGCGATGCGATGCATAGTAGTCCATTATGCTTTACCTTTGCAGGAAAAAAAAGAGGAAGTAAACTCATCAGGGTTTACTTCCTCTTTAAACAGCATCAATCCACCTGTCTGATATGGTTTGATGTCCAAGAACTAAAGATGAAGATTACAGTCAAACTGAATAATTGATGTTGTTTTTGTTATTTTTATGTAATATGCAAATGTACTGCAAGTTTTCATTGGAACTGATAGTAAACCAGAGCAGCTAATAATCTTGATGCTGCATGATAGATTTCTAAGGGTTTTCTCTGATTGAGTTGAATCTAAAATGATATAGAACAAATAATTAGTGAATATTGACAGCAAGATTGTTTTGATATCTGGAATTATAGAATCCATGTAATGGTTTGGAGGGTGTAAGAACACCCAAACATTTACATATTGTTCCTTTCTGTGTTTATGTAAGCTAAATCAAGGCAGCATCTACTTCTGTATATTCTGCCATCATTATTTTGGTGGAACTATAAGGCATTACTACTGTGGGAGTGTGCCTGGGGTTTTACATATAAAGTACATTTTCCTATAAGATTGACAGTTTAAATTTAAAGTAATCATTTTGTGTATCAAGGAAAAAAAAAAGGGTACTTTTATGTCTACTTATAATTATGCATTTAGGTTAATATTATTGCAATGAACACAATTTTTAAAGCGGGACTCCGCGTTTTTTTTTTTTTTTTTTTTTTTTAAAGCCAGCAGCTACAAATACTGCAGCTGCTGACTTTTAAAATAGTGACACTTACCTGTCCAACGCACCCGCGATGTCGGCACCCGAAGCCGATCTCCCGATCGTCTCTCGGGTGCTGCCGCCGCCATCTTGGGTATGGGAATCAGGAAGTGGAGCCTTTCGGCTTAATTTCCCGGTTCCCTACTGCGCATGCGCGAGTCGTGCTGCGCAATAAGGATGGTCCCCGCTGTCTCTGGGATCTGTGTGTTTCCCAGCAGGCAGCGGGGGGACTTTCGGAAAGGGGCGTAATCTACGCCCCTTTCCACAGAGAGCTATCCCGGAAGTGGGTGCAGATACCTGTACTGTATAGGTACCCACACCCCCCTCCTCCCTGAAAGGTGCCAATTGTGGCTCCGGAGGGGGGGGGGGGGGATTCCGATGAGCGGAAGGTCCACTTTAGGGTGGACCTCCGCTTTAAGTCTTTCAAAATGAGGTGTTCTAGTGATATATATATATATATATATACAGTCAGTTATATCTGACACTCAGTGATTCTTTGATCACCCTCTTCTATACACCTGATTGAGTTTTCATAAAACTTTCTTGGTAAAGAAAAAAAAAAAAAAAAGTTATAAAATAGGTTCTCAGGTTTGCTTTTCCTCAATTCTCCTAGATTGCTTGGGGTGGGACTGACATGTAGAGTGACACATATGCATGGGCATATTATTTGCACATATTGGGATCGGTGAAGACAAGAGCCGGTTAGCCTGCCAGAATGTCTTTAGAGTGTGGAAGGAGATCAAAGTGCATAGAGCAGGGATCTGCAATTATTGGACCTCCAGCTGTTGCAAAACTACAAGTCCCATCATGCCTCTGCCTCTGGGTCTCATGCTTGTGGCTGTCAGAGCCTTGCTATGCCTCATGGGATTTGTAGTTCTGCAACAGCTGGAGGTCCGCTAATTGCATATCCCTGGCATAGAGGAAACACGCATGAAGTCATTTAAAGTTGGGCCTATAGTTTGAGACAGTAGTGTATAGTTCAGGTGGGGGATGAGTAATATACTTGTAGTAATATTTCTCCTTTAATGTAGAAAGCTGAGTTTATCAGTGTTAAGGCAGATCACTAATGATCATCGATTTGCCTGTTCAGAAATCTATAATGGGCTATATGGGCATTGTTGTTAATTATGGAATGTTGGACTGACATATTTGGTAACGCACCTGCCATGAGGTCAACTAGAAGCATATTGGAGAAAGGAGACAAACACTTTTGACAGCAGCAACGGTCTATAAAGTCTTTACCAAGGATCAGCAGCTAAACTTTTGGTACCTCTTCTGAGGGTCGAGTACCTGAACTGTTCCACCCGCTATCATGGTTAAGTACCTGAATCTGATGGTGAAGTACTTGAACTGTTTTATGTGCTCTAATGGTCATGTGCCTGAAGTATGTGCCTGCACGTCTATGACTTGTGAGCTGCAATAGTCCGAAGGATATGGACTATGTATACTACAGTTCTTTCAGTTCTACAGTGTTGCAAGTGCTATGCTGCAGCTGCGATCTGGTAACCGGATGTCTTAGCCCTTGTACACACGGTCGGAGAATCTGTCGGAATGAGTCTTATCGGACCGTGTCGTCAGATAATCCGACTGTGTGTGGTCTGCATCGGACTGATTCCGTCCAAATCTCCGTCCTATCCAAATTTACAACATGTTGGAAATATTTCCCGACCAACTGGGCCGGACGGACCTAATCCGATCATGTGTAGAGAATTTTGATCGGACCAAGTGCCACGCATGCTCAGATCAAATTCCTACATCAAAGCTATTGGCTACTAGCCTGAATGTAGTCCCATCGTAACGAAATTACGTCATCACGTTCTGAACGATCTGATTTTTCGCCAACTTGGCCCTACCGTGTGTATGCAACAGTTTCGGACAAGATCCGACGGACAAAATCCGACGGGCAAAATCCAACAGATTTGGTTGGCAAAATCTCCGACCGTGTGTACGTGGGCTAAGACTCCGCTGTCCATCACCAGATATGGAGGACTTTGTCAAGTATCTATGCGTTTAAACTTTTGGAAAGAAAGTTTGGTGTTATTCTGTTAGTCCAACATATCGTTGTTTTTATATTTTTTTGAAGTTTGGATATTTTTTTTATATTTTTCAGCCCTAACATAGCAGAATGAAATTTCCTGGACAGGTAAATCAGATAGAGAAAATGGGTAAAGAGATAAAAAGTTTAGATAGATAAGACGAGGGGGGGGGGAAGGATGTACAACTTTTATACATTTATTTACATGTGGAAAATACCCAAGGAGTGGGATATATGGGAGATGGACCATATTTAATAATGAGGAGTGTTTTTGCATATATATTCATAATACTGGAAATGTGAAGGATGAAATTAATGAAGCCAGAAATGTTTATATTAAAGTACAAGCGAAAAGACTACCTTGAGTAGAACATGTTGATATATCTATAGGTAATCTTGAGTATTATAAATGGAGAATCTTGTAAATCAAGGGGTGGAATGTAGTATGGGTCTATATTCATATATAACTTTAGTTATTGAATTACAAGAATAGTTAAGAGTGATTACAAATGACAGGCTAGAACCAGGCTTGGTTGGATGTTTGGGTATCGGCCCTCTCGGAGCCAATCAGCGGGAGGGCCGGGCCCACTGAGGAGTCTGGGAAGGGGTACTTACGCAGGTGTGGGTCACGTGTTTGAGGTTCCGGAGTTGTTCGAGAGACCCGTGTGGTCTGGTCTGGTTCCAGGACCGGGGTAGCCCAGTGAAGGGTCCTGGTCACGGGGTGTTTGACATCCCGCAGCATGTTCCTGTCAGCGGCACCTGTTAGACCCGACTGGTCTGGGGTAGGGATCTGTCTGTTCCCGAGTCTCAGAACCGGCTGGTCCGAGGCGCAGTAACTGGAGGGAGGATTCAGAGTGTCTGGGGTGTGCTCTCGGCTTGGAGGGAAACACCACAGCTCGTGGAAGTGACCGGGGGAGGATTTTTTGGAGGAGGGCCGGCAAGTGGCATCCTGGGAAGTGTCTGGTTACTGAGTTGGGAAGGACATACTTTTCCAGTACCTCAAAGGAAGGGGGAAACGTTCCAGGTACAGTTGGAAAAAAGGTTCCTGTTTATCTTCAGTTGATTGTTCAAGTTTGAGTCAAGGTGCCGACTGCCATGATCTCTGGCTAGAGATCTGTTCAGCTATGAAGTACCCAGCTGCGAGTGGCTACTCTCTGGGTGGAAATAGAGACTTTGTTAAACCTGCAGTTCAAGTGTAGTATGGGTCTATATTCATATATAAAACTTTAGTTATTGAATTACAAGAATAGTTAAGAGTGATTACTTATATCTATATACAACATGTTTAATGCATGAGGCATCTGCTTCATTATGCTATGGGAAGTTGGGAACCTTTGACCTTTTCTTTACATCAGTTGTAGCTATTGTCTTCACTACCATATAAATATGACTGGGAGACCAGTTTGCATTTTTAGGTTGAATTAAGGCAGAAGCCTGACTGTCTAATCTAGGTAGCTCATTTATAAAATGAGCTAGTGACTCCCCTGGATTGAATATGCTGTATTTATTCCTGTATAGTATCATCTGTATACATCTTTAATCAAAGCTAAGTAAATCTTTTTATTACATTCTTTGTGTGTTGTGTTTTAATCCTTGCATTTACTGACCCCATATCTGAAAGGGTAAATATATGAATGAACCTATGGTTAAATGTAACATGAGATTTAACCCCTTAATACATCAAGGTACCTGAGATCTTCACCCCGTGCCCTCTGTTCCCAAAGAGACTGCGTTTTGTGAAAGTTCTACTGCAAAATAAAACCTTTTGAAAGGACTTTTATCTGTGTCAGTATACAAGTCGTTGGGTATCAACCCTGGGAACCCCCTAGAAGTGGAGGAGCAGGCCAGGAGAAGGTAACCGGTAAGCCCATTAAGTCAAGGCCACCCTGCCACTACACACAGAAGAATAGAATTATACAGTCTGAAAATTCAAAAATTACTTTATGAAGGATGGAAAAAAAGAAAAAAGAAGAATGATTCCTCCATTGATTACCTCAAAATCTAAAATTTACAGCCGATGCCGGAGGCGGTGTCGTCACCAAGGAGTCCAGCAAAAGGAGCCCTCGCAGAAAATGTAGCCCTTGCGAACGCAGCGGCCAAAGAACGAGACATCCTTTTCTCCACATTCTGTACAGCAAACCAAAAAGAACACTGCGTGGTTTCGCGTCACCATGGCGGTAAAAGGCGTAAGAGAGATTGAGCGCGCCCCAGGCTGCATGAGTCATCGGTAAGTAGAAACGATTATATAAAAAAGAAGCCCAAGGGCTCACTTACGCTGCGCTAGATTGTGATAATAAATACAGATTAAAGCAAAAATAGAAAAGAGCAGCCAGCACCTATAAGTTCAAAAAAAAAAAAAACCTAAACAAGACAAATTACAAAAATGAGTGGCAGAATTCCGGGCACTCCGGGATCTCATGCTTTTATATATGGCGAAGGTGTCATTGAAGATTCTTCTTCTTCACAAATCACCCTTGATACTGCCCCCCCCCCCATCACACTACCGTTGGAGATCATGGCCCGCATTCAAAAGTCTTTCGACCACGTTCTCGTAGATTTCCAGGCCTAATGACATGTCCCACCATTTGGGCATTTCTACAGACTACTATTGCGTGCCCCTGGATGACGCAATTTTGTTGCGAAACGCGTAGGGCTGAACGGTACGCTACTTATCACCTCGTGTTTGTGACGGACTCCAGGAGAACGGGTCTGTCTGTGTGCGTCCGGCCGGCGCCACGGACTTAAGGCTTATTTTCTTTTATAAACTTGTAAGTGCATTTTTACTTTTTTATCTTTATAAAAATAAAGGGTTTTACACTATCTCGAGCCCCTCTTTTTCCCTTTATGATCTTTTGGCGCCCCTGCCTTTGAGTTCTTCCTTTGGACTTCAAAGTGAAGCATCTGGGAGTGAGTCCCCTTTTTGAGATCTGTTGGAGCAGTGGAATCAGGAGGATATCGAGGAAACCCCCCCCCCCCTTGGCTGGAAGTGGCGTTTAATTCAATAAAGCTTCGTGTGACCCTCTGTAGTGGGGGGTCATATCTATCTGGTAAGCAGTAAACCTTACCATATGTTGGTGGTGGATTGAACACAACGTTTTCAAGTTTGGATTTAACAGTGAACCTCTAGGAATATTGTGGTTTATCTATAGAAGATTGCTATGTACAGTTTTACGTCAACCATTTTGGCGGCTCTTATACACGGACTTATTTATGCACACTGGGTGTTTAAGTTGTTTAGAGGTTTATGTTAAAAAACCTTACTGTATATGTATATGTTAAATCATACTAGCTAGGTTCTGGTTTTGATATATTTACACATATGTGCTTTGCATCACGTATACATATAGGGTTGCTATACCCTGTATAATATTTATTCTAATATTATTACACATTGCCTTTTTAGTTGCTAGCATTTGTTTAGCGCGGCTTATGATTTTTTTGTACTATTTAGGGATTTGAAACAACAACAGTGGCATGACATTGTAGAGATTTGTGTGCTCTGGTATGTCTAGGATCAAGGTTGGAAACAAAGACGTACCGATGTTGTTATTAAACAGTCAGATAAAGGTGGGTACATTGTTCTTATGACACATAATCAATACCAATCTATGTGTAGGACTATTCTGAACAATCGAATCTGGAATCGACCGATTGACCAATCGGCGATTTCTTCCTTCACCCAGGAACTCCGGATCCTTTGCACGGAGGCCTTTCTCTCGGGCCTCATTGACAAGGACATGCTTGAGTTTCTGGTTCCCAAGTTTCCTTGGGTGCCCACCTTCTACTCCCTCCCAAAAACCCATAAGAACGTGCAGACCACCCCCCCCCCCCCCCACCGGCAGATCCATAGTCTCGGGGATCGGTTCCTTGACGGACAATGCAAGCAAAATTTGTGGACGCCTTCTTGATGCCCCATGTGCGTAGGCTCCCTTCTTCCATCAGGCTCTATATTTAAGGCTGTCTAAGAATTGGATAGAATATATGTATTTTATATATTGTATGTTTTAGTATGTCTTTGTATCTTTGTCTGTCTATGTTGGATTTATATTGTCTATTGTATTGTTATACTTTTTTATTCTGTGTGATATTTATTAAAAATTGTGATAATATAATCTATGGTTTTCTTTCTATTCTTCTTTTGAATTTGGCACCGCAATAATCCCTTTTCTCCCCGGTCGCGCTCTCTTTCTTTTCATACAATTTGGGGATGAGGTGCAGTATTGGCTAATTGACTCCTTGCCACGCACAACTACACAAGGGATCCCGTGGACTTGTTGTGGCATCTTGGAGGGGGGGGATCCAGATACCTCCGGAAGCCCTGCTCGCGGCGATTGATATCGAGGCTTTCTACTCAATTACCCCCCCATGAGCGGGGCATCCTGGCGGGTGGATCCTTCCTCTATGAACAAGACACGACTACATGGCCACTGAATAACTTAATTTTAGCACTCCTGCATTTTATTTTGACAAAAATTTTTACATTTAACTATCAAATTTTTTTTTTTTTTTACAAACCCAAGGAGTTGCCATGGGAACATCCTGCGCCCCGGCTTATGCAAACCTCTATCTAGGAGGGTGGGAGAGACATGTTCATTCCGATGAGAGATATGTTACGTTTTTGGAAGACGTCCTTTTATGGTATGGTTACATAGACGATCTGTTTGTGGTATGGACCGGAACTAAAAGATAAGACTTCTGCAATTCATCCATGAATTGGATGATAATGATTTCAATTAAAAATTTACCTTTCAGTCTGATACTGGACAGATCCCATTCTTGGACCTGTCCATTATCGAACAACCCGATGGTACCTTGGGTACTGATCTTTATCGCAAACCTACCGCTGGCAACACACAGTTGTATGCCACGAGCGCCCATCCTGATCCACTGGTGCGCAGTATAACTTTTGCGCATTTTTTACATCTGTGCAGAAACTGCAGACTTCAGTGATTTCAAGATCCAGGCGGATGCCCTTTGCAACCGATTACTTGCAAGAGGATATTCCTTTACCACCTTGAGAAAAGCTTTCAATAGGGCTTTGGCACGCTCCAGAAGCTCCTTACTATACAAACGTCCCAAATATCTTGCTAGTCAGTCCGTAAGATTTATCACAACATATTCAGCCCATCATAAAATGTTTAGAAACATCTTAGCAAAAAACTGGCACCTGCTTACTGAGCATCATATCTTGGCGAAACATGTGCGACCTGCCCCTGAGTTGGTGTTCCGGAGAGCTTGTTCTCTCAGTGACCGCCTGACTCGTAGCCATTATATACCTGCGAATTCTGTACAAGGCAGACCCAATGGTAATTAGATGTAGTTGTCCTCGTTGCCCGTGGGTCCTTGAGGGAAAACAATTTATGTTGCCCAATGGTGAAACCTTTATACCACGTATATTTGCAGACCGCGGTACCAGAGGTGTCATATACTTGATGGTATGCAGATGCTAGGCCTTTTATGTTGGGAAGACCGTTCGTGAACTCAAAAGGATTGGTGACCACCTCTACTACTCTGAGAGTGGCAAACTCACCACTATTGGTAGGCATATTGGACTCTATCATCGTTATGATACCTCAGTGGTCCAATTCTTTGTCCTTGAGGTGATTCACCCAAACCCCCTAAGGGAGGCGATTGGGACCGAATAATTCTGCAGAGGGAGACCCTATGGATTGAACGTTGCTGGAACCCAGCGCCAACAGTCCAGCAGGCGTTGCTGGAACCCAGCGCCAACAGTCCAGCAGCTGCTTTTTCGCCCTGAGGAGGAGAGAATCGGAGGTCATGAAGGGCAAGTCAGAGTGCGGATGTACCAACAACAGATTCTTTGCTGCGGACTGCACTGGGTGAGGTAAGAAAATTAAATAACAACATGCATAGGTGACTTAGGCAACAGGCTGATTCTTTCCAAATATAAATTTTTGGGCAATTTGAGGAAGAATGGCATCGGGAACTCGCAAAAATGCGGTTTGATATGCCGCAGGCAACCTCTTGCCACAGTGCAGCATATCAAACCACAACAGAATCGCCCGTTACTCAGGAAAGTGAACCTTCTGACCCGTCTATCTGAATGTCGCCACTGAAATCCGGACTAATAAGACCATGGCGACGTTTTTGAAATCTTCTGTAGCGCCGGCTTCTGAAGAGCACGTGCTATGTGTTTTGAAATTTAACTATACACCTGAACTGCAGTTTGATTATTCTAAATTTTGACCTCAGCATCAGTCTGACTGGACTATGGGGTGTTCTGCCTGGCCACAGGGGGCGCTGTCTCTTCGGGCAGGCATGGTACCACAGTCTGGTTGGGTGCTTTAAGGTTACTTTCTCTCGGAGCCAGCCCAGTGGGAGTGTCACTCTTGCTGTGCTTTCTGGGAGAGGGCAATTAAGATGCGGATGTCACGTGGTTCGGGGTTCCGGTCCAGAAGTATGTTCTGACTACATGGTCCTGGTTCTCCTGACCAGCCACCAGGAAGGCTATGGCCTGGGGTGCGGATCCACCCGACCTTATGTCTCGGGGCTGGCTAGCCCGAGGCAAGGAAACTAAGGAAAGGATTCGGAGGTGGTCCGGTGCCGTCTCCGGTTGTGGAGAGGCCCAGCAACTTTATAGTTATCCAGGGGAGAACGCTTCAGAAGAAGGCCAAGCATGGGTTGGCTTCTTAGCAAGAGCCTGGTAAGGCTGAAGGACCTATGTGAATCCAATCTTGTGAGGTATCGCCAAACCGGCTGAAAGATACTGGTACCACACGAGTGTTCTACAAGTATTCAAGTTTCCTTGTTCATGTTCTACAACAAAGTCTGTGGCAGAGACTTGTTCCTGATTTAAGCACCCTGTTGGCTGCTAGGCCTGGTGATGGAGGGACTATCCAACTAGAGTGATCATCCAGCTGTGAATGGCTATTCTCTGGATTTAGTCAAAGTAAGAGATTTCTTTATTATTGACTCACACACTAATGCCGCGTACACACGATCGGATTATCCGGCGGACTTGGTCCGGCAAACAATCTGCCGGACTTTCTAGCCGAGGTCCGCCGGACTTTCAAATGAACGGATTTGGACACACACGAACACTCCAAAAGTTCGGTGGTTTCTAACGCGGTGACGTACAGCACGTATGACCGGACTAGAAAAAGGAAGTCCAAGACCCAGTACGGCACCCTTTGGGCTCCTTCTGCTGATCTCATGTTTATCTTGTGTTTTCAGACTTCAGCTTAATTCGATCGTTTTCTGCAGTTCAGTCTGTGCCTGTGAGGCTTGTATCTGCTTTTCAGTGCGTGTGGATCAGTTCGTACCTGTTCACAGGCGCTTCTGGTCCGCTCGTTCCTGTTTTTTCAGGTCGTTCTTCATAGGCCTTGCTGTTCTTCAGTGCGTTCGGTTAAGTTTGTTTGACCAGCCAAACGTTTTGAAGCCATGGAGTGTGGACGTACTCATTCTCAAGTTTGTGCCGTATGGGGGCTTGGTGTTGGGGTTAATACTTTGACCCGAGCCCAGTCCATGAACAGGGTGAGGAGGAGTTCATGGACGAAGAATTGGCTGCGCAAGCGTAACCAATTCTCACACATGCTTTAGCTCCGTGAGATCCGGGAGAATAATCCCGAGGATTTAAGGAATTATCTCTGGATGACGGACCCCGTTTTTCACCGTCTGCTGGCTTTGCTGACCCCTTATATCAGCAGGCAAGATACCTGCATGCGGCAAGCCATCACTCCGGAGCAGAGGCTCATCGCCACTTTGTGGTACTTGGCGACTGGGAGAAGCCTTCAGGACCTCAAGTTCTCTACAGGCATCTCCCCCCAGGCTCTGGGGACCATTATCCCAGAGACCTGTTCTGCCATTATTCGGGTCCTGCAGAAGGACTATATTAAGGTAAGTTTTATCCTTTAACATTGCATTATATGTATTATATGTTTGTATTAATTTCATCATTACTTAATATCCATGACAGGAATATGCTGTGAATGTCCCCTTTATATTAATGCATGCATTTTTTCAAATTAGTTTATTTTTAATTTCTCCTTTTGTGTCCTACAAGCATATTTGCCTTCACTAACCTCCCCAGTATGCAATCCTGGGCCCATATACACCCATAGCCTAGTCCATTTTTAACAATTTATACTGCATGCTCCATTGTACTGTTTTACTACCCACCACCCTCTTTAAATGTCTTCAGGTGTAATGTGTGATCTTCTTATTAGCTAGAACTCCTCCCACCCTCTTTTAAATGTTTTCAGGTGTAATGTGTGGTCTTCTAATCAATTAGAACCCACACCCATCCACATAAATTATGTTCCATGGGCCATCAGAGGGGTGAGGAATCTGAGAATTGGGCCTTACCTTCGATTGTTTGAAAGACGACTTATATAAAAAATGTTTTACTGCTGTTGTTCCAAAATGTTTTGGTTTCATTTGTTAGCAATTTCTTCATTTTTTTTAAAGTATTTATAATCTTTTTTTCTTTGTGTTTGACTCCACAGTTTCCTTCCACGCTACAGGAATGGCAGACTGTGGCTTCACAGTTCGCTGCCCATTGGGACTTTCCCAACTGTGGAGGGGCGACCGACGGGAAACATGTGTGGATTGTGCCACCACCCCATTCGGGGTCTTACTACTAGAATTGCAAGGGGTTCCATAGTGTGGTGTTAATGGTGGTGGTGTCGGCACAATACGATTTTTTTATACGTGGATGTGGAGAAGAACGGCCAGATGTCAGATGGAGGAGTGTTTAACCAGACGGAGTTCTGCCATCGTCTCCAGACTGGTGGCCTGGGATTGCCACCAGATGCGAATAACGTGGAGGGACTCCCCTTTGCTTTCATCACCGATGAAGCCTTCAGTCTGGACGACCATCTGATGAGGCCATTCTCCCAAAAGGACCCTCACCCTGGAGAGGAGGGTTTTTAATTACTGGCTGGCCAGAGCGAGAAGGGTGTTTGAGATTGCCTTCGGGATTATGGCCAGCCGGTTCCGTCTGTTTTTAACATCCATAAACCTTGCAGGGTACAAACTGAACCATGTAATCCTCTGCTGCTGTATTCTCCATAACGTCCTCTGGGACTGTGACATCATAAGGGGTGGAGACATCGCCCGGTGACCCAGTCCATTGTCCTTATATAAGTTGCCGCACAACGCGTCCCTGTCATTGCGACCAGAGAGAGAGAGTCGAGTCAACATCTCAAGGAAAAAGAGAAGGTGGCGACAGAAGACTGGGCCACTGTTAGTAAAAGAGCTGGAAGAAGAAAGCGGAGGCCCAGCAAGAAGAACCGAAGAGGGGGACAAGACCCCCAAAGTCAGAAGACGACCCCCGGGTGGCAACGAAGAAGAAAGCTGGGCTCCTCCGCTAGTAAAAGAGCTAGCAGAAGATAAACGGAGGAGTCCAGCAAGAAGGCCCCCTAAGATGGAAGAAGACCCCTGGAACTATGCAATACATTTTAAAACCTTGTGTTGTGTTTAATTTACATTTTTTTCACCAGGTGAATGGGTAGAGGTACATTGTACCCCATACTCATTCACATAGAGTGGGGGCCGGTATCTGGGGCCCCCTTATTGAAGGGGGCTCCTGGATTCCAATAAGCCTCCCGCCCGCAGACCCCGACAACCAACGCCCAGGGTTGTCGGGAAGAGTCCCTTGTCCTCATCAACATGGGGACAAGGTGCTTTGTGGTGGGGGGGGGCCGCAGGGGTGGCAGCTTCCAAATCACCTTTGGCAATATGATTGGGATCAGCCAACCGTGTCAAGGGTGTTTGTGTAGGTCATTGATGCCATGCTTGACCTTGTGCCACAATATTTCCACTTTTCACAAACTGAAAAGGAGTGCAACAACGTGAAGATGTCTTTTTACTGGCGCGGTCAATTTCCTCAAATTCTGGGGGCCATTGGATATTTGGATCAACTCAGCTGTTACTGCAGATAATTGAAATGATGGTTGGAGAACTTCATGCTACAAGTCATTTGTTGGAATCTGCCTCCCCAATAAATGATAATCCAGGCCTGTAAAACGTGTGTGTGTGTAAACAATGAAATAATTGTATCGTCTTAATGGCTTCATGTGTGAAAGTCAGGGTAGAGATGTGACCAAGACCAATTACCTGCTACGTATCTCCTTCTCTATGGTATAATACCAAGCATTTAGGGTTTAGTTAAGTTACTTAATTATTTTATTGTTTAATGTGTTAATTTGTTATGCATCACAGCCAAGGAATGCCCCAAGGCTATGTTTTGTATTTAGTTTTATAAACTCTTGAATGAAGAGAATTTTGAACCCACATTGCAAATAGTCCCTAGACAATGGAAAGTTGACTATAGGAACCACAAGCAGTACCACTCCCTCAACGTCCGAATTTTGTGACGCAAAGCAGCGCATCAAGAGGGCTCGGATGGGCTTGTATGGGTTGTGTCATGATGCCCACATGCTACAGCTGACTGGGCTATACTGAAAGCTCGAGAGCAGCCAAATGCAGGGGCCAGTCAAGTTGCAATCCATGTATGGGCACCCTGGATGTACACAAACAGATCGATCGACTTGTGTAATACCACCCTTTCAGCTTTTTCCTCAAATAATTTCAGATGCCAGCTTTAGCCAGTAACATTCATTTTGTTTGGGGTGGGAATTTTAACAAATTCATTCTGAGGATGCTGAACCGTATTCTCCAACACAATGTTTCTTACTAAAAGCTCCCACTACCTCCAGGTGCAGGGCGTAGCGATGGGAACCTGTTGTGCCCCAGCCTATGTCAATCTACTTGGGGGTGTTGGAGCAAATTTTCCTTTCAGACGGAGGAGTTCTACATGTACACTTGCCACATCATTATAAGGCACAGGTACATTGACGACATTCTCTTCATCTAGGATAGTTCACAGGAAGTCTTGGTCCAATGGCTCAACCAAATGAACGTTAACGATTGGAATTTATATTTTACCATGTCCTTTGGCTTGAACAGTTATATTTTTTGAAGGTTTAAGCAGAAGAAAAGGGTACCGTGGAGGTTGACTGGTAATACCATGCTTCATGCGGCTAGTTTTCATCCGGAACCCCTTAACGAGATCTATTCTTTATGGGCAGAACTTGCGCATGAAGCGTAAATATAGTAAAAAGAGGAAGATTTTAAAATAGGAGAAAAGCTAATAGACTACTAATTAGGGTTTATAAAAAAAAAAAACTTCTAAAAATAAAATTATTAAATTGTAGCGGGGATATAATTGTGTATTAATGCAATTAATGTGAAGTACAATGTAAATCTATGGACAATGTTATTCACTAGTATTGGATGCCATCTAGTGATCAAAAATGGAAATGGACTTTAGCCATTTTCCTTTTCTATGGTGTTGGAAAGATAACAGGAAGTGACTGTGTTTACTTTGGTCTTTTGACCTCATCTACCCAGGAGCCTGTGACCTACCCATGAACATTTTGATATGCAGTGCATTCTGGGTAGGAGATAAAAGGGACTGCAGCGCCCATATTTGGTCTCTTGGATCAACGTTGCCTGCCTGTGCGGAACTGTGTGTAAGGTTCCCGAAAGCATCGGTAGATCGTCACCGCGGAGTGCAATCCGGACTGTTTGCTGGGTGACTTGACAGAGCCAAGAGCTGGTGATCAGACCGACGGGGATCAGAGATGCTTGGTGGAGCAGCAGAAAGCCGGATCCAGTCGGTGGAGTGACACGGAGCATCTGGCCTAATCAGCGGAAGCAAGCTGCAGTTGTAGGACTCAAGCCATCACTCAGAACTCTGATCCGATTAAACAGTGGGCCGAAATCCGCTCACCAATCTATTACACGTACTTAGACTTACTAATAGGCCTTGCTGGGACTTGTTGTTCCACGTAAGCGTAATTTAGCAACTGACACTTAATAGGCTCTAGGCCCGTTACACTTTAGTACCCAAGTGTGATTACAAGTTTCTGGAGTTATACCTGGAGTGTTCTAAGTTAACTTTCTCTCCTTACCCCTTTGGATTACAATTATTTGAGGAACTATTTAAGCTAGTGAAAAAAGAAGATAAAAGAAGAAATACATTAAGTGAGGCCTCACGTAGACTTTAAATAAGGGGAGCTCCAAGGTCTAGATAGTAACATACTTGCATGTTATTTATTGTATTTGCCTGTTGACTTATGTTGTGCTGACGTTCTACGTTTGAAGTGGTCTACTTCTTACCATTTAAAGTCCCATTTAGAGGAAACAATTTTTTTTAAGTTTTTTTTCTACAATTTAGGGATGTGGATCGGCTGACTTCACTTGCCAAACCGAAACACCATAAATTCATATTTCTCATACTCTGGGTAGAAAATACCCACTTCCTTCGCTCTGTGTTTTTCGGCTTGTCTTAGCATACTTATCTGAACTTTATCTATCATGACCAATAATGCAGGCAAATATTGGGAAAATGCAAGGTCAGGTATTTATAAAAACTTTACTCAAAAGAAACAAAAAAGATACAGAACTTTAGTCCATTTTTTTCAGTCTTAGGAAACATCTGGAGAAAAAGTCATTTTATATTTAATATATATATATATATATATATATATATATATATATATATATATATATATATACACACATACACACACACACACACATATCTATATATACACACACACACACACACACACACACACACACACTCATTGATTAACATGTTTTGTGTTTGTTTTTTTAGATACCATTTCATTTATATTTGGGGACCACATCAATGTTATTTGCTGTGTGAGTTCTAGTGAGAACAGAGATAAAAAAAAAAAAACATGAATACAATTATGTTGGTGATTACACCTGTTTTTCTGCTAATTTGCATCGTGATTTTCTTGTATATTAGTACGCTAGTAATTGTAGTATTCTTTTTTGTTTTGACGAAACGCGCGTGTCCTGTGAAACGCGTTACCTTTTTCTGCCTTTGCCATATGCCTGTATATCTGTGTTTATGATCTCCTAGAAATACATTTATTGCATCGAATAGGGAGTGGGGTCGTTCCTTTCGTATTCTTTACAAGTCTTTTAGCAGTGATATCTGAATGATGGGAGCAGTTACAGGCATCATTCAGATATCTTCTTTTACAGCCGGCGGTTCCCTTCACCATAACAATCATAGAGAAATGATGATTGGCATCCAGTAGGGTAGCTTAGTGTAGTTTAGTGTATGTTTTGCCCTAGAAAAGTCTACCTTGCTGTGGTGGGCAGGCTTGGAATCTCTTGGTCAAATGTATGTCAGTGAATGGGAGAGAGGATCACTAGATCTTCACTTTTGGCCAACTGATTTTAAAGGACTCTTGGTTGAATAAGAGTACATGAAAAAAATTGTAAAATGAACAAACAATGTTTATAGGTCCATAATCATACTTTCATAAATGCACTTAAAAATTGGTACTGTATATTTCCATTTGAATTGCTTCCTCTTTTATTTAACCCTTTCATGACCAGGGGTCTGTACTCACCATAAAAAGAGAGCCGGGCTCCCGTGATTCACCGCAATTATTATCAATTTAATTCATATTTATTGCTAGTACAACCATCTTAGATTTGAACAGGATATTATTATTATTATATATTTGTTTCGCCTTTTTAAGGCATACAGGCACCCAATACCATCAGGATGCCCCGTCCTTCACATCCCAGATTCCGACGAAGGCGCTCTCGTCAGGACGGCGGACAGTCACCCATCGTACCAGGTCTAGAGCACAACGCCAGATGAGACAGGAGGACGCACCTGTCCACAGGGGCCATTGGCCAAGAGACCACGACGGGGTTCTGTGGTGGCGATTTTGAAATATCATATTTATAGCAAGGTGTTTAAAGGAAACCATTCTGAATGCAGGACTTAATATTTTCAGAGGTTTTAATACAGCTAATGGGAACCATTGAATGACCCCAGGTGCTCACTGTTCAGCATATTTCCCTTTGTTCTGTCTTGTACCTGTGTAGACAGTAAGGCTCCATCCCAGCAGGGGACATTGACATGCTAATGTCGGAACTATTTGGGTTTAAAGATCAAAGGAGGTGACATTCAGGCCTGATCTATGAACATTTCTTGGGACTTGAGAATCGGCCAATCAGAGGTTGATGTAAACTCAGAGCCAATGGGTGCGTTCCATCTTCTGATTGGCCCAGAATGCATATAAAATAGGGCTAGAATTAGCTGATCTGCCCTCTTGAATTCCAGACCACCGGAAGTCCATGTAACGTATACTTGTATCTCTCTTCCCCTCTCTCTCTCTCCCCCTCTCTCTCCCCCCCCTCTCCCTCTCTCTCTCTCTCCCTCTCTCCCTCTCTCTCTCTCTCCTTTTTTATCATGTCTCTTCTATTTCTAATTATTTCTTTCTTAGGACTTATCTAGAAATATTGATAAATATATTGAAAGTGTATGTTTGTTGTAAGCATATGACCTAAATCATCTTGGCAGCTCTGTACTTGTAACATCACTTGAGTTATATGATAAGTTCTAATTATTCTAAAGTTTCTTTTCTGTATAAATAAATGTTTATCTTTTCGCACTGTTATCGTTCATTTTTATTCTTATGTAGACAAAGGTTTAATCACTTATTTCTTGTATCGTTAATCATTTAAGTGAGATATAAAAATCGCCATAACAGATGGTGCCGCGTGTGAGGAAGCTTAACGTTTGTATGTGGAGGACAATACAAACTCCAGAAAAGGTAAGAATTTTTATGTCATTGTTTGTATGTCTGTCTTTCCTGTAGGAACATCAAACTAACAAGCTTCTTTTGAACATTGTTTATATTTATATAACCTTTTGTCTGTACTAATACTTTAATGAGACTGATTTTGAATAATGTGGATATTTATAAAATGAAATTGTACGTGCGAATAATGGTGAAATTTGGAATCTCTGAGAAAAGGATGTGTCTCTGCCAGAAAGCAATTTCAGTTGACCCTTTGAATGAGATTAGACCAATCGTTGTAATGGAAACACACCGGTGGGCATAGAGCTGTGTTTCCACTTGTGCAACTCCAAAGTCTCATGATTTAGAGTGACTGTGCGGTGCGACTTTGGTGTGGCTTTGAATGCGACTTTGATCCAAATGTACACTCTGGGTCGGAGTCGCATCCGGAATCGCATAGGAGTGTTGCAGGTACCTTTTCATAGTCATTGCAGCGTTGGGTCGCATAAATTGGGACTAGTGCTATTGAAAGCAATGGGCTGCGACTTGTAATGCGAATTTGTGTCCAAAGTCGCATGGCAAGTTGCATTAGTGGAAACAGAGCCTAAATTGCACGGAATGATCTTGTGTGTATAAATTGGGGCTGCAACTGACTGTTTTCATAATCGATTGGTTGGGCGATTATTTTTTCGATTAATTGGTTGATAGCCTTGGGGAAAGCATGGTGTATGATTTGATTAATATGTGGGGTTTGAAGAAAGAGGCGGTTTGTTCTTAAATATTTCTATGCAGTGGTGAATGTAAACAACCATCTATATGGTTAGGGAACAGAGTGGCAGACAGAGGCGGATCAATGTTTGTTTGCAACTACAGTGATGGGAAGATTTGGAGAGAATAGGGAACTTCTTGGTCAAAGGAATTTTTTGGCGATGTGTGTGGTTTTCGTTCAGAAATTACGTTGATTTTAAAAACAGGATGTTAAAAACAAGTACCGTAAGGGAAAGTTGAAAAGAACTTTGAAGAGAGAGTTCAAGAGGGCGTGAAACCGTTAAGAGCGGGAGGCCGGACCCACCCCGGCGTCGCTCGGGGGCCCAAGTCCTTCTGATCGAGGCCCAGCCCGCGGACGGTGTTAGGCCGGTAGCGGCCCCCGGCGCGGCGGGACCCGGCCTCCCCGGAGTCATGTTGTTTGGGAATGCAGCCCAAAGCGGGTGGTAAACTCCATCTAAGGCTAAACACGGGCGCGAGACCGATAGCGGACATGGATGTGAGCCAGGCCTAGGACATTTGGTAACATAATGGTGTTGAGAAGGCTAGGGATTCCCTTGTGGTGCAGGAGGAGCAGATAGTCACTACTATAAGGGGTTAATTTGTACTGTAGATCTGTGAAAGTGTTGTTTTTTTGTACAATAGAGGGCTCATTTTGTTTCTTTTACCCCATTATGTTACTGGCCAATTGATCGATTTGTGAAGGTAGTAGTCAATTGATTTCATGGCCGATTGATTGTCGATTAGTTGTTTCAGCCCTAGTATGAATCTGTCTTTTTGTAAACTGCTAACTGTGGATGGTAAGCTTTGTAATTAGACCTGTAAACATTATAAATGCTACAAATCATATAGCAATGAGGTGTGCCTCAGTGAACGGCCTCCTGTACTACAAGCATCAGGGTTCTGATTAATCATTGAGAATAGCCCTTCATTAAGAATTTCTTTTAGAATACTTCAGAAAAGTCCACGGGGGAGATTGAACTATTATAGTTTGGATAATCTCCAGGCTAATTTTTTGAAGGACTATAGTCAGAACAGGGAACAATCGGAGTAGTACGCTAGCAGCCCGCACAGGCCGTGTACAATAATCGGAAGGGGCGGGGCCGGTTATGGTGATCGCAAACAATAACCGCTCCAAAGTAAAGCGCCGGGTTCTCTGTACGCAGAGCCCGAGAAAGGAAAAAAAAAAAAACTGTTCTGACAGGTAGTGAAGAAAAATGCAGCAACGGTGACAGGGGCGGGGCCTGTCAACCCAATTCTTGGCCAGAGATTAGCTACCTCTGGGGTAAAGACAACCTGGAAAATGGTTGGGTTATGCAAGATTGGGATCGGTGGACTGTAAAGAGGTATTGTAAGAAACTTAATGTATGGGAAGATCTGTACTGTAGTCATCGCACTAAGATGACACGGCCATAGGACTTCAGCTGCCCAGGAGATAACAGAGCAAGGGATTTGGGTATGTCTGAATTCAGGGGGACATCCTCCACACTTAAGGTATGTACCAACAATGTTCCATTCCTGGTGTTTCTGCAAGAATAAATCCCAGGAAGGTAAGAGTTTTTATTGCCCCCATACAGGCGGAGAAGGGGCGAATGAAATGGGATGGATCTCGGAACGAATTTCAAACTTACCAAACAGATGTTATGGGTTTAACAAGAAGTACAGGTTCTGATAGAAAACATGTTAATAGGTGTGATATCCAGAGGTCTTCTTTGACCTAATTGTGTGAGTGTGGGGGGTGTGGAGTATGCAATACTGATGTGTCCTGTGAAGTTTGTTCTCAGCTGCTGACAGCCCATTCTAATGACCCCCCTTCTTTCTGACCAGGTCAGTGAGAATGTAAAGCAAACTGTATTGACATGCAAATGACATGAGCCAAGACGTGTACTAATGAATTGAAAAGGTGCATTTACTAAATTGTTTGTTTTTCCAGAAAAGACAGGTCTGCGAGATGAATTGGTAACCGCTAGAAGGTTTATTACAAGTTGCTAGTTTTTTTCTCTCTCACCATGGTGAATACATTTTTTGGGGGTATTATTGGTATACCATAAAACAAAAATCCACGTGGTATTAATATGTACTAAGTAATACATATTAATGAGTTGAGCTCAACAATTTTTTGGGTATTTTAAAAAAAGTGCACTATTTTTGTAATGTAATGTGATGTATATTGGTTTCACATGCTAATAATGTCTTATCACAGATATATAACCAGTTTTTTTACAGGCGAGAAAAATTGAATGTTTTATTTTATTGGTGTTTTTATCCCTCAGATTCAATAATTGGGTTTCCTGGCTTACAGAACAAAGAATATCACCATCACCATAGACAATTGTTTTTTCCTGGTTTCAGCACCGATATCTAGTGGGTGCTTCTATTGGTTAGCCCAATCAGCTGTGTCTTGGATTACCTGAGTGTGTGTGGTATGTTCTGATCCAACATGTATGAAGCTCGGGTATGAACGAGTTTCTTTGCACCACTGATTAGCCATGTTGATACTTGTAGTTCCATGGATTTAACTGGTAAGGGTCAGCAATTAGATGTTATCTCACAAGACTTGTGTTAAAGACTGCTTCACCCCCCCTGCTGTCATTGTAATTAGGTACACACCCAGCCAGTGACTGTTCAGTGATCTCAGCGCCTTAGTCCTGCAAAGGATTTTTCTTTGCCTGTTGGCAAGTTGTGTCGGCTAGTAACAGTTTCTCGAGCTGGATATACAGTATGCAATTTTTATTCTCCAATTTCCTTGCATGCGATTTACCTGCAGATGTGTAGTTTGCATACTATATGCCAGATTGCATACAAGTTGAAAGTGTATAGGTCTGGCCCCGTATTGTATAGTTTGGGTTCAGTCTGGAGAAAAGTTTTGCAGGAAGTTTGTATGGGGTGCTCCCCGCTCTTGGCTGTTCCAATTACCCTCACTTTGGTTATATGTGTGGGCATGTTGTATTCCTGTATTCTCATCAGTTAATACCTATCAGTGTCCTCCCTGTCCTAGGGTACCTTAACTAGTGGTCTATGGCCTGCGTGCCAAGAAGACCTGTGCCCCAATGTTGCACTGTGCCACTGTCATTCATGGGAGTCCGGTCTAAAGAGCGTGGACAGTTTGTTTTGTATCGGTGAAGGATAACATGGTCTGATTACCAAATTGATACAGGAGGGAGAAGGTGTACCTGTTGGCAGGTGGTTTCAATTCGGGTACTCAGAACATTTCCCATACTTAGGATAAATGAGAGGGTTAAGGGAGACTGCCTTCGGAGTTGGAGGTGGGGCACTGGGTACCTTATAACACTACGGAGCTGGAGATACTCTGGACCACATTGGGAGGTCTTGTGCTACATATCAGGGAAGGGGTTAGTAAAACCAACTTGCTCTGTCCAGCATCACTTTGCAAGGATAGGCAGGCAGGGGGTAGTATCCAGGTTGCCTATGAGTCGTAATAGATTGGTTGATGACTCCGTTCCAGGATCATGAAAAAAAATCTAACTTGCACTGTTCGCATCCCTAATGGCAGGGATGGAACGTTGTGCAGATATTGTGGTCAATCTGGGTGCTATCCTATCAGACTCTACAGTGTTACACCCTGGAGTCCATCTTGTTCTGATGGTTTGAGTCTGGGCAGCCTCAGATGACTGGTACTGATGAGTGCTGGAGAAAGGAAGGTGTTGTGCTATGGGAAAAGACAACAATACTGGCACAGGAGGGGGATCAGGTCCAATGGAGGCCGGGGTAGTGTCCAAACTGGCCTAAACAAAGTTAAAAATAATCGAGACCTGAGACAAGGGTGCTGATATTGAATGTCCAGTGATGCCCTATATGCTGCTATACGGGTTGAACTGTTCTCAGCATGGTACACTACCTCAGGGAGTCTATTGCACATCTTCCCCTGTTCTGGTAATAGATATAGCAGGGACACAAGGGCGGACCCCTATTACCCCAGAGAAAAGGTTTTTATAAAAAAGTCCTGACATCACTATTGAAACTTCCATTGGGATTCGGGAGGAGTTAAAAGTTGGGTAGTTGGGTGGTTTGGGGCAACAGAATTTAGATTTAAATTTAGTGCCAACAGTCTGTGCAGGGCGTAAATAGAAGGGCCCTGATCAAGGGGTTTATGATCTAAAGGAGAAGAGGGTGGTACAAAAATAATAGCGGCCGGGAATACGGAGCTGACTGAGGTAACATTTTAGGTGGAGGCGGGGTAGGCTTCCCGTAATAAAAGTTTTTTTTGGGATCACCTAGTGGTGGTCAGGGTAGGTGCTGGCTGGACATACGGGGATGGTGGAGTTCCAGAGGTTCTGGAGCGATCTTGATGTTGAGCATGGGAGGAGGTAACAAGAGAGCTTGAAATCAGGAGGTCTTTGGGTGAGCTCACAATCAAAAGAGGTGAATCTAAATATATCCAACTAAGGTTTCTCAATGGGAAAAGTTTATTAGGGCCACAGCTTTTAGTAAACTCCACCCTGTTGCTGTCCTGATGTGGGTAGCTATTAAGGGACTGATGTAGAGTATTGTCGCATTTAAAAGAGGACCCTTGAACTATATTTTTTTCTCTTTTTGATATTGTGGGGAAAAGCCTCTAAGAAAATTTGAGCAACAAACTGCAGTCGGGTTTGACTAAATTCTAAAAGTTTTTTGGCAACCATTGTTTTATTCTCTCCTTTTTTTTTATTCTTTTTGTACCCGACTTGTAAATTTTTTTAGTGACAGTGATCCGGTTCACCTGTTGATCACTAATATGGGAGAGGAGTCACCTATTTTTATTCTTTTGTTCCTCTTTTTACATTTTTTGCTAACTTGCTGCGGTAACAGTGGCAATGTATCATTTTTCAGGGCACCCTGTAATAATTTTTCAGGTCAGTTATATATTGTTCGTTTTTTTATGAATGCAGATTTAATGTTCTTTGACATTTGGGTTGAAGTAGCATTAAACCTGTATGTGTTTTTTATTCTTTTTGCTTATTTTATTTTCTTGTTCCTACTTTCTTTATTTCATCTTCTTATCTTTAATTACTTTAAGTGATGATACCAGTCAATTAGCTGATAATGTTCTTCTATAGCTTTAAAAGTAAAATGTATTTGTCTTCTGGAACTCTTGTTTGAATAGCAGAGATGAGCTGTAAATTGGAAGGCTTTACCATTTCTGCCTTAATGTAATTCTACTTCCTGCTTTAACCTGAAGCCCTGCGAGCAGGTGTGGTGAACCCAGGGACCTGGCAATAACAGGCAGTGTTGACTATCCCTACCATCAAGGGCCATGGATGATACTGGCTGTTGCTTAGACTCTATTCCCTGTGGGGAGCCCACTATACTCGTCCACATTGCACCTCTCATAAGTATTTGGTCTCAATGGCCAACCCGCTGCTCCTGTCTGGCATTCCTCCACTATCTGTACACTGACATTCTACTTTTTTTGTTGTTTTTTTTGCATTCATGCACGACTGTCCGGAGGCTCACCCAACCCCCACCAGAAGACATCCTTGAGACAAGTCATCTCTTGAGACAAATGTGCAACAAATAGGACTCTCCTGAACTGCCCTTCACCATGCTGAAAAGTGCTGTCTCGTGGTCCGATCCAATTGGAGCTACCGTTACAGGACCAGATATGTCGGGATCCCGCTCTCAATGTTGGAGTTCCGCTCGTCCAAGGCAGAGGGGCAATGAAACATTGCAGTACAGACACTCATGGTTTGGATGTGAAGTCTCACGGGCACCAGGATTTCTTTTGGCTATCTCAAGCCTACATGGAGGAGTTCCGGCGTGTTCAAGAAAGACAGAGGAGGCCGTGGTGGTGGGGAAGGATTGGGGCTTCTGGGCTGTTGTGGGTGGGTACAAAATCACCGAACCAGGGTGTCAGTTCAAGAATGAACTTCAGGGGGAACTGTGGTGGCGATTTTGAAATATCATATTTATAGCAAGGTGTTTAAAGGAAACCATTCTGAATGCAGGACTTAATATTTTCAGAGGTTTTAATACAGCTAATGGGAACCATTGAATGACCCCAGGTGCTCACTGTTCAGCATATTTCCCTTTGTTCTGTCTTGTACCTGTGTAGACAGTAAGGCTCCATCCCAGCAGGGGACATTGACATGCTAATGTCGGAACTATTTGGGTTTAAAGATCAAAGGAGGTGACATTCAGGCCTGATCTATGAACATTTCTTGGGACTTGAGAATCGGCCAATCAGAGGTTGATGTAAACTCAGAGCCAATGGGTGCGTTCCATCTTCTGATTGGCCCAGAATGCATATAAAATAGGGCTAGAATTAGCTGATCTGCCCTCTTGAATTCCAGACCACCGGAAGTCCATGTAACGTATACTTGTATCTCTCTTCCCCTCTCTCTCTCTCCCCCTCTCTCTCCCCCCCCCCTCTCCCTCTCTCTCTCTCTCCCTCCCTCTCTCCCTCTCTCTCTCTCTCCCTCCCTCTCTCTCTCTCTCTCTCCTTTTTTATCATGTCTCTTCTATTTCTAATTATTTCTTTCTTAGGACTTATCTAGAAATATTGATAAATATATTGAAAGTGTATGTTTGTTGTAAGCATATGACCTAAATCATCTTGGCAGCTCTGTACTTGTAACATCACTTGAGTTATATGATAAGTTCTAATTATTCTAAAGTTTCTTTTCTGTATAAATAAATGTTTATCTTTTCGCACTGTTATCGTTCATTTTTATTCTTATGTAGACAAAGGTTTAATCACTTATTTCTTGTATCGTTAATCATTTAAGTGAGATATAAAAATCGCCATAACAGTTCTAGAACAACCCCCATCACCGCCACCGGTCGTGGAGCCGCATGGCGAGGACGAGGTCATCTGTACAATTTGTTTTTCAGGATATGAAGATGGCGAGGAAAGTATGATTCTGCCCTGCGCTCACGAATTCCACACTGACTGCATCCAGCAATTGGCTTCAAAGCAGAACCTGTCCTCTGTGTCTGGCTGTTGTTCCCATCTCACAAAAGCCCCGGAGACAACGCATTCACCACATAACCAAAATTTACCTGCTCATCTACGAAGGAGCTCTGATCAGGACGGAGGAGAGTCGCCCACTGGACAAGGTCTAGAGCACAACGTCAGCAGAAACAGGGCAATGCGCCCGTCCATAGGAGCCGTTAGCCAAGAGACTATGACAGGGCTCCTGAACAACCGTCAGTGGTTATGAAGCCTAATACCATTAGGATGCCCCGTCCTTCACGTCCCAGAGCCTGACGAAGGAGCTCTCACCAGGACGGCAGAGAGTCGCCCATCGTATCAGGTCTAGAGCGCAATGTGAGCCGTCCACAGGAGCCGTTCACCAAGAAACGGTGACAGGGCTCCTGACCAACCCCCAGCACCGCCACCGTTCACAAAGGCGCATGGCAAAGACCAGGTGATCTGTACTATTTGTTTTTCAGGATAGATGGTGAGGAAAGTACGATTCCGCACTCACGAACGCCACGCCGACTGCATCCAACGATGACTTCAGCAAAGCAGAAACTGTCCTCTGTGCCGGGCTGCTGTTCCTATCTCACAACAGCCGTGGAGACAATGTATTGACCACGTTCCCAACATCGACCCGCTCAACTACAGGTTTGCTTTTGAGGTTGATGAGAATGGTACCCATAATTTTATTTTATTCCCATAATTTTTTTATTATTTTCTAGATAATTTGTCCAAAAAGAGGTCAGCATGTGTAATTTAGAGATAAAAGTATAATAGAATAATATAAAATAGGAATACTTTTTTTTTTTAAACATAAAAATAAAGAACAAAAAAAAAAAAAAAAAAATTATATATATATATATATATATATATATATATATATATATATATATATATATACATATACATACACATACACATACATACATATATACACACACACACAGTATATAAAATTATAAAGGGAGGGAAAATTAATGACTGAAATTGAAGTAACTATGTGTAAGAACGTGTCCTTATAGGCTGGATTCACACCTATGGCATTTTTAGTGCTTTTTGCAGATTTACACTACAGTCCATTTAACATGGCTTCCTATGGAACACGTTCTGTAGTGCAAATCTGCCAAATGCACTAAAAATGCCATAGGGTGTGAATCCAACCTTAGTCCAGAGACTATGTGGAGCAATGGGATAATTTCCAAAGCATATTTTCTTTTTATATAGGATGTTTACAATTGTATTTTAATAGTTAGTGATTTGACTAAATTGAATAGAGAATTAAAAAAATAAAAATCCTGGGGGCCATTGATTGAACCCACATTGCAAATAACGGCCCCCCCAGGCAATGGAAAGTCGACTATAGGAACCGCAAGCAGTACCACTCCCCTCAACGTCCAAAATGTGTGATGCAAGGCAGCTCAGATGGGTTTCCCTGGGCCGTGTCAGGGTGCCCACATGCTACCGTTGACAGGGCTGTACTTAACGCTCAAGAGCAGCCAAATGCAGGGGGTCAGTCGAATTGTAAACCACGTATGAGAACCCTGGTTGTACACAAACCAATCAAATTGTGTAAAACTACCCGGTCAGCTTTTACCTCAAAATGATTTCATGACAAAAACTGGAATTGTTGACAAAAACTGGAATTGTTGGAAAGAATGGTATGGACGTTGATAACACAATCTCTTCCATTTCCCCTATTCGCCCTGCCTTTACCCCCTCCTGACACCCCTATATCTTTATCGCTCACATCACCTACCAGGTAGTTGAAGCAAGTTAATTGTTTAGGAAGTCAAGTCATTGTTTAGTCCCTTTATAAGCGATCTTCCAGCTGGAATATATGTCTTATTCACCTCCAAGCAACGGACCTCCTCTGGCGCAGTGTGATCCCAATTGGGGCACTAGAGGGGTTCGGGCATGTCCCTTAGACGTGACTTCCAGTTGGAGTGACCGCAGCAGTATTGTTCACATGCACATATTATCTATATGTTCCAACGGTAATGCTCTTAATCAATCTAATTGTATATTATTTTGAATGTTACAATGTATTATTCATATGACCTTGTTTGACAATCCACTTGTAACTGTGAAACTTTAATAAAAATTATATTTAAAAAAAAAAAAAAAATGATTTCAGATGGCATCTTTAGCCAGCAACATTAACAAATTCATTCTGGGGATGCTGAACTTTATTCACCAACACAAGGTTTTTTTCTGATAAATAATAATTATTTGTCATTAATCCATCCATCCCTTGCGTAACGGCCTACCTAAGCTACTGGCTGGAAACTTTTTTTATTCTGCTCATTATTTTTTATTATGACGCACGTTTTGTGAAAACGTTCATACGGATTTATGTATTTGGTTTGGCATATTGCCGCATATGATATTAGCGCACTAATATTATTGTTTTAATTTTGTACTTTATAGGTGAGGGTTCACTATTATTGGTGCAGCTTTTATTATTTATTATTTTTATTTAATACGTTTACGCACTATACCAGCGCTTGAGCACTTTGTTTCTTTCTGATAGCTTCCTCTACCTCCAGGTGCAGGGTGTAGCGATGGGAACCTATTGTGCCCCAGCCTATGCCGATCTACTTGGGGGGTGTTGGAGCTCTCCATATACACTTGCCACATCATTGTGACAAAAACATACTGCAAACCAGTAGAAAGAAACAGCTACATACCAACAGATAGCTGCCATTATGTCCCATGGCTCATTAACATACCTAAGGGGCAAATGGTTAGGATCAGATGAAAACGGCAGTAGCATAAAAGGTATTTGCTGAACAAGCTCAACAAATAGAAAAAACAATGTATTGAGAAAGGGGACGATGGAGGTTTCATAGAAAATAAAATCAGAGAAGTTTTGGAAACTCAGAGAGAAGCATTCATTAGGGACAAAGAGAAAAAAGTATCTGAGAGAATTCAAGGTCTCTCTATGATATTTAATTATAATGTACAACATAAAAAAATGAATAATAAAAAAAGCACTGGCCACTTTTAAGAGCTGACACAGAACTGAGCAAGATTCTGACAGAACAACCAAGGTTCATCTATAGAAAAGCCCCCACGCTAAGAGATCTAATAGTGAAGAATGTACCGGACCCACCAAGCGCAAAGAATATGGTTTTCTTTCAAGGAAATGGTTTTTACCCACGCAAGAAATGCTATGTACATGTTGTAATACCAAAACAGAAGGGACAAAAGTGCAATAAATTTATAACAAACACTACAAAAAAGGAATACAATTTCTGATAGCTTCCTCTACCTCCAGGTGCAGGGTGTAGCGATGGGAACCTATTGTGCCCCAGCCTATGCCGATCTACTTGGCGGCGTTGGAACTCTCCATATACACACTTGCCACATCATTGTAAGGCACAGGTACACTGATGACAAATTCTTCATCTAGGATGGTCCTCAGTAGTTCAAAGTTCATTCAGGTGAGCCATTGGACCAAGGACAGTTACATTTTTTAAGGTTTCAGCAAAAAAAAAAAAAAAAAGAGAACCATGGAGGTTGACTCTGTAGCAATGTATATAGAAAAAATACAGCTGGTAATACCATCCTTCAAGCGGGCAAGTTTTCATCCGGAACCCTTTAAGAAGATCTGTTCTGTATGGGTAGTACTTGCGCATGAAGCGCAATTATATTAAAGATGAAGATTTTCAAACAGGAGATAAGCTAATAAACTACTAAATAATCAGTGTCGGATTAGCGGCAGTAGCGTTAACACCCATGCACACACCATACACCTACTTTAGTAGTATAGTGTCTGAATGAATCAATATCTTTGATCTGATCAGAACTATTATCATCCCCAATAGTTTAGGGTTCCTACAAATGCAGTGTTAGCGGGATCAGCCCAGATACCCGCTAGCACCTGGGTTTAGCCCCTCCCCCCCAGCCCGGCTCAGCCCACCCAAGTGCAGTATCAATTGATCATTGTCACTTACAAAACGCATAACTGCAGCATTCACAGAGTCATGCCTGATCCCTGCGAACGCTAAAATTTTTAATGGCAGCGTTTGATGCAGTCGCTGACAGTCAGGTGCTCTTTTTTCCTGTGAGTCCCACTACTGTACCAGCAAATGTAGAGGCCAAAATGTCCAAATCGAAGGTACGCGAGTGAAGAGGCCTACATATTTCTGAGCATGACAGATGATAGTGAAGAGGAAGTCACCCATCTGTCAGATTCAGAATACGAACCTGTAGACAGCAGCAGCACCCTGACAGATAGCAGAAGAACGTGGTTGGGTACGTTTGGCAGGGACCACTACTCCGTTGTGAGAGCGGTCGTTGAGGTGCAAGAACCACTGGACTCTCGTATGGAGCCGAAAGCCAGTACTAGCACCGCTCATCCTTCCGGTGAACTGGCAAGCACCAGCGGCCTAGTTTACCTTGGGTCGTACATCCAGCACTGCAGTAACACTTGGTGACATGGCGAGTCCCATAAGTGCCGTTCAAACTGGCAAGGTGGCAAGCACAAGTAGTATCCCGCTGCCACCAAGAAGAAGACAAATACACGCCCGTCGAGCTCATAGTGCCTTTCCAGCTGCATTTGCCAATCCGAATTGGGAACCCCCCCACACTTTTGCAGCACCCGTACTGGCCCCATTTACTGGCAGAGACGGAATTCAAGTGGAAACAGTTGATCTTACGCCACTTGATTTTTATTCGCTGTTTTTCACGGAAGATCTCTATAGATCTGTTGTGCACCAAAGCAATTTGTATGCTGGTCAACTCCTCACCGCTAAACCCCAGTTGGCCCTTGCCAGAGATTGGAGACCTATTACAGTCTTCAAATTTAAGACCTTCCTGGGCCTATCCTTCCTCATGGGCGTTGTTAAAAAAAAAGTGGAGTTGCGGTCATTTTGGTCCACTGACCCAATTCACCATACGCCCGTGTTCTCTGCCTCCCAGGGCACGATACAAGCAGATCTTGCGGTTCATGCATTTCAATGACAATGAACTCTGTTGTCCTCAGGGTGACCCTGGATACGATCGGCTCCACAAAATTTGGCCCCTCGTAAACCACTTCAACCAACAGTTTGCAGCCTTGTTTACTCCCTATCAAGACATCTGCGTTGATGAGTCCCCGATTACATTTTCTGGCCGTTTGTCATTCAAAAGGTATCTTCCCAGCAAGCGTGCCAGATATGAGGTCAAGTTGTATAAGCTCGGGAACCAGATTTCAGAATAACCTGAGGTGTTTGTAGAGACTGGTGGGGACAAAAAATTGAGGCCTATTAACGGAACACCGCAGTCACAAACGACATGGATTTTATTTGTCATTGGAATTTCCTCTCTTCTAATTTATTAATTGCGTATACAATACAAATCAGTCAGTCTGGGAGAGCGACAGAGAAGATAAAAACTGAAATGATTCAATTACAAAAAAAAAAGAAGAAGATGGATAACACCATAGAAAAGACAGAGGATGTCGAAAAGAGAGTAGATGTCCTGGAGGAGAATGTTGATAACCTCCATCAAGACAAGACCATCCGTGAGGAAATCTACAATTTCATTGTGTGGTTGTTGGAGTGGTTGATTAAACGTTATTTTTAAAACAGAATAAATTCCATGCAAGAATGTCCGCAGAACACCAACAATGAGCCTCAACTTTTGTTGAACAAGTTAGAAGCCGGTTGGCTACCGTACGCGGTTGCACCATATTCTGAGTGATCAAGTTTTAGTAAACCAACCCTATTGTTTTGGGCTTTTCTTTTTCTCTATTGGGTGTCCTGACATGACCACTCAGCTCAGCAGCTTTGCTTACCAGTAGCAGACTTCTTTTGTTTTAGTGTTGGATAGCACAGGGAAAGGTTATAACATCTGCTAGATTTTTTTTACAGAGGTCTGGGATTTCCCCTCCATTCCTCTCCTGGTGTCACAGAAGCTAAAGAGGTGGGGAATCTCTCCATTGGAGTCACAAACTGCAATAAAACCTTATGTTACCTAAAAAAAACCTCAGAACATTATGGGCCGTTGGTGCCAAATTCAAGTGGCGCTCACGGCCCAAAATGCACTGCATGCACTAGCATCCGCATGCTTGGCCAATCACAGTGCCGTCAGCGAGGAGAACCATAATTGGCCACTGGCAGGATGCCTGTGGCCAATTAGGGCTTAGGGGGGGTTTAGTACATGCCCCACACTATATAAGGCGGCCTGCGTGGCGGCCTTGCGTAGTGTCTTACGGGCAGCTCATAGAGATAAACGGAGAGACAGTGTGTTTATTTCCTCTGAAGCTATTGCAATTACAGTCGGTGTATTGTGCCCACTGCACAGTGTACACCTGAAAATACCACAATTGCTCGTGTTGTTCTGGTCCTATACCACATGCAGCTGCAGCAGTTATAGTCGGTGTATTGTGCCACCTGCAAAGTGTGCACCTAAAGCTACCCCAATTGCTGTTGTTCTGATGGTCCTATACCACAGACAGCTCCAGTAATTACAGTCAGTGTACCGTGTCATCTGCTCAATTTGCACCTAAAGCTACCCCAATTGCTGGTGTTCTCATCTCCCTGCAGGCCATTAGTATGTCTGGAGGGCTAACAAGGAGAGGCAGACAGTCACGAGCCAATAAAATAGGACAAGCAGGCTGTGTCTAGAGGCAACAGTGCTGGTCGTGGATGCAGTCCATTCTCATCAGCACGTGGCCATGGGACACGCTTGTCCTTATTTTCAGCAGCTGCTCGTGTTGAACCGCAACATGCCGAAGACTTGGTAGAGTGGGTGACCAAGCCCTGCTCAGGGTACTGGCAAAGCAACTGCCAACACAGCCTCTTCCATCGTCTCAATGGCATCGGTCACATAGGACAGCAATCTGGCAGTCATGTTCCACCAGCTGCAGCATTCTGCCAGGTTTGCTCCAGTGATGAGGAGGGAGGGGATGATGAGGTCCCTGACTCCACATGGGTGCCTGATAAGGGAGAGGAGGAGGAGGGGGCACATCTCCAACGAGGCAGGATGCTCTCCAGGGGCCAGATTAAGGGCAGCACACTGACTGAATCACACCGCAGAGCTCCGCCTGTGCAGAGCTCCGCCTGTGCAGGGTGCTGCCTCTGTGCGTTATTCCAAAAGTTCTTTGGTGTGGGCCTTTTTTGAGACGAGTGCATCAGATCGCACCGCTGCTATTTGCAACATATGTCTCAAGCGTATCTCGCGTGGCCAAAACAGCTGCTTGGGCACCATATGCTTGACCAGACATATGTTTACCTGCCATGCAGTTCATTGGCAAGCTTACCTTAAAGACCCACACTAAAGAACAAAGCGGACCTCTCCTTGCTCCTCATCAGCTGGGATCTCCAACCCCACTAGACCTTCAGTCTTCCCTGAAACCTGCTCTGAGAGGAATGAAGGTGTAGAATTAGGTGTGTCACAGCCAAGTGCTTCCGGGAACTCTGCTAGCAGTACACCCACGTCCGATTGTACCAGGCAAATTTCCTTGCCCCAGCTGCTGGACCTTCAAAAGAAGTTCACTCCCAGCCATCCACATGCCCAGCGGTTGAATGCTAGCTTGGATAAATTGCTAGCACTTCAACTGCTACCTTTTCAGTTGGTAGACTCGGCCCCCTTCCGTGAATTTGTACAATGTGCAGTTCCTCCGTTGCAGGTTCCCAAAAGCCACTTTTTCTCACGGAAGGCGATTCTGGCTCTCAGGGTGGTAAGCGGTAAGGTGCATATTACCACTGACTCATGGTCCAGCAGGCATGGACAGGGACGTTACCTATCTTTCGCGGCCCATTGGGTCACTCTTCTGCCCGCTGGGAAGGATGCAGGACAAAGTGCAGTAGTGTTGGAGGTTGTTCCACCACCATGCTTCCAAAATGTTACTACTGGTTGTGACGCACCTCTCTCCTCCACCCCCTTCTCTTCTTCTTTCTCCATGGTCTCTTCCTGTGCTTTGTCCTTCTGACGAGATTACATTCCTGGATGTTAAGGTCCTCCGAGGGGAGGGCAATGCCATCCAGACGTGTCTCTTCAGAAAGCCCACAGCTGGAAATTCGATTTTACACACATCGAGTTTCCATCCAAAGTCTCTGCTAGCATCCATACCTTTTAGCCAATATTTGAGGACGAGGAGAAATTGCTCAGATGAAAAAAGCTTTCAGGCTGAAGCCAAAATCTTACAAGTTCGCCTCCTTGAGAGAGGGTATTCTAAGACCTCTCTCAAAAAGGCGTATAAAAAAGCCTTGGAAAAACCAAGATAAGAACTTCTATATTCCCAGAAACAAAAGGTTGAGAAATGTGGGAAGAATGAAAATATGAGTAGAATCATACTATCATATTCTAATCAACACAATAAAATACGCAACATTATAGAAAAATATTGGCATCTACTACATATGGACCCAAATCTGGGTAGGTTTATACCGAATAAACCACCAATCACATTCAGGACGCGCAACTGCTATAAGGGACAGAACTTATACATGTGGGGGATGCACCTTTTGCAAATATTTGCAGGTGGGACCCACGTGCACACTGCCCAATGGGAAACTATTGAGATTGACACATTTTGCTAATTGCAAGACGAAAGGAGTAGTATATATACAGGTCCTTCTCAAAAAATTAGCATATTGTGATAAAGTTCATTATTTTCTGTAATGTAATGATAAACATTAGACTTTCATATATTTTAGATTCATTACACACAACTGAAGTAGTTCAAGCCTTTTCTTGTTTTAATATTGATGATTTTGGCATACAGCTCCTGAAAACCCAAAAATCCTATCTCAAAAAATTAGCATATTTCATCCGACCAATAAAAGAAAAGTGTTTTTAATACAAAAAAAGTCAACCTTCAAATAATTATGTTCAGTTATGCACTCAATACTTGGTCGGGAATCCTTTTGCAGAAATGACTGGTTCAATGAGGCGTGGCATGGAGGCAACCAGCCTGTGGCACTGCTGAGGTGTTATGGAGGCCCAGGATGCTTCGATAGCGGCCTTAAGCTCAACCAGAGTGTTGGGTCTTGCGTCTCTCAACTTTCTCTTCCCAATATCCCACAGATTCCCTATGGGGTTCAGGTCAGAAGAGTTGGCAGGCCAATTGAGCACAGTAATACCATGGTCAGTAAACCATTTACCAGTGGTTTTGGCACTGTGAGCAGGTGCCAGGTCGTGCTGAAAAATGAAATCTTCATCTCCATAAAGCTTTTCAGCAGATGGAAGCATGAAGTGCTCCAAAATCTCCTGATAGCTAGCTGCAGACACTGCCCTTGATAAAACACGGACCAACACCAGCAGCTGACATGGCACCCCAGACCATCACTGACTGTGGGTACTTGACACTGGACCTCAGGCATTTTGGCATTTCCCTCTCCCCAGTCTTCCTCCAGACTCTGGCACCTTGATTTCCGAATGACATGCAAAATTTGCTTTCATCCGAAAAAAGTACTTTGTACCACTGAGCAACAGTCCAGTGCTGCTTCTCTGTAGCCCAGGTCAGGCGCTTCTGCCACTGTTTCTGGTTCAAAAGTGGCTTGACCTGGGGAATGCGGCACCTGTAGCCCATTTCCTGCACACGCCTGTTCACGGTGGCTCTGGATGTTTCTACTCCAGACTCAGTCCACTGCTTCCGCAGGTCCTCCAAGGTCTGGAATCGGTCCTTCTCCACAATCTTCTTCAGGGTCCGGTCACCTCTTCTCGTTGTGCAGCGTTTTCTGCCACACTTTTTCCTTCCCACAGACTTCCCACTGGAGGTGCCTTGATACAGCACTCTGGGAACAGCCTATTCATTCAGAAATTTCTTTCTGTGTCTTACCCTCTTGCTTGAGGGTGTCAATGATGGCCTTCTGGACAGCAGTCAGGTCGGCAGTCTTACCCATGATTGCGGTTTTGAGTAATGAACCAGGCTGGGAGTTTTTAAAAGCCTCAGGAATCTTTTGCAGGTGTTTAGAGTTAATTAGTTGATTCAGATGATTAGGTTAATAGCTTGTTTAGAGAACCTTTTCATGATATGCTAATTTTTTGAGCTAGGAATTTGGGGTTTTCAGGAGCTGTATGCCAAAATCATCAATATTAAAACAAGAAAAGGCTTGAACTACTTCAGTTGTGTGTAATGAATCTAAAATATATGAAAGTCTAATGTTTATCAGTACATTACAGAAAATAATGAACTTTATCACAATATGCTAATTTTTTTAGAAGGACCTGTACTTCTATGTGAGTGTAATTGCTTCTATATAGGAAAAACTAAATTAGAATTGTGAGCACGAATATCTAAACACATATGGAGTATGAAAAAAGCTATTCCAGATCTACCCCTGGGAAGGCATGTTATCTCCTTACATGGAGGCACCCTTCCCAGGGTTAGATTTATGGTGTTGGACAGAGTGCACCCCAATGAAAGAGGGGGAGATTGGAATAAGGCGTTACTGCAGAGGGAATTAAAATGGATTTTTCAGTTACAAGCCACAATGTTTCCCGGCCCTTGGACCACAGAGACATTGCGGCGAACATAAGCAAAATAGATTGCCTTAAACGTTGAAAGATTTGCGAACAACAACATTTGGGCATCTTACTTAAAATTATACATTCCAACATAGGAATCCCAGTTTTTTTTTCTGGACACAGAGAACCATCTCAAGAGATGTTTCTGGGTAAGACTATTCATAGATATTGCAATATTATTATCTTACGGGATGATTACCATGAGATCGTTTTTCTATATATAGTCCCCCATTTTTTTTAGGGGCGTTTCCCTCTTGGTATAAATATAATGACGGAAGTCACACAAGAGGGTTAATATATAGAACCTTTGATTGCCCTTAATGGCGCTGTAGTAAAATACATGTAATATTTATTTAAATTTAGGCATGTGAAAATTTCCCATGCATCTACTCTATTCTCACATCTCCTCCCTTACAGTCCGCCTATCACTGCGGTCCCGGTTCCCATTCAGGAAGGTGGTCAAACACCCCCCCCCCCCCTTGTGAGCCCAGACCTACATCTTGGAATGAAGAACGTATAGGTGGTGCGTTTTAGTGGTGTGGTGGTTGTTTTTGTTTTTTTTAAATTGTACATATATATATATATAGATATATATATATATATATATATATATATATATATGTTTCTTATGTCTTTATAGATTCTACTTTTTTGTAAAGTTAATGTGCTAAAATGGAGTAAGATAACTCCGTAACGCGTAGGTTACATTGGATGCACAATATTTACGCAACTTGATTTTGTCTGTACAATTTTTTGAATACGCCTATATATAATGTAATAGGAGTCTGTTCCTTTGGAACAAGATTTAGGAAGTAAACCTTTCAATGTTTTCTGGTTTTATGATATGAGTATATGGAGGAAGTAATGTGTCCCTTTCTCCTGCTTGGAAATGTACGTCAATATATAATTTTTTTTTTCTCTTTATGTCTAAATAAAACTACTTTTTTATATTTCTACTAAACCAATTGGTGTCACAGTCTATGCCTAAAAAGTCCCGCCTTTTTTAAGGGGAAAACTTCTATAGTATGTGCTTTGTCCTCGGAACCAGCGGTGCTCCGTAGGCGTTCACGGGGCTACGCAAGTACGCAGGCAAAAAGATGCCATGCCGTGCTTACACTGGTGTGCTTGGGGGGACAGGAGCCACACTGGGGCAGATATTCTGTCAGCTCTGCAGGGGCAGCCTGAGAGGTGGTTGACGCCATGCCAGCTTAAGCCAGGAATGGTGGTTTGCGGCAATGGCACCAACCTCCTCTCCGCCCTCCAACAGGGATAACTGACCCACGTGCCCCGTGTGGCTCACGTCCTTAACTTGGTGGTGCAGGTACCCGGGCTTACAGGATGTCCTGAGGCAGGCCAGGAAAGTGTGTGCATTTCCACCGGTCATATAATGCCAGTGTTCGGCCATAAGCTCCAAAAGGAATTGAACCTTCCCAAGAACCGCCTAATCGGTGACGTGCCCACCAGGTGGAACTCAATGTTGGCCATGCTGCAGCAGCTGCACACGCAGCAGAGGGCCATCAATGAGTATCTGTGCGACTAAGGCACCAGGACAGGGTCAGGGGAGCTCAGTTTTTTTTTTTTCCCCACGCCAGTGGGCCATGATCAGGGATGCATGCACTGTCTTGTCACCATTTGAGGAGGCCACGAGGATGGTGAGCAGTGACAGTGAATGCATCAGTGACACTGTACCTCTGTTGGAGCACATGCTGCGTGGACTAATGGGCAGGGCACTTGAGGCATAACAGAGACGGGAAGAGGAGGACTTCCTTGCCTCTCAAGGCCCCCTTTATCCAGAAAGTGTTCCTGCTGTCCCACGGATCACACAGGAAGAGGACGAGGAGGATGATTGTGTCAGCATGGAGGTGGAGCCTGGCACTCAGCAGCAGCAGCAGTCATTGAGGGATGATTTAAATTCCCCAAAAACCTGTGGACATGTATGTGGCTGGGAGGAGGTGGCAGCGGATCATGTTGTCCTTACTGACCCAGAGGACTCCGGACCGAATGCCTCAGCTAACCTACGCTGCATGGCCTCCCTGATCCTGCAAAGCCTGGGGAAGGATCCTCGTATTCAGTGGCTCTAAGAGAGGGATCATTACTGGCTGGCAACTCTCCTTGATCCATGGTACAAGGGTAAGGTTGTGGACCTTATCTTGCCATCGCAGAGGGAGCAGAGGATGAGACATCTCCGGGAGGCCTTGCAGAAAAATTTGTGCAACACGTTCCCGTTGACCGGGCGGTTACAAATTCCTGGTCCTGGACAACGAGTTGCTGAGGCTTTGGTCAGTCACAGAAGGAGAGGTGGAGAAGGTGGCCGTCTGACCGATGTGTTCAGACAATTTTTTAGTCCCAAGGTATCATCGGTTCCAGCAACCATCGCCAACATCTGATTTACATGGTGCGGGAATACCTAGGGGCAAGATCAGACTTGGACACCTTTTCCCACCAAAAATCCTCTGGCTTACTGGGTCTTGAGGATGGATCACTGGCCAGAGCTTGCACAGTATGCAATTGAGCTACCAGTCTGTCCTGCATCCAGCGGTCTTTCGGAACGCACATTCAGTGCTGCTGGAGGCTTTGTAACTGATCACAGGGTGCGCCTGTCCACCGACTCGGTTGATCGACTCACCTTCATAAAGATGAATCAGTCTTTGATCACCACCAGCTACAAAGCACCTGAAGCCGATGTAACCGAATATTTTTTTTTTTTAAATGTCACATCCCTTCAAGACTGCCTATGCTGATGCTGAGTGACTGTCCTGTTATGCTGACTGACTATCCTCTTCCACCTCAATGATCCTGCTGATATCTTGGAAGAACATTTTTGGTTCTGGGCGCCGGCACCAGTGGCTAAGGCCCAATTTTTAAGCCCCTGTTTAACAGGGGAATGTAATTACAATTTTTGATGCAATACTTTGCAGCAGGGCTCATTCCTGCACTCAAATTAGAGTATCTGTGAGTGGTTGCAGTGTTGTGGCACCAGTGCCTAAGGCCCAATTTTTCAGCCCCTATTTAACAGGGGGGTGTAATTATAATTTTTGATGCAATATTTTGCAGGAGGGTTCGTTGCTGCGCTCAACTACAATATTTGTGAGTGGTTGCAGTGTTGTGGCACCAGCACCAGTGCCTAAGGCCCAATTTTTAAACCCCTGTTTAACAGGGGACAAAAAAAAGAGGATTCCCACTGTGTCAGCAAAAGCAGTGTGGTGGCCCATCCCTATATGTAGAACAAAAAAGTACCTCCTAGGTGGGACTTTCACAGACCAACACATGTAAAAGAAGTATAAAATATATACCTACGATATGGGCATTCTTATTGGCAGCAATAAAATCATTAAAAAAGCAAGAGTGGCCAGACTCGTATTCTAATCTGAACCATAAACAGAAAAAAGCACTACTGAAATTGCAGAAAAGAACTGACATTGTTATTAAGAAATCAGATAAAGGGGGTAACCTAGTATTGATGACACACCAACAATATCAATCGATGTGCCTGAAAGTACTGCTTAACCACGTTTGGTATACCTCTATAGACCAATCAATGGTAGCAGCATTTACGTCCGAATTTCAGACCTTGGTCACGGAAGCACACAGGCAGGGATTAATAGACGATGAAACCTTTAAATTCATTAATACAGCTAAGAATCCCCACATTCTATACACTTCCAAAAACGCATAAGAACTTGGACAACCCCCCTGGACGTCCTATAGTCGCAGGGATGGGGTCACACTGAGAATGCGAGCAGGCTAGTTGACTCCTGCTTGATGCCCCATGTAACTACCGTATATACTCGAGTATAAGCCGAGATTTTCAGCCTCTTTTTTGAGGCTGAAAGTGCCCCCTCGGCTTATACTCGAGTCGCCGCTGTCTGACTGCTCGATCAGCGTATCGAGCAGACAGACGGCGGACATTAATTTTCAAAAGCCGCGCCTCCTTCTCCGCCTCCGCCTGTGATAGGCGGAACACTGAATTTCCCAGCAGTCAGTGTTCCGCCTATCACGGACATCCGCTCATTCTCATACTACGGACGAGTATGAGAGGATGTCTGTGATAGGCGGAACACAGGCTGCTGGGAAATTGAGTGTTCCGCCTATCACAGGCGGAGGCGGAATTTTGAATTGTAGAATGGCCGCCGAGAAGAGCGGCGATCCATCGGCACGGGACGGAGGAGGCACGGCACGGCACGGGACGGAGGAGACACGGGACGGAGGAGGCACGGCACGGGGGAGGCACGGCACGGGACGGAGGAGGCACGGCACGGGACGGAGGAGGCACGGCACGGGACGGAGGAGGCACGGCACGGGACGGAGGAGGCTCGGGACGACGGCGGCTCGGGACGGAGGCTTGGGACACAGGTAGGCTGGACACACACACAAGGCTGCACGGACACACACACACACACACACACACACACACACACACACACACACACACAGGGATGGATGGATGGATGGATGGATGGATACACACACACACACACACACACACACACACACACACACACAGGGATGGATGGATGGATGGATGGATACACACACACACACACACACACACACACACACACAGGGATGGATGGATGGATGGATGGATACACACACACACACACACACACACACACACACAGGGATGGATGGATGGATGGATACACACACAGGGATGGATGGATGGATGGACACACACACAGGGATGGATGGACGGACACACACACAGGGATGGACGGACACACAGGGATGGACAGCCATGTCTCACCCTCGGCTTATACACGAGTCAATAAGTTTTCCAGTTTTTTGGGGGTAAATTGGGGGCCTCGGCTTATACTCGGGTCGGCCTATACTCGAGTATATACGGTAGCTTACCTTCCTACATCAAAAGACACCACTGACCTTTTGCGACAATTGGAGGGGGTGCAGATCCCTCTGGATGTCCCTCCTCGTGGCATTGGAATGTAGAGGCTTTATACTCAAGCATCCCCCACGAGCAGGGCGTCCGGATGGTCAACACCTTCCTCATGGAACAAGATCAAATCACTTGGCCATTTAACAACTTTATATTACATCTTCTAGAATTTATCCTTAATAAAAACTTTACTTTCATGGATCAGATTTACCTACAAACCCAAGGCGTAGAAATGGGGACGTCTTGCGCACCGTCTTATGCGAATCTATACCTGGGTGGCTGGGAGCAGTCAATCTTCGGTAATGAATCCTTACAACTTTACTTAGATTGTCTATGAATCTGTGCCAACTAAGTATACAATCTTTTTATTATCTGGACTGGTACTATTCAGGACCTTGAGGACTTTGTTAAAATTCTCAATATAAACTCATTTAACCTAACTTTTACATATACTTATCCAAAAAATATTGCCTTCCTGGACCTTAAAATTACTAAAGATGATTCCGGTGGATTGACTACCAATCTGTACCGGAAATCAACGGCAGGCAACACATTATTACATGCCACAAGTTCACATCCCCACCCCCTAGTGCGTAGTATACCCTAGGCTCAATACCTAAGAATAAGACGGAATTGCACTACACACCAGGATTTCCTTTCTCAAGCTGGAGCTCTACGGGAACGCCTACTGAGTCGGGGCTACACACGTTCCAACTTGAGAAAAGCCTTTAATAAGGCCTGTAATCTTACATGAGAATCCTTATTATATGGTCCTTCTCGACCTGATCATCCCCCCACAGTCAAAATTATTACTAAATATTCCATGCATCATAATATACTTAGGAAGATATTGTCAGATCACTGGCATCTTCTAGCGGACAATACATAAAACCGACCCCGGAATTGGTGTTTAGAAGGGCTACAACCTTAGGGGTTATATTGACCAAAAGCCATTATAGAGCAACCACACGAGAATGGGAGGGCCCTCGTGGCACCTACCAATGTGGAAACTGCCCCCGATGCCCCTGGATTTTGGAGGGAACAACCTTCAACCTCCCGAATGGAAAATGTTTTACTCCACCCATGCCAACCGTAGCACCAAAGGCGTAGTTTACCTGATGGTCTGTGCCTGCAAGGCCTTTTATGTGGGCAAGACCATCAGGGAACTACGCCAGAGGATGGGGGACCACCTCTACTATTCCTCTACTATTCCTCCGGTGGTAAATTAACTGCGGTGGGTCGCCATATTGGCATTCACCACATATACCAACCTGAGGTGGTAAAGTTCTTTGTCCTGGAAGTGGTTACTGAAGATAAACGTGAAGGTGACTGGGATAGGGAAATCCTAAGACGCGAAAAACTTACTGGATAGAGCGTTTAGACGCCCTAGTACCCCCTGGGTTGAATGAAACCAAGACTTATAAATACTTTCTTAAATGATGGAACCTTAATCACCTTTGGTCTTTTTTCTTTCCCCTTTCTCCCCCTTCCCCCACCTATACTTCCTCTTCCCCCCCCTCCTCTTTGCCCGTCCCCTCCCCTTTTTATATCTCCCCCCTCCTCCTTTCCTCTTTTCTGCCCATTTTTTTCCATTTCTCCCTTTTCTTTTTTCTTGGGTTCCCCCATGGTTCCATTGTCCCTTTTTGAGCCATCTCCATCCTTCATGCTGCAGAAGTAGGCTATTGTGCTTATTCCTTTGAGTCCTGTCATTAGTATGTCTCCCTCTGTTTTGCCTTCCACATCTTATATCTATTGAAAACTTTCGCTTTTCAAGACTCTATTTAGATGTTTGGTGAGATTTGCTATAAATATCTTAAATATGCAGTTATTAACCAGGTTTTTTTTCTCTTTTTACTTTTGTTTACTGCAAAGCTCTGTGACGAGCGGCTGAGGATCTCCTTGTGCTGACTGTGGGCATTAGGAGGAAGCTCCTAGGGGCGGGCATGAGAATCTCCAGCAGACTCGGGCTACAGATCCCAGTGTATACAGGTAATCACATACTATAGATTCGGCTCCTATCTACAGTGCCTTGCGAAAGTATTCGGCCCCCTTGAACTTTTCAGGCTTCAAACATAAAGATATAAAATTTTTATTTTTTGTGAAGAATCACCAACAAGTGGGACACAATTGTGAAGTGGAACAAAATCTATTGGATATTTTTAACTTTTTTAGCAAATAAAAAACTGAAAAGTGGTGCGTGCAAAATTATTCGGCCCCTTTACTTTCAGTGCAGCAAACTCACTCCAGAAGTTCAGCGAGGATCTCTGAATGATCCAATGTTGTCCTAAATGACTGATGGTGATAAATAGAATCCACCTGTGTGTAATCAAGTCTCTGTATAAATGCACCTGCTCTGTGATAGTCTCAGGGTTCTGTTGAAAACGCAGAGAGCATCATGAAGACCAAGGAACACACCAGGCAGGTCCGTAATACTGTTGTGGAGAAGTTTAAAGCCGGATTTCGATACAAAAAGATTTCCCAAGCTTTAAACATCCCAAGGAGCACTGTGCAAGCCATCATTTTGAAATGGAAGGAGTATCAGACCACTGCAAATCTACCAAGACCTGGCCGTCCCTCTAAACTTTCAGCTCAGACAAGGAGAAGACTGATCAGAGATGCAGCCAAGAGGCCCATGATCACTCTGGATGAACTGCAGAGAACTACAGCTGAGGTGGGAGAGTCTGTCCATAGGACAACAATCAGTCGTACACTGCACAAATCTGGCCTTTATGGAAGAGTGGCAAGAAGAAAGCCATTTCTCAAAGATATCCATAAAAAGTCTCGTCTAAAGTTTGCCACAAGCCACCCGGGAGACACACCAAACATGTGGAAGAAGGGTGCTCTGGTCACATGAATCCAAAATCCAACTTTTTGCCCACAATGCAAAACGATATGTTTGGCGTAAAAGCAACACAGCTCATCACCCTCAACACACCATCCCCACTGTCACACATGGTGGTGGCAGCATCATGGTTTGGGCCTGCTTTTCTTCAGCAGGGACAGGGAAGATGGTTAAAATTGAGGGGAAGATGGATGCAGCCAAATACAGGACCATTCTAATGGATGAAAACCTGTTGGAGTCTGCAAAAGACCTGAAACTGGGACGGAGATTTATCTTCCAACAAGACAATAATCCCAAACATACAGCAAAATCTACAAAGGAATGGTTCACAAATAAACGTATCCAGGTGTTAGAATGGCCAAGTCAAAGTCCAGACCTGAATCCAATCGAGAATCTGTGGAAAGAGCTGAAAACTGCTGTTCACAAACGCTCTCCATCCAACCTCACTGAGCTCCAGCTGTTTTGCAAGGAAGAATGGGCAAGAATTTCAGTCTCTCGATGTGCAAAACTGATAGACATATACCCCAAGCGACTTGCAGCTGTAATCGCAGCAAAAGGTGGCTCTACAAAGTATTAACGCAAGGGGGCCGAATAATTTTGCACGCCCCACTTTTCATTTTTTTTATTAGTTAAAAAAGTTTCAAAAATCCAATAGATTTCGTTCCACTTCACAATTGTGTCCCACTTGTTGGTGATTCTTCACAAAAAATTAAAATTTGATATCTTTATGTTTGAAGCCTGAAATGTGGCAAAAGGTTGAAAAGTTCAAGGGGGCCGAATACTTTCGCAAGGCACTGTATTTACTTACACATAATTTCTTCATGTTTGACGGGGCCTATTATCTTCAGAGATGCGGGGCCTCTATGGGGGCCAAGTTTTCATCCTCATTGGCCAACCTCTATATGGGATGGCGGGAGAGGTCTCGCATCCTTGGACATGATAGCCCCCCGCAGCAAGGACACAGTATTTTTCGGTCGCTACATAGACGACCTGTTATTCATCACATCTGATGAACATGCCAGCTTGGAGGAATGGCTAGCTTATTTTGACAATATCTTGAGTCTACAATTTACAGGAGTACTGGAAGTGAATACTAAGTGAATTTCTTGATGTTAAACTTGTTGGCTCAGAGGGGGGGGATTTCCACCGGTTTGTACAGAAAACCAACCGCAGGAAATGCACTCCTAAGAGCCGATTCAGCCTATCCCAGCCACACAATTAGGGGGATCCCATATGGACAATTTCTAAGCCCCTTTACACACGGTCGGAGAATCTGTCAGAATGCGTCTTATCGGACCGTGTTGTCGGATAATCCGACTGTGTGTGGTATGCATCGGACTGATTCCGTCCGACCCAATTTTCCGACCTAATCCGATCATGTGTATAGCATTTTCATCGGACCAAGTGCCACGCATGCTCAGATCAAATTCCTACATCAAAGCTATTGGCTACTAGCCTGAACGTAGTCCCATCGTAACGAAATTACGTCATCACGTTCTGAAAGATCGGATTTTTCGCCAACTTGGCCCGACCGTGTGTATGCAACAGTTTCGGACACAATCCGTCGGATTTTTGGTTGGCAAAATCTCTGACCGTGTGTACAGGGGCTTAGACTGAGGCACCTGTGCAGTACAGTGGACATATTTCAATCAGAAGCCACTGGGATGGCAAAATGATTCGAAGATAGAGGGTACACAACTGCTAACATACAGAAGGCTCTAACCTCAGCTAGTGCCATTTCTAGGGATACATTGTTGCAGAATAGACATATTAAGAACACAATTCTTCTTTTATTGAGAACAACATTCCAGTGTTTTCTATATCTTACAGTTCAGAATTCACTGACATTAGAAGAATAGTGACAATATATTATTCAATGATCCTGCATACAGTCACATCCTTTCTGGGGGCATTAAAACAGTTTCCCGTAGAGCACCCACATTAGGAAACATTTTGTCACCCAGCCTTTTCACTACAAAAACAACCAGGCCAACATTGGCTTAATTTCAAGGGCAACTTTAAATGTGACGGAAATGGTTGTGCATATTGTGGCCACATTACGAGAGGTACTCAAGTCACATCTTGCACTAATAATAAGAGTGCTAACATTACATCTTTCATTAACTGTAATACCAAATTTTGGATTTATGTCATCGCCTGCGATTCCTGCCATGTCCAAAATGTAGGACGCACTACACGCAGACTCAAGGATCGTTTATACGACATTGAAAAGAACAAATCTACTAATGTAGCCAAACATTGGAACATTATACATCACAAAGGATGCTTCAGGTCTGTTTATACAGGGCATTGAGAAAATTAAATCGCCCCCCCAGACGAGGCGGCGACAAGTTTCGCATGCTTTGTAAAACACAAAGTATTTTGGATATTTTTCTTACAAACCAGGATTCCAACAGGGTTGAACTTCGAATGGGATGTTTCATATTATTACGATTAATATTCACCTGAGAAGAGTCTACCTTGCTGTGGTGGGAAGGCTTGGCATCTTTTGGCCAAATGTATGTCAGCGAATGGGAGAGAGGATCACTAGATCTTCACTTTTGGATAATTTATTTTACCAAAGGACTCTTGGTTAAATCAGAGCACATATAAAAAGTTGTAGAATGAAAAAAAAATGTTTATAGGTCCATATTCACTTTCACAAACACACACTTACAAATTGGTACTGTATATTTTCATTTGAATTGCTTCCTCTTTAATTGACCCTTTCATGACCAGGGGTCTGTACTCACCATAAGAGAGAGCCGGGCTCCCGTGATTCACTGCAATTATTATCAATTACATTTATATTTATCACTAGTACTACCATCTTAGTCTCGATTATAATAATTTTTAGTCTTTTTCAGGTATATAGGCATCCAATACCATCAGGATGCCCCGTCCTTCACGTCCCAGATCCAGACGAAGGCTCTCTCATCAGGACGGCGGAGAGTCGCCCATTGTACGAGGTCTAGAGCGCAACGTCAGACGAGACAGGAGGACGCACCGTCCACAGGAGCCGTTCACCAAGAGACCACGTCAGGGCTCCTGAACAACCCCCGGCACCGCCACTGATCATGGAGCCACGTGGCGAGGACCAGGTCATCTGTACGATTTGTATTTCAGGATATGAAGATGGAGAGGAAAGTACGATTCAGCCCTGTGGTCCCGAAATTACGCACCGGCTGCTGTTCTCATCCCACAACAGCCCCGGAGAGAACGCATTGACTACGTACCAAACATTGGCCTGCTCATCTACAGGCGCTCTCATCAGGATGGCAGAGTTGCCCATCGGACGAGGTCTAGAGCGCAACATCAGTAGAAACAGGAGGAGAACGCGCCCATTACAGGAGCCATTCGCCAAAAGACCATGACAGGGCTCCCGAACAACCCCCAGCAGTCATGGAGCCACGTGGTGAGGACCAGGTGATCTGTACTATTTGTTTTTCAGGATATGAAGATGGCGAGGAAAGTATGATTCTGCCCTGCGCTCACAAATTCCACACCGACTGCATCCAGCGATGGCTTCAGCAAAGCAGAACCTGTCCTCTGTGCCGGGCTGCTGTTCCCATCCCACAACAGCCCCGGAGACAACGCATTGACCACATACCCGACATTGACCTGCTCAACTACAGGCGCTCTTGTCATCCGGGTGTTGGCGAGTCGCCAATCGGACGAGATCTAGAGCGCAACATCAGCAGAAACAGGAGAACGCACCTGTCCACAGGAGCCATTCGCCAAGAGTCCCCGACAGGGCTCCTGAACAACCCTCAGAACCGCCACCGGTCACAGAGCCGCATGGCGGGAATCAGTTGACCATAACCATTTGTTTTTCAGGATATGAAGATGGCGAGGAAAGTACAATTGTGTCCAGCGCTCATAAATTCCACACTGACTGCATCCAGCGATGGCTTCAGCAAAGCAGAACCTGTCCTCTGTGCCGGGCTGCTATTCCCATCCCACAACAGCCCTGGAGACAACGCATTGACCACATACCCTACACTGGCCTGCTAAACCACAGGCGCCCTTCTCATCAGGGTGTCGGAGAATCGCCAATCGGACGAGGACTAGAGCGCAACATCAGCAGAAACACGAGGAGAACGCACCTGTCCACAGAACAGAACAACCCCCAGAACCACCACCGGTCACAGAGCCACATGGCGAGAATCAGGTGATCTGTACCATTTGTTTTTCAGGATATGAAGATGGTGAGGAAAGTACGATTCTGCCCTGCGCTCACAAATTCCTCACCGACTGCATCCAGCAAGCTGCTGTTCCCATCCCGCAACAGCCCCGGAGACAACGCATTGACCACGTACCCAACATTGACCTGCTCAACTATGAAGGCGATCTCATCAGGGTGGCAGAAAGTCGCCCATCGGAACAAAGTCTAGAGCGCAATGTCAGCAGAGACCAGAGGAGGCACCTGTCCACAGGAGCCATTTGCCAAGAGACTGCAACAGAGCTCCTGAACAACCGCCAGCAGTCATGGAGCCGCATGGTGAGGACCAGGTGACCCGTACTATTTGTTTTTCAGGATATGAAGATGGCGAGGAAAGTACGATTCTGCCCAGCGCTCACAAATTCCACAACGACTGCATCCATCTAGTTCGGACCTACTTATGTTTGATATTGACACTTTAGAAATCTCAAACGATGAGGAAATGACATCACAGTTACTCACCCAACATCTCCTCTCATCCCCTCCTATTACCCACACATCATTGAAACCCAAATCCATTTTCTTCCCCACCCATTCCAAAGGCCCATATATCGAAAGCTTTCGTCGAGTGGTTTTACGCTGATTTGATCAAATTATGCAATACCACTTCAAAATCCCATAAAAATAATCTTACTCGTTCTGAAATTCAAGCACTGGATAAATTAATACATAAAGAGGAATTAATAATCAAGCCCGCTGACAAAGGGGGTGGAATAGTTCTGCTGGATAGATCTGGTTATGTGGCAGAATCCCTCCGCCTCCTTGCGGACGACATCACATACAAAAAAACGCACTCAAGACCCGACCAATGCTTTCGCGAAGGAAGCTGAGGCCCTAAATCAAATCAGCCCCTCCAAGAAGGCATCATCACAAAAACGGAAGGCGCCTTTCTACATAAGAACTTTTACCAGATCCCTTATTTTTATGACTTACCTAAAGTACACAAAAACCCTCAACATCCCTCCCGGCCGACCAATTGTGGCCCGCCATGGACAGCGTCACCACCGGCTTTATCCTGTATATCGATCAGTTCCTACAGCCACTGGTGACACAACTACAATCTTACATTCGGGATGGTCGTCACCTCCTGGAGCTCCTGGCCCCTTATAGATGGGAAGCCTCCTATATTTGGCTTTCCCTAGATGTCAGTTCGCTTTACACTTCCATTCCACACGCCTTCAGCCTTAAAGCAATAGAAGACTATCTAACCAATGAGCCTCTAGTAAATATGCGGCAGGCCAATTTCGTGCTAAAGGCCGTGAACTTCTGCCTGACACACAATTATTTCACTTTTAATGGCGATTTTTACCAACAGACTCAAGGCACAGCTATGGGCGCCAATGTTTGCTCCCTCATATGCCAACCTTTGCGATGGGCTTCTGGGAATCTCGTTTTATTTATAAAAATAACCCCTTTGCAGAAAATATAATTTTTTTTTGGTAGATATATAGATGACCTGATCATCATTTGGGATGGAGCAGATGACTTAATCCCCCCCCCCCCCTTTATCCAACACTGCAATATTAATCCCTACGGATTATCTTTTACGTCCAATACGAGTCCCGACACCATAGCATTTTTAGACCTCGAACTGGGACACGTAGGTCATGCCATCATTTTCGAAAAAATTACACGAAACCGACTGCGGGTAACTCTTACCCTCCACTTTAACAGTTGTCATTATCCCAAATGGATCAAAAACATCCCAAAGGGGCAATTTTGTCATCTCAGACAAAATTGCACAAAAAACAAACTGATTACATAGAATCCAGTAGTATCTTGAAAACAACATTTTTAGAAAAAAATAAAACTATCCTGCATCTCTTATCGATGACGCTTTTGAAAAGTGTCTTTCAGGAAAAGCGGCGGCAAAAACAGACCGCCCCTCACAGGACTTTTCCAGCAGATTCATCACTACGTTCCACAATGAGCACAAAACCATGGAAAGAATATTAAGAAAAAACATCGGGGTATCCTACAACAGGATCCACACTTGCGAACCGAACTTCCAGCTCGGCCATCTGTTACCTACCGTAGGGCCCCAAACCTGAGAAATAAGATTGCACCCAGTAAAAACTCAAAACCCAATCAAATCCCCCTACGGCCTTCCAACTGATACCCCTAACTGGGATGTATCAGTGTCGAAAAGCACTCTGCAAAACCTGTAAGTTTATTGACCATGGACAAAAAGAATTTACCACCAAAGGGTAAAACCTATACATTAAAAGAATTCTTCAACTGTTCATCCGAATTCGTAGTGTATGGACTGAGTTGTCCTTGTGGCCTCATCTACGTAGGGAGAACCATCAGGACACTCAGACAGCGCTTCGGTGAACCCCGAAGATTAATAGAAGGAGGCACTGATCCACACAGCGTGCCAAGACATTTCGCCCTTTTTCACAAAGGATCTACGATGGGCATTAGGGTATGGGTTATCGAACAGATTTCAAATCATTTCCCCCCCCGGCGGAGAGATTCAAAAAAACAATGTGCTCGGGAAACTTTTTGGATTTATACCCTCGATGCACTCTCCCCAGGGGGAATTAACGAATGTATTGAAATCGCCACCATTCTCTGAGTTAATACCACCTAGTAGCTTACCTGCCCATCTTGCGGATGCTACACTGCCTTGTACTGAGTACATAATGTTAATGGCGTTTCCATTATTATATAGAGGACTCCACATATAAATATTTCTCTTTATCAATCTCTTCCTTACATACAGTGCCTTGCGAAAGTATTCGGTGATCATTTTGAAATGGAAGGAGTATCAGACCACTGCAAATCTACCAAGACCTGGCCGTCCCTCTAAACTTTCAGCTCAGACAAGGAGAAGACTGATCAGAGATGCAGCCAAGAGGCCCATGATCACTCTGGATGAACTGCAGAGAACTACAGCTGAGGTGGGAGAGTCTGTCCATAGGACAACAATCAGTCGTACACTGCACAAATCTGCCCTTTATGGAAGAGTGGCAAGAAGAAAGCCATTTCTCAAAGATATCCATAAAAAGTCTCGTCTAAAGTTTGCCACAAGCCACCTGGGAGACACACCAAACATGTGGAAGAAGGTGCTCTGGTCACATGAAACCAAAATCCAACTTTTTGCCCACAATGCAAAACGATATGTTTGGCGTAAAAGCAACACAGCTCATCACCCTCAACACACCATCCCCACTGTCACACATGGTGGTGGCAGCCTCATGGTTTGGGCCTGCTTTTCTTCAGCAGGGACACGGAAGATGGTTAAAATTGAGGGGAAGATGGATGCCGCCAAATACAGGACCATTCTGGATGAAAACCTGTTAGAGTCTGAAAAAGACCTGAAACTGGGATGGAGATTTATCTTCCAACAAGACAATGATCCCAAACGTACAGCAAAATCTACAAAGGAATGGTTCACAAATAAACGTATCCAGGTGTTAGAATGGCCAAGTCAAAGTCCAGACCTGAATCCAATCGAGAATCTGTGGAAAGAGCTGAAAACCGCTGTTCACAAACGCTCTCCATCCAACCTCACTGAGCTCCAGCTGTTTTGCAAGGAAGAATGGGCAAGAATTTCAGTCTCTCGATGTGCAAAACTGATAGAGACACCCCAAGCGACTTGCAGCTGTAATCGCAGCGAAAGGTGGCTCTACAAAGTATTAACGCAAGGGGGCCGAATCATTTTGCACGCCCCACTTTTCATTTTTTTATTAGTTAAAAAAAAGTTTCAAAAATCCAATCGATTTCGTTCCACTTCACAATTGTGTCCCACTTGTTGGTGATTCTTCACAAAAAATAAAAATTTTATATCTTTATGTTTGAAGCCTGAAATGTGGCAAAAGGTTGAAAAGTTCAAGGGGGCCGAATACTTTCGCAAGGCACTGTATATTCCCTTATTTGCATGTGCCCCCCCCCTGCAACCTTTTGACTATAGGCCTCAATTATAGTGTAGTGTGGCGCCCAATTTTGCGGATACACCCCTGCCTCTAAACCATGTCCTCGTTAGGGATAAGGATTGGTTGTTACATTGGTATCGTCAAGCTTTTTATTGCCTGTTCTTATCACCATGTATCCATTATACTAACAGTTTCCGTTATTACCTGTGCATATGTATGTATGAAAATTTCTTATATCCATTGTTAGCGTAAAAGTTTTTTCCTTAAATCATAACTACTAATGCAGATATAATCATGTGTTCCCGCATACATGCTGCTTCTTTTATCTATCTGACCCCCCCATCCTCTGCAATTGGCCTACTGCCCCCCCTACTTTTTTCCCCCCTTTCCGCCCCCCCTTCTTTCCCTCCCCTTCTCCCCTCCCTGACCCATATAATTTTTTCTCTCTCTCTCTTCTCTCTCTTTTTCCCTCTCCCCTCTTTTTTTCTTACAGATAGAATTCCATTTTTCCCTCCTGTTTTTTCCCCATTAGTCCCTTAGTCTTCTCTCCCCTAGGATGGCAATGTTCTGCTTCCCCCTTTTTCCCTCCCCCCCTTTCCCCCTCCTTATTCATCATAATTTTTTTCACATCAGTTCCTTATATATATATTATATTTATTATAATTCCTCCTATATTTCTTATATATATATATATATATATATATATATATATATATATATATATATATATATATATATATATATATATATATATATATATATATATATATATATATATATATTGTTTTGTATATTTTTTTTTATATATATATATATTTTTTTTTTACTCATCGCCTATATTTTTAGAAGTCGTAAGATAAAAGTTTTCTTACACACATAGATATATTTATTTCTTTTCTCCATGTATTGCGCATTTTTTAATTTCATTTTTTTCATATATACATTTTATTAATCTTTATTATGCTTTATCTTTAGTGCAATAACCCCTCCTATATATATATATGTGTATGCTATTTCCCACATGCTTCCTCCCCTTCTATATCGATCGGCCCCATGCTATGTCTTTATTGACTGTCCGTATATAGTACCCCTGTATTTATTCAGCTCTAACTGTGCAACACAGCTGGACCCTCCCTCCCCTTCCTCCCCCAAATACGCTTTATATCCATGTCTCATACTCTTGTTTCTCTTCTCCCTTATTTCACAGCCAAGCGTAAATTTCATATCTTTTACATCTCCTATTCTTCTGGCCACGCCCCATCTCTTCACTTGTCCTAGTCCGATCTGAAGCCGCGCCCGATAACCTAATTCGTCCACCATTTAAAATTCCTAGCCTCCTCCCCCCCCTCCTCTGATTAGCCTGACGAAAGAGAGCGCGGTCGTCTCGCCATCTCGACCCGCACACGCTCAAGAAACGCGTCGCACACATATATGACGTCACAGCTCCGCCCCCCCCCCCCCCCTGCTCGTCGTTGCGTTCCAAGCCTCGTTCTGACTGTACATCCTCTGCGTCCACCACAAGCCGGCTTCTCTGAAACATCTGGCAAGTGGATAACGCTGGGAGGAAAATGCAAGATGATGATATGTGGGGACCGGACTACTAGCTGACGGCTGGAACCAGAGAAATCGGATGACCCCCCTCCTGTGTCTCTTTCTCAATGCTCGTTTTTAACCCCCCAAAATGTGAGTGCAAATTTTAGGATTGTAAAACTGTGAATAAACTTTTGAAAAAAAAAATCTGCACCCAGAGGCGCCCCCTCTCTTTCCTTTTTCGTACTTTCAGTAATTTAGGAGCCTGGTTTCAGCGACCTGAAGGTGGCAGCCCTGCATGTGGATCCTCCTTATAAATGAATTAAGACTTTTTATTCCCCCGGACTTGATTAACCACTTGCTTACTGGGCACTTAAACCCCCCTCCTGCCCAGACCAATTTTCAGCTTTCAGCGCTGATGCACTTTGAATGACAATTACGCGGTCATACAACACTGTACTCAAATGACATTTTTATCATTTTTTTCCCACAAATAGAGCTTTCTTTTGGTGGTATTTAATTACAGCTCGGAGTTTTATTTTTTGCTAAACAAACAAAAAAAGATGCAAAAAAACTAAAAAAATCATGTTTAATAGTTTGTTATAAAATTTTGCAAACAGGTCATTTTTCTCCTTCATTGAAATGCGCTGATGAGGCGGAACTGATAGGCTGCACCGATAGGCACAGTTAAGGCGGCACTAATAGGCACAGATAAGGTGGCACCCATAGGCACAGATAAGGCAGTACTGATGGGCACAGATAAGGCGGCACTGATGGGCAAAGATGGGCACAGATAAGATGGCACGGATGGGTGGCACTAAGGGGCACTGATAGGTACCACTGATAGATCGGACTGATAGATCGGACTGATAGGTGGCACTGATGGGCACGGATATGTGGCACTGGGGTGCAGCACCGTTGTTGAGGCAGATTGTGGGCACTGATGGGTGGCACTGTGTGGCACTGCTGTGTGGCACTATGGGCACTGATGGGTGGCACTTATTTATTCCTGAGGTGGCACTGGCAGTGGGCAAGTGGGCACTGGTAAGCTGGCTGTGATCGGGACTGATGTCCCGATCACGGCCGCCGGTGATCGGCTCTTTTTTTCTCCTCGCGCAAAATAGCCGATTACCGGCTCCGTTGTATCACATGACCAGCTGTCATTGGCTGACGGTTCATCACGTGGTAAGGGGTCGGGATCGACCCCTTGCTCGGATCCGTGATCAGGCGAGTCTCATAGACCCGCCGATCACAGAGCGCGCCGCGCGTGCCCCTCAGAGGGCGCGCAGGCCGCTCGTGCACGGGACGACGTCAATAGACGTCTTCCCGGCAAAGGAGGTCCGCGCTGTAGCCGTCATTTGGCTATAGCACGGATCTCTAGTGGTTAAGTAGATGCAGAATTATTCTGCATTCTTTATTTCATGCACTCATGTAGACAGTTCTCTCCCCGTGGGGACATATTATTATTTTATGATTTTTGCACCTTAACTTGTGTCTTATGTTGACTGCATCCAGCAGGCTGCTGTTCCCATCCCGCAACAGCCCCGTGGACAACGCATTGACCACGTTACCCAACATTGACCTGCTCAACTACAGATTTGCTATTGAGGATGATGAGAATGGTGCTCCGTATCCGCAAGAATCCCCTGGGAGTAACATATTTTAGAAAAAGAATAGTAAATTACAGAATGTGCGGTTCATCTAATAATTTTTACTCTTAACGTAATATTAATTGTTAAGCATGGATGAACAGTTGGGTGGACAGTTGGGTGAACAGTTGGGTGAACAGTTGGGTGAACAGTTGGGTGAACAGTTGGGTGAACAGTTGGGTGAACAGTTGGGTGAACAGTTGGGTGAACAGTTGGGTGGACAGTTGGGTGGACAGTTGGGTGGACAGTTGGGTGGACAGTTGGGTGAACAGTTGGGTGAACAGTTGGGTGAACAGTTGAGTGAACAGTTGGGTGAACAGTTGGGTGGACAGTTGGGTGAACAGTTGGGTGGACAGTTGAGTGGACAGTTGGGTGGACAGTTGGGTGGACAGTTGGGTGAACAGTTGAGTGAACAGTTGGGTGGACAGTTGGGTGAACAGTTGGGTGAACAGTTGAATGAACAGTTGGACCACTTTACAGTTAAATATTTTAACAGTTCTAGAATCCTTGTCAAAAACCTATTCTAATGCCCCTTACACATGTTCCGATTATCGGACAACAAAAGTCGCTTTCGGACAGATCGTTCGATAACCTGATCGTTAGTACGCAGCTTTCGACAGCCGATCACGACGACAGTCTGTCCAACCAAATCTGAAGGGACAAACAGGAAAACTTCGGTCGGATGACAGCCCATCGTACGACAATCATGTAGTCACAGTACAGTATGCGTCTGATAAAAGTCGTTCGACAAACACCACGCATGATCAGAAAACACAAAAACAAACCAGAAGCACACACGGGTCACACATATTTGACATCATTTAAAATGCGTAGCTACGCACAAAACTGAAGATTTTTCCAGAATCGTACGACAAAAATCGTACACACATTTTGCACTGTTGTATTCGATCTTAGTTGTATGCGACAAAAATGTGAACGATCTGTCGTACGATAATCGGAACGTGTGTTACGAGGCATAAAAGACCTCATACACACCATACAACTTTTGTTGTCCGATTTCCTTTAGATTTACCAAAACCATGTAGTGCGAGGGCCTGCCTGATTGCATACAAATTGAAACTCTTAATGTTTGACCCATTATCTGTTTTTGGTCAATCTAAAAAGGAAAAAAAATCTAAAGAAAAGTGTATAGCGTGTATCCAGCTTTAGAACCCCTTACACACTATTAGATTTTCTGCAGTTTTTTTTTTTTGCCTTCAGATTTACCAAAACCATATAATAATATGAGGTCAAACCTTAATGCCCCGTACACACGATAGGATTTTCCGACAACAAAACCGTGGATTTTTTTTTTCCCAAAGGATGTTGGCTCAAACTTGTCGTGCATACACACGGTCACACAAAATGTTGTCAGAAATTCCGAACGTCAAGAACGCGGTGACGTACAACAGTATGACGAGCCGAGAAAAGTGACGTTCAATAGCCCAGTGTGGCTCTTCTGCTTAAATTCCGAGGAGCATGCGTGGACATTTGTGCGTCAGACTAAGGCCGCGTACACACGGGCGGACTGTCTGACGGACTTGGTCCGCTGAAACGTGTTTCAGCAGACAGTCCGCTCGTGTGTGGGCTTCAGCTGACTTTTTCAGCGGACAGTCTGGCGGACTAAGACCGCGTACACACGGGCGGATTGTCTGCCCAACTAAGTTCGTCAGACAATCCGACAGACAGTCCGTCCAACATTTGAATGAACGGACTTGACCACACACGACGAACAGACAGTCCGCTGAAAGCTTGCGCGATGACGTGTACAGCACGTACGACGGGACTAGAAAAACGACGTCCAATACACTGCAATGCAACCTTCGGCCGTGTAAATCCTTTCTGAGCATGCGCCATACTTAGTCCGTCCAACTTGCCTACTCACGAGCGGACTGTCCGCTGAAACCAAGTTTGGACGGACAATATTACGGAAATTCCGTAAGACTTTGTTCGTCAGACTGTCCGCTGAAAAAGTCCGCTGAAGCCCACACACGAGCGGATTGTCCGCTGAAACACGGTCCAGCGGACAAAGTTGGACAGACAATCCGCCCGTGTGTACGCGGCCTGAGTCTTTCGGAATTTCCGTAATATTGTCCGTCCAAACTTGGTTTCAGCGGACAGTCCGCTCGTGTGTAGGCAAGTTGGACGGACTAAGTATGGCGCATGCTCAGAAAGGATTTACATGGCGAAGGTTGCATTGCAGTGTATTGGACGTCGAATTTCTAGTCCCGTCGTACGTGCTGTACACGTCATCACGCAAGCTTTCAGTGGACTGTCTGTTCGTCGTGTGTGGTCAAGTCCGTTCATTCAAAAGTAGGACGGACTGTCTGTCGGATTGTCTGACGGACTTAGTTGGACGGATAGTCCGCCCGTGTGTACGCAGCCTTAGGTACACACGATCTGAATTTCCGTCAACAAGTTTTGTTGTCGGAAAATTTGAGAACCTGCTCTCAAACATTTGTTGGTGGAAAATTACGACAACAAAAATGTTCTATGGAGCATATGCACGGTCGGACTTTCTGATAACAAGCTCACTTGCAACATTTGTTGCCGGAAAAAATCTGACCGTGTGTACGGGGCATAAAGCCCCATACACACTATCAGATTTTCTGCTGATTTTTTCCTTCAAATTTACAAAAACCATATAAAATGAGGTCAAATTTTAGGAGTTTCGATGTGTATGCAATCAGACAGACAGGCAGGCCCTTCTACTACATGGTTTTGGTAAGTCTGAAGACAAAAATCAGCAGAAAATCTGATAGTGTGTATGGGGCTTAAGTATTCGTGCACAATGGAGCTCCAAAAAAATGCTTTTTCTGGACGCCAGATTGCTGGCAGAAAACGCTGGTTGAAAAACGTGTTTTTTTAACAGCGTTTTGTACTAGCGCTTTGTGCGCGTTTAGCGTTAACATTAATGGCCGTTTTTTTTAATAAAAATACACAGACCAGAAAGAGCGCCGTCTTCAGCAGGGAGCCATCTATCCAGCCGTGAAGACAAATGCAGGAAATACTTCTCCTGATTTTGTTGCGTCAGAAAAGAAGACGGAGAGAAATGAACGAGAGGACCAGTTTGTCGGTACTGGACCCATTCCGTTGATGGGCCAACACATCTCTTCAGGTTATTTCACCAGCCTATACGTTCAGCTGCGTAACTATCCAGAAAAGTTTTTTTTTTTTTTTTTTTTTTTTTTTTTTACTTTCCAAGGATGTCTGTTGGCACATATGACAATCTCCTAGAGAGGCTGCGACCACGTCTCATATGAATGGACACCCAGATGAGGATGGGCATGTCTCCTGGTGACAACCCAGGTATTTCATTATTTTGGTCATGTGTATTCAAAATATTTTTATTTTCCTTTTAAAAACAGTCATATTTTCTGCAATTGTCCTTAACCGCTTCAGCCCCAGAAGCTTTGGCTGCCAAATGACCAGGCCATTTTTTTGCGATACGGCACTGCGTCGCTTTAACTGACAATTTCGTGGTCATGCGGCGCTGCACCCCAAAACAAAAAATGTACGTCCTTTTTTTTCCCCCCCCCACAAATAGAGCTTTCTTTTGGTGGATTTTTTTTTTTTTTTTTTGCGCTATAAACAAAAAAAGTGCGACAATTTTGAAAAAAAAAAAAAACACAATTTTGTACTTTTCGCTATAATAAATATCCTTTTTTTTTTTTTTTTTTTTTAATAGCAATTTTTTTTCTCAGTTTAGGCCAATATGCATTCTACATATTTTTGGTAATAAAAATTGCAATAAGCGTATATTGATTGGTTTGCGCAAAAGTTATAGCTGCTACAAAATAAGGGATAGATTTATGGGATTGTTATTCATTTTTATTTTTTTAGTTTTATTAGGGACTGCGACATTGTGGCCAACGCATCGGACACTTTTGACAAATTTTTTACCATTGGCGTTCATACAGCGATCAGTGCTATGCAACTGATTACTGTAAAAATGTCACTGGCATGGAAGGGGTTAACACTAGGGGGGGGCGATCAAGGGGTTAACTGTGTTCCTGCTCTGTGTTCTAACTGAAGGGGGGAGGGGACTGTCTAGGGGAGATGACAGATCGCTGTTTATACTTTGTATGAACACACGATCAGTCTCTTCTCCCCTCAGAGAACCGGGATATGTTTGTTCACACACACTGACCCCGGATCTCGGTGTGTCACGAGCGATCGCCGGAGAGACCGGCAGTCATTGCTCCCGCCTGGCAGGCGTATCGGCCACAGTGGCCACAGGGAGAAGAAACGTAACATAAGATTATTTCGCCCAGCCATGCCATTCTGCCACCGTAAAACTGCGGCAGCTGGTCGGCAAGTGGTTAAAAAAAATCAAAAAAAATTTTTTTATCATTATTTGCCTTTTTTTATATAATTTTTTCTTTAATGCTGATTTTTTTTTTTTTTTTTGGCTTGGACAATTTTTTATCCACAACAAATTTGCTGGCTTGTTGATTTTTTTTATATTTAAAAAAAAAAAAATGTTTTTATAAAATAAGAATTATAGTATATAAAAAAAGTTTTAGTTTGTAATTTTTTCCCAATTTTAACATTTTATTGACAATGTTTTTTTTTTTTTTTTTTTTTTGTAGGTTGCTGGCCACAGGACACTCGTTTTTGTCTCGCTGCATCACTATTTTCTGATGGGTGTAAGCACGGTGGCAAAAGTGACCCGAGAGACCTGCCTTGCTCTGTGGGAGGAGTTAAAAACCAATATGATGCCGGAGACTACAAGGAAACGTGAGAACAGGTGGCTAAAGAATTTTGGGAAAAGACAAGTTTCAAAATTGTATAGGAGCTCCGGATGGAAAGCATGTCCGAGTTAAAAAAAAAAAAAAACACCTAATCCGGGTCACGTTATTTCAATTATAAAAAGTACTTTTTAGCAGGGTTCTGTTCTGGGACCGATACTAAGCAGGGCAATAACTTCTCCGCAGGATGTGGAAACCCTGCAAGAAAATCTGAACAAATGAATGGGGTGGGCAATTACATGGCAAATGAGGTTCAATGTAGAAAAATGTAAAATAATGCATTTGGGTGTCAAAAATATGAATGCAATCTATAGACTGGGGGGGGAGAACCTCTGGGGGGGGGGGGGAGATCTAGGATGAAAAAGGACCTGGGGGTCCTAGTAGATGAGGCTCAGCAATGGTATGCAATGCCCCCGAAAACCTTCTCCGCACGTTCTTATCCAAAACCTGCACCTCGAATGTAAAAGTATTTTCTCTCTTATGTTCACCGACAGACACAGCTCCTCTCTTTAACAGATGGGACGTCCCCAAGCAGTGCCAAACGAGGGGTGGGAAAAACCAACATAAAAACTTCATCCACCATGGCAAGTGGGAACTAGTGAAACTAAACCCACAAAAAAAACAGCAGTGCGTGGAAAACTCCACCACAAAAAAACAAGGTATCCTCAAACAGGAGTGATCCCCAAGACCGCACCTAACTGCGGAAGTAATGCAACAGAGCATTAACATAACAGTACTGCGTTTTTCTCGAAAAAACCAGGAAAAAATATCTATTTGCATATTCAATTGTAACTACATGGCCGCCTGCAAACTTTGCGGCCAAAACAGGCATCAGCCGATGCACTGACGTCTACCTTGTAGAACTTGGTAAACGTATGGACCGACGACCAGGTTGCTGGTTTACACACCTGAGCGACAGACGCTTGGTGTCGGAAAGGCCCAAGATGTTCCGATTGCCCTTGTAGAGTGGGCCGTGACCGGAAAGGGGGGGCACCTGCCCCTTCAAGGCGTAGGCTTGGACTACAATCTGTCTGATCCACCTGGAAATGGTGGCCGACGAGACCTCCATGCCTTTCTTTGGACCAGCCACCGAAACAAAACAGTGAGTCTGACTTCCGAAAGGGAGCCGTGGCAGACAAATACACCTTCAGAGCCCGAACCACATCTAGGAGTGTGAAGGGCCACCTCCTTGGGGTGCTTCGGCTTAGGACACGGAGATGGTAATACAATGTCCTCATTGATATGAAAAGCCGAGACCACCTTCTGTAGAAAAGACAGTTGCAGACTCAACACCACCTTATCCCTGTGGATAACCAGATAGGGCAACTTGCAGGACAAGGCCGCCAGTTCCGAAACCCTCCTGGCCGATGTGATGGCCACTAGAAAGACCACTTTCTGGGAAAGAGTCAACAGAGGGATCTCCCTGATATTCTCAAACGGTGGTTTTGGAAGCGCCGACAACACCAGGTTCAAATCCTATGGGGTTAACGGTGGACACACCAGAGGGACTACATGTCATACCCCCTGAACGAAGGTACTCACTAATGAGTGCGATGCCAGGGGTCATTGAAAAAAAGACAGCTAAGGCTGAGATTTGCCCTTTGCTTAATGCCAATCTCTGGTCTACTCCTTGCTGGAGAAACAGCAGGATCCAGGATATGGAAAAGGAGTGCGGATGCCATCCTTTCTCCTCACACATGGAGATGTAGGACTTCCAGGTACGATGGTATATCTTCTGAGAAGATTTCCGTGCTCTCAACATAGTTGGAATCACAGAGTCCGACAGACCCCGGTTCCTCAACACCTGGCTCTCAATAGCCATGCCGTTAAAGCCAGCGATGGTAAAGCAGGATGGAGAATCAGACCTTGAGACAGAAGGTCCTCTTGCAACGGCAGTCGCCATGGGGCGTCCGCCACCAGACGCACCAGGTCTGCGTACCAGGGACGCTGAGGCCAATCTGGGGCAATAAGTATTACCGGGATCCCCTCGGCTTCCACTCTGAAGCAGACGTGGCAACAGTTTCAGTGGAGGAAAGGCGTAGATCAGCTGGTACTGATCCCACGGAGCCACCAGCGCGTCTGACGCATCGGCCCATGGAACTCTTGTCCTGGACACGAATCTTGGCACCTTCCGATTGAGACGGGAGGCCAGCAGATCCACTTCTGGTGTGTCCCACTTCAGGCACAGTAACCTGAATATCTCCGGATGCAAAGCCCATTCTGCTGAGTCCAGCATCTATTGACTCAGATAGTCCGCCTGCCAGTTCTCCACTCCCGGGATGTAAATGGCCGACAGGGCCGTAACGTGTCGCTCTGCCCAACAAATTATGTGAGCGACCTCCCGTGGAAGCGGCTGAGCTTCTTGTTCCCCCTTGGTGATTGACGTGTGCCATAGCCGTGGCGTTGTCTGACTGTATCCTGATCGGGCGAACTTGAAGTCTCATCGACCATGTGCGGAGGCACAGCCTGATCGCTCTCAATTCGAGCAGTTTGATCGGCAACTCGGATTCTTCTGTCGACCAGAGGCCCAGAGTCGACTGAACCCCATTCACTCCACCCCAGCCGGATTGACTGATGTCCGTTGTGATCACCGCCCATTTCAGAGGAAGGAATGATTTTCTGGACAAGCACCGGGGACCTCAACCACCATATCAGTGAGTCTCTGACTGACTGGCTCACCTGGATCTGTCGATCCAGGAACAACTGAGATTTGCCCCATTTTGTCAAAAGGACTCTGGTGTGGAACTGGGCATAAGGTACTGCCTCGAAGGAGGCTACCATGAGACCCAGTAATCTCATGCAAAAGCGGAGCGACGACCACTTGGGGTTCATCAGCAATTTTACCGCGGATCTGAGAGTCTGCAATTTGTCTGAAGGGAGGAAAACTCACACTTTCCTGGAGTCCAACAGCAAACTTAGGTACTCCAGACGCTGGGTCGGCACAATCACTGACTTTTTGAGGTTCAACAGCCACCCAAATTCTTGCAGGGTTTGCATGGTGATCGCCACATCCTCCCCTAATTCTGAGGCAGAAGATGCCCTCAGGAGGAGATCGTCTAGGTATCCCACGATCGCAATCCCTCGTTGTCACAGCAACGCCAAAACTGGAGCCAGTACCTTGGTAAAGACTCGGGGGGGCTGAGGCCAGACTAAAAGGAAGAGCCACAAACTGGTAGTGTGCTTCCCCGACTGCAAAGTGCAGAAACTTTTGATGCCAAAGGCATATGGGTATGTGCAGGTACGCATCCTGGATGTCTAAGGACGCCAGGGAGTCCCCTTGATGGGAGTGCAGCAACTACTGAGCGAACTGATTCCATTGTGATTGAGGGCTTTTAGGTCCAAAATCGGACGTACCCCTTCCTTCTTGGGAACCACAAACAGATTTGAGTAGAATCCCGGCAAGCGTTCCGGAACCGGTACAATCACCCCGCGATTCAGCAATTCCCTTACCACCCCAAACAGGGCCTCCCGGCGAACTGGGGACACGGGTATGCTGGAGGGGAAGAATCTGTTTGACGGCCAAGAGAGAAACTCTATCTTGTAGCAAGTGGAAATCAGATCGCAGACCCATTGGTTGGATAACCAGGAGGACCACCGGGCTGCAAACTCCCGAAGGACGACCCCCCCACCAGAGACATGTGTGGGGGCAAACCTTTATGCGGTAGCACTTTTATTCGCAGGCTTGTTAGGGTTGTGGTTCCAGGAGCGTTTTTGACCGTCCTTTGGGGTCCTGTCGGGCTGGGGGCATTTTGTCGAAGCTCTTGATACAGGGCACCTAGAATGATTTAACCTTTTTGAGCTTTTCATAAGATATTGTCGGATTTTACAGTGTTTTAAGTTTTATAGCATATAAGATTATTTACCAGCGTGCTGATAAATTTTTTATACAAAAAAATCTTCTTCACATTTTTTTCACAATATTATTTAATTTAAGGGTATAGCGCCAAATCTACTTCCCCTCCTTTCATACAATTATTTCCACCCACATAGGGCGGTAAATTAAGTAGAGGCTGCTCATACCATAGACATATCAATTGGTTCCATAGCGCAATCTTTCCCATCTTTGCTTCTAAATGGTCAATAGGCACTGAGCACAAAAAGGTGCAGGTAGCGTCTGTGAAGAGGGTGCATCCGACTAGCTTCTGCGGTGTATACTCAGACGGGACGCACCGGTGGATGCCGGAGCCTGGAATGTACAGAGGGGCCAGAGATGACGTCACTTCCGGGACGCGGTGAGGTAATAGACGACACGTTTACGGAGCATGCGCTCCTTCTTCGGGCCTAGCTGGCATTTTTCGTACAATATCCATCCACTTCCTCCCCCCCAGTACAATATAGTAAGTTCAAGCCAAAATCTGATTTTAATCCGGTGGATGCAAAAGGGTCTTCCCTGCAAACTTTTTATCAAGTGGTGTATTCAGACATTAAAAATGTACGCCAACAGACACATACCAGTCATTCCAAATATTCAAATTGAACCCATAATGAGAAAAAAAAAAAATCTAACTAAAAATGATTTAGTCATCAAAACAGCTGACAAAGGCTAGTTTTAAACCAAGCAGACTACTTGACAGAGGTCCACCGCCTACTGCCTGACACCACCACAAAAAAACTCTACTGGCCCCGTACCGATTTTTCATGACTGAAGCCGTCACACTTATCAAACAAGCCAAAGAAGGTGGCATCATCACTAAACATTTATCTGCCTTCTTCAATAGAGATTTATTTTCAACACCTTATTTCTACCACATACCCAAAAATCCATAAAATCACCAGTAATCCACCCAGCAGGCCCATAGTCGTAGCTATGGATATTATCACCAGTTCATTTTCCCAATATGTTGACCAGTCCCTACAGCCTTTGGCCGCGTACACACGCGCGGACTGTTCGCCCAACTTTGTCCGCTGAACAGTGTTTGGGCGGACAGTCCGCTCGTGTGTGGGCTTTCAGCGGACAGTTTCAGCGGACAGTCCGCTCGTGTGTGGGCTTTCAGCGGACAGTTTCAGCGGACAGTTTGACGAACAAGGTTTTTCGGAAAGTCCGTAAAACTGTCCGCTGAAACCTTGTTTCAGCGAACAGTCCGCCCGTGTGTAGGCTTGTTCATCAAACTAAGTTCCGCGCATGCTCAGAAAGGATTTACACGCCGAAAGTTATAATGCAGTGTATAGGACGTCGTATTTTTCGTCCCGTCGTACGTGCCGTTCACGTCATCGCGCACGGTTTCAGCAAACTGTTCGTTCGTCGTGTGTGGCCACGTCCGTCCATGCTAATTTTGAGCGGACTGTTTGCCGAAAACTGTTGGACGGACAAAGTTGGGCAAACAGTCCGCGCGTGTGTACGCGGCCTTTGGCACAAAACCTTCCCTCTTATATTAGAGAGGTTACCTTCTCAAACAGTTAGCCCACTACACATGGGAGACAAACTATACGTTGCCATCCCTTGACGTCAATTCATTATACACCTCCATAACGCATTCAGTAGGGCCTCAGAGCAACAGCGAGCTTTCACTTCAATGACCTCTTACTCAAATTCCATCTTGGATGCAACAGAAATTTAGCCTGACACACAATTACTTGAAATTTAATGGGAGGATTCTACCTACAGGTGATGGCACAGCAATGGGGGCAAATTTTGCCCCCCGGCTTTGCAAACCTCACCATTCTACTCTGGGAAGCCAATTTACATCTGGCGCAACAATCCCCGTCTCCCATATTTTCTATGGGAGATATATTAGCTGACATCATTGTAATCTGGGATGACCCAGAGTCCCAGTTCATAGAGTTCTCGCATCATTGTAACAGTAATACACACAGCCTCTTCTCTGACACAGTGGATCAATCTGCTAATTTAAATGTCAATCAAGGTGCTAGCACACCATCCCCACCCAAAAGCGGAGCGCAGCTGGAGCAGAATGTAATGGGGATGCAAAAAAAGGGGCTCAGAGGAAGAAGGTAGACCTTTCAAAACGCGTCAGCCAGCAGCGGTTCGCACGTCCTCTCTTCGGGACCTGGAGACTGCTATCAGTGGACAGACTGTCACAAGTCAAAGACTGTTGTAAGCGTGATTTTCTTTCTACCGTTTTGAGTAGTTTTAAATGATGTTGTTTTTTTGTTTTTTCAATAAAAAAGGTATCAAAGAACAATGCACAAGGCTGGTGCGCCCTCTCTTTTCTGTTTTTTCGTTATAGAAGGATAACTTCCTGTCTTCAAAGCCTCGTTTTGGTTACTAGCTGCCTAATGCCGCGTACACACGATTGAATTGTCCGACTAACAATCCGGCGGACTTTCTACCGAACGGACTTGGCCCCACACGGACACACAGAAAGTCCGGCGTTCGCTTGCGCGATGACGTACAGCACGTACGACGGGGACTAGAAAAAGGAAGTCCAAGACCCAGCAAAGCACCTTTTGGGCTCCTTCTGCTGATTTTGCGTTAGTAGAAGTTTGGTTAAAGACGATTCGCGCTTTTCAGACTTCAGCTTAATTCGTTCGTTTTCTGCGGCGCAGTCTGCCTGTGAGGTTTGTATCTGTTCTTCGGTGCGCGTGGATCAGTTAGTTCCTGTTCTTAGGCGCTTCTGGTCCGCTCGTTTCTGTTTTTCAGATCGTTCTTCATAGGTCTGCCCGTTCTTCGGTGCGTTCAGTTGAGCTGGTTTGTCCAGCCGACCGTTTCAAAGCCATGGAGAGTGGACGTACTCGTTCACGAGTTCGTGCTATATGGGGGCTTGGTGTTGGGGTTCATACTTTGACCCGAGCCCAGTCCGTGAACAGGGCGAGGAGTTCATGGATGAAGAATTGGTTGCGGCAGCACGACCAATTCTCCCATATGCCATTACTCCGTGAGATCCGTGAGAATAATCCTGATGATTTCAGGAATTATCTCCGGATGATAGACCCCGTTTTTCACCGTCTGCTGGCTTTGCTGACCCCTTATATCACCAGGCAGGATACCTGCATGCGGCAAGCCATCACTCCGGAGCAGAGGCTCGTCGCCACATTGTGCTACTTGGCGACAGGGAGAAGCCTTCAGGACCTCAAGTTCTCTACAGGCATCTCCCCCCAGGCTCTGGGGATCATTATTCCAGAGACCTGTTTTGCCATCATTCAGGTCCTGCAGAAGCACTATATGAAGGTAAGTTTTATCCTTTAATATTGTATTATATGCATTGTATGTTTGTATTCATTTCATCATGACTTTTAATATCCATGCTGTGAATGTCCCCTTTATATCCATACATGCATTTTTTTTTCCTTTTGTGTCCCACGTGCATATTTGCCTTCACTTACATCCCCAGCATGCAATCCTGGGCCCATATACACCCACAGCCTAGACCTTTTTTTCAAATTCAGATTGTCAGCTCCATTGTACTGTTTTACCACCCCCACCCTTTTGGAATTGTTTTCAGGTGTCATATACTAATTAATTAGGCCCCCACCCTTTTGGAATTGTTTTCAGGTGTCAGATACTAATTAATTAGGCCCCCACCCTTTTGGAATTGTTTTCAAGTGTCAGATACTAATTAATTAGGCCTCCACCCTTTTGGAATTGTTTTCAGGTATCATATACTCATTAATTAGGCCCCCACCCTTTTGGAATTGTTTTCAGGTGTCAGATACTAATTAATTAGGCCCCCGCCCTTTTGGAATTGTTTTCAGGTGTCAGATACTAATTAATTAGGCCCCCGCCCTTTTGGAATTGTTTTCAGGTATCATATACTCATTAATTAGGCCCCCACCCTTTTGGAATTGTTTTCAGGTGTCAGATACTAATTAATTAGGCCTCCACCCTTTTGGAATTGTTTTCAGGTATCATATACTCATTAATTAGGCCCCCGCCCTTTTGGAATTGTTTTCAGGTGTCAGATACTAATTAATTAGGCCCCCGCCCTTTTGGAATTGTTTTCAGGTATCATATACTCATTAATTAGGCCCCCACCCTTTTGGAATTGTTTTCAGGTGTCAGATACTAATTAATTAGGCCTCCACCCTTTTGGAATTGTTTTCAGGTGTCAGATACTAATTAATTAGGCCCCCACCCTTTTGGAATTGTTTTCAGGTGTCAGATACTAATTAATTAGGCCCACACAATTATGTTCCCTGGGCCATCAGAGAGGTGAGTAATCTGCGAATTGGGCTTCATCTTAGTTTTTTTTAAAGACGACTTTTCCAATATGTATGTTTTACTGCTGTTCCAAAATGTTTTATGGTTTAATTTGGTATGAATTGTTTTTATTTAATGACTAATTTTGTTTTTCTTTCTGTGTTTGACTCCCCAGTTTCCTTCCATGTCACAGGAATGGCAGACTGTGGCTTCCCAGTTCGCTGCCCGTTGGGACTTTCCCAGCTGTGGAGGGGCGATTGGCGGGAAACATGTGCGGATTGTGCCCCCCACCCCATTCGGGGTCTTACTACTGGAATTATAAGGGGTTCCATAGTGTGGTGTTAATGGCGGTGGTGTCGGCACAATATGACTTTCTCTATGTGGATGTGGGGAAGAACGGCCGGATGTCAGACGGAGGAGTGTTTAAGCAGACCGAGTTCTGCCACCGTCTCATCACTGGTGGCCTGGACTTGCCACCAGATTCTGATAATGTGGAGGGTCTACCTTTTGTCTTTATCGCTGATGAAGCGTTCGGTCTGGGTGACCATTTGATGAAGCCGTTCCCCCAAAGGACCCTCACCCCGGAGAGGAGGGTTTTTAATTACCAGCTGGCCAGAGCAAGAAGGGTTGTGGAGAATGCCTTTGGTATTATGGCCAGCCGGTTCCGTCTGTTTTTGACATCAATAAACTTGGCAGAGTACAAACTGAACTGTGTCCTTCTCTGCTGCTGCATTTTACATAACTTTTTACAAAGACATTCAGGAACCAATTACCTGCAACCAATTGGGCCTGAGGCCGGACAAACTCCTGAACTCACAGGGCTGAATGCTGCCCATCCTGGCTCAGCCCCCCAAACAGCACGTGAGGTGCGTGACCAGTATGTCACCTATTTTAATGGTAGGGGGGCCATTCCAATGCCAGCTGAGCAATAATGATTTCCTTTTGTTCAAATATATATTGTCTGTTCAAATTTTGAAGTTTGGTTCTTGTTTGCTTTTCTTGGTGGCTGTCTCCTTCATTCTCCTAGTTCATGGATATGCAATTAGTGGACCTCCAGCTGTTGCAAAACTACAAGTCCCATCATGCCTCTGGGTCTCATGCTTGTGGCTGTCGGTCTTGCTATGCTTCATGGGACTTGTAGTTCTGCAACAGCTGGATTTCCACTTATTGCATTTGTATTGCAAAGTGGTTTTTCCCAATAGTAAATAAGGCCTGTTGTCACAGAAAACACAAAATGACTTCCCAAACTGGTATTGAGTATTGAAAGGAGACACACACACACACACACACACCTTTTTTTGAAATTTTTAATAGTGTACATTCCCACAAGTGCCTCTTTTTTTGTTTTGTTTTGGTAAACAATTTTTTATATATATATATATATATATATATATATTTTGTAAACAATTATATATATATATATATATATATATATATATATATATATATATATATATATATATATACACACACACACATATATATACACACACACACACACACACACACACACTTTTTTTTAACAATATATTTTTTTGTAAACAAAATATATTGCTTAGATTCTCCCTAAAACAAATCAATCATGTTCTTCATTTCCTGCTGCATAGTGTCCAGTTGTCGTTGCATGTTTTGCATCTGGTTCCGCATGTAATCAATCTGGCCATTCCAGGCCATGATCTGACCAATCAGTCTCTGGGCACTGTCTGAGGAAAATGGCTCCGTGGCTTGTCCTTCCACAACCAGATCATCACCTAAAAATTGTGTTAAAATATGCAGCCATTAATTGTTTACCTTAAGCTGGGTTGTCAGACACTCACTTTGTGGGGTGTGTATCAACACCACCTCTTCTTCCTCCACGTCTGGCACTGGGCTGGGCTGCTCCAGCTCTGGCCCTGGGCTGGGCTGCTCCAGCTCTGGCCCTGGCCCTGGGCTGGGCTGCTCCAGCTCTTGCCCTGGCCCTGGGCTGGGCTGCTCCAGCTCTTGCCCTGGGCTGGGCTGCTCCAGCTCTGGCCCTGGGCTGGGCTGGGCTGCTCCAGCTCTGCCAATGGGCTGGGCTGCTCCAGCTCTGCCAATGGGCTGGGCTGCTCCAGCTCTGCCAATGGGCTGGGCTGCTCCAGCTCTGCCAATGGGCTGGGCTGCTCCAGCTCTGGCAATGGGCTGGGCTGCTCCAGCTCTGGCAATGGGCTGGGCTGCTCCAGCTCTGGCAATGGGCTGGGCTGGGCTGCTCCAGCTCTGGCAATGGGCTGGGCTGCTCCAGCTCTGGCAATGGGCTGGGCTGCTCCAGCTCTGGCAATGGGCTGGGCTGCTCCAGCTCTGGCAATGGGCTGGGCTGGGCTGCTCCAGCTCTGGCAATGGGCTGGGCTGGGCTGCTCCAGCTCTGGCGCTGGGCTGGGCTGGGCTGCTCCAGCTCTGGCAATGGGCTGGGCTGGGCTGGGCTGGGCTGGGCTGGGCTGGGCTGCTCCAGCTCTGGCAATGGGCTGGGCTGCTCCAGCTCTGGCAATGGGCTGGGCTGGGCTGCTCAAGCTCTGGCAATGGGCTGGGCTGGGCTGCTCCAGCTCTGGCGCTGGGCTGGGCTGGGCTGCTCCAGCTCTGGCAATGGGCTGGGCTGGGCTGGGCTGGGCTGGGCTGCTCCAGCTCTGGCAATGGGCTGGGCTGGGCTGCTCCAGCTCTGGCAATGGGCTGGGCTGGGCTGCTCCAGCTCTGGCAATGGGCTGGGCTGGGCTGCTCCAGCTCTGGCAATGGGCTGGGCCTAACTGCCCGATCAGGCTGGTGAGGTCGGGGGGTCCTGGGCTGCTCCGACTCTTGTCCAAATCTTTGTTCCCTTAAAAAAAAGGTATACTTTTAAGCACAGTGACATTTGAGTCCAGAAATGTAGTGTGGGTGGGTGTAGTATGTGTCTCACCTAGATTGTCACAATAATAATTCTGTGCGTTTGGCCTGACATTAGTATTTACAGTATGTTGTGTGTGTGTGTGTGTTGTTTTTCAGAAAAAGATGCAAAAATACAATCCGAACCCCTTTAAGGAGGAGGCATTCCTCTCCAAGTTCATAGAGCTCTATGAGATGCACAGGAACCTGTGGGAGGTGAAGCACCCATTATATTCAAACCGTCCTGCCCGGAAGAAAACACTGGGAACACTTTTGAAGTTTGTGCAAAAACCCGACTCCCCCAGGCAGACATTACATTTGTGGAGTCCAAAATTCAGACCCTGCAGAACATGTATAGGCCGGAGCACAAGATCATACAGTCCCACACATGAGGAGCAGCAGATGAGATGTATGTACCTAAGCTGTGGAACTACAACAAACTGCGTTTTCTGGATGACCAGTCAGAAGCCAGGCAGTCGCTTTCCACCCTTCCCTCCACCCTTCCCTTCCCTCCACCCTTCCCTCCACCTTCCCTTCCCTCCACCCTTCCCTCCACCCCGCCCTCCACCTTCCCTTCCCTCCACCCCGCCTTCCACCTTCCCTCCCCTCCACCTCAGCTGATCTATCCCAGGAAGATCCAGACCCTTCCATCCTGGAAGAAGTTGATGCGCCCAGCTGGAGCCAGGTATATTTTATTTTTAGCAAATATTGATTGCTCGAATATTAATGATGTAAAGTTAAATGTTTGAATTGCTTCCAAATCTAGGATTTCATCACAAATTAAATTAGATACAAGGATACAGTAGTTTCCACAAATGTGGCTAAAATCTTGGTGAACTTCTGGAAAAATGATGGTGTCAAAATGATAGCCTTTTGGATTTCAAGACAAATGTATTTACAAGTGAGAAATGGAAAATTGTCAGGGATTGATGAGGCAAAAATATTGAATACTTTATTTTTTTTTTGTTTTACACAGGATGAGCTCACCCAGGAGGAGGCCCGGGACCAGCGGTATGGAGGAGGAGGAGGCCCGGGACCAGCGGTATGGAGGAGGAGGAGGCCCGGGACCAGCGGTATGGAGGAGGAGGAGGCCCGGGACCAGCGGTATGGAGGAGGAGGAGGCCCGGGACCAGCGGTATGGAGGAGGAGGAGGCCCGGGACCAGCGGTATGGAGGAGGAGGAGGCCCGGGACCAGCGGTATGGAGGAGGAGGAGGCCCGGGACCAGCGGTATGGAGGAGGAGGAGGCCCGGGACCAGCGGTATGGAAGAGGAGGAGGCCCGGGACCAGCGGTATGGAGGAGGAGGAGGCCCGGGACCAGCGGTATGGAGGAGGAGGAGGCCCGGGACCAGCGGTATGGAGGAGGAGGAGGCCCGGGACCAGCGGTATGGAGGAGGAGGAGGCCCGGGACCAGCGGTATGGAGGAGGAGGAGGCCCGGGACCAGCGGTATGGAGGAGGAGGAGGCCCGAGACCAGCGGTATGGAGGAGGAGGCCGCGATCAGCGGTATGGAGGAGGAGGCCGCGATCAGCGGTATGGAGGAGGAGGCCGCGATCAGCGGTATGGAGGAGGAGGCCGCGATCAGCGGTATGGAGGAGGAGGCCGCGATCAGCGGTATGGAGGAGGAGGCCGCGATCAGCGGTATGGAGGAGGTCGCGATCAGCGGTATGGAGGAGGTCGCGATCAGCGGTATGGAGAAGGAGGCCGCGATCAGCGGTATGGAGAAGGAGGCCGCGATCAGCGGTATGGAGGAGGAGGCCGCGATCAGCGGTATGGAGGAGGAGGCCGCGATCAGCGGTATGGAGGAGGAGGCCGCGATCAGCGGTATGGAGGAGGAGGCCGCGATCAGCGGTATGGAGGAGGCCGCGATCAGCGGTATGGAGGAGGAGGCCGCGATCAGCGGTATGGAGGAGGCCGCGATCAGCGGTATGGAGTAGGAGGCCGCGATCAGCGGTATGGAGGAGGAGGCCTCGATCAGCGGTATGGAGGAGGAGGCCGCGATCAGCGGTATGGAGGAGGCCGCGATCAGCGGTATGGAGGAGGCCGCGACCAGCGGTATGGAGGAGGCCGCGATCAGCGGTATGGAGGAGGCCGCGATCAGCGGTATGGAGTAGGAGGCCGCGATCAGCGGTATGGAGTAGGAGGCCGCGATCAGCGGTATGGAGTAGGAGGCCGCGATCAGCGGTATGGAGGAGGAGGCCGCGATCAGCGGTATGGAGGCCGCGATCAGCGGTATGGAGGAGGAGGCCGCGATCAGCGGTATGGAGGAGGAGGCCGCGATCAGCGGTATGGAGGAGGCCGCGATCAGCGGTATGGAGTAGGAGGCCGCGATCAGCGGTATGGAGGAGGAGGCCTCGATCAGCGGTATGGAGGAGGAGGCCGCGATCAGCGGTATGGAGGAGGCCGCGATCAGCGGTATGGAGGAGGCCGCGACCAGCGGTATGGAGGAGGCCGCGACCAGCGGTATGGAGGAGGAGGCCGCGACCAACGGTATGGAGGAGGAGGCCGCGACCAGCCACACGCAGGAGATAGCTGGACCCAGCAGGAGCCTGACAGAAAGTCAGGTCCCTCCCCTCCGCAAAGCCAGCAAAAGGCCCAGGAGGATGACACGGATGGAGGAGGAGTCATTGGCGCTAATAGGTCAGGCGAGCCAATTACTTAGCAAACCCCCCAATCCAGAAGAGGCCTACGCTACCTATTTGGCCAGCAAGTTGCTGGAAAAGGGACAACGCAACTTATGCGAGGCAATTCTGTTTGACACCATTCAGAGGGGTTTGAAGGGTGAACATCAAGCACCCGACTCTACAACGAAGATAGTACTACTACTACTACTACTACTACTACTACTCCACCACCAGAGGCACAGCCTCCAGCGAAGCGTGGAGGGAAGGCTACACGGAAGAGTCGGAAGTGACTGCCTGGCTTAAGTCTGCTCTGACAGAAGACGCAGGCTGTTGTAGTACCACAGCCTGGGGACATACTGTATCTATATATAAAATTCTAAAAATAATAATCATAAGTATCAAAATATTAACAAAAAATATATTATATATATATATATATATATATATATATATATATATATATATAAAAATATCTATCGAATTGTAATATTAATCATAAGATGAGGACGAATAAAGGAATAAAGACGTTTGGGATAACTCTGTGTGAATATAAAGCAGCAAAGCAACTTCATTTTTCTCGCATTATGAAGAAGAAAAGAATGCGCTATATTAAAAGATCACAAAATTAGCAGCATGACGAATGTGCTAGCTTCAATACGAACGCTAGTTTTACTAGACATAGTGCTCCCTGTAAATGCTTTCTGGGCATGCGCCATTCTTAGTCCGTTGGACTAGCATACTGACGAACGTATTGTCCGCTGAAACCCAAGTCCGACGGGAAGATTGGAGTGCAAAAATACTTTTAGTCCGTCGGACTTCGCGCTGGAACAGTCCGCTGAAACCCACACACGATCGGATTGTCCGGTGAAATGGGTTTCATCGGACTAAGTACGCCGGACAATTCGATCATGTGTACGCGGCATAAGAGACAAAAGAACAGGTAAGCCTGGTGAGTATGTTCTGCTTACTGCTGCACATGGCACACACAGACACACTTCTTACAAACCGTTATATGGCTTCAACTTTAAAGCAGAAGTCCGGTCAAAAATTATTATTTCCCCACCCCCATCTATGCGCCTTTGAAAATTAGTGACTTTGAAAAGGTTTCTGCGCTACTTTGATGCAAACTTTCCATGCGACTTTTAACCAGGAGTGTAAAGTTGGGTCAAAGCTGAAAGTCGCACTTTGCACTAGTGGAAATGTAGCCTAAGGCTAGAGTGTGACTCTGATGCAACTTTACGCTCTCTGGATCACAGCATTGCGGGACCGTTTTAAAAGTTACGTGCATGGGAACGTGTGCCATTGAAATCAATTGGCTGTGACATGTCATGCGACTTTGTGTCCAAAGTCGCATGACAAGTGGCACTAGTGGAAATAGAGCCTTAGTGTTGTGTCCTGTAATATGATCATTGTAGACTCGAGCCAAGACCATAGAGCACTCCCCAGCTACACTACACCGTGTCCAGCTCCCTTCACCCGTGCACAGCTATACTGTATATGTGCTCTCCCTGGAAGTGATGTCACTATCTTCCAGTAACCACACCCACTGGCTGATTTTAGGCTCAGAAGGAAGTAGATTCAGTGGCGTAACTAGAACCTTCAGGGCCCTGATGCAAGAAACCATGAAGGGCCCCCCTGAACCCCAGTCAGGGCCCTTCCCTCCGAGTCCAGCACTGGAACTCCAGGGCGTGGTCCCAGGTATGACCTTTGTAATCCCTGTAGTTCCACCACTGGTATCAGTCGTTTTTTTTATTATTTTTTTTTAATTTTTAGGTGCCCCATTGGGGGACTGTCCCTAGGCAGGATGGGGTCCCCGTCCCCAGAAGAGATGAGGTCCTTTTCTCCAGGGCAGATGAAGTTACTGCCCCCAGGGGAGGTGGGGGTCCCTGTCCCCAGGGGGAGATGGAGGGGGTATGTAATGGTGTGTGGGGGTGTGATATGTGATGAACCTTATATGAGCGTTGCCTGAGTCTATAAGGACTCTTTTGCTTTATTGTAACAAACATGCTTGTGTATAAATCATAACTACCAATAATTGTCCCTCGTCTACCTGATGGTGAGGGATGGTGTGACCTTCCTGTGTGGAATCCCGGGAATACACAGGATGGGGACGTCTCTCTGGTGCGTTTCTGTAGCTGAATGACTCCATCATGGTGTCCCGGTACCGATCTTTGTGAACTTTTGGAAACTCAAGTCAGATGCTATTATTGTCATGCATCACTAACAATCACCCTGCCACCTCTCCAATCACCAGGACTGCTTATCATCTCCAATCCAAGACTGATCATTTCTTCTGTCTACACTGGGGTAACACATCCCGACGACTGGCCATTGGCTTGACTCCACGTCCCTGTAATGTTGCCCTGAGGAGAAACTTCGCTTATCACCTGATGGCACTTAAACTTGTTTGGCATTTCTGGAGCTCATTTGACCTGGATACATTTTTCCCGTCATCTGATATATGTAGATAATTACCAGCTGTGATTACATTCATTATTATATCTGTAACCCCTGATGTTTCCTATACAGCTCAGGAGGGGTAAGCATTTTACAGTGCGGGTAGGTTGGGGGGCATTGGCCTGGACACTTCAGTGTAAACTTTGACCTTGGCCCCAGATATTATATAAGATAACCGTGTGTGAGATGCACTCATCATCTCCATGTTCTTAACGCATACTGTTAGATAGGTTCCTTCGGTTGTCTGCGTTCTGGTTGGTAAGTAGACTTGGGTTTTTTCCTGGGCATTCCCGGGCTTTGTTGTTACCTGTTTTAGCCCTTCAATGCCGCTTACTGCGATAGCCAGCTATAGATGAGGGCGTTGGCAAGTTTTTTGTTATCACGTTGGGTGGTTGTATTGGTCCAGCAACGCACCAACACCTATGGACCCTTTGTGCTACTTACTGGGTGTTTGGTGTGCTCCTGTACCTGTAAGAAGGGGTTAGGCTCTCCTTCAGCCACCTGCCCTCATTTACCCATCAGAATGCACGTGCCTCCACTGGGTACACTTATATTTTAGTGTTAGGACCACAGATACCAGGGTGCCGTGACCACGCTCTGTGGCTTAAGCATGCTTTTGCAAATGCGTGTGGACTAAACCCCTGTTTTTAACGCATACTGTTAGGCCGCGTACACACGCGCGGACTGTTCGCCCAACTTTGTCCGTCAAACAGTTTCGGCAAACAGTCCGCTCAAAATTAGCATGGACGGACATGGCCACACACGACGAACGAACAGTTTGCTGAAACCGTGCGCGATGACGTGAACGGCACGTACGACGGGACGAAAAATACGACGTCCTATACACTGCATTATAGCTTTCAGCGTGAAAATCCTTTCTGAGCATGCGCGCAACTTTGTTTGACGAACAAGCCTACACACGGGCGGACTGTTCGCTCAAACAAGGTTTCAGCGGACAGTTTTTCGGAATTTCCGAAAAACCTTGTCCGTCCAACTGTCCGCTGAAACTGTCCGCTGAAAGCCCACACACGAGCGGACTGTCCGCCCAAACACTGTTCAGCGGACAAAGTTGGGCGAACAGTCCGCCCGTGTTTACGCGGCCTTAGACAGGTTAATTCGGTTGTCTGGGAGCTGGTTGGCAAGTAGGCTTGGGTTTTTTCCTGGGCATTCCCCAGGCTTTATCATCTCCATCCTCATTATCACTCAAGTCACCTGTATCGGATTCCTGTAAAACAGCAAGTGGATCGGTCATGTTACACAGCTCCTCAATGTGACATATCTTCCTAGAACGCTTGTCCTTTATTTCCAGCTGCCGGAGGACATCCATTGAGGAGAGGAAGAGCCGCTCTGCCTATCCAGATATCTCATGCAGGACTCTCCTCTTCAGGTCCTTCAGTCATCTAATGATGTCTCTGAACAGGCAGTGACTCTGTTTCACCATCTACTTTTCCTCCTGTGTTCCTGTAGACTCTGGGCTCTTTTTGCCGTCTCTGCCATTAATTCTGGCCAAATAATTATTTGTCTCCTCTTTTTTTTTCTTTATCTCCGAGGCCTCATCCAGAGTCTCCATATGGTGTTCTTCAGCCAAACTGCAGAACATACAGACAGGTGGAGTCTTAACCTCCATGAACTAAAAATCCAAGATCTTCTTAATGGACAAAGCATTTCCTGATCTCCAGGACAGTGGTGGGGTTCACATAAGACGTGTTCTGGTGACTTGCTGTGGACTCTCAGATAATTTTCGCACATCAGACAGTATTTTACAGCTGGTACAGGAATTACAGAAGACCCTGGACTCATGATCTTAATGGGTAAACTGGAAAATCTCCACTGTGTTACAAAGTTTCAGATCCTTCTGAAGTGAAGGACGTTTACCGAATGTTTATTTACACTCAGGGCAGAAATAACCTCCAGATCCCTCCTTGTGTATCCAGCACACAATCAAGACAGTCTAGGCAGACGTGTCCACATTTAAAGGGTTACAGGATCTGCATAAAAATCCAGAATAACGTGCACTCCTCAACTTCCCAATCACGGGAGAGTCCAAGATTACACAACGCCTCACCCACTTTATTTTACTGGGTGCCAAACTCACTCTGGCAAAAGCCTGGAAGACACCTTCGGTGTCACCCAGATTAGCTAAGAAAAAAATTTCTTGGATCATGAATCAGGAAAAAATGGCCGGTGTAATCTTGGACCGCTCCGAGAAATTCTATCATACTTGGGAACCTTGGGCTTCTTTTGTTGGAATCACCCTTCCGCACTGATCTTGTTTGTACTCCTGACTGTCGCTCACCTCTCCGGACGACCTTCTCTACCTTCCTCCTACCTTCTTTTCCTCTCCTTTACACCACTTTTCTCTTTCCTCCTTTTTGCTTTCCTTTTTTTGCGTCTCCCTTTCTCTTCTTCCCCCTCCTGTAGGGGGCGCTCCCTTTTGATGATTAAACCCCTCGGGGTTAGTTCATGTTACACTTGCTGGGTTTTTTGATCTATACGCTGAAAGGAAATCTTCATTTGTTTTACTGTGTTCTTTCTTGTTATTCCTTTCAGATAGCGTGTGCATATCACCTAGGCTGCACCCAGTTACATGCTTCCTAGTTCTCACCTGTTATACTTCAAATTCATGAACAGCGTTGGTAGCTGACCCAGCCCTATTGCTGGGGGTTGGGGGGGCTGAGGGGAGTTGCCCAGTCGCAGTGTGCTCCCATTTGGGGCGGCTGGGCGTTCTTCCCTGGGTCCATCTCGGCCCCAGGCGGAGGGTTCTGAGGAAGGGCCTCCGGGGTCCCCACGAGTTGGGGGGGGCCCGTTGCCCCTTTCTTGATTATACTGCAGTAACCACACGCTCTCAACCTCAGTCGGGTTTGGGTTATCCTTTTGCCTTCTATATTGCAACAATTGTTTTTTTTTCTCTCCCAGCATGCTGTATCCGACATCACGGGGGGCGTCTTGCCCTGCTGCAATTCTTTATCTCTATGTTTTGTAATCTGCTGTTTTTATAACAATAAAAATCTATTGAAACAAAAAAAAATCCAGAATAACGGTACACCCCAGATCCTTCCTCAGATCAGCAGAGGGCGAGGCCGAGACTCATCCATACAGGTGGTGACTGTACTGACTTTACATGACCACAAGGCGACTAGCTCAATGATTTGGTCATTTGCTAGCAGAACAGATCATCAAGCAGAGAGATGTAGGAACGCCAACAATGGAGACCAGGTATCTAGTACTGGAGTGATGAGAGCCTTCGGATAGACTCTAGGTTTAACTTATAGGATTTTTCTTTGCTATCCTAGAGAGTTGGATTAATAGGGTGCTTGCTGATCATCTAATGCACTATTGCTTGGTTATACTTTGTTCCCATTGAACTGCCTATATTGCATTTCAGTCTCCTGCTACTAACCTCTCTGCTTAAGCTGCCAATCCATATGGACTAATTGGCCCAGCTTGTGGTCTCAGCAGCTGACTTGATCCACCTGTATATTATGGTTAGACCTTTGATCGATTGATGTGTTTAAAAATGGTTCAAGTTACACTTTAATCGCCCAAGCCACTAGAAATGAAGACCGACACATGCCAACTGTATTGTAGCCATTTGGCACATTTCGGAGTTTAGGATTATCCTAAAGAACTGTCTAGCTGAGGTTGATTTCTGCCTACGATGGAGGATTCTAAAAACATTGCTTAGCACTTTTCCTATGAATATCTGCCTTTAAGCAAGGCACTATTGATGGTCTTGTGCTGCTTCCTTATGTTGTTAAATGCACTTGCTACCAGGTAGACCGACACATTAACGTGATGCACTTGATTGTTTAGAACTGTGCACTTAGTCTAATTTCAGGCATAACCAATGGTTATCCTGGATTGACTACTTTAATTATTTGTGTAATATATATATATAACCTTAAATTATAATATCCGCTTAGCACTTAGACATTGCCTGAAAATGCATGAATGACAGTGTGCCTTATATGTCATGGTGGCCCAGGCTCAAGTTGTCAATCTTTGATTTTAACGGGGACTCGGAGGACCGTTTCTCCAGGCAAAACACAGGCTCTGAAGGCCATCAAAACCAACAAGGACATGGTCATCCTTGAGGCCAAGGAAAAGAGAAAGCAGAATGTAGTCATCCAGGGCAGAGAAGACTGTCAGTGAGGCAAGTCGATTATTGGGTGATACTAAACATCTACATTAAGCAGACCCGTTGCCCAAGTTTAAATTGGGACTCCATATGCTACTAGATCAGGAAGCACCTGAAGGAGTCCTTTCGGAAAAAGGAGAAAGTCTTTTTGAGTGGTCAATATTTTAACATTCCATACTTCTACCACTTACCAAAGGTCCATAAATCTCCGACGTGCCCCTCCGTGGAAACCCATAGTGGCTTCAATAAACAGCCTAACCAGTGAGCTTTTCAATTACAGTATGTAAACCACATTTTGCTACCTATAGTGCAAGCCTTACCGGCCTAAATCAAGGATACAGGCCACACTTTAAGCATCCTGGGAAACTTTCGATGGAAGGAGGACTATTAGTGGGTGTTATTGGGCACGACATTACTTTACCCCTCTATCCTTCATGAGGTAGGTCTCAGAGCCTTACAGTATTTTTTGGCCATAGACAACCAATTCAACAGCAAACAAGCCAAATTGTATTGTAGATGCTACTCATTTAACACAACAACACAGCTACTTGCGATTTCTAGGGGAATATTTTTACAAAAAGTTGTCACGGTCATGGGGAGGAAGCCTTGCCCCCGAATTTTGCAAACCTCTTTAGGAGTTACTGGAAAGATCTATACATCTGGTCCAACAATCTCCATGCACATTACAATGTGGTTGATACATAGATGGCATCATTCTGATTTGGCACAAAAGACCCCGCTATCAGTTTATTGATTATTGCAACATCAACCCGTTTGGCATCAATTTCACATCTGTAGTACATAAAGAGGCGTTCCCCGATGTAGATTTTTCCTATGACACCACTGGCCATATCTGTTCCAAGATGCATTTCAAACCTACAGCAGGGAATTTTTATCTGCACAATGTCAGCTGTCACCATCTAGCATGAAAAAAGAACAGCCCATTTAGCCAGTTTTTTAAGTTGTTTCACAACTTCACAACAGTAACATCCTGTTTTTTTACAGAAAGCATACTGTCAAGATTCCATCAGTGCGGCTCTTAACAGATATTTGGCCTTATATTACTCTGACTCCTCAGATACGGGAGTCTGAAGAGACATTGAGTGACAACATCACCTTGGGCTCTATCTACAGCACCCAGTACAATACCAGCTTTTGTTCTATTAACCGGGTTCCGGACCAGCCACTGCAGTTATACTGCAACAGGTAGGCCCAGCTGTGCGAAACCACATAGCTATACGTTACGCGTGCGGCCCCTCCCTGCCGGCCGCGACAATCGGATTCGATTCCAGAACTGATCAATCTCCATGCCCAGGCCAATGAAATCTGGCCTGGACCTGGTGATCGGTCCTGGCAAAACGAGATCCTTCCCCTGTCTGTGTAACTGTAAACACTGACAGGGGAAGTGATGTCATCGCTCCTCGTGTCGGTCTTTTCTGTTCCAGGCTGAGAGGAGAGCATCTAACAGGGAGTTACACAATTCTACACTGACACCAGGTCACAATTCACCCCCCGATCACCCACCCCCCCAGTTAACCCCTTCACCACTTGTCACTGTGTCACCCAGTACAGCAATCAGATTTTTTTTTCATAGCTCTACTGGTGTCATTAGTGACAAAAATCAGTGTTAGGGTAATTAGTCTTGGGCCCAGATATGTCTAGGGACCCCCCCTAACTGACCCCAATAAAGGTTTAACCCCTTGATCACCCCCGTCAGCTGTGATCACAGCATAAGTGTCACGGGTGGCGCAGTTTCGCTAATTTTTTATAGCATCAGGGCACCCGCCATATTTTACCCAATAAAGGTTATAACCCCCTGATCACCCGGCGGGTGATCAAAGTTAGGTTTTAGCATCAGATAGGGTCTGCGTCGTCCCAGGCAGCACCCCTGTCATAATAGGATAATTTAGAGCAAAAGGGGTGTGTTTCTATCGAGTGAAGCTACGCTTTACTATTGATAATTTTAAAGGTCAGCGCGGTTCTTAATTTTTAGTTTTTATTCAAGTTTGTATTTTTGGTACAGATCAGAACCGCAGCTCTTACCTTAGTTAAAGCGGTTCCGCACTGAGGAAAAAAATGTTTTTTTTTGTGGTTTAAGCTTTAAAATAGATGTCTTAAAATAAAAAAACGCTTTCTTTTACTTCATTTTTCTGTGAAGCATGTCCGTTTCTATACCAAAGTGTTTCGTTTAATTCCTATTGTTCGGCCGATGTCGTTTTGTTTGTGGGCATTTGAAGCCCACAAGCAATTATTTCCTACTTTCTTCCCTTGTGAGGAACCGGCATGCTTTGCTGGTTCCCGCGCATGCTCAGTAGCTACAGCTACGAGCGCTGTTATTCAGCAACATTGCCAGGACAATGGGCGGCGTCTTCAAGAACACCCTCCAAACGTGGCCGGCGTGATGAGGTCACGTCGGCGAATTCTCGCTAGATTTCGCAAGTGATAGCCGCAATGACTCCTGGGATTACTTGGACGAGATCCCAGTGCGGGAAGTGATGCTGATCCCCGCAGAAACACCGCCCATAGCGGCAGGGGAACAAAAACAAAAACTGTATGGAACCAAAAGGTAGGAGATTATACAATTGAAATAAAGGGCCAATTAGTACTATTTGGAAGGGGGGTGGGGGGGGTGAATGGGAATACAAGATATAAACGTGTGCAGATGATTTATTATTTTCACTGTAGCGCGTTTTTTTCCCCTTTTTTTCTTTTGCATTTTTTCCAACTATATCTACTGCTGCTTCAGTCTAAGGTCAATCCTAACATTTAATATGGATATTTTCGCGTTTCGGGCGAAGAGAGTCATTGATACCACAGGGGTTTTTGACTCTACCCCCGGAGCTTTAGGCACTGATATGGGTGGTTTATTCACCACATTGAAAAACCTTACCACTTCGGAAATCCACATCCAATGGGACATTGCATTCCTTGAGACTTATATCAAGGAGGCGATGGTCCCTAGGAGTTTAAGGTGGGAAGTGAGTCCTCATAGGGGTGAACCCGATTTGGAAGGATGGTTTACATTTTTTAATGACTCTGGAATTAGCCTTTTGCCCTCAGAGGAAGAGCGAGAGGATGGCTCGGCTAGATGAGGAAGTTAAAGCCATCAAAGAGACGTTAGCATCCTCTAATACTAGTGAGGAATATAAGGAGTGCTCTAAGAATCTTCTTAGAACCCTTGAAAAAGAGGAGACGGACCAGAAATAGAAGAAAAGGAAGAAATACAACAGGGACCAGGAAGATTATCAGTCTGGCCTTGTCGTTGCGTGGCAAAGGAAGCTCGCTTCGGATAATGAAGGAGAAAAATAGATGGATACATTACCCCAAAACATTGCGATAAGCGCATTTGGTGGTAATTCTGTTCCAACCCCTGCTGGGAATATTATTCATTACCCCTCAGGAGGGAGGTCAACTCCAAACAGGGTAAATGATAGATTAAGGACCCCTAACAGTTTCCAGTCAGCCGCATGGCATGATTCCGTTTAGAGGCCCTAAAATAGGCCCCAAAAATAATGATCGAGTTTTTCATCAATCAGGAGGTTGGGTGGGACCGCACAATAGACATCCGGGGAGACATGATCCTCGAAGTTCGATACGGGGCTATGATCGAGAGAATTCTATCTACTATAATAGGGGGAATAGGGACTAGGATTACAACGTCACAACCCAGAATAGTTTTTTTTCCATTATCCAATTCAGAGGCCCCTGGAGGCTTTAGACAGATGAATCGGGATCATGGCCATCGATATGAGATGAACCCCAATAGGTTTCATCAGAACAACTTTAGTCCAGGACATAATTATATACACCCTGACCAGTACCCCAGGGTGAATCAGGGTTTTCCTAGAGACAACAGGGGCATAAAAAGGCCCATAGAATTAAGAGGAGTCAGAGGGGGGAGGCCTGTCCAATCAGCAAAAAAGATCTTAGGTAAGGGCATCTTCAATTTAAGTAAACAGGAATTATCCGATTCTGAGAAGAGGTTACTGGATAAAAGGTTTGAAGTTTGCTCCGTCTAGGAGCTTGAGCAAGTTTCAAACCTATATGGACATACATAAGTATGTCTGGAGGCTCAACATTAAGAGATATATGTTGAGCAATCCCATTAGAGAGGACAATGTGAGGAGAATGGAATTGCAGCATTCCAATCTCTCAAATTCATCATTGTTTAATCCCCCCCGATACGATGGCACCAAACATTAAAGTATTTAGGGATGTAGTTTTACATGATTTGGACAAAGTTAGAATACAAAATCATTTGCAAAAGGGTTTGGATACCCTTTGCAATAACAAATCACTGGTCATTAGACCAGCTGATAAGGGTGGGGGTATTGCAGTTTTGGATAGGTGCAATTATTTGAAGGAGATGCACCGTATTGTAGATGATGGCGACACCTATACAGTGTTGAATAGAGATCCAGTGGTGAAATATAAAAAAAGAACTGGAAAAGATTGTAGATGGAGGTTTCCGTAAAGGTATCCTCAAAGAAAAAAAAAGAAAGATTGTTTTTGGTGCCTGTAGCTCCTCGCACACCAGTCATCTATTACCTTCCGAAATTGCACAAAAATCCAGTTTGCCCCCCCGGGACGCCCAATAGTCAGTGGCATTGACTCAGTGACGTCCCGGGTGGGCAAATATATTGACCATTTTTTACAATCTCTGGTACAGAAAGTTCCATCCTATGTTAAGGATACCAAACAGATCATTAACATACTATCTGGAATTACACCTAAGAAGGGACTTTGGCTTGTAACTGCGGATGTCACTTCCCTGTATACTATTATTCCCCACCATTTGGGTTTGGAGGCAGTTAGACTGTATTTGGAGAGGGGATCACACCTAGTCCGTATCCAAATTGAATTTATTTTGGAACTTTTGGAGTTTGCCGCAGGACATAACTACTTTTGGTTTGACCATTAATTCTATTGTCAGGACAGGGGTGCGGCCATGGGGGCAAAATACGCCCCCAGTTTGGCCAACCTGTTCATGGCTAAATGGGAGGATGTCATCAATACCCCAAGGAGACTGGAAGTGGCCCTATGGGTTAGACATATCGACGACGTCCTCCTCCTATGGGATAACACTAAGATTTTCATGCCTTTAAGGCGTTTTTGAATGAAAACGATAGGGGTATTAAATTCAATTACGAGTTGAGTCTAGGAGATCAACTTCCTTGATTTGAATATCAAAGTGGTTAATAAGCTTAAAACATCTACCTTTTTCAAAACTACAGGCAGAAACTCATTTATTCCCTTAGGTAGCTGCCATTTTGAACCATGGTTGAAGGCAGTTCCTTTGGGACAGTTCATGCATCTCAGATGGAATTGTACGGAGATTGAAACATTTGATAACCAGGCAGCCCTACTCTCTGGAAGAAGGGTTATGATGCGAAGGTACTTTCTGAAGCAGTGAGCATCGCACTAAATAAGGATAGAGCACTTCTTTTGGCAGATAGGGGCCCTACCAGTGAGAATAATCAAGTGAGTTTACCTTTTATCGCCACCTTCTCTGTACAGCACCACAGTATCAAGAGCCTGATTCAAAAACACTGGCATCTATTAACCAGTGATCAGGTTCTGGGTGCGGTGTTGCCGGAAAATCCAAGGGTCGTGTTTAGGGGAGCTCCCTCGCTGGGGAGCAGAATTGCCCCCAGTGTGCAAAATCCACCTAAAGGGAATAGAAGTTTTTTTTCAGAATTTGACCGGCTATTATAGGTGCAAGAACTGCCAACAAGGGATCAAGGATCTGTAATTTTTCATCTACTACAACTCAGAGGACATATGAGGTTGAACCTTTCATCACTTGTTCCTCTGAGGCGGTGGTCTATCTTATGCAGTGCCCCTGTGGCCTACAATATGTGGGAAGGACTAAGAGGGCACTTAAGATTAGACTAAATGAGCACATTGGAAATATCAGATGGGGTTTTGATAAACACCCAGTATCTAGGCACTATGATCTGGTGCACAATAGGGACCCTTCTAATACACTCTATATGGGTATAGATAAATACAAACCACATTGGAGGGGCGGTCACTAGTGAGGGAGATAGCCCGTTTAGAGATGGCCTGGATATATAGATTGAAGACGTACGTTACACATGGTATAAATGTGGATACTGACTTCAATACTTTTATTAATAATTCCTAATGAATGGTCTGTGGGGGTGTTGGCCTTTCCTTAGGGGAAATAGCACAAGAGGAGAGGCTAATTGTTCAATTTTTGATTTATACTACACCTATGGGTAGAAGGAGTTCCTCTTGAGGAGCCCCTAATATGGATGATCCAGTCAATTAGTAGCCTAAATAAATGCCAGTACATTAGAAAGAATTTAGATTTTGATTCCATCTAGACCCTATGGTTTACTTGTGAGGTTGATCTGAGACATTGAGGTGGTAGAGGAGTTCTGGAAAGAGGACTTCTATATAGGTTTTATATCTAATCCTTTTTGCAAATGAGTGAGAATATATAGAATTTCAAATTGCAAATTTTTAGTCTTTATGAGCCATAATTGGTGGGCAATACAATTTTGAAAATGTTAAATCTTGGTATAGAGAGTGTCGATGGAAGTATTACATCTTACTGTTTTCATATCATTTAATTTTAGGCATGTATGTATTGGTATTAATTGTCTTTTTTTTTCCCTGCATGTGCGTTGGGGCTGTCTCCACTGTCAACTTTCACCCTATTTCCAGGTGACAAATTATGTTCGCCCCAGTTTAAAGCCTGCATGGGAGTTGAGATGGTGTATTTTGTATGAGCGGCCACGGCGCTCATGGTGAGGATATGTATATACACTAATCATATGTGGATTGGTACATAAAGATGTGTATTTTTATTTCAGTTTTCTCTTTTCATGCCATCATATGATTTACAGGTGCCTTTTGGTGGCTGTGAGGAAGGATCTCGCGAGTGGGATTCCCCCTGTCACCATCCATTCCGTTGATGTATCCATATCGAGGCCTGGTTGATAAGCCGGATTGCATTTCACCTGTGTCATTCGTGAGCGGATGGCAGATCTCACGAGAGGGAGATCCTGGAAGTAACTTCCGCTCTATAGTTAAATTCACAACGAGGCTTGGTATGTTGACGCATCAATGTGTGGCTATGGAGACACGGGGGACCTCGGGAGAGCGGGGTTCCGTTGTTCACTTCCGGCACACAGATTCGGAATGAGGCTTGGTTTAATTGATAGAAGAGGCATGGATGTGAAGCGATAATATAAAAATAGGAGGTGACGCAGCGTGCCGCCCGTGCCCCGAGACGTAAATTACGAAACGCGCAGGGCGGAGCATCGAGCTGACGTCACCTCGTGGTTTGTCTACACGATCTGGGGAGGACGGCTTTGTGAAGGCATGCGTCCGGCCGGCACTACCCACTTAAGGCCTGAAGTCTGTTCGTAAGTGCATATTTTATTTATTTACATTTTTAATTAAAATTGGGATTTTACACTATTGGAGCCATTCTGTCTTTTATGTTGGAATGCCTACTAATGAAACACGGCTAATGGGAGAGTCTCCTTCGGAAGCCTGTTATAGTGGATGTGTGCACAGGAGGTCATTAATAATATTGGAGGAATGCGAAGGTTGGAGTAGCCTCTATCGTTTCTATATGCCACTTGAGACCCTTTGGGGTCTGAATTGTCTAGTAAGGAGCCAATTCTTACTTTGGTGGTGGTGGTGGAGTTTGCACGGCTCACAACATTAGAAGAATTTTTGGATGAACCTTTACCATCATTTGATTTATAAGGCACACTTCTGTCACGTGGCGTATCCATTGTCATTTGGACTGCATATCAATGGACATTTAATATATATATATATATATATATATATATATATAGTGGTTAGCTATTAATCAATTATTTTGGTTATTAATTAGTTTGGGCATTATTGATTCAGGTGCACTGGTTTCACTCAGCATAAGCTGTAACTGCTTATTGCAGTTCATTCAGGATAATTTAGAGCAAAAAGGAGTGTGTTTCCATAGATTGAAGCTACTCTTTACTATTGATACTTTTAAGGTCAGCGCGGTTCTTAACCACTACAATACAGGGCACTTTCACCCCCTTCCTTCCCAGCCCAATTTTCAGCTTTCATCGCTCTCGCGCTTTCAGTGACAATTGCGCGGTCATGCTACACTGTACCCAAATGAAATGTTTATCATTTTGTTCGCACAAATAGAGCTTTATTTTGGTGGTATTTATTCACGACTCCGTTTTTTATTTTTTGCGATATAAGCGCAAAAAAGCGGAAATTTGGAAAAAAAAACAATATTTTCTTTTTTCTATTTTAAAAGAAATCCAATAAAATCAAATTTTGTCATAAATTTAAGCCAAAATGTATTCTGCTACATGTTTTTGGTAAAAAAAATTCTGTTAAGTGTATAATAATTGGTTTGTGTGATCACGGACATATGTACGCAAATGATCATGTACATATGTGTGCAGGTGATCATGTACATATGTGTGCAGGTGATCACGTACATATGTGTGCAGATAATCATTGGGACATGTGATTTTAGTGGGACATATGTGGGGGACATGTTTTTATTATTAGGGACATGTGTTTTTATTTTTTGGGGACATGTATGTTTTGGGGACATGTGTGTTATGGGGACATATGTGGGGACTGTGTTTGTACTGTGTGGTGTGTTGTGTGTTTACACTAGACTGAAGATCAGTGAGTAAAAAGCTGTAAAAAACAGCTCATACTCACTGATCATCAGCCGGCTGCAGCAATCTGCTCTCCTCTCCTCAGCGATGACTTCTGTGTGAGGAGAGGAGGAGCCGATTGCCTAGCAACCGGCTGTTTGTTTACATCACATGACGGCCGTGATTGGACACGGCCGTCATGTGATCAGGAGGGCCAATCACAGAGCCCTCCTGCCGATCTGAGATGCGCCGTGTCCCGGTGACACGGGCGCATCGGGATCGCGCCGCTGCGCAGGCACGCGCGATCCCGCTCCTGCTGATGGACGTTCCTGAACGTCCTATCAGGAGTAGACGGCTCCCACCCGGCCGTATATGTGCATTGGCCGGGTGGGAAGTGGTTAATTTTTAGTTTTTATTCAAGTTTGTATTTTTGGTACAGATCAGAACCGCAGCTCTTACCTTAGTTAATCTTTCACGGAGATTATTTATTATTTTCACTGTAGCGCGTTTTTTTTTTCCCCCTTTTTCATTAGCGTCAGATTAGTGCCAGTATCACTAACACCCACGCACGCACCATACGCCTTCCTTAGTAGTATATTGTCTGAACGGATTGATATCTGATCAGCTCTATACTAGCGTCCCCAGCAGTTTACGGTTCCCAAAAAGGCAGTGTTGGCGAGATCAGCCCAGATACCTGCTGGCACCTGCGTTCAGCCCCCCAGCCCAGCCCGCCCAAGTGCAGTATCGATCGATCACTGTCACTTACAAAAACACAACACACAAGAGCCAAGCCTGATCCCTGTGAACGCTAACAGTTTTTTTTTTTTTCTGTAGCGTTTGAAGCAGTCGCTGACAGTCAGGTGCTTTTTTTTTACTAGTGTACCGGTAAATTTACAGACCAAAATGTCAAAATGGAAGGTACACCTAATGAAGAGGTCTACACGTTTCTGAGCATGACAGACAGTGAAGAGGAAGTCCCTCATCTCTCAGATTCAGGCTCAGAATACGATCCTATACACAGCAGGGGCACCCTGACAGATGGCAGGGATGACAATTCCGTCGTCAGAGCTAAGGTCAGGCGTACCCAGCCCCATTCTATTTCTGCTGTCGTTGAGGTGCAAGAACCGCAGGGCTCTCGTATGGAGCAGAGAGCCAGTACTAGCGCCACTCATGAACTGGCAAGCACCAGCGACCTAGTACATCCTGGACGTACATCCAGCACTGCAGTAACACGTGGTGACGTGGCGAGTCCAATAAGTGCAGTTCAAGTTGGTGAGGTGGCTATCATGAGTAGTGTCCCGCTGCCACCAAGAAGACAGACAGGCCCGTTGAGCCCATAGCGCCCTTCCTGCTGCATTTGCCAATCCGAATTGGAAGCCCACCGCTTCTGCAGCACCCGTACTTCCCCCCCATTCACTGGCAAACCTGGAATTCAGGTGGAAACAGTTGATTTTCCGTCACTTGATTTTTATTCACTTTTTTATCACGGAAGATCTCTATAGATCTATTGTGGACCAAAGCAATTTGTATGCTGGTCAACTCATCACCGCTAATCCCGAGTTGGCCCTTGCCAGAGATTGGAGACCTATTACAGTCTTCGAATTTAAGACCTTCCTGGGCCTATCCCTCCTCATGGGCGTTGTTAAAAAAAAAAGTGGAGTTGCGGTCAATTTGGTCCACTGACCCAATTCACCATACGCCCGTGTTCTCTGCCTCCCAGGGCACGATACAAGCAGATCTTGCGGTTCACGCATTTCAATGACAATGAACTCTGTTGTCCTCAGGGTGACCCTGGATACGATCGGCTCCACAAAATTTGGCCCCTCGTAAACCACTTCAACTAACAGTTTGCAGCCTTGTTTACTCCCCATCAAGTCGTCTGCGTTGACGAGTCCCTGATTACGTTTTCTGGCCGTTTTGTTCAAAAGGTATCTTCCCAGCAAGCGTGCCAGATATGAGGACAAGATGTATAAGCTCGGGAACCAGATTTCAGAATAACCTGAGGTGTTTGTGGAGACTGATGGGGACAAAAAAAAAAAAAGAGGCCTATTAACGGAAGATAGCAGTCACAGACGACATGGGATTTTATTCGTCATTGGAATTTCCTCTCTTCTAATTGTATTAATTGCGTATACAATTCAAATCAAGTCTGGGAGAGCGACAGAGAAGATAAAAACTGAAATGATTGAATTACAAAAAAAAGAAGATGGATAACACCATAGAAAAGACCGAGGGTGTGGAAAAAAAAAAAAAGAGTAGATGTCCTGGAGGAGAATGTCGATAACCTCCATCAAGACAAGACCATCCGTGAGGAAATCTACAATTCAATTTCATTGTGTGGTTGTTCGAGTGGTTGATTAAACGTTATTTTTAAAAGAGAATACATTTCATGCAAGAAGGTGGTCTGCAGAACACCAACAATGAGCCTCAAGTTTTGTTAAAAAAAAAAAAAAGGTTTCAATTGGCTATCGTACGCGGTTGCACCATATTCTGAGTGGTCAAGTTTTAGTAAACCAACCCTATTGTTTTGGGCTTTTCTTTTTCTCTATTGGGTGTCCTGAGAAATGGCCACTCAGCTCAGCAGCTTTGCTTACCAGTACCTAAGAGCCAATTTTGCAGACTGAAAAAGAATTGTACTAGAATTGATGATTACGATAATCAGAGTAAGACTTTAAAAGCAAAATTCCTGTCCTTCTCCTACTACCTGTGGCCTGTACCTGCTTGTTATTTGCCCTGGTTCCTGCCCTAACTGGTGCCCTCTCCCCTTATACCACCCAGTGGGGCAGTGGGGTCTGGATTTCCCCCTCCTGGCTGTTTGGGACTGCTGCGGTCTGCCCTCCTGCTCCATCTCCCTCCCCTCACAGTTGACTGTTGCGGCCTGCACTCCTGCTCCATCCCCCACCACCCCCCCCCCCCACGGTTAGTTTGGACCTGCTGAACGGCAGCATACTATCTTGGGGTCTCATCTTGGGTCCCACTTGTTTGACAGCCATGTGATCATCCTACGTAGGCCTTAGCCGCCTTCCAATGCTCCCGTGCTACTCACAGTCGCTGCTTTTCTATGGGAAACACCGCATGTAACTGAATATACGCCTAGTCCCAACGCCTCATGGTGAAATACGGGCCGAAACACCTTCCTCAGTCTACGTCCCCGGATTTGCGGCCCTCACAGACACAGACTCTGGATCGATTTTTAAGCAGGCCGGCCTCCCCAGCCCCTTCTCCAGGTTCTTTCACGTATGCACAAGTAGCATCCCAAGCACCGGCGCACGACAGTCCATATTCCTTGTCACACAGCCACTCAGACGCAATGTCCGCCCCGGTCACAGTTGATGTACTTGACGATAAACTGCGAGTTCTCCTACAAGACTTGACGAGTAATGTTTCGAAGGAAATGGGTAAGCTGGCCCATGAACTGCGGGGGGAGCTTGCCCAGATTGGAGAACGGACTGATGTCCTGGAAACCAAATTTGATGACCTGATACAATATGTCCACGTTTTGGAAGAAGACAACGCCAGTCTGAAACAATCGGTCTCTCAGCTCCAATCCCAACAGGAAGATTTGGAGAATAGGGAACGTCGCCAAAACCTTCGGATCAGAGGCCTCCCGGAGGCTATCAGTGAGGGGGAGATCAAACCATACCTACTCAGCCTCTTTAACATTGTTGCCCCTAAAGTCCCAGACATAGACTGGAGAATGGATAGGGCCCACAGATCCCTGGCCCCAAAACCGCCTGCCGGAGCCAACCCTAGAGACATTATCGTATGCTTTCATTACTACGATAGCAAGGAGGCTTTGACCATGGCCACCCGGAACAAATCCCGTTTGGAATTTAAAGGAGCCAAGATACAAATTTTTAGTGACTTATCCCCTATTACTCTTGCCAAACGTCGCAGCTTTCGCCCCGTGACTGCCCATCTGCAAAACCATCAGTTCCCATATCGTTGGGGGTTTCCTTTCCGCCTTTCTGCTACTAAAGATGGGATTCAATACTCTATGAGAGATCTTCAGGAGAGTGAAGCTTTCATACGTAACCTGTGCCTACCACCGCTTCCAGACGAAGACCCCATGCCGCTTCCGACGACGCCCAGACCCTCCTCCATTCCTGCTCGGATCTGGACCCCTGCACGCCAAAAGCCGCAGAAATCCTTTTCTACTCCTCAGCGTAACCTGCATCCTAGACTCCCTCCCTGATGGAAGCTTCCATGTGTTATGTTTGGCTAATCTCGGCCGCGGCCCCTATCTCACCATGTTTTCTCTTTAACAAGGGATATTTGCAACTTTAGTTACAGGTTCTATTTTTCACTGCCCCTGTTCTTTTTTGGTTGTTGGGACTACAGTGTTTTGCTCTTATTTCCTGTAATTTTTGCTGGAAGGTGGCGGGGTCTCTCCAGATGAGCTGGAACCCCTGATGTGCCTTCTTTGGTTCCACGGCTACAGCTGTGGACTCCTGGGTGGTTTTTACCCCCCAGGCCTTTTTTCTATTAGTAATGTTTTTTTCTATTTTTTAGGCCTATTTTTCGGCCTTTTTTTCATCTTTTGTTCAATTTGGATGCACTCTACTACACTTTATAATCACATTGTTGTTATTATATGTCTTCATTTGCCTTTTGCTTCTAGGACACACCACGAGTCCCGATTTCTTCATGGTTGGTATGGTTATGTCCGTTTTTTATATATATATTACGGTATCTTAAGCTTTTTCTGATTTCTATACGATGGCTCTGAGGGTACTTACTTACAATGTTAAGGGCCTGAACTCAATCCATAAGCGCTGGTTGGCTTTGAAGGAGTTCAGGTCTTCCAACGCGGATGTGGTCCTAGCCCAGGAGACCCACTTTCGCCCAGGGGGATCTCTTAAATTTGCAGCCAAACATTTTCCGGTCTCTTTTATGGCCTCCGACCCCTCTGGTAAGGCTGGGGTGGCAATACTGATTAAAAAGACATGCCCGCTACGGGTTAAGTCCTCATTTATTGATCCTCAGGGCAGATATATCCTCCTGGACTGTGACTACTTTTCTCGTTCTCTTACTATAATCAATGTTTATGCTCCCAACTCAGGCCAGATTCACTTCCTCACTGAGGTCTTGGACAGCCTGGGCACCTATGCCCAGCCATTCATGATCCTTGGCGGGGACTTTAATATGGCCATGTCTGCTAGGAAGGATAGGCAGACCCTGTTTTCAGATAATCCCTCTTTAAAAACGGAACGTCAATCTGCTGCGTTTCGCAAGCTCATTAGGTCTCATAACTTTTTAGACACCTGGAGGATTAAACATCCTACACATCGGCAATTCTCCTTTTACTCTCCCCCACACAAGATGTACTCTAGATTAGACTACATCTTTGTGTCGGCGCCTCTTCTAACGTCGGCAGTGGCCTCGGAGTTAAATCCCATAACGTGGTCTGATCACGCATCGGTCCAGCTCGACCTCGTCCTCACCCTCTCTACACCTAAGACCTGCCACTGGAGATTCAACGAGTTTCTCCTCCGCGATCCGGTTACCGAAACTCATCTATCCCACGGGTTAGCCAAATTTTTTCAGCTTAATGAAGGGTCGGTGCGGGACGTGTCCACCCTTTGGGAGGCCCACAAGGCTGTTTTTAGAGGATTATGTATCTCGGCTGGCTCTCGCCTTAAGCGGGACTCGGCAGCGCAGAGACAAGACCTCCTTTTGCAATTGCAAAAAGCTGAAGCTTTGCTTGTGTCCTCCCCATCGGTGCCGCGTCTTCGCACAGTGACCTCTCTCCGCGAACGGTTAAAATCCTTAGATATGCACAAGTGTTCTAAGGCTCTGCTTTGGGCTAAACAGAGGTTCTATGAATTTGCCAACAAGCCTCACAGGATGTTGGTGAACAAGCTTAAGCCCCGTCCGTTTCACTCCTATCCTGACCTCCTGCTACAGCCGGACGGCACTCCGACTTACTGCCCCTTGACGATGTCTAAAGTATTTGGCACTTTTTACAAAAAATTATATAATTGCCTAGCTTCTGACCCTAACCATGAGTTCTCCCAAGGTAACTTTGATGATTTCTGCGCTTCCTTAAAATTACCAGTGTTGTCTTCTCCGCAAGTGGACACCCTAAATGCCCCCGTTACCCCGGAGGAGCTGGCTGCGGTCGTAAAAGACCTTCCGTCCCATAAATCCCCGGGTCCTGATGGGCTTCCTTATGTTTATTATAAAACTTTTCTCCCGACACTGAGCCCCCATCTGCTTAATCTTTTTACTTCCTTGCAAAGGGGCATTATTCCGCATTCTCAGTTTCTCCACGCACATATCACAGTTATCCCGAAACCGGGTAAATCCCCTACACTACCAGATAATTACAGACCCATAGCCTTACTCAACTCCGACTATAAAATCTTCACCAAAATTTTAGCTAATAGGCTTTCCTTATTGATTCCCGCCCTGGTTCATAATGACCAGGTGGGATTTGTACTGGGCAGACGGGCTGGGGATAACACCAGGCGTACCATTGACCTCATAGATCTACTCGATAAAATGTCTCGCCCGGCTATTGTTTTGAGTTTAGACGCACAAAAAGCTTTTGACAGGCTGGGATGGCCCTATATGTTTGCAACGCTCCAGCCCTTTGGCCTTTCTGGTTCCTTCCTATCAGCCCTGCAAGCCCTATACTTGTCTCCCACATCCCAAGTCCAACTGGCATCTTACAGATCCCCGCTATTCACACATAGTAATGGTACCAGACAGGGATGCCCCCTATCCCCTTTGCTGTTTATATTATGCTTAGAACCCTTGGCTGCAGCTATACGGATGGATTCGGACATAAGGGGAGTCTCCCTCAGACTGAAAGAATACAAGCTGTCTCTTTTTGCGGATGACATTCTCCTCACACTGACGAAACCCCTAACCTCCCTTCCCAAACTTCACACTCTTTTAGATTCCTTCGGTAGGCTCTCGGGTTATAAGGTAAATACGACTAAAACCGAAGCGCTCCCTATTCATATTCCCCCCGCACTTCAAGCTTCCTTGGAATCCACGTACCCCTACCGTTGGAGCCCCGTTTCTCTCAAATATCTCGGCATTAACCTGACCGCCAAGTACGGCTCCCTCTATGAAGCTAACTATATATCCTTAATAGCGGAAACGCATAGCCTACTCAGAGGTTGGTCGTCCTGCCCCCTATCTCTCCTGGGTAGGATTAATGTATTGAAAATGGCCATACTCCCTAAGTTTTTATATCTTTTTGAAACTTTACCAGTTGCTATCTCCATGCCTCAGCTTAGAAATATTCAGCGAGCCTTTGCTAAATTTATATGGGGGAATAAGAGGCATCGGATAGCCCAAACAGTGTTTTTTGCTCCACGATCTCATGGAGGACTGGGAGCCCCCGATATCGTGAAGTATTACTATGCGTCGCACCTTGTGGCGGCTGTCTCCTGGTCGTCATATTTTGCTACCAGTAGATGGTCGGAGCTGGAAATGAGTGTGGTCACCCCGGTCCATCCATGCTCCATGCTATGGTCTGATTTGACCTCCTCTATGGCTCAGCTTAGGCGTATATGCCTGGGACCGATGCTTTTTACTCTCTCCGTATGGAAACAGTGTCACAAACGGTTGTCTCTCTCCTCTCCATGCTCACCCCTGCTGAATGTCATTTTTAATCCGGATATGCCTGACAGCCTCTCGGTGAAGAATATGTTTCCTTGGTATAGGTCTGGCGTCGTTCAACTCCGCCATCTGGTGCATCCAGTATCTCGCAAATTCCTATCCTTTCCTGAGCTTCAGGACAAATATGGCATTCCAGATCGACTCTCTTTTTTTCTTAGGCCGCGTACACACGCGCGGACTGTTCGCCCAACTTTGTCCGTCCAACAGTTTCGGCAAACAGTCCGCTCAAAATTAGCATGGACGGACATGCCCACACACGACGAACGAACAGTTTGCTGAAACCGTGCGCGATGACGTGAACGGCACGTACGACGGGACGAAAAATACGACGTCCTATACACTGCATTATAACTTTCGGCGTGTAAATCCTTTCTGAGCATGCGCGGAACTTAGTTTGACGAACAAGCCTACACACGGGCGGACTGTTCGCTCAAACAAGGTTTCAGCGGACAGTTTTACGGAATTTCCGAAAAACCTTGTTCGTCAAACTGTCCGCTGAAACTGTCCGCTGAAAGCCCACACACGAGCGGACTGTCCGCCCAAACACTGTTCAGCGGACAAAGTTGGGCGAACAGTCCGCCCGTGTGTACGCGGCCTTACATTCAATTCAAACATTATTTCCACTCTAGATCTCCTGACCTGACTCTGGCCAACCCTAACACCTTTGAAATTTTGTGCTCACAAGGCCCATACCAGAAAGGACTTATATCCTCTATTTATAGTGTCCTCCACAATTCAATCTCACCCACCACAGACACACATCTCTACATGAGAAGATGGGCTACAATTTTACCATCCCCCCTAACCATTTCCCAATGGCAGGACATCTGGACCTCTACTTCTAGAGTCTCCAGATGTGTGGAGCAGAGAGAGACGGCCTACAAGATACTAATGTTTTGGTACAAAACCCCTGAAATGTTGCATAAATATGATCATTCCGTATCTTAAGTTGTGTTGGAGGTGCCAACGTGATGAAGGCACCCATTACCATATTTTCTGGAGCTGCCCTTTGATTGTGCCTTTCTGGTCCATGGTCCAATCCCTACTACAATCTGTTTTGGAGGTAGATATTCCATTAGACCCTAAACACTACTTGTTAGGCCTGCCTATCGTGGCGTTATCTAAACACGCCAAGAAATTGACAGCCTATATTCTTCTAGCTGCTAAGAGAGCGATTCCTGCTCTTTGGCTGTCCACCTCCCCTCCGTCCCAATCGCAGCTAATCTCTGCTATTGCATATATACGCAGAATGGAACGTTTGACTGCGTTGGTACAAGATTCTCTACCCAAGTTTTCTAAAATATGGGATAAGTGGGACATATCCACGGTTAACCCTGAGACTATACCTTAACTTTTTTGGCCATTTACTCTAGGGTTTGGTCTTGAGATTCATACTTCACAACCCCTCCCACACTGATATATATATCTTTTGGTTTCTCTATGTATCTTTATTGGTAGATTCGTGGTGTGTCCTTTTTTTCTTTTTTTTCTTTCTTTTTACCTTTTGATGCGCTGTATTGAAATGTTAACAGTCTATTTCCCGCCTGCGGCGGTTTTCTTTGATGAAGTTACATTATCAATCTTGACTATTTGTATCGTTCTATACGTATTCATCTATTGTATGAAAATCTTTTTTTCTTCAATAAAAATACATTAAAAAAAAAAAAAAAAAAAAAAAAGCAAAATTCCTTGATAAAGGGTTCCCAGTAAATCTTGTGGAAACAGCATGTTCTCAATACAAAAATACAACTCCCTCTTCATATACCTCTATCCGTGGTAGTAAAAATCCTAATGATTTACGCTTCATCACTCAATTTCATTCTCGTCACAAACAGATGGAGAGTATTGTACGGAGACATTGCCCCTTGCTGCTTCAGGATGAGCATCTCCTTCTTGTTGTTCCCAATAGGCCAAAGTTTGCGTACAGAAAAAGCACCTAATATTAAGAGCAAAGTGGCACCAAGTAAACCTAAAGAGAAACCTCCTCCCCCTGGTAGCTCTATTCCCACGTTTCTAGCTATCTCGGCTATGTACCAAGGCCGCAAACCATTATGCAAAACCTGCCAGTTTGTGAGACACGGCCAGAAGGATTTTGTTGTAAAAAGGAAAAACATACCCTTATCAAGGTTAGGAAAAATTTGAGAGAAAGAGGATCAAATCATTAAGGATACCACGTCCCAATAATTAATCAAAAAATGAAGAAAAAGGGGGGGCCATAAAAGGGGCTGGGGGATCACCAACCCCAGGGACTTTTGGGGTATCAAATCACAAGATTAACGATAAAATAGATAAAAAAGGTATAATTTTATTTATATTTTACAAAATCAGTAACACAACTTTATTGTTACATTCATAAAAATAATCTTGCACGGTACAACGTGGGAAAGCATTCCAGGATTACCCAACTTTGTCCATGCAGGGAAAGAAGAAAGCTGCGATTTTCAACATGTTTCGCTAAGTTTGAGCTTCTTCAGGAAATTTAAGCAGCCAATAATTAACACTAAAATAACAAAAAGGTATGCAATAAGTAAATATTTGATTAATTAAAACAATCAGATAAGGTAAACGTATATGAAAAGTACAAAATTAAGAGATAAATTGGTCTCTAGAAAAATGCAATGTCACTATTGGTGAATACACATATAAATTCAATTGCAGTTGCAAATTGGGTATATTACAGGTACATGATAATAAGATCTCACCAATATCGCCAGGACTCTCCCTTATCGATATTATATTCATGTTATGTCATTGGAAAATCAAATTTAAATTTGAGTATAAGCCTATAGCAACCTGTAAAGTGTTTTTAACCCTTTGTGGGGAAATTAAATCGCTTTTAATTCTACACTTAGAGACACCTTTTCTTTGTTTTTCTGTTTCCTATTCAGAAAGATTGCTTCTCTCCATAAGTGCAGCCCTAAGTGTGGAGGATACCCTATTATAGACTTTCTGGTTCATAAAGACATCTGTTTTTTGCTTGGTCCTGAAGTTCAGAGCGCCCTTACAAACTGTATCTGGCTTACCAGTACCAGACTTCTTTTGTTTTAGTGTTGGATAGCACAGGGAAGTTATAACATCCGCTAGATTTTTTACAGAGGTCTGGGATTTCCCCTCCATTCCTCTCCTGGTGTCACAGAAGCTAAAGAGGTGGGGAATCTCTCCATTGGAGTCACAAACTGCAATAAAACCTTGCCCAAAAAAAAAAATACATTTAAAAAAAAAAAATGTATACGCTTTGTGACAGGACCACAGGCTATACATATAGTTTTCTGGTTTTGGTTTACTACGAGGGAAGAGATAGTCACGTAGAGCCGGAGAACTGCCCAGACTACATAGGGAGCGCTGGTAAGACTTATTCGGAAAGGGGTAACACTTGTACATGGAAAATTATTACACAAGCGTGACACTTTTTAGTCACATTGCCGATTGTGGAATTGGCACATGTGGCACCGTGCGATCTAATCGTCGGGGCTCCCCCCAACGGCTTGTAGAATCCCGACTTAGATGGGGGGGGGGAGAACTTGCTTGAAATGTAATAATTTGTTAGCAGTGAAGTGGAGGGATACACGGAATGTTTTCGTTCTGTCCTCGCTTCACGGAGACATGGCAGTCCAAATACCTACGGCGACTGGTGTTGTAGAGAAACCCCTCTCTGTCCGCGAATACAACTTTAACATGGGAGAGGTGGACCTCAACGACCAGTTGTTGGCGCGGTACCCAATTAAGGCCAGACACTGGTACAAAAATGTGCCTGTATATCTATTCCAATTGGCTCTGCTGAATGCTTATGTGCTACATGGCAACATTTGGTGTCTGGTGGTCATGCCGATGCAATGCCGGATCTCATTCCCTATTCATTTTTTAGTTCTATCCAGGCACCCACACTCAATTCAAGAAATAGGGTTTTTTCTCATTGGGTATCTATCGCCTCATGTATAAATGCAGCCATATGTATACAATAAGATACAACGTGTCTATATTTGATGTATTCATTTATAATTTTCTTTGTCTTTATTGCACAACTAGAGGTGTTGGATTATAGGTAACAAACTGCCACGTTCTTTCCTGAAGAAGCCATACGGTGAAACATGTAGAAATAATGAACGCGATTACAGTAAATAATTGTCACATATAGGATGTTTTGCACACACCTATGGCTATGATTGTATTGTATGCATTGATTGTTCATTTAATAAAATATGTATATTATATTTAATATATTGTTGATTCAATATTTTGCCGTTGCTATGCACCCATAAAGTCCCATATCTTCCAAACATTTCCGCTAATATATCATTTAGTGACAACTTTGTGTAATTTATTTTTATTTGTGTTGTCATTTTTCAATCATTTGTAACAAAAAAATTAAATATTCAATGGGCTGAACATGCCTCTCAGCAATTTCCTTGTTGTGTCTACTTTGCAAATTGTTGTCATTGGGAGGGGGGGGGGGTGTTGTACTGCCCTGCCATTTTAGCACCTTAAGAAATGAGATAGGCAGTCAAACTAAAAGCTGTGTAATTTCCAGGAAAATGTACCCTAGTTTGTAGACACTATAACATTTTTTATTTTTTTTCAAAATTGAAGGTGTTTTATTGCAAAAAAACAAAATCAAAGAGGCAATCAAATACCATCAAAAGCAATCTCTATTTTTGGGGGGGGGGGGGGGACGCAAAATTAGTTTGTTTAAAGCATTGCATGACTGCGCAATTACCAATTAAAGCAGCGCGGTGCCAAATTGTAAAAAGTGCTCTGGTCATTGATCAGCCAAATCTTCCGGGGCTGAAGTGGTTAATGTTTGGTGTTTTTTTCTATTTTAGATACCATTTTATTTATATTTGGGGATCACATCCATGTTATTTGCTGTTTTTTGTTCTCTGTTCTCTCGCTAGAACTCAAACACAAATTCAATTACTTTGGTGATTACACCTGTTTTTTCTGGTAATTTGCATCATGTGATTTTTTTGTATATTAGTACGCTAGTAATTGTATTATTTGTGGTTTTGACGAAACGCGCTAGTCGTGTGAAACACGTTACCTTTTTCTGCCTTTGCCATATGCCTGTATCTCTGTTTTTATGATCTCCTAAAAATACATTTATCGCATCGAATTGGAAGTGTAGCCGTTCCTTTTGTCTTCTCGACACGTCATGTGACGTCACGGACTTTGAGCAGTGATATCTGAAGGATGGGAGCAGTTACAGGAATCATTCAGATATCTTCTTTTACAGCCGGCGATTCCCTTCACCAAAATAAAAATCATAGAGAAATGATGATTGGCATCCAGTGGGGTAGCTTAGTGTAGTTTAGAGAATGTCTTGCCCTAGAAGAGTCTACCTTGTTGTGGTGGGCAGGCTTGGAATCTCTTGGCCAAATGTATGTCAGCGAATGGGAGAGAGGATCACTAGATCGTCACTTTTGGATAACTGATTTCACCAAAGGACTCTTGGTTAAATCAGAGTACATATAAAAAGTTGTAAAAGGGGGAAAAAAAATGTTTATAGGTCCATAATCATACTTTCATAAATGCACATTTAAAAATTGGTACTGTATATTTTAATTTGAATTGATTCCTCTTTTAACCCTTTCATGACCAGGGGTCTGTACTCACCATATAAGAGAGCCTGGCTCCCATGATTCACTGCAATTATTATCAATTTAATTTATATTTATCGCTATTACTACCATCTTAGACGCAATTATAATAATATTATAATTTTTTTAGTCTTTTTCATGTCTATAGGCATCCAGTACCATCAGGATGCCCCGTCCTTCATGTCCCAGATCACGACGAAGGTGCTCTCATCAGGACGGCGGAGAGTCACCCATTGTACGAGGTCTAGAGCGCAACGTCAGACGAGACAAGAGGACGCGCCGTCCACAGGAGCCATTCGCCAAGAGACCACGTCAGGGCTCCTGAACAACCCCCGGCACCGCCACTGTTCATGGAGTCACGTGGCGAGGACCAGGTCATCTGTACGATTTGTATTTCAGGATATGAAGATGGCAAGGAAAGTACAATTCAGCCCTGTGGCCCCAAATTCCGCACCGACTGCTGTTCTCATCCCACAACAGCCCCCCGGAGACATCGCATTGACTACGTACCCAACACTGACCTGCTCAACTACGAAGGCGCTCTCATTAGGGCGGCGGACAGTCGCCCATCGGACAAGGACTAGAGTGCAATGTCAGCAGAGACAGGAGGACGTGCCCGTCCACAGGGGCCGTTTGCCAAGAGACTGCGACAGCAGTCATGGAGCGGCGTGGTGAGGACCAGGTGATCTATATTATTTGTTTGTCAGGATATGAAGATGACGAGGAAAGTATGATGCTGCCCATCGCTCATGAATTTTCCACCGACTTCATCCAGTGATGGCTTCAGCAAAGTAGAACCTGTCCTCTGTGCCGGGCTGCTATTCCCATCCCACAACAGCCCCGGAGACAACGCATACCCAACATTGGCCTGCTCATCTACAGTCTCTCTCATCAGGATGGCGGAAAGTTGCCCATCGGACGAGGTCTAGAACACAACATCAGTAGAAACAGGAGGAGAACGCACCCATCACAGGAGCCATTTCGCCAAAAGACCGTGACAGGGCTCCTGAACAACCCCCAGCAGTCATGGAGCCGTGTGGTGAGGACCAGGTGATCTGTACCATTTGTTTTTTTAGGATATGAAGATGGAGAGGAAAGTATGATTCTGCCCTGCGCTCACAAATTCCACACCGACTGCATCCAGCGATGGCTTCAGCAAAGAAGAACTTGTTCTCTGTGCCGGGCTGCTGTTCCCATCCCAAAACAGTGCCGGAGACATTGCATTGATCACATACCCAACAATGGCCTGCTCAACTACAGGCGCTCTTCTCATCAGGATGGCGGAGAGTTGCCATCGGACGAGGTCTAGAGCGCAACATCAGCAGAAACAGGAGAAGAATGCGCCTATCCACAGGAGCCGTTTGCCAAGAGACCACAATAGGGCTCCTGAACAACCCCCAGCACCGCCACCGGTCACAGAGCCGCATGGCGAGGACCAGGTCATCTGTACTATTTTTTTTGTCAGGCTATGAAGATGGTGAGGAAAGTTTGATTCTGCCCTGCGCTCACGAATTACACCCCGACTGCATCCAGCGAGCTGCTGTTCTAATCCCACAACAGCCCTGGAGACAACGCATTGACCACGTACCCAACATTGACCTGCTCAACTAAAAAGGCGATCTCATCAGGGTGGTGGAGAGTCGCCCATCAGACGAGGTCTAGAGCGCAATGTAAACAGAGACCGGAGGACGCGCCCCCATCCATAGTAGTTTGCCAAAAGAATGTGATAGGGCTCCTGAACAACCACCATCAGTCATGGAGCCACATGACGAGGACCAAGTGATCTGTATTATTTGTTTTACAGGATACGAAGATGACGAGGAAAGTATGATGCTGCCCTGCGCTCACAAATTCCACACCGACTGCATCCAGCAAGCTGCTGTTCTTATCCCACAACAGCGCTGGAGGAAACGCATTGACCTGCTCAACTACGAAGCGCTCTCATCAGGGTCGGCGGAGTCGTCCATCAGACGAGGTCTAGAGCACAATGTAAGCAGAGACCAGAGGACACGCCCGTCCACAGAAGCCAAGAGACTGCGACAGGGCTCCTGAAGTAGTCATGGAGCCGCGTGGCGATGACCAGGTGACCTGTATTATTTGCTTTTCAGGATATGAAGATGGTGAGGAAAGTATGATTCTGCCTGCCATAAGGGCCTTAGGTGATGCCTCATTAGCTACAAGCACGTGGCATATCTGACCCTGTGGTTCCTGGAAAAGGTTTGTCTGATGGGAAATTGTAGTGACTCTCAAGTAGGGGTTTGGAGTATAACCCGCAAACTAATATCAGAAGCTCAAAACTACTCAGAGACCCACATTTACATAGATTATTTTTTTGACTTTTACAATTAAAGAAAAATGTAAAAAAACTCAAATGTTTCACTTGCAGATTCATTAGTCATGGGCAACAGTCTTTCAAGGACCATGATGGTCGTAGCCACCCTATAGAGATGGCTTTCACACTTGTTACACTACCTTCGTAGTGGTTGGCATCATCTACTCTTGTGATATTAAGTATGTTGGACACACACTTTGGGCCCCCACTTCGATGAACACCACCGAAATGAGGAGAAGGGACATCCCAAATTCAGTGTCTCTAAACATCTCTGCATCCTTGCCTGAAAGTGAAAGGTTCAAATCTCTATGTGCTTGTGAGATTTGATGATTTTTCAAATGCAATCTCCTGATGGCCTCAATGAAGAACCTGATGTTATGTATCTATGGGCTTCTGCGCTCTATGAGAAATAGAAGAGGGAGGTAAAAAAGAAGCAGCAATCACTGTATGAGAGGTGTTTAATGCCACTAATATAGAGACTAAAAATAAGAATAATAACGTAGAACATCGGACAAAAAAAACTCAGGTACAATATGGAAAAAAGGGTGAGCCTATGGTGGGACACCACCACCTTTGAACAGTACCTGAAAGATGGTCTAGTCCCTAGACGGCTGAGGTGGGATGTCCCACCAAACGATGGCCTGATGGATCAAGAGTCATTAGACGAATGGTTCAGATTTTTTAATGAGAAAGGGTTAGAGTTATTGCAATTCTTAATAAAAAGAAAACAGAGAAAAATAAAAATGGTCGAACATAGTATTGAACAGATTAAAAGCGACTTGGAGATACACAAAGAGTCTGCGGAGATTCTCACGCTGACTACACAGTTAAACAAAGACCTAATAAAGAAAGACAAGGAATTCCAAACCAGAAAGAGTAAAAAGTACATCAGATATGGGTGATTTTAAAAATGACCAGGTATTTAGGTGGCAGAGCCAATTGGGACGCATAGACCCAATTTCTGCCTATTCAACACCTGAGAGACCTGTGCGACTGGAGACAATTGCACCCCCAGTCAACCATGCTGTAGTGTCTTATAAATTACCTTCTACTAGTGGACAAACAAGAAACGAATCCCCAAGCTTAAACAAACCGAATGATGGACAAAATTTCCCAAAGCAATCAACACCACAATATCCAGAGAGAAGGCCCTCACAAAACTCACATACACCAAAGAAGGGTTGGAAAAAACCACATTGGAAGAAAACGAATAATAAGAAGGGTAATCAAGGCGATCATTGGCACCATCCTCCTTAAGAACAACCTCGTGGCCCCCAATACCCTCCATATGTAAGGAATCCTGCTCCTTACCATGAGTATAATCGCAGAGAAAGAGAGGATTGGGGACCACCACAACATTATCAGCGCCCATACGATCAGTACTCAGTCCCTATCTATAATCATTACGTGCCGCTTAGAGACTATCGAGATGATGAAAGGGAAGATCATTACTACCAGACCTACTACCCTGATCCTTATGAAAATAGAGCTTTTTTAGGAAGAGGCAAGGATCATCATCCTCCGAGGGGGAGGGATGCACAGGGGAAAAGAGAACTAAGCCCAAAAAGAAGAGAGAGGCAGAAGAGCGGGAGCGAGAGAACTAAGCCCAAAAAGAAGAGAGGCAGAAGAGCGGGAGCGAGAGCACAAGCAAAAAAGAGAATAAAAGGAGGAGAAGGAGTGTTTAATCTGAGCGGTACCCCCTTAACAACAGAGGAAACAGCGGTACTCGATAGAGGTCTGAAGTTTGCCCCTAAAAAGAATTTGGACAAATTTCAGACCTATGTAAATATCCAGAAATATATAAGGGGTTTGAATATGAAAAAATATTTCATGAACAACCCCAGAAACACTCACACCCCCGCGTCGAATGACATTATACATAGCACCTTAAAAAATAAATCAGTTTTTAATCCTCAAATTAATAATAATAAGCTTGTAGATGTTTTTAAAAAAAATTGTTGTAGAAGATTTGAAAAATCTAGATACCAAGAAGCAGATAGAACCTAATTATATGAAATGCGGAATGAAGCGTCTAAGGGAGCGTAAAGACATAGTGATCCGCCCAGCCGACAAAGGAGGAGGAATTGTGATATTGTCCAAGACTCAATATAACGAAAATATGGTAAAATGGTTGAATGACACCAAAACCTATCAACTATTACCAAAAAACCCGGTCTTCAGAGGAAGAAAAGAGCTTGAATTGATAGTACATTTAGGTTTAAAGAAATCAGTCCTGAACAAAAAAGAAGCCCAATTTCTTATACCAGAATCAGTAAGGACACCTATTATCTACCATCTACCAAAAATTCATAAGGACAAAACTAACCCGCCTCGTAGGCCTATAGTAAATGGCATAGATTCACTTACCTCAAGGATAGGATCCTATATAGATAATTTCTTACAGCCTACAGTGCAAAAAACGAAAGCTTATCTCCGAGACACAAAGCATATCTTGCAGATTTTAGATGAGTTTACATCCGGTGGACCGTTCATTCTTGCAACGGCTGACGTAACCTTATTATACACTATTATCCCTCATCATGAGGCTTGTGAGGCCGTCAAGTGGGGTTTGAGGGAATACTCTCAACTAGTCTGTTCACAAAGGAAATACTTAGGGCCGGTTCACACTGCAGGCGAGGCGAGGCGACTCCGACTTGCCTCGCCGCGACCTCAGCGGCAACTTGCAGATGACTTCTGTATAGAAGTCAATGCAAGTCGCCCCGAGGTCGCCCAAAAGTAGTACAGGAACCTTTTTTCTGAGTCGGAGCGACTCGAGTCGCTCCTCTCAGAATGGTTCCATTGTACAGAACGGGGGCGACTTGCGAGAGCGAGGCGAGGCGAGGCGTGTCGCCTCGCATCGCCCGCTGTGTGAACCGGCTCTTAGTCAAATGTCTTGATTTTTGTTTAAAAAACAACTACTTCTGGTTTAACCGGACATTCTACCATCAAACAACGGGCGTCGCAATGGGGGCCAAATTTGCCCCTAGCGTCGCTGGACTATTTATGGCTAGATGGGAAGAAAAAGCAGTTTTTTCGGACACACCCAAAGAATTAGTGATGTATAGGAGATATATTGATGACATCATAATTCTCTGGAAAGGATGCCGTACTAGCCTCAATCAGTTCCAACAGAGATTGAATGTGAATGACAGGAACATCACACTGACATGGAACACAGATGACAAAGAAATAGTCTTCCTGGATTTGGTAATCACGCAAGAAGATGGGAGACTGTATACAAAAACGCATTTTAAAAGCGTGGATAAAAATAGTTACCTCCCATTAACAAGTTGCCACCATCAGAATTGGCTCTTTAATATTCCTAAAGGACAATTCATGAGACTGCGTAGAAATTGCAGCAAAAAGGAAGTCTTTCTCGAACAAGCGAGTTCCATGGGACAGAGATTTCATGAGAAAGGGTATGGCAAGAGTACAATCCAAGAGAAAATACTGGAAGTAGAAAAAATGGATCGTCAAGACCTCCTCAAGGATAAGGATACACAATCGAATGGAATCAAAAACAAAAAGTTTAAAGAAGGAGCTATAGTTCTTGACTATAACAATCAACATAAAAGTATAGAAAAAATAATCAAAAGACATTGGCATATCCTTCTGAACGATAAAGATTTGTATGAGGTTTTACCACCTAAACCTAAATTTATATACAGACGTGCCCCCAGTCTAAGAGATATGTTAGTAAAAAATATACCCGATCCCCCCGTGAACAACTTCACGTTCTTCACGGGTAAAGGGTTTTATCCCTGCAAGAGGTGCTTTGCGTGCACACGAGCAAGCAAACCTAATAAAGGTTTTTCCATTTTTATCCACAAGCACTGGTAATACACACAGAGTAAAAGATTTTATCTGTTGTAATACAGTAGGAGCCGTATATGTCCTGGAATGTAGCTGCGGCCTACAGTATGTAGGCCGCACTAAAAGACCTCTGAGAATTAGACTCTAGGAACATATACAAAATATCCAAAAGGGATATGATAAACATAACGTCTCCAAACATTTCGCTATTCATCACAATAGAGACCCTAAGCATCTGAAATTTTGGGGTATTGTCCCATATGTTAAACATTGGAGAGGGGGACATAAAGTGAGGACTTTAAGTCAAATAGAGTCTAAGTGGATATTTTCCCTTGACACTTTTGCCCCTAGGGGATTAAACGTGGAGTTCGACTTGAACTGTTTTTGTCAGGAAAGGTTCCCTCCGCTGGTAATATCATTCATTTGGCATGCAGTACTGCGATCCACCAGCAGGTGTCTCCTGCTGGAATTATGTCATCTTTGGTCCGCAGTACTGGTGTCCACCAGCGGAGGGATCCTGGCAGTATGGAGCAGGTATTGCCCTCTGCAGTCAGGCGTCACATGACTGACAGCAGCCATTATAAATACCCGGCAAGTTCATATACACTTCGCCTTGGTATTGTCCTTGAGCCCTGATACCTGATACCGGATACCTGATACCTGATCCCTCTTCCCTGATTCCTGCATCCTGCCTCCTGTACCTGTTCCCTTTCTCCTTGTCCCCCCATCTGCTGACCTCCCATGTATGACCCTGGCCTGGCTTGACTACGATTCTGGTACTCCCTTTTGTTACATATACTGGTTATTTGTTTATCTTCACTGTTTGGTTGTTTGGTTTGTTGACTCAGTTTGTGTTGTTGGTGTGTTCACATTTATATGCGTTTACTTTAATAAATTTACCTTCACTTATTTATGTCTGGTTCCCTATGTCGCAGTCACACGGTTCTGGTCACATCTAGTTTATGACAGTTTTATTAGCGATTTTTAACCCCGATACGTTTTATCTATATCTATTTGTCATCCCCTTTTTTTCCTGTGAACTGACCATCCTAGGCTTTATTGTATATTTCTTATCTTGGTATTGAACTCGCTTATTTTAATTGAATATCCTTATAAGAAAAACGTGATGTTTTTATCTGTTGGTCTCTGTAATGTATACGTCATTTCTGCGTTCCGCTTACAAAATTCTGGTTTTAAAATATTTTAAATACTATTTTAAATATAATTTTTTTACAAATTTTAGTCCTCCAAGTTATCCTAAGTCTTTTCGGCTAAAGCACGTTCATTTATGTGCGTTTAGGTGACATACGGATATATAGATAGATATATATATATATATATATATATATATATATATATATATATATATATATATATATATATATATATATATATATATATATATATATATATATATATATATATATATCTAATTTATGCGGTTTTTAATTATATATTTTTTGTATATATAAATTATAGTCTCCCCCTATGATCTTAATATTAAGCTAGACCCTTTATGTAGGTTATTTTATGGTCACTTGTTTTATTTATTCTTTTCTATTGCCAATATTAATTACCAGTTTTATTTGAAAAATACTGTGTTTCTGTTTACTGCCATATCAATGGCTGCCCCTAGGCTAGTTCTGCAAAATACAAAATCACTAGTCCAACTTTTATCTTTCAAGTCTGAAATAGGCTCCAAGAAAATGGCCACTGCTTGAACATTCTAGTCTAAAACTAGCCCGGCACACGAATGGTGGAAGAAATACCAGCGCGATATTTCTCAGTGGAGCCTAAGTCCATTCGGTTCTGGTAGACGGCCACCCAATGTGTTACAATTTTTTTCGGCTTTTTTTCGATGTTTATATTCGCTCTTCATTCCCCATATATACGCTCGTTCTGGCAGGTGGCCATCCAATGTGTTTTAGATATTTTTTTTTCGATTTTGTTCGGTGTTTTTATTCGCTCCTCATTCCCCATATATATGCTTGATTGGTGTATCACACTACAGGCTGCGATTGCGGTGGGACAAGGACCAAGTGTGTGACACACCCATTCGTCCTGATTGGTCCGCTCCTGCGTGTAACAGCCCCTAATATGCAAATAGAGGGCGGTACCTATCCGCCCAGTACTCTCAATAGCCACTTCCTGTCACCATTGAAACATCCCAGTTGAAGTCCTATTGATGACGTAACGCGTAGGAACCGGAAGTGACGTTTACATCCGGGCAAGACGCTCGGCGGTCTGCTGTATACTGTGCATATTCCCCACTTCCCCTGTGAGTAGATATTTTATCTTTAACCACTTCCCGACCAGCGCACGACGATGTACGTCGACAGAATGGCACGGGCAGGCATATTGGCGTACATGTACGTCCAATATTCGTTGCCGCCGTGCCATCGGGAGCGCGCCGCCGGCGGCGCGCTCCCGCGCTGGTCGGGACCCCCGTGAGTCCGGTCACGGGACCCGCGGACTCAATCGCCGCGGGCATCCCCGCGATCGTCTCACGGAGCGGCCGAATGGAGGAAATACTGTATAAACAACATTTTTCCATTCTGCCTAGCAACTAGTGACGCTGATCTCTGCTCCATGTGATTGGAGCAGAGATCAGTGTACACTAAATGAAAGCCCAACCCCCCCCCCACAGTTAGTAACACACCCCTAGGAACACTTAACCCCTACACTGCCACCCACTGGTTAACCCTTTCACTGCCAGTGTCATTTACACAGGAATCACTGCATTTATATAGCACTGATTACTGTATAAATGACAATGGTCCCAAAAATGTGTCAAAAATGTCCGATGGGTCCCCCACAATGTCGCAGTCACAATAAAAATCGCAGATCGCCGCCATTACTAGTAAAAAAAAAATAATAAAAAATTAATAAAAATGCTATAAAACTATCCCTATTTTGTAAACGCTATAACTTTTGCGCAAACCAATCAATAATCGCTTATTGCGATTTTTTTTACCAAAAATATGTAGAAGAATACGTATCGGCCTAAACTGAGGGAAAAAAATGTTTTTTTATATATTTTTGGGGGATATTTATTATTACAAAAAGTAAAAAATAATGCGTTTTTTTCAAAATTATCGCTCTATTTTTGTTTATAGCGCAAAAAATAAAAACCGCAGGGGTGATCAAATACCACTAAAAGAAAGCTCTATTTGTGGGAAAAAAAGGACGTTAATTTTGTTTGGGAGCCACGTCGCACGACCGCGCAATTGTCAGTTAAAGCGACGCAGTGCCGAATCGCAAAAAGTGGTCTGGTCTTTGACCAGCAAATTGGTCCGGTCTGAAAGTGGTTAATAAAACTCTATGTTTAACCACTTGAGATCCGCGCTATAGTAAAAAGAGGTCTACAGCGCGGATCTCAATTTCCGGGACTACGTCTATTGACGTCGTCCCCTTTAAGAGTTCCCCGCGCGCTCCCGGGAGCGCGCATCGGGGAAAATCTGTGTTGGCCGTGTCCGCTGGACACAGCCAATCACAGATCGCTGTAAACGGCCAATCACAGCGGCCGTTTACAGCGTGATCGCCTCCTCCAATGGGTGATGATCTCAAATGTAAACAAATGAGATCATCACCCATTGCCGAACGTGTCTCCTCACACAGCGATAGCGTGTGAGGAGACCGAAGGTGTTAGTGAGTTTTGAACATATAAAAAGTGACAGTAAACCTATAAAAACCCCACCTGTGCCCAGATCTACCCTGCCAGTGCCCAGATCTACCCTGCCAGTGCCCACCTGTGCACCGCCAGTGCTCCATCTGTGCACCGCCAGTGCCCGCCAGTGCCCGCCAGTGCCAATCGGTGCCCATCTGTACCAATCGGTGCCCATCTGTGCCTCAGCAGTGCCCATCTGTGCCGCCTCAGCAGTGCCCATCTGTGCCGCCTAAGCAGTGCCCATCTGTGCCGCCTAAGCAGTGCCCATCTGTGCCGCCTAAGCAGTGCCCATCTGTGCCGCCTAAGCAGTGCCCATCTGTGCCCATCTGCTGCCTTATCAGTGCACATCCGTGCAATAAATCAGTGCACATCTGTGCCGACCTATCAGTGCCCATCTGCCGACTCAGCAGTGCCCATCTGTGCCGACTCAGCAGTGCCCATCTCTGCCGCCTCAGCAGTGCCCATCTGCCGCCTCAGCAGTGCCCATCTGCCGCCTCAGCAGTGCCCATCTGCCACCTCAGCAGTGCACATCCGTGCAATAAATCAGTGCACATCTGTGCCGACCCATCAGTGCCCATCTGCCGCCTCAGCAGTGCCCATCTGTGCCGCCTCAGCAGTGCCCATCTGTGCCGCCTCAGCAGTGCCCATCTGTGCCGCCTCAGCAGTGCCCATCTGTGCCGCCTCAGCAGTGCCCATCTGTGCCGCCTCAGCAGTGCCCATCTGTGCCGCCTCAGCAGTGCCCATCTGCCGCCTCATCAGTGCCCATCTGCCGCCTCATCAGTGCACATCCGTGCAACAAATCTGCACATCTGTGCAATAAATCAGTGCACATCTGTGCCGACCCATCAGTGTCCATTTGTGCCACCTCAAAAGCGCCCATCTGTGCCACCTCAAAAACGCCCATCTGTGCCACCTCATCAGTGCCCATCAGTGCTACAATGGCTAAACGCGTCTTTTCCGCTGAGGAGGCGTACCAAATTATTTCCGCGGCCGACGAGAGCAACGGGGAGCTCTCCTCTTCCGATTCCTTTTCGGATTCGGATTCTGAAGCCGACGTAACTTATGAGCCAGTCCTCAGCAGTGAAACACTGACTGATGAATCCGAGGAGGAAGATATCCGGCCCATCAAGCGAAGGCGTTCTAGTGAGGCAATGCCGTCCACCAGCACCGCAGTGCCGTCCACCAGCACCGCAATGCCGTCCACCAGCACCGCAGTGCCCCAGCAAGAAAGGCCAAGTACCAGTGGGGTGTCATCTCAGCCCCAAAGGGTTAGGAGCCATGCTGGCCTTCCCTATGCCCTTCAGAACCCCTTGTGGCTTCCTCCTAATTCAGGAGAGGCCAATGTTCCCCCTTTCACCGCCCAGCCAGGAGTCCAGGTGGACACGGAGAATTTTAGCCCCATCGATTTTTTTCATTTAATTTTTACGGAGGACATGTTGGCGTCAATTGTGGCCCAGTGCAACCTGTATGCACAACAATTTATTTTTCAAAATCCGACATCTTATTATGCCCGTCCCTACGAATGGAGAGACCTAACGGTGGAGGAGTTCAAGCTTTTTTTAGGCCTCACATTTAATATGGGACTCAACAAAAAAAACCAATTACGTACCTACTGGTCAACCCACCCCCTCCACCACTCACCGCTCTTCTCCGCGGTAATGCCCAGAACCAGGTATCAGATGATCCTGAGGTTCTTACATTTCAGTGACAATTCCCAATGCCTTCCACGAAATGATCCAAATTATGACCGCCTTTACAAAATTCGACCAATACTAAATTATTTTTCTGAAATATTCCCCAAATTGTTTACCCCGGACCAACACATATGTGTGGATGAGTCCCTTATTAAATTTAGTGGCAGGCTTAGGATGAAGCAATTTATGCCCAGCAAAAGGGCCCGCTATGGGGTGAAGGTCTACAAATTATGTGACCGAGCCACAGGGTACACATATTCCTTCAAGGTGTACGAAGGGAAGGACACCCAGCTGCAGCCCCCTAATTGTCCGGATTATTTGGGATCCAGCGGAAAAATTGTTTGGGACCTCATATACCCCCTACTGGATAAAGGCTACCACCTCTATGTAGATAACTTCTACACATCTCTGCCCCTGTTCCACAACCTTCACCGGAAGAAGACGCCAGCATGTGGCACTGTAAAAAGGAATCGAATTCCTCAAAGTCTGGTGAACAAGAAGCTGCGGAAAGGAGAAACCGCAAGTCTAAGAAACAAGGAGGTTCTGGCAGTGAAGTGGAGGGACAGAAGAGATGTGTATATGTTGTCTTCTATCCACAACGATACCTTCGTAGAAATCCCCAGAAGGAATGGCCCCGTAAAGAAACCCAAATGTATTTCAGAGTATAATTTGTTCATGGGAGGAGTCGACTTCAACGACCAAATGATGGAACCATATCTGGTCTCAAGACGGACATATCATTGGTACAAAAAAGTAGTAATTTATTTTTTTCAATTGGCCATTTACAATTCATATGTCATTTACCGCAACGCCACCCAAAACCCAAAACGTTTCTTTGGCTACCAGGAGGAAGTTTTCACAGCCCTTATTTTCCCAAACGGCCCACCAGAAAATATCAGATCAGACGTTGTTAGTCGACTCTCCGAGCGCCACTTTCCGGATAAAATTCCCCCCACACCAACAGGCAAAAGACGCCAAAAAAGATGTAAGGTGTGTACCAAAGCAGGAGTCAGAAGAGACACATCTTATTATTGTGCACAATGTCCTTCCCAACCAGGCCTCTGTATAGGCGACTGTTTTCGGCGTTACCATACTTCAATAAATTTTTAGTGAAGTATGGTAAACATAATCCTCAGTTCCTGCCTTCATACACCTTCACACCCCTTATGCCACTGCCTGCTCTGTAACTGACCCTGGCTTGTTATTTGACCACTCTTATGCCTGCCGATTCTGTACATACCGCTGCCTGATCTGGAACTGACCCTGGACTGTTATTCGACCACGCTTCTGCCTAACGATTCTGTACATACCTCTGCCTCATCTGGAACTGACCCTGGACTGTTATTCGACCATGCTTCTGTCTAACGATTCTGTATATATCTCTGCCTGATCTGGAACTGACCTTGGACTGTTTGACCACGATATTTGCCTGCCTCTTGGACTGATCTTGTATTCTGCAACTGGACTAGTGGGATTCAACACGGGGTCTCACATATGTGAGGGGCTCCAGTATAGTTTTTCTGGAAGAAGAAAACAATTTTCTTTGTTTTCTTATTCCTAGATTAGGGTCTGGAGACTCGGAGGCTTCAAAGAGATTTGGGAGGGAGAAGCCTCTACCCCTATCCCCATTCTGTCCTGAACGAGGCTCTACTTTTGTCTGCTGCCTGTAGGACTTACTGCCGTCATGCCGCACTGACCACACCACAAGGACCTGCCTACTACCAGGACCAATATTTTTGGCACTGCTGACATCTCTGCACTAACCCTGGACTGTAATATGGACAGTATCCCTGCCTGCTGCCTAAAAAACTGTGTTCGCTGTTGCTGACCAAGTCCCTGCCTGCTGCCTGGACCAGTGATATCCTCCTGTGGACAACTGCGCTTCTAAAACCACAGGTAATCTTTTCTTTACCCTTTGCTCAGCATAATGTATTTGGGGGTGTAATTCTTGGTATGTGCAGGCTATGTGTCCCTGGAACGCCGACGGTGTTTCTTGCATGTTGCGCCTCTGTATTTGGTCAGGCTGTGTAAAAGTCTCACACATGTGGTATCGTTATACTCAGGAGGAGTAGTAGAACGTATTTTGGGGTGTTATTTTTGCTATGTAAATGCTATGCGTTGGAAATATCTTATAAACGGACAACTTTGTGTAAAAAAAAATGCGTTTTCATTTTTTTCCACATTTTCCGAAAACTTCTGGAAAAAAATGAACCATTGAAAAGACTCATTATGCCTCATAGATTATACGTTGGGGTGTTAGCTTTCCAAAATGGGGTCATTTTCTGGACGTTTCCATTGCCCTGGTGTTCCAGGGCCTTCAAAACTGTAATAGGTGATTGAGAAATGAAATGTGTAATTTATGCTCTTAGAATGCCTGAAGGTGCTACTTCAAAATTAGGCCTCTGTATGTGGTCAGGCTGTGTAAAAGTCTCACACATTTGGTATCGTTATATTCAGGAGGAGTAGTAGAACGTATTTTGGGGTGTTATTTTTGCTATGTAAATGCTATGCGTTGGAAATATCTTATAAACGGACAACTTTGTGTAAAAAAAAATGCGTTTTCATTTTTTTCCACATTTTCCGAAAACTTCTGGAAAAAAATGAACCATTGAAAAGACTCATTATGCCTCATAGATTATACGTTGGGGTGTTAGCTTTCCAAAATGGGGTCATTTTCTGGACGTTTCCATTGCCCTGGTGTTCCAGGGCCTTCAAAACTGTAATAGGTGGTTGAGAAATGAAATGTGTAATTTATGCTCCTAGAATGCCTGAAGGTGCTACTTCAAAATTAGGCCTCTGTATGTGGTCAGGCTGTGTAAAAGTCTCACACATGTGGTATCGTTATACTCAGGAGGAGTAGCAGAATGTATTTTGGGGTGTTATTTGTGGTATGCACATTCCGTGTGGGAGAAATAAGCTATTACAATGAAAATTTTGTGAAAAAAAAAAAAAAAAAAAAATCGTAATTTTGCAAAGAATTATGGGAAAAAATGACAACTTAAAATAACTAACCATGCCTCTTACTAAATACATTGGAATGTCTACTTTCCAAAAAGGGGTCATTTGGGGGGCATTTGTACTTTCCTGGCTTGTTAGGGTCTCAAGAATGGAGATAGGCCTTAGTACATCAGATGTGATCTTTTTTTGCAAATCTTTATGATTTGCACCATAGCTTGTAGACTCTATAAATTTCACACAGATCATATAATATGCAAAAATTTGGGTTATTTTTACCAAAGATGTGTAGTAGTATAAATTGTGGCCAAAATTTATGAAGAAAAATTGCTAATTTGCTAAATTTTGTCACAGAAACGAAGAAAAATTCATTTTTTTTCAAAATTTTCGGTCTTTTTTCATTTATAGCGCAGAAAATAAAAAACCGAGAGGTGATCAAATACCACCAAAAGAAAGCTCTATTGGTATGAAGAAAAGGACAAAAAAATCATTTGGTTACAGTGTTGCATGACTGAGTAATTGTCATTCAAAATGTGAGAGCACTGAAAGCTGAAAATTGGTCTGGGACTGAGGGGGGTTTAAGTGCCCAGTAAGCAAGTGGTTAAACTACTACACCATGGCGGATTTTTCTGGTTTATCCCCTTGAGCCTGTTTACCATCTACCATTAACGAGGAAATCGGAGGAATTTGTGTTATTTCCAAGAATCTGCCGTACAGCCATCCCCTGGATCATCCTCTACTATCTGGTTGCCCTGTGTGTTTTTTCGCTGCTTACCTTGCAGCGGTGAGGTAATTACCTAGCGCTAGCACTACTGGCACGGATCATCACCAGAGGATTGTCTCTTTGGCACATTGCACTTTATAATTTTTTGCGATCATCTGAGTTGCACGATTGCATCCTATATGGGACACTTTAGTGTGATGCACTGATGTCACTTTGATTTATTTATATGGTTTTACCATATCTTATTTCACCATTTGTTGCCATTTTTTTTACAGTTCACTTATGTGCTGCTATTTGAATTTTGTTTGGAACATTTGTTACTTAGTTATCTTCACACAGATATATGCATTTTCCTTGCATGCAGCAAATCTCACTTAAATTATGCACTAAGTCACTTTCCATTTATATTTAATTATTTGTGATTGTTCACAATTCCACGTATATTCACACCTTGTTGTTATTTAGGGTGCCTTATATTTATTATTCTCTCATATTTTTGGTTTTTAAAGTTAGCGCACACATCCCCACTTTATTTTATTTGAAGAACCTGATGTTGCCACCATCCCATAGTCCAATTCAAGATAATGCCACGTACACACGATCGGACTTTCCGGCAGACAATCTGACGGACTTTGCAGCTGAGGTCTGCCGGACTTTCAAGCGAACGGACATGGCCACACACGATCACTCCAAAAGTCCGGCGGTTTCGAAAAACGGTGACGTACAGCACATACAACGGTACTAGACAAAGGAAGTCCAAGACCCAGCAGCACCCTTTGGGCTCCTTCTGCTGATCTCATGTTTATCTCGTGTTAGTAGAAGTTTGGTTAGAGACGATTCACGCTTTTCAGACTTCAGCTTATTTTGATAGTTTTCTGCGGTTCAGTCTGTGCTTGTGAGGTTTGTATCTGGTTTTCAGTGCGTGTGGATCAGTTTGTACCTGTTCGCAGGCGGTTCTGGTCCGCTCGTTCCTGTTCTTCAGGTCGCTCCTCATAGGCCTTGCTGTTCTTCAGTGCGTTCGTTTAAGTTTGTTTGTACAGCCGATCGCTTTGAAGCCATGGAGAGTGGACGTACTCGCTCTCGAGTTCGTGCTATATGGGGGCTTGGTGTTGGGGTTAATACTTTGACCCAAGCCCAGTCCATGAACAGGGTGGGGAGGAGTTCATGGATGAAGAATTGGTTGCTCCAGCGTGACCAATTCTCGCACATGCCTTTGCTTCGTGAGATCCGGGAGAATAATCCTGAGGATTTCAGGAATTATCTCCGGATGACGGACCCCGTTTTTCACCGTCTGCTGGCTTTGCCGACCCCTTATATCAGCAGGCAGGATACCTGCATGTGGCAAGCCATCACTCCGGAGCAGAGGCTAGTCGCCACGTTGCGCTACTTGGCGACTGGGAGAAGCCTTCAGGACCTCAAATTCACGACAGGCATCTCCTTCCAGGCTCTGGGGATCATTATCCCAGAGACCTGCTCTGCCATTATTCAGGTCCTGCAGAAGGACTGTATTAAAGGTAAGTTTTATCGTTTAACATTACATGTATTGAATGTTTGCTGATCTATTGTATTAATTTCATCATTACCTAATTACCATGATTTGAATATGCTGTGAATGTCCCCTTTATATTCATGCATGCATTTTTAAAAATTATTTTAAATTTCTCCTTTTGTGGCCTACATGCATATTTGCCATCAGTAACTTCCCCAGCATGCAATCCTGGGCCCATATACACCCATAGCCTAGTCCCTTTAACAATTTATATTGTCAGCACCATTGTACTGCTTTTTCCTGAACCACCCTCTCAAATGTCTTCAAGTGTAATGTGTGGTCTTAAAATCATTTAGAACCCTCCCCCACCCCCTCAAATGCCTTCAAGTGTAATGTGTGGTCTTAAAATCATTTAGAACCCTCCCCCACCCCCTCAAATGCCTTCAAGTGTAATGTGTGGTCTTAAAATCATTTAGAACCCTCCCCCACCCCCTCAAATGCCTTCAAGTGTAATGTGTGGTCTTAAAATCATTTAGAACCCTCCCCCACCCCCTCAAATGCCTTCAAGTGTAATGTGTGGTCTTAAAATCATTTAGAACCCTCCCCCACCCCCTCAAATGCCTTCAAGTGTAATGTGTGGTCTTAAAATCATTTAGAACCCTCCCCCACCCCCTCAAATGCCTTCAAGTGTAATGTGTGGTCTTAAAATCATTTAGAACCCTCCCCCACCCCCTCAAATGCCTTCAAGTGTAATGTGTGGTCTTAAAATCATTTAGAACCCTCCTCCAACCCCCCCCCCCCCCATAAATTATTTTCAATGGGCCGTCAGAGGGGGTGACAAATCTGATAAGTGTGCCTTATTTTTTTTTTTTTAAATACTACTTCTAAAAAATGTTACACTGCTGTTGTGCAAAAAAAATTTGTGTAATCGGTTTGCAAAGTTAGGCTTAAAAGTACTTTTTTTTTTTTTTTTCTTGTTTGACTCCACGGTTTCCTTCCACGCCACAGGAATGGCAGACTGTGGCTTCCCAGTTCGCTGACCATTGGGACTTTCCCAACTGTGCAGGGGCGATCAACGGGAAACATGTGCGGATTGTGCCACCACCCCATTCGGGGTCTTGCTACTGGAACTACAAGGGGGTTCCATAGTATACGCCCAGACGGAGTTCTGCCATCGTCTCCAGACTGGTGGCCTGGGATTGCCACCTGATGCAGATAACGTGGAGGGATTCCCCTTTGTTTTCAGCGCCGATGAAGCCTTCGGTCTGGGCGACCACCTGATGAGGCCTTTCTCCCAAAGGACCCTCACCCCGGAGAGGAGGGTTTTTAACTACCGGTTGGCCAGAGCTAGAAGAGTTGTTGAGAATGCCTTCGGGATTATGGCCAGCCGGTTCCGTCTGTTTTTAACATCTATAAACCTTGCAGAGTACAAACTAAACCATATAATCTTCTGCTGCTGTGTTCTACATAACTTTTTAAGGAGACATTCTGGCACTTACTTGCAATCAATTGGGCCTGAGGCCGGACTTACACAATTACCACAACCCACAGGCCTGGATCCTGGCCGTCCTGGCTTGGCCCCCCCAAACAGCAGGTCAAGTGCGTGACCAATACGTTAACTATTTTAATGGTAGGGGGGCCACTAAAATGTCAGCTCACCTTTAAACCTTTACTAATAAACCAATTTTTGTATGATAAAATCTTGGGTTTTTCTTCTTCTTTGCTTTTTTTTCTGTCTCCTAGGTTCTCCTAGTGCACTTGTAGTGAAAAGTGGATTTCCCTTTAGTGAATAAGCCCCTTTGTCACTGAAAACACAAAATTAATTCCAAAACTGGTATTGAGTATTGAAAGAAGCCACACGCATTGTTTTTGTTTAACATTTGTATTAGTGCACATTCAATTTTATTTTATTTTTTTGTTAAAACTTTTATATGATTTTTTTTGGTGTTTTTTTTTTGGGGAGAAACAATATTTTTTTTGCTTTTTGTTTATTTTCAGATTTTTTTTTTTTTTTAAATGTGTCTTTTAAAAACAAACAGGGTTTTTTTTTTTTTTTTTTTTTTTTTTTTTAATAAAAACATAACATACCCAACTCTGGAACTTACAAAGTTTAACATGTAAAAAATTATCAGGTGATGTCACACCCATGTAAAAAGCCAAATTTTGAAGATGCACACAAATTGGAAGTCCAAATGGGTAATGTCAACATGTGCTATCTCCCATCATGGGGGATCAATGGATGTGTTTTGTGGCTGCAACCCATTTCTCTCACCTACTAGCATTATGAGGAAAGGGTGGCAAACACAAAATGCGTACATTGAGATCCCCTGATGGCACATAGCACATGTTGACACACCCGTATGCATCTTCAAAATTTGGCGTCTAAAATCTGTAAACAATTCTCTAACCAAATATTCTTCGGATTTCGCAAAGGAAATGATTGTGTTTTTAGGGAAAAGGGGATTCGATTCTCCCCAAAACATCGATCATGTTCTTCATTTCCTGCTGCATGGTGTCCAGCTCATTTTGCATCCTGTCCATTTGGTTGCGCATGGCGTTTATCTTGTTGCTCATACCGTCGATGTGCCCATTCCAGGCCATAATCTGCCAAATTAGTCTCTGGGCGCTGTCACTGGTAAACGGCTCCGCGGCTTGCCCTTTCCACAACCAGATCATCACCTAAAAATTGTGTAGGAAAAAAATTGTGTATAAATATGCAGGCATAAATTGATTACCATAAGCTGGGTTGTCAGACACTCACCTGGTGGGGGTGCATATCTCAGCCACTTCCACCACCTCTCTTTCCGCCACATCCTCGCGTGGGCTAACTACCCAGGCTGGTGAGGTCGGGGGGGGGTCCTGGGATGCTCTGACTCTTGTCTGAGCCTTTGCTCCCCTATGAGAATGAAACGAAAAAGGTATATACTTTTAGCACACCGATATTTGAGTCCAGAAATAGGAATATGAAACATTGCTTTGAAGTGGTGTACAATTATTAGCTGTTTGTTAAAATATCCAAGTTGAAGACGTGATTAAAATTCCCTTTTTAACCAAAACTGCAATAGTTACCTTTTTTGGCCAAGTTTCACAGACGGAGACACCCCAAGCATCCCCTGGAGTCCCTGTGTGGGTTACCCTAAAATTTCTATGGTGTCCCACACTACACTAGTGCTCCTGAATCCAGATGTTTTAACAGCTGCTGTGTCCTCTCCGTACATCACACTGAATAAAGTTCCAAAACATTCTAGCTTCAAAAGATATCTACACAACAATATCCTAAACCGAGTTTAATAATACAAATTATCCTGACCAAAATGCAAATATAACCCTGTACCAGCTAAATACAAATCGTAATTATTTAAGACAAACGATATTTACAAACCTTTAAATTTATTATTAGCAAATTAACGATATTTACAAACATTGTGTATATATACGAACAATATTTATAAACATTGTGTGTGTATATATATATATATATATATATATATATATATATATATATATATATATATATATATACAAACAATATTTATAAACATTGTGTATATATAGGAACGTTATTTACAAACGATCATGGACACGAAACAGTATACACGAAAAGTCCATGGATCAGCATGAAAGTATCAGAATAGGAACGCACGACAAGTACTTACTTTTTTTAATCACCTTTTTGATTCTTTGATACTAATCCGGCTCCCTCGTTTTAATATCGGACCAGCGCTTCCTCAATTGGTCTTTATTTAGCCCGTCGTACACCAAATTTCTGCTCCAGAGTGGTCACAACTGAGGACATTATCTGGTCCTTCCGCAAATTGGGTCGGGGGATACGGACCATTTTTTTCCAAAATAGTCCTCCCTCCTCAAGATGTCCACCATTTCTTCAAATGTAAATTGTTGGTGGCCTTAAATCTCCTCCTGGATCCGGATGTATGGGTTTCCGGGCTTTCCTCCGCGCTACTTGCTGAAAATGTGTCCGCCACCTTTCTGTATTTACTCTCCCACTGCGCAGCGAAGAGAGAAGGGGGCGGGGAAATTTCGTCACAAGGAACATCAGGGGCGGGGCGATGCAGGCGGAGCTTGACACATGCGCAGTGTATATAAAAGCTAGTACGCTGCCGTACGTATGTTCGAACGGAAGTAGCGAGCGTCCTTAACGAAGGTAAGATTCAAAATTGGCCCATCACAGTGGTCTATACTGCTTCAAAAGTTAGGCCTATATTGAGATAAGATACTGAGACTTTGGACTGACGTAGGTGTGTGGGTGTGTGTGGGTGTGTGTGTGTGTGTGTGTGTGTGTGTGTGTGTGTGTGTGTGTGTGTGTGTGTGTGTGTGTGTGTGTGTGTGTGTCCTATATTGTGAGAAAATAATACTGTGAATTTGGACTGACATCTAGTGTTTTGTCTTGTGTATTGTCTTTCAGAAAAAGAAATGTCAACATTTAACCCTACTCCTTTCAAGGAGGAGGCTTTTATGAGCCAGTTTATTGAATTATATCGCACAACCAGAAACCTGTGGGAGGTAAAGCACCCTTTGTATTCTAATAGAGAAGCACGGAAGGCAACACTTTTGGAGTTTGTGAAGACTCGACTTCGCGAGACAGACATTAGGTTCGTGGGAACTAAAATTGGGATCGTGCGTAATATGTATAAGCGGGAGCACAACAAGATCCTGAAGTCCCGCCAATCAGGAGCAGCAGCAGATCAGATGTATGTACCCAAGCTGTGGTGCTACAACAAACTCCGTTTTCTAGATGACCAGACGGAAGCAAGGGAATCACTTTCAACCCTCCCCTCCACCCCAGCTGAGGTGTCCCAGGAAGATCCAGGCCCTTCCATCCTGGAAGAAGTGGATGCGCCCAGCTGGAGCCAGGTATATTTTATTTTAGCAAATATCGATTGTCCTAATATAAAATGATGAAAAGTAAAATCTTTGAATTGCTTACAAATCTATGTTTTAATCCCAAAATATATTATGTATACATATCACTATACAGTCGTGGCCAAAAACTAGGATTTTTAAAACAGCTTACCTGTAAAAATCCTTTTGTTGGAGTACATCATAGGACACAGAGTCTCAAGTAATTACTTGGTGGGTTATAGGCCTACCTTCAGGTGTTGACACTGGTATAACCAATACAGGAAGTTGACTCCCCTATATAACCCCTCCTCCTTCCAGGAGTACCTCAGTTTTTGTAGCCAAGCAATATACTCTCACCCCGGGAGCTCTGTGTCCTATGATGTACTCCAAGAAAATGATTTTATAGGTAAGCTGTTTTAAAAAGCCTATTTTCTTTATTGTACATCATAGGACACAGAGTCTCAAGTAATTACTTGGTGGGATGTCCCATAGCAATGCTACTTAAGGGGGAGGGAGACACAACCTGTAGGGTAACCCCCAGACCTGAGGACTTATACTGCTGCCTGAAGCACACTGCGCCCGAAGGCGATATCCTCATTCCATCTTACATCTACTTGATAAAATTTTGCAAATGTATGTACTGAAGACCAAGTTGCGGCCTTGCAGATCTGAGACATGGAGGCCTGGTGGCGCACTGCCCAAGAAGCACCAACCGCTCTGGTGGAGTGCGCCTTAACTTGAAAAGGGGGAATCTTTCCCTTTAAAACCATAAGTTTGAATTATAACTTGCCGAATCCACTTGGAGACAGTGGATTTCAACGCTGCCTGTCCCTTCTTAGGACCCTCTGGCAGAATGAATAAGACGTCAGTCTTACGAATCTGAGCAGTTTTCTTCAAATAGATTTTTGACTGCTCTCACTACATCAAGACGATGTAGAGATTTTTCTTCCCTGGAACCTGGTCTGGGAAAAAAACGAAGGCAGGACAATATCTTCATTCAGATGAAAGCCTGAAACTACCTTTGGCAAAAAGCCTGGACGAGGGCGCAACACCACTCTGTCCTCATGAATTACCAAATATGGCTCTTTACAAGAAAGAGCAGCCAATTCTGACACCCTCCTTGCTGACGATATAGCAACTAAAAATACCAGCTTCCTTGCCAAAAGGACTAAAGGAATATGCTGTAATGGTTCAAATGGCTGTTTTTGTAACACCGACAAAACTAGATTCAAATCCCAAGGGCTTAAAAGGAGATCTAACTGGCGGATTTATCCGCAGCACTCCTTGCATGAAACCCCCGGACTAAAGAATGCGTAGCAAGCGGTCTTTGAAACAAAATTGATAAGGCTGAGACTTGGCCCTTAATAGTACTCAGGGCCAACTTCATCTCTACGCCTAACTGTAGAAAGGCAAGAATTTTTCCTATGATATATCTCCAAGGGTGCCAACCCTTGGATTCACACCAGGAAACATAAGCTTTCCAGACTTTATAATATATAGCTCTAGAAGCTGGCTTCCTAGCATTAATCAAAGTAGAGATAACTGACCTGGAAAGCCCACGTTTCTTCAGAATGTGGGTCTCAATAGCCAAGCCGTTAAATTTAGCGTTTGTAAAGTAGGATGGAATATCGGCCCCTGTGAGAGCAGGTCTGGCCTTAGTGGAAGGGGCCAAGGACCCTCCATTGTCATCTTCTGGGCCATGCTGGTGCTATCAGAACTACTGAATTTCTTTCCAGCTTGATCCTGGAAAGAAGCCGAGGCAGCAACCGGATCGGGAGGAAAAAGCATAGATCAGTGAGAACTGATCCTAGGGGGTCACCAATGCATCTGTTCCGTACGTGAGTGAGTCCCTTGTCCTGGACACAAAGTTGACTAGCTTTGTGTTGAATCTGGACCCTAGAAGGTCTACGTACCGAGTCCACCATTTTTGGCAAACAGCTCGAAAAACTTTGGGATGAAGAGACCATTTCCCCGGGAATAGCTGCTGGCGACTTAGATAGTCCGCCTGCCAATTTTCTACCCCCGGAATGAAAACTGCCGATAGGCAGGGGACATTCTCTTCCGCCCAAGTTAGAATCTGGTTCACCTCTCTCTGAGCTGAGAGACTTCTGGTGCCCCCTTGGTGATTAATATATGCCACGGCCGTGGCATTGTCGGATTGAATCCTTTTGTAAATTGTATGTTTATCTGTATATGTATTTATACTTTTGTATTTGTTGATTGTAAGTGTATGGGCACGCTGTCTGGGATGCACCATTGCCTCTCTGAATATTGTGGTCTGATCCAGTTGGCATGGATGAGCAGCCTTCTTTTTTTCCCCCCTTTTTTTATGCCTTCACCTTTCCCACTGTTCCTTTTATTTTTCTGCCCCCTGTCTTTGTACCATTTTGACTGTACGGACACCCAGGGCATGACATGTAATTCATGTCATTGCCCACTTTAGCATGGCGATCCTCCCTGGCTGGTGTGCCTGAAGACTTTGTTCCCCTCATGGCTTGTTTTAGCAGTGGTTACTACACAGACCTTCCTTCCCCCTACGTTTTTCGGGCTTCGATCATTTTTTATTCTTTGTGGCACTAATGCAGTATCGCCGTCTATTTGTTAATAGCGGCGATCATGTTCTGCTTTGTACCCTCTCCTTCCTCGACACTCAGGATTATGGGGATTGTAGGCCTAGGGCTTCTCAGTCTATGGGAGCATGCGCACTTGTGCTCACTCGTCTGCATCAAGCCGGTGACGTCAAGACGCCGGCTCGATGGTAGGGCATTATAAAATCCAGCGTTGTTTTGTCATTCCTCGCGGTGCACGCCAGAGGACATGACCATAATCCTTTCAAGTCAGAGCATTTTTCTGGGTAAATGGTTTACCATCAACTCCCTTTTTATGCCATGCAAATATATTTAGGATAATCACATATTGGACCTACTTGCCGTCTTTATCCTACTCTATTCTATTTTATTTTATTAAATTTCTTATACGCAGTGCTCATATTTGCCTCCATTTCTACATGTGATATATATGCTTGAGCCATTATGTAGCTGGCTGGTCTTTCTCTATGTGCATATTCACTAAATATTTTTTTTTCTTATTTTTTCTTTTATTATTTTTTTATTTCTTTACATTTTTTTTATTATTCATCTATTCCTTTTTTTTTTTTATAGCTTTTTTGAATACCCAATATCTGCTCATCTGCATTTCATATCGTTGTCATGCTCCCATGTGGTCCGATTTATTGATTTTATGTATGTAATAAAAAAATTCCCTTATAACCCAACTACTATTAATCCTTAAACAATGATATTTGGAGTTGAAAAATTTGAGGATTTTTACCCCCATTTGATGCATGTTATTTGCAACATATTCATTTTGTTTTCTTTGCAGAAGACATATTTATTGTTTCTTTTTCTCCTTTAGAATTTTTTTCAGCTGGACTTTTAGCCCTCTATGGTCTATTGGTATCATTTGACCTGTGGGGTGGATCAATAGCTGTTTTTCCAACTGCCAGTGTTTTGGAGGTGGGTTGTTTGGCATGGTGGTCTAATGGTGTCCGCTAATTCAAATGGTGCTCCTTTTCAGTGTGTTTTTGCATTTTCTGTACAATTCTTCTTTATTGATGTTTGACTGTAATCTTTGTATATTCCTTGTTTTTAATTCAGAGATTCTACGGTTTGAATATTCGCACATCCCCTGACGAAGCGTTTGTGCGAAACATGTCGGGATAATGTGCAATAAGATATTCTCATCCAGTATACTCAACTAATTTAGACCATCACTGCCTTGTATAACATTATAATCGCTATTGTCTGTATATTTCATGTGTATATGACAATTTTAACCTTGAGCTAATATTTAAATGAAATCTTTTTTGTATAATTAGGTATTATAAAAGAAAAAAAAGAAAAATAAATTAGGCACCGTTAAAATCCCTTTGCTTTCTCTACTACGGCTTCCGCAATATCTTTTTTCTGCTGCAGCGTGCCTTGGGTCAAGACAGAACCATTCCAAGCCTGCACCCTCACAACGGCTTCCACCGCACAGAATTATGGATGCCTTATTGGGCCACCTAAGCAACATTCAGGGTCACAGGGGATTCATCCTATTACAGAGCTTCTCAATTTGTTACATCTTCTTGGACAGCTTGTCCTTCTCTATCTCCAGCTGCTGGATGACATCCAATATGGAGAGGTAGACGCACTCTTCCTTCCCAGAGATCTCACTCAGAGCTCTCCTCTTGGTTTTTAGTCTTCTAATGATGTCTCTGTACATGGCTTCGAATTTGTTTCATTATCTACTTTACCTTTGACTTTCCTTCAGAGACTCTGGGCTCTTGCATTTCTTAGTTTCCCATTTTTCATCTCAGAGGCCTCATACGGAGTTTCCATCTGGCGTTCCTGACATTCTCCAACTGAACCGCAGAACACGCAGTCACAGGTGGAGTCCTCGGTGCAGTAAGACTCCAAGATCTCATGGATGGAGCATTTCCTGTTCTCCCAGGAAGTGGTGGGGGTCACATAAGACGTGTTCTGGTGACTTGCTGTGAACTCAGGAGGATTTTCACAAAATGAGGCTTCACATAGCAGACGGGATTTAACAGCAGGTACAGGAATGTGTATACCGTGTTTCCCCAAAAGTAAGACATCCTCCGAAAGTAAGACCTCCCACCAGGTTTCCATCTAGCAGAAATATAAGTCATCCCCCGATAATAAGGCACCCCCTGATAATAAGTCCTCCACCGATAATAAGGCCTCCCCGATAATAAGGCCTCCCCGATAATAAGGCCTCCCCCCATAAGGCCCCCCCCATAAGGCCCCCGATAATAAAGGCGCCCCCCCGATAATAAGTCCTCCACCGAACTTAAGGCCTCCCCGATAATAAAGCCACCTGAAGCTACGGTACCATAAGGAGTCTGACTCCTCTGGACCGCAGCGGTGGCAAGTGACGTCACCGTCATCAGAGAGCCCACGCCGCGGCCATGACATGCTGATTGATGCCTTCTGCCACGTGACAGAGTCTGCTTCACAAGACAGTGAGTCGTGTGGGGCAGGAGTCGGGCACATTGAAGGAGAGAGGGTAAATAATCCACACAGGGGTGGGGGGCTCACAGTGGATTTGAGGAGAGTCAAATGGCACAGGTGGATTAGAAGTGGGGAGATCAAGATGGCACAGGTGGGTTAGAACGGGGGGAATCAAGATGGCACAGGTGGATTAGAAGGGGGGGGGGATCAAGATGGCACAGGTGGATTAGAAGGGGGGGATCAAAATGGCACAGGTGGATTAGAAGGGGGGGATCAAAATGGCACAGGTGGATTAGAAGGGGGGGATCAAAATGGCACAGAAGGATCAGAAGGGGGGAATCAAAATGGCACAGAAGGATCAGAAGGGGGGAATCAAAATGGCACAGGTGGATTAGAAGGGGGGATTAAGATGGCACAGGTGGATTAGACATCCCCTGAAAATAAGACCTAGCACATCTTTGGGAGCAAAAATGAATATAAAAGCCACTGTCTTATTTTCGGGGAAACAGGGTACACAGTGAGTACCGAGGACCCCAGACCCCCCCCCCCCCCCCCTGATCTAGATGGGTAGACTGGAAGTTCTCCACAAAGTTACAATAGTTTCAGACACCACTGAAGTGCAGAACATTTCCTGAATGTTCGCTTACATTGAGGACAGGAATAATTTCCAGACCTCTCCTATGTATCCAACACACGATCAACACAGTCCCGGCAGAAGTTGTGTCCACTTTTCAGTGTTACAGGATCTACATATAAGTCCAGACAAATAGAACATTCCAGCTCCTTTATTGGATCAGCAATGGCCATCTCCGACAGCAGAAGAGAGAAAAAGCTCAAACACTCAGCGTGACCAATTTCTGCACACTCCTACCCAAGGCGAGGCCGAGACTCGTATTCATAGGAATCCTATGAAGGGATACAGATAATATATATCTGGGCTATAGATATTTATGAGAATTAAGAAATGTGTAAAAAGCCGTGTGTATCGCAGGGTGACACTGCGAACACACCTAGATTAATTAATGTGCCAACATCCCGATATGGATTGCAAGAGAAAGAAACTAAACATATAGACATTTAGACAGAATAAAGGTGGCTAAAGCACCTGAACCAGATGGCATTCACCCATGGATCCTAAAAGAATTGAGTTCTGTCATTTCAAAACCATTGTTCCTATTTTTTAGGGACTCGTTAATGAATGGAATGGTACCACTGGATTGGCGCAGGGGCAATGTGGTGCCCATATTTAAAAAAAGAACAAAGTATTTTCCTGACTATAGAAGTTAAGGTAAATACTGGAGAGTTTAATAAAAAGACCACATAGATAAGTTATTGCTGGGAAAAAAATATTTTAAGCAAAAGACAGGTTGTATGTTTGTTCTCACATTAGATTGGTTTGATTAGTAGAGTATTTTCTTCCCTTCTTTCTTTCTTATGTTATACTCTCGAGTAGCATTTCTTTTATACAAGATGTATTGTTATTGTTTTGTTACACAGTGCCTCATAAAGATACTGGGTCGTTTCTGATTTGTTTTAGACCCCTTTCACACTGGGGCGTTTTTCAGGTGTTTTTCAGGCGCTTTAGCGTTAAAAAAAGCGCCTGAAAGAAGCTGCAACTGCAATCCCAATGTAAAATCCCGAGTGCTTTCACACCGAGGCGCTGCGCTGGCGGGGCGTCAAAAAAAAGTCCTGCAAGCAGCTTCTTTGCAGCGCTTTTTGGAGCGGTGAATACAACGCTCCTAAAGTGCCCCTTCCCATTGAAATCAATGGGAAGCGCCTGTAAAACGCCTGTAAAACGCCTGAAAAACGCCACTGGCAGCAGCGTTTTGTGGGCCCTTTTAACCCTTTATTTGGCCACTAGCAGGGGTTAAAAGCGCCCCAATAACGCTCGAAAAACGCTGGTAAAGCGCTGCTAGTTTAAGCGCCGCTTTACGAGCGTTTTTCGGGCGCTGACATTGTGACAGGGCTCTTAAAGCACCTGGGCTTTCACATTGGGCTGCAGATGAGGCTTCTTTCAAGCGCTTTACAGGCGCTTTTTTTTAACGCTAAAGCGCCCGAAAAACGCCTGAAAAACGCCCCAGTGTGAAAGGGGTCTTAAAGCGTGAAAAGGGCGGACATCAGGCCTATTTGTAAACAGCTGGGGCTTCTGCAACGGACAGCGAACTACACATAGATTGGGATACCCGATATGTTATGGAGTTGGCTGGAGCCTGAAGACGTTCAGTTTTACACAATTGGATAGATCACTAGATACTTTGGTCATCCATGTGGAAAGGAATCATTCGGGGCCTTCGCTCAATCTAGAAGCTTATAATGAATGTTAAGTTTGATTTTTTTGTTTTTGATTTTTTTTGTTGAGGCTCCATTCCCGGATATGACCATTGTTTGGTTGGCTATCATTGCCCACACATCTTGGCGGGTGGTGCAATCAATGGATAGGTTAAACAAGGTCTGAATCAATGTGAACAAATAGGAAGATGGCAGGAATGGCACATTGGTCGTTAGGCATCTGGAGCTTAAGACAGAAACTGGCAGTACTTTACAGATAACAAGTTTGATTCCATTGCCATTGGAATCGGCAATGTTTTTGAAATGTGAATGTTTTAGAAACTAGTAAGCCTTGAGCTTAGAGGATAAAATCAAGCATAAAAACTTTACTTTTGTTTTGTTGTTGCAGTTTGGGTTCCTCGAAGGTGGTTTAAGCTGGCGTTTATGAAAAATGGTTAGGGACCCATCACCAGCGTGGTGTCCTTTCGTCAATTCAGTCAACTCACAGTAAAAATCGGCTAGTTTTAGACCAGTATGTGCCCGAGGTCAGCTAAGATCATCCCCAAAGTGGAATTTTGCAGCTCGGGACATAAATGTAGTAAACAAGTACCACCGACATAAGGTTTTCTGGTATTCTCAAATGGTGCCTTCAAGAACCTGTAATCGTATCCATGCTATGGTTTCTTGTTATTTAAATTTGTGTTGATTATAATAAAAAGGCTGCTATGGCGATTTAACCGCTTGAGATCTGCGCTATAGCCAAATGACGGCTGCAGCGCGGACCTGCTTTGCCGGGACGACGTCAATAGGGGCGCGCTCTGTGATTAGCGAGTCTATGAGACTCGCCTGATCACAGATCGGAGCAAGGGGTCGATCCCGACCCCTTACCACGTGATCAGCTGTCAGCCAATGACAGCTGATCATGCGATCGCAACAATCACCGGCGGCCGTGAGAGGGACATCAGTCCAGATCACTGCGAGCTGGGGCCAGCGCAGTAGGTGCCCACCTGCCCCCTGCCAGTGGCACCTAAAATATGGCAAAAAAAGTGACACCAATTAGTGCCCATAGTGCCACCCATCAGTGCCCACAAATCTGCCTCGCACACACAGTGCTGCACCTCAGTGCCACATATCCGTGCCCATCAGTGTCATGTACCAGTGCCCATCAGTGCCACCTATCAGTGCCCATCAGTCCCATCTATCAGTGGTACCTATCAGTGCCCATCCGTGCCACCCATCAGTGCCATCTTATCTGTGCCCATCTTTGCCCATCAGTGTTGCCTTATCTGTGCCCACCAGTACCGCCTTATCTGTGCCTATCAGTGCCACCTTATCAGTGCCCACAAGTGCCGCCTCATCAGCACATTTCAATGAAGAAGAAAAATTACCTGTTTGCAAAATTTTATAACAAACTATTAAACATGATTTTTGTTTTTTGTTTTTTGCATCTTTTTTTGTTTGTTTAGCAAAAAATAAAACTCAGAGCTGTAACTAAATACCACCAAAAGAAAGCTCTATTTGTGGGAAAAAAATTATAAAAATGTCATTTGGGGAGAGAGAGAGAGAATTTCGGAGTCTGTTGGAGTTAGTAGATTTTTCGGAGTGATATGGATCCTATTCTCCAGAAAATTGATGAGGCAATCCTCCTGATTATCTTGCGGAGGCAGCAGAGAAGGAGACAGGAGGAGGAGGAGAGAAGAAGCAGACGTCAGTTTTGGGTGCATCCTATGGTATCCAATCGATCGTCTACTGGATACTTTGCCAATATTTTATTGCCAACTGCGCTCATATCCGGCAAAATTCTTTAACTTTACGAGGATGTCAGTGCCGCTCTTTGATGACCTGTTGGAGAAGCTCGGGCCAATGCTGACAAGGATGGACACTGTGATGCGTAGGTCTGTGTCACCAGAGGAACGGCTGCTAGTGACACTCAGGTAAGTGAATACACATATGGGTTAGGGTTAGTGAATAGGAGATAGGGCTAGGAGATAGATAGGGCTAGTACTTATTTGTATGCTTTTCTCTTTAAATAACTCAAAATTGTTATGTGATCTTAGGTTCCTTGCCACAGGACAGAGTTATGCCACGTTGCATCATTACTTCCTCCTTGGCCTCACAACGGTGTCAACAATTACAAAAAGAAACATGTGTGGCAATATGGGAGGAATTGCATGACATTGTAATGCCAGAGCCAACAGAAGACATCATCTAGGAATCAGTTGTCGATAAAATTTGGGAACTGAGTTTACTCCCAAAAAGTATCGGATGCCCTTGATGGGAAACATATCAGGGTGAAGAAGCCTCCCCCCACTCTGGATCACAGTATTACAATTATAAAAAAATATTTTTCGGTGGTCCTCCTGGCATTGTCCAATGCACACCTTAAATTTCTTTGTGTTGATGTGGGAGCATATGGAAGCCATGGAGACGCCCGGATATTCCATGAGCCTTCGGACGTCATCTTCATGAGGGACGATTCAATTGTCCTGAAAGCAGGCCTCTACCCTGCACTGAGGAACCCAGCTTGCCATTAGTCATGGTGGCAGACGAGGCTTTTGGACTGGCAGAAAAATGTTATGAGGCCATACGGTGGCTATGGTCTCAGCCACCGCCAAAAGATCTTCAATTATAGGCTCAGCCGTGCACGCCGTGTTGTAGAACGTGCATTCGGGGGTGTGTGCACGGCCAAATGGCGAGTTTTGCTTACAAGTATTCAACTCGATGTGGAAAATGCCATTAAAGTCGTCCTGGCGTGTTGCGTTCTGCATCATTTTCTGCGGGACAACGACAGGAGCAATGTTGATCAGGAGCCCACAAACCAACTTCAGAGGGTCCAATTCATGGACTTGCGGTCAACTGCCCGTGTCCTGAGCATCCGAAACCAATTTGCAGAATTTTTTGAATCCCCCGATGGAGAGGTATCATGGCAGAATGATTATGTGTAAAGCAAAAAATTGAATACATCCAGTTTTGCTTTCTTTTTTAAATAAAGCATTTTGAAATTGAAGTTCGTTTGTTCTTTTTTTATGTCCATTTTTCAACGATTGTTCAACAAGTCCATAAGAGTCTGCCTTTATGGCAAGCAGTGTAAGGCCAAGCCCAAAAAGGGCTAGCTTACGCTTGTCAGAAGGCAAGAGTGACAAAGAGTCCTTTGCACTCTGCCTTCGTGGCAAGCATTCGCGGTTGTGCATCATAGAAAACACAAATTGAACTAATGTATTTTCAGTCAAAAAAGATATTTATAACAAAGATAGTTAACAAAAAGGTTTGGGAACACAACAACTGGTGATAGGTGATAGGTGATAGGTGGGGGTGGATGCTTGCTCACCACGGGCATGTGAGAATTCAGGATGGGGTAAGTAACTGTTCCTGTCTGTGGGTTTAAAATATACTCTTGTGATGAGGTCCGCACCTTGCCTCATTATATCCACATCTAGAGATAGTATATTTTTTCCTTGCTGTATTCATATTCCAAACAAATATTATTATTATTAGTATTTAACAACGTCATAAACTCATGCAAGGAGCTTTCTGAACCCTCCCAAATAAATAAGAGGTCATCTATAAATCTTTTGTAGAATACAAGTGATGTTCTATGTTGTTGTTGTCGTGCAAAGACCACCCTGTCCTCCCATTCGGACATGAACAGATTTGCTATGCTTGGGGCAAATTTAGCCCCCATGGCTACGCCTCTTTCCTGGGAGTAAAAATGTTGGCTATACCAGAAGTAATTCTGGGACAAACAAAAATCCAAAGCCCGTCCCAGAAAAATTTTGTTCATGAGGGATGTCTTCCCTTTTACTCAAGGTCCAATTAAGAGCAAGCAGAGCATCATCGTGTTGAATGATACTATACAGAGAGGACACATCAGCTGTAACTAGATGTATTTCGGCACCTTCTGTTAATTTGATCTGACTAATTAACTGTAATACATTTTTTGTATCTTTTAGATATGCCTTCGTATTTTGAACACTAGCTTGTAAAAATTTAATCGAGATACTGCCCCAATCTCGCTGTCACAGATCCAATACAATTTACAATTGGTCTGGCGGGGGGGTCTCGTTGGATTCTTATGCACCTTGGGCAATGTATAGATTGTAGGCACTCTACAATAACTTGGTACCAAGAATCAGGGGCGGATCCAGGGGGGGGGGGGGGGGGCAACGGGGCAATTGCCCCCTCCGAGAATACAGCCAGCGGTATAAGGTAATGGAGGAACCATTTTGTTAGAGACATCCATTTTGAGTAATGGAAAATTACTGATAGCGTGACCCCATGGAAACCTATTGCTTAAGGTCATATGTGTTTTTGCTTGTACAAGATATTTATGATCACAAGGTCAGTTGTTTGTACAGAACAGATGGATGCGGTTAAGCTACTTCCCTTTCCAAGAGCAGAAGTAACTTTATGGCGTTAGACCACAGGCCTATCTTGCATCACGCCTAAGAACATTCTAAACTATATATATATATATATATATATATATATATATATATATATATATATATATATATATATATATATATATATTTAGCTTTTGCTGCTAGGCAGAGATATTGCTTGTGCAAAGAACCATGATGACGTAGTAAAATATACAATCTTGCATATTTTATGTGGCGATCCCTGATTGGCTCAACCACAGGGTTGCGCTTTAGCTCAAACTGCATAAAACTACTGTGAATGCTCCAATAAACTTACAATCATTGTTCACGTACAATTGTGTGTATGTGTGGTGATTGTCCACCGGTGACCGGGACCTCCGCTCCTCCGTCCTAGCCTAGGCTACCAGGGTATATACACGGAAGATGAGCACCTAACAGAGCTGGTACCAGGAGTGGGGTCATCTTGTGATAGGTAAGTCATTTTGCTCCTTCTTACCTTAATGGTGAATGGTGTAGATGCTTACTCTGTCCAGATGACCACCATACAAATAGATTAGTTTAAAAAGCTACTGTGCCTTCGCGGCGGACTAGGCTGGTCCCTCGGAAGGTCAAAAGGGCTCGCAAGGAATTTATAGGTTTAGGAAAAAGTCTGACTAGGTTGGTCTGACTATAAACTATTGGTGATAGTTTTATTAACACGGGAAGTAAAAGAATACGCCCGTGACAAAGGGATTGGTCGAGCGGACGCCCACTTGAGAACTTTTAAAGTGCACTATAAATAATGAAATGCATCATGATGTGATTACTTGATAATGTACATGTAAAGTTTTAAAGCTGAAATCCTAAACCATAAAAATATGTCTGTTTCTCTTTAGGTGCAAGCGTAAGTATATAGAGTATTAACGTTGTATAAGATATAATTATATAGAGTGGATATCTGTTTGAATAAACCCAACTGTTGTTAAATGAATACAGAGTATGAAGAACCGGATTGTAGTGAGGTAGCACCCGCCTGTTCACGCTGCACGCTAGGTTTACTTTTTCTTAGCATTGACGAAAGGTGGATTCTTTTGACCACTAGACCTACAGGCTTCTCTTGCAGACTTGGTGTAAGAGGGGTATATCCCGCCACCAGGAAAGGAACCCTTCATCGTATATTAAGGGTAAATCTTCACAGTTTTATTAGTCCATCTGACCTGGAAGATCAGGGAACTTACCCCCGCATTAGGGAACAAATTATTGACCAAACAGGCTGTTATCACCTCTGCCCACATACCAGGCATACTTTACCCAAATTACTAGATGGGGAATTCTGCAGGCACCCAGCCCCAGAGTCCGGGAACTCCCACCCCGTATGAGTATGTTCAACATAACTTGCCGGGTCCCAAGGTGGAACCTTTCTGGGCACAAGTCCGGGAAAGGTGTCACCAATTGGGAATCCATGACCCAGGACCCCAAGGTCCTTGTTCAGAGGAAGACTGGCAAGAAGTCAGTAAAATTTGTCAGGTACATAAGCATTCTTATCCTCCCTGCAAAGGGGCTGACCCACAATACATGAAGGATTGTTTCTGTGCATGGAACAAATGCCTTGGAAAATATAGGAAGAAATATGCCAAAAACATCCCAGTGACCAAGAAAAAAATCTCACCTCCTAGTGCTCCAACATCTGCGTTTGAGCCACCCCCGCCCTATGTCACTGTAAAGACCGAGACTGGACCACCAGGTCCCCTACTCCATTTATACCCGTCATTAGACCCGAGTGTTCTTGCCAGTATGATATATGGTACAGCAAGTAAAGACCAGATAAGTGAGTGGGAACAAGTGAATAGGACTAGAATAGAAAAGGAAAAGGATGAGGCGGACCAAGTCAGAGAACGAGAAAGATTAAGTAGGTTAACCCCTGCAGAACAGCAGTACGAAAAAGGAAGGATTTCGAGATTAAAAAAGGTGAGGTAGAAGAACAACTAGAAATACGTAGAAAAGAATTGGATAAATACCGAAGGGCCTTGGACAAGAGAGTAGCAGAGTTAAAAGACATCGAGTCATCCATAATTACACAACCCCCCACTGCCACTCGTAGCAAAACAAAAGCCATTACACAACCCCCCCCTAAGGAGGAAGACTCAGATAACAACGCCCAGGCTAATAGCAATGTGGCAAGTCCGGGGGCCTCCTCTGAAGATGAGGAGAGCGAGAACGGGGAAAAAGACACCGCCTCGTTTAAAGCTCCTTTAATGCACATAGGCAATACCCAGGTCCACATTCCCTTACCCCTAGGGACACTTTCTAAAATAAAAGAACTTTGCCCAAGTCCAAGGAAGAGCCCCAGGGAGGCAGGTGCCTTTCTAGCTAAATATAGCGTCGGGGCAAGCTTAGATAAGGAGGACGTGAAAGGAATATTAAGTATAGTGGATCCTGACAGCCCAAAAGATGTCCCTATAGACACTCTATGGACCAATCATATCCTAGACACGCATGATTGGGTGGCATTTTGGAAAGGCATAGGTAACCACTGGTCCACTGTATATAAAGGGTCCTCTGCCTTACAAGAGTTAATTTTAGCCAAACAAGGACCCAAGGAGAAATTCTTTGATTTTTGCGCCAGGGTCTACAGTCTTTGGAAAGCCGTAGATAAGGCAGCCCCACAGTTATTCACAACCACCATTATGTCAGGTGGCGATCCCAAAGTCACCCAACTTCTCAAATTTACCACCCCCAAATGGACAGATCAAGCACCTGATGATTTTATGAAAGAAGCAAGGTCCAGGGAAAGCTCTGGAGTCTTTGAGCAGAAAGGAGGAATATTTCCCTCCCTTACTTTAGTACCGGCAGAAACGTCCGTTCCTCTAATGGCCATGCAAACATATCCTGGTCCAGCTGTTGTTTATCCCCCGGACCAAGGTTGTTTCAATTGTGGACAGCAAGGACACTGGAAATCCCAGTGCCCTTATAGGACTGGACAGATTAGAGCAAGAGGCAGAGGCAGGGGATTTAACCCCCAGACCCGCCCACAGTATCCCCGTTATCCGCCATACCAGAACCCTCGTCAACCACTACCCCAATATCCTACACAGCCACAAATAATGCACCCTCAGGCCCCCAATAGACCACCACCCAGAATTCCTATGCAGTGGCCATCCAATCGGCAGCCACCACCCCAATAGGGATGCCTAGAGTATGTCCCTTCCCTCAGCCTAGTGTGTTACAATCCCTCATGGAGAAGTCTTCCCCAAGTTGTATTACATGTAGATGTACAACGTGTCTGCTTTTTGATAGACACTGGCGCCACCTCTAGTTCAGTGAACGATGAGATTTTTAACACACCACAATGCACCGAGGGAAACTATTGGTATTAATGGGACACCTGTCACCCATCCCATCACTCCACCACTGACTGTAGCCACTCCAGAAGGACAGAAATTATGTACCCAAACTTTTGCCGTCTTGTCCTCATGCCCTGTGCCCCTTATGGGACGGGACCTCTTGGCACAACTGTGTATTACCATTAAGTTTAATAAAGAAGGTTCCCTTACCGCTAGTTCACCATTATGTGACTTACATGGCCCTAAGCGACATGCACACAGAGGCTTCTTTATGCTACTCCCCGCCTCTCTCGAAACACATGCTATCTGGGCGGAAAACAAAGGTAGCGTAGGTTTCATTAACTGTACGCCTTACTCGCCTGAGATGCGCCCTGACGCAGAAGCACAATATCACAAACAATACCCCCTGCCCCCCGAAAAGACCCAAGGCATTGCCCCCCAGATCAATGACTACATATCTAAAGGTATCCTAAAACCAATCATTAGCCCCTGGAACACACCCATTTACCCTGTAAAGAAGGCCAGTGGCGAGTGGAGACTCGTCCAAGACCTCAGAGCAGTAAACAAACAAGTGATTCCCCTCCCACCCCTAGTCTCAGACATCACTTTCATTTTCTCATGCATACCGGCAGACTCTCTATGCTACACAGTAATTGATTTAGCGAATGCTTTCTTTAGCATTCCCATTGCAGAGGAAGCCCAACCTATGTTTGCTTTCTCCTGGGCCGGGGGCCAACTAACCTGGACACGCCTACCGCAAGGGTATGTAGACAGTCCAGCCGCCTTCTCTATGGTACTCAACGAGACTGTCAAGTCTTGGACTTCTGAGCGTGGGTCGGTACTAATACAGTATGTGGACGACCTGCTCCTGTGCAGTCGAACTGCTGAAGATTGTGCGGTCGATTCAACATCACTGTTACAACACCTAGCTCACGCCGGGCATCTAGCATCAAGGAAGAAAATACAATGGTGCCAGCCACAGGTAGAATACCTAGGGTGCATTCTAAAAGGAAGGGACAAGGCTAGTGTCCCCCAAACGTGCCGCAGCCCTTCGAGCTCTCAGTCCCCCAAAAGACAAAGCCGCCCTACTCTCGTTCTTGGGTGCAATGGTATATTGCCGCCAATGGATTCCTGACTGTTCTCATTATGATAGTATCCTAAGAGAGGCTACTGGCTCGACAGCCCCTAAATTAATAGATTGGACTGAAGACAGACTACAAGCTTTTCAAGCTCTATTAAACAGTCTGTCATGTGCACCCGCCCTGGGGATTGGTAGACTATGGTAAAGCTTTTCAGCTGTACTGTGTAGTTTCAGGGAACTCTTTTGCCGCGGTTCTCACACAACAACATGGAACACAACAAACTGGTCTTGGGCCACCCAATGACACTTTTCACCACCCATTCTGTCACCCACCTCATACAGAACATGAACACCCAACACATGACCTCACAAAGGCTCAGCGGTTATGAGATTACCCTTATGAACACTGACAATCTATCTCTTAAATATGTTCCCGCTAGCAACCCTGCTGTCCGCCTCCTGCACTCCATGCTGCGTCTACCACAAGACCCAGACCAGCTTCATGACTGTGTGGAAAAAGTGGAATCCATCACATCCCCTAGACCTGATCTCACGGATACACCTATTATAGATGCGGAAGATGTTTTCGTTGACGGTAGTTGCTCCCGCCCCTCTGATTCCACTTTCCTAACAGGTTACGCGATAGTCCAATTACCAGACATGGTGCTAGAAGCCAAGCCGCTGCCTCCCTCTTCGGCCCAAGTAGCAGAATTAGAAGCTCTCACTAGAGCCTGCATTCTATTCACTGATAAAAAGGTGAACATTTACACCGACAGTAGATATGCTTTCGGAGTGGTGCATGACTTTGGTGTGATATGGGCTAATAGAGGTTTCAAAACCGCAGACAATAGACTAATTGCCAATTCCACACATATTATGGCTCTTCTCCAGGCCATCCTCCTTCCAAAGGAAGTGGCTATTATCAAGGTAAAAGCCCATTCCTCGGACAACAGCAAAATATCCAAGGGTAACGCCCTAGCCGATAGAACTGCAAAGCAAGCTGCCGCCTCCTCTCCTAACCCCCCTGCCCCCACAACAGTTTTCTTTAAAGAACATTTCACTTCATCCAACTTCAAAACAATTGTAGCACAAATACAAACAAACAATGGCCACAGACCAGGACGTTCATTTCTGGGTCGCTGCAGGATTGACCAAAGACCCCGAGGGTATTTGGACAAAAGAGGGGAAGGTACTGGGAATACCTGAAGCAAGTTGCATTCTCATACTCTCATACCTCCATGGCCCAGGACACATAGGAGCTGCCCCTTTAACCAACCTGTATAACAAATCTTTTTGTACAATTTGAATAAACAAATCCAACTTCTGACTAAAAGCTGCCTGACCTGTGCACAGAACAATGTCCAAGGAAAAAGACACGGCCTACAAGGTCACCTACCTCCACCCTTAGGACCCTTAACAGACTTACAAATAGACTTCACCCACATGCCCAAACAAAAGGGCAACTTGAAGTGTCTCTGTGTTATAGTAGATAAATGGTCAGGATGGTGCGAGGCGATCCCCTGTGTAGGTGAAACTGCTAACATAGCAGCAAAATGCCTGTTGAATCATTGGATTTGTAGGTTTGGAATCCCCACGACTATCTGGTCGGACAGAGGACCAGCATTCAGTTCCTCAGTAACTCAAGCCGTGGCCAAGTTCCTGGGAATGCAATGGAAATTGCATATCCCATATCACCCACAAAGTGCTGGAGTAGTGGAAAGAATGAATAGGAACATTAAAGACAAGCTAAAGAAAGCCACAGGAGGAACTTTGAAGGGATGGCTCGAACATCTCCCTTCAGTCCTTTTCCAAATCAGGACTACGCCTCATGCCCGGACAAAACTTTCACCCTTCGAAATCCTAATGGGTATCCCCGCAAATATAGAATTACCCCCATTAGACCCTAACTCTGACATTAACATTTATTCCCAACAGGAAATGTACGTGAAAAATCTGGTAAGTATGCTCCACGAAATAAACGAACAAGTTTCTGTCACCGTTTCTCCTCTTCCCACAGAACCAACGCATCCCTTCATCCCTGGGGATAAAGTGCTGATCAAACAATTAGCACAAAGAAAGAGTATCGGACCGGCTTTCTCAGGACCATGGAAGGTGGAAAAGGTATCGAGAACAGCAGTACTGACGGATATGGGGAACACCTGGATCCATGCCAGTCGTCTTAAAAGGTGCCCGCAGCCCCCCTCGACTCCGGACCCTCCAACCGAGACGTCAACATCCAACCGCCTTGTCCCTATCTCATCAGCCCGGGAGGAAGACAGCTTGTTCGAAGAAAGTGCATCCTTACTCCCTCAAACCCAAGAACAGCTCCAACTTACCTTGGATCAGAAGTTGCGAGAAGCCCAAAAAGGGATAGAACAAATATCTCTGACAGACTCTGATCCCTTCCAAAAAGACAAAACGGAACTGGACACCCCGACAGGAAACGACGAAGAAGGACAAGACCTTAGATAGCCGGACACAATGATTCCCCTGTCAATGTCCATGAAGGCCTTGTGCCTCTTATCTTGTACAGCTTTAATTGTGTTCTTACCCACCTGGTTGATATCTAACTGTATCTATCACCCTGAAGATTTGGGACCCATACAGGGTATTTGTGGGACCCCCGATATCCCACAACCAAATAATACACATGTTAGACATAAAAGGAGCAAGGCCCCAAAAACCTTTTCCGCTAAAATGTTGTTATTGCAATTTAAATATAGCTATGCCCAGAAATCTGGATTTGAAAAGTGTTGGATATGTAGTAAACTTCACCCCAGCACTGCTAGGATCCCCTTAATGGCCATACCCTTAAACTTCACCCCTCTCCTCAATGGCACCCCTCCTATCGTCCTAACAAACGTCACAAGAGCACTTTCAAATAAAACCCTTACTTTCCAAATTATCGGTAGAAGTCACTTCCCAGACTGGTGTTTTAGGCTGGGAAACTCCACAGACGGAGCTGAAGTTTGCCAACAAGCAAAACTCAACATCTCAATGACATCGATTGCCAATCCTTCTTTCTTTCACACTTCAGATCCCGCCCTAAACATCACTCTTTTAAACTTTCTTAGCTCCAGTTCCAGTTCCACAGTAGGACAATTATTATCAAGTCTAGCCCTCTCTGGTCTTTCTGATAACATGAGGAGAGTATTCAACCAACGGCCTTTAGCTCTAGGAAATACTACTTATATCTGCTGTGGCAAACTCTGCCACCCTTGGATCCCCACTAGACCCCAGGGGTGGTGTTACCTTGCAGCCCTAGCTCCCATCATGGGTGTGTTGGGGGATAGCAAGGGAAGTCACCTTCTTGAGGCTAGTGTACATCCCAGATACCCCCTCAGACACCGTAATAAAAGGGAGTTATTTCTTGAAAGAGATATGGCATGGGCCTGGTTCCCCTCATGGACCGGATGGGGAATAGATTTAATGAAAAGACTAAACAATTACACTTGGATTATTGACGAAATATTAGAAAAGAATTCTGATGACATCACTAAAATAAATCTAGAAACTAGGGCAATCAGGAAACAACTGGAGCTGCATGAGTTGGCCATAGAAAGTATGAGTGCAGCCTTAACCGGGCTATGTGAAATTACAGAAGATTACGAGTGTTGTACCTGGTTTCATAATACAAGTATTGAGGTACCCGATTACTATGACATAATTGCACAGCACCGGGAAGAAGTAAGTAAACTACAGGATGAGGCTAGAAACGTTGCCAAAACATGGGACCCCTTTGCCACCCTAAGCTTTGGCCAGGGAATACTTGCATGGTTAAAAAACACGGCCGTGACTATAATAATGATACTCCTTTTTATTTTGTTCCTATATGTCTGTTATAGGTTTATAATGTGTATAATTGTTAAAGCATCACATACCAGAAATGAAACTATTAAATTAGACGCATTTTCCCATGATCCTAAGGTATGGTACCAGGAAGAATGCGTGACATATGGGATAGATGATATGTGATCTTCCTGTTTTCAACAGGATGATCAAAGGGAGGATTATAAGGTAATGGAGGAACCATTTTGTTAGAGACATCCATTTTGAGTAATGGAAAATTACTGATAGCGTGACCCCATGGAAACCTATTGCTTAAGGTCATATGTGTTTTTGCTTGTACAAGATATTTATGATCACAAGGTCAGTTGTTTGTACAGAACAGATGGATGCGGTTAAGCTACTTCCCTTTCCAAGAGCAGAAGTAACTTTATGGCGTTAGACCACAGGCCTATCTTGCATCACGCCTAAGAACATTCTAAACTATATATATATTATATATATATATATATATATATATATATTTAGCTTTTGCTGCTAGGCAGAGATATTGCTTGTGCAAAGAACCATGATGACGTAGTAAAATATACAATCTTGCATATTTTATGTGGCGATCCCTGATTGGCTCAACCACAGGGTTGCGCTTTAGCTCAAACTGCATAAAACTACTGTGAATGCTCCAATAAACTTACAATCATTGTTCACGTACAATTGTGTGTATGTGTGGTGATTGTCCACCGGTGACCGGGACCTCCGCTCCTCCGTCCTAGCCTAGACTACCAAGGTATATACACGGAAGACGAGCACCTAACAAGCGGATGACAGAGCGGCCGGTTCCGCGGGTGACTGCACTGAGTGGACGGGTGAGGGGGGGGCAGCTGGGCGGCTTAGGAGGGCTGCTGGCCAATCAGGAAGCCAGCGGGCAGGGGAGCAGGGAGATGACATCATCTCTCACTGCCCTGCATCCCTCCAGTTCCCTCACTGCGCAGGAAGTTGTGTGCAGCAGAGAGATTACATCATCTTTCTGCTGCCTATTTTCACTCTGGGACTCAACAAAAGAACACCTTAGCAGAAAAGTGACACAGTAGGTGACAATCCGCAATGTGTAGCAGGCTACGTGGCAAGTGACAATCCGCAATGTGTGGCAGGCGACGTGGCAAGTGACAATCCGCAATGTGTGGCAGGCGACGTGGCAAGTGACAATTCGCAATGTGTGGCAGGTGACGTGGCAAGTGACAATCCGCAATGTGTGGCAGGCGACGTGGCAAGTGACAATCCGCAATGTGTGGCAGGCGACGTGGCAAGTGGCAATCCGCAATGTGTGTCAGGCGACGTGGCAAGTGGCAATCCGCAATGTGTGGCAGGTGACGTGGCAAGTAACAATCGGCATTTGGTGACAAGTAAAGTGGCAAGTGACAATCTGCATTTGGTGGCAGGCGTCATGGCAAATGACACCCTCAGGGCTCCCACTGATTCTGCATTATGGTGAGTTGAACCATTTCATTTTATATTACAATGTATTAATAGAAATAATGCGCTTCAATCATCCTGACACCATAACAACCATGGTGCCGTAATGATTGAAGCGTCAATACCAGCCATTTCCCATATAAATTGCCCCCCAAAAAAAACTTTTTATAGCAGTGCCCCTCCCGAGACTGGACTCTGGATCCGCCCCCTGCCAAGAATCTTGATTCCTTCGCATTTAGAACCTTATTTTCTACTCCCGAGGAGATCAACTTTTCTAAATTTCGATGGTATAGCGAAGTTGGGTCCTTGTTTAATTGTACATAAACGTGTCCTTATCGGACAACATTATTTTCCAATTGTGATTCATAAAAAGACTTATCTAAAATAACCACGCCGCCTCCCTTGTCCGCCGGTCTAATTATAATATCCTTCCTCGTTTCCAACATTTTAATACCCTCTTGTAGATAATGGGGATCAGGGTGGAACCATACAAAGTTTAACACAGCAGGACTGATAGGAGAGATAGAGGAGAAGGGTCCGATCCGGGAGATATCAGCGGGGAGTGATCCATTGCTGAGGGCGGTGGGACTATCCTTCAACCTAGCTGATCCAATAAGCTGTGTATTGAACCAATTCTTTGAAAGATTTGACGTTTGTGAGTGCAATGTTTGATGGTTTTTTTAATTGAATAAAGCATCTTGTTTGTGTGATGGAATTACACTATATATGCGTTTTTTCTTTGCGATTATCCCTCTCTGAGATCGAGTGGGCATGATATATGAAGGTGAAGGAAACCTGAATTAACATCCAACAGGAATTCTTCATAAGGCCTGTGAAACCAGCTGAGTCTGGTAAGAGAAATACCAAAAGGGGGGACTTCTCACTAGCACTGATTTTTTTCGGTGTTTGTATGCGTGCCCGCGTGGAGGTGTATTTTCCGGGCAATGGTGCAATATATGTCAAGAGTTTAACGAACTGTGTTAAATCGCTGCGAGATTTAAAAACTCACCATCAAGTGCTAACAACTTAAGATTGGAGATGGACATAAAATGAGACCGAGAGTTTGAATCCACTGATTACATATATATATATTGTGAATTTATATAAATTTTAATGAGGAGCATCTTACCATTTATTGCACACTATTGTTATTGTCTGTAAACATAATATTAAGCGCTGTTTTGACTCTGTTTTGATGGACGGATTTATCGTTAGATGTGTTGATTCATTTCTATAGAGTTTTCTTTGCGATATATATTTTAATATAGTACAAATGAAGAATTGTGTTTAGATACCCATCAGGATGGTAAAGACATAGAAACCGTGACCGAATCTATATGAATATACCCATTGTGACAGTGGGGTCACTTTAGACACAGGGTGAATAAAAGAAACCCCCGATATGGTCTGTGATAGCCATATTCAAGGCTGTATAATACATTGTATATAGATTGGATGTATACTGTATGTGGGGGTTAAGTGTCATTGCTGTGAGGAATTAAGTTGTTTTGCATTTCTATTGTTCATTTAAGTCTGTCCTTGTGTGTATTGTAAAGTGCCAGACAGACTGGCTGCTAACCCTTTGTGAAAAGATGTGTATTGGGTGGGATCGTTTGAAGCCTAGCAGACGTCTTGGGATGTGTGGGTGGAGCTGGGCTCTTGTTCATGTTAAAAGCATGTGCCTTGAATTGTGTATAAAGTTACAATGTTGGTCTTTAACCACTTTTAGACCGGACCAATTTGCTGGTCAAAGACCAGACCACTTTTTGCGATTCGGCACTGCGTCGCTTTAACTGACAATTGCGCGGTCGTGCGACGTGGCTCCCAAACAAAATTGACATCCTTTTTTTCCCACAAATAGAGCTTTCTTTTGGTGGTATTTGATCACCCCTGCGGTTTTTATTTTTTGCGCTATAAACAAAAATAGAGCGACAATTTTGAAAAAAAAACGCATTATTTTTTACTTTTTGTTATAATAAATATCCCCCAAAAATATATAAAAAAACATTTTTTTCCCTCAATTTAGGCCGATACGTATTCTTCTACATATTTTTGGTAAAAAAAAAAATCGCAATAAGCGATTATTGATTGGTTTGCGCAAAAGTTATAGCGTTTACAAAATAGGGGATAGTTTTATAGCATTTTTATTAATAATTTTTTATTATTTTTTTTTACTAGTAATGGCGGCGATCTGCGATTTTTATTGTGACTGCGACATTGTCGTGGACCCATCGGACATTTTTGACACATTTTTGGGACCATTGTCATTTATACAGTAATCAGTGCTATATAAATGCAGTGATTCCTGTGTAAATGACACTGGCAGTGAAAGGGTTAACCTGTGGGTGGCAGTGTAGGGGTTAAGTGTTCCTAGGGGTGTGTTACTAACTGTGGGGGGGTTGGGCTTTCATTTAGTGTACACTGATCTCTGCTCCAATCACATGGAGCAGAGATCAGCGTCACTAGTTGCTAGGCAGAATGGGAAAATGTTGTTTATACAGCATTTCCTCCATTCGGCCGCTCCATGAGACGATCGCGGGGATGCCCGCGGCGATCGAGTCCGCGGGTCCCGCGACCGGACTCACGGGGGTCCCGACCAGCGCGGGAGCGCGCCGCCGGCGGCGCGCTCCCGATGGCACGGCGGCAACGAATATTGGACGTACATGTACGCCAATATGCCTGCCCGTGCTCTGGTCGGGAAGTGGTTAATAAATTCATTCCTACTACAGAAGGGACAGAGTGCGTCTCGTCTTTTTGCCAGAGGGGTCGGCTTCTATAGGAAAAGGGTCGTTTAGCTGTGGATATTGGTAGCGAGTGGATGTGTGTCCAGAAGAGGGAACATCGTAAACGGCGTTTAACCCCCTTTATATTAGGGGGAGCCGTTGCACCCATATTACACGTCTCCAGACAAATAGGTTTGTATAGGATATATAGGAGTTATGCATGTGTTCATATTAATTAATCAAATTTATACTAAATGTATATTTTGTACCAATTGCTGGGGGTCCCTAAACAGCATAGAGACTTATATTCATATTCCCAAACGATAGATAAATACCTATTATAAAAAGAAAACATTCTTTTAACAAAAAAGTTTAGAACATATTGTGTCCTCCGACACACCTAGTGGCTGAAGATATTATCTAAATTTACCGGGTAAATCATTAGAATTCCCCAACCGATAGAGGAGTCAAACCTTCCAGGCTGAGCTTATTGTCCCAAATGGTATAAAAGTTTTGAGGGCCATAAATAAGGGGGATCACAGACCCACACACCAGATATACCCCTAAGGCCGCGTACACACGCGCGGACTGTTCGCCCAACTTTGTCCGTCCAACAGTTTCGGCAAACAGTCCGCTCAAAATTAGCATGGACGGACATGGCCACACACGACGAACGAACAGTTTGCTGAAACCGTGCGCGATGACGTGAACGGCACGTACGACGGGACGAAAAATACGACGTCCTATACACTGCATTATAGCTTTCGGCGTGAAAATCCTTTCTGAGCATGCGCGGAACTTTGTTTGACGAACAAGCCTACACACGAGCGGACTGTTCGCTGAAACAAGGTTTCAGCGGACAGTTTTTCGGAAATTCCGAAAAACCTTGTCCGTCCAACTGTCCGCTGAAACTGTCCGCTGAAAGCCCACACACGAGCGGACTGTCCGCCCAAACACTGTTCAGCGGACAAAGTTGGGCAAACAGTCCGCCCGTGTGTACGCGGCCTTAACCAGGGATATGCAATTAGTGGACCTCCAGCTGTTGCAGAACTACAAGTCCCATGAAGCGCAGCAAGACTCTGACAGCCACAAGCATGACACCCAGAGGCAGAGGCATGATGGGACTTGTAGTTTTGCTGGAGGTCCGCTAATTGCCTATCCCTGCCCAAGACGATCAAGAAGTCTGATGATATTTGACCACTCCCTGTCACATACCTGACGGAAGAGCCTGATATGCAGCGGACGGCCTCTGAATCGAGGGCCCCCCCCCGGTAGAGCAGACCAGGCGCGCAGGAGTGCATAGTTGCACGAGTGCCTGATTGGTTGCAGACCGTGGAATCCAAAGCAGCTATAGGAGGAGCGGTAGCTCAGCAGAATTCTCCAGGCAGAAGAGAGGGATGGTACAGGCAGGCCGGACCATACAGATGCGGAGGCAGAAGAATAGTCATGATACAGACGGGTCGGTGATGGGCTGTCAACGAGGTAGCAGAAGGAGCAAGCAGGTGCGGTGGTCAGACAAGCCGGGTCGGGTGCAAGCGGGATTGTCAAAGGCAAACCGGGTCGGGTAACAGGAATCAAGATGCAGGTAACAGGAACACACGGGAACGCTGTAGAGCAGACAGCACCGAGGCTGTGCACTGGCAAAAGCTGTTACCGGGTGTGCACGCGCATGCGCACATGCGAGCCGGTAGCAGTCTGACAGGTTCTCTTGGATTCTCATACTGAATACTGACATGCCCTTCCTGACAATGCGCACACATGCACCGGAGGTGTTCTGACAGGGGCTGAGGTCAAAGGTTGTATTCTTCGGCCGCCATCTTGGGTACTGGCTAGCCCTTCCTGACACTCCCCCATCTTGCTGAACCTTGTGGCTGGAACCACTCAATATATGGGGGATGGGCAGACATCTTCCCCCTTTAGGCTGTTAGTAAGGCCCCTTTCACACTGGGGCGGGAGCGGTGCTTTACCGTCGTTTTAAAGGGCGGTATGCGGCCGCTAGCGGAGCGGTTTTAAACCCCGCTAGCGCCCGAAAAAGGGTTAAAACCGCCCGCAAAGTGGCGCTTTGCCGGCGATATAGCCGCACTGCCCCACTGATTTCAATGGGTAGGAGCGGTTTAGGAGCGGTGAATACACCGCTCCTTCACCGCTCCAAAAATGCGCACACCTGAGCTGGGTTTATAGTCCTCTCAGGAAGAAAACTCAGGGCTCGCACTTGGGAACAGCTCCACCCCACAGGCAGGTGGCAGTGTGTTCCTCTTTCGGCTGGCACTGTAGCTAGATGAGTTAATGAAACCGCAGAGGATACTGAAGCACAATTTATAGAGAGAATTAAAGTGGAAGTAAACCCTTCTATTGTTTTCAGTCAAGGAAGCCGCCATCTTGGCCTCTAATGATTCTTCAACTGCCATAATGCTGCACATGTGATCAGTTATGACATCAGCCATTGGATGGTTTGAAAGTTTGGTTGAGAGCACAACCAATGTGAAAGTTAGCATTTCCTGAATGCCGGGAATGTAAGTGTTTTTTGAAACTGGGTTTACTACCGCTTTAAGGAGTCACCATGTTATTGTCAACATCAGTAGACTCGTCAACCTGTATAGCATAAAGGCAACGCCGCTTGTTTTTGTGCAATATGTTTTCCAGGAGGATGTCCATGAGGATATGCTATATGCACACTTATTGCCAACCAACACCACAGCTGCAGAATTGTTCAAGTCTTTAAATGATTATATATGTCAGGAAAACTGGATTGGTCGTTTTGTGTTGGTGTATGCACGGACGGAGCTGCTGCCATGACCGGACGTCTTTCTGGTTTTTACTACTTGGGTCAAGGAGGTTGCTTCCGAATGCGAGTCTACGCGTTGCGTCCTCCATAGAGGAACGCTGGCTGGCCGAAAAATGTCACCTGAACTGAACGTCGTTTTGCAGGCTGTGATTAAAACGATCAACCACATTAAAAGTACATGCCCTTAAAAAGAGGAAGTAAACCCTGATGAGTTTACTTCCTCTTTCATTCCCTGCAAAGGCAAAGCATAATGGACTACTATGCATCGCATCGCATCGTAGTCCATTATGTGTCACTTACCCGACACAGGAGCCAGCGATGTCACCGCTGTCCCCTGTAGTCCGGCGCATCCATCTTCTCGGTGGGGTCTCGCTGCTCCGCCGCTATCATCCGGCGAAGCCGCGATGACGTCACTCCCGCGCATGCGCACGGCAGCAGACGCGCGGCATCGTCATTGACGAATGCGCGCTCAGTGCGCCTGCGCGCCGCTGTCTACGGCGCATGCGCTGTAGACAGCGGTGCCTGTCTTCGGGCAAATATCTCCTAAACACGGGAGTCGACACGCTCAGTGCACCTGCGGTCCGCTGTCTACGGCGCATGTCTTTTCGGCAAATATCTCCTAAACCATGTAGGTTTAGGAGATATTTCTTGGACCTACTGGTAAGCCTTAGTCTAGGCTTTTCTGTAGGTCAAAGTGTGTTGTAAGGGTTTACAACCACTTTAACTCCTGTCTGTTCGAACAGCTCTGCAAGGAGATGGATGCAGAGCACACGTCTTTTCTCTTATACACAGAAAGTGAGACGGCTTTCTAAAAAGGTAGATCACTGAGCAGAGTGTTTGAGTTACGAGAGCCGCTCCAGAGATTTCTTTCTGAAAAAAAAAAAAAAATGGTCGCCACTTGCAGCGCATTGCAGTGTCACAGAATGGGTCACAAAACTTGCTTACTTGACATACTTAACCTGCTCAACTAACTCCATCTGTCACTTCAAGGGAGAATGAGAAGTCGGCAGATAAAGTGGCTGCATTCAAAGCCAGACTGGAATGATGGAGGAGACGCGTCAACAATGGGATTCTTGACATGTTTCCACCATTATCAGAGCTTTTGAAAGCAAAGCCAGACTGGAATGATGGGGGCGACGCGTGAACAATGGGAATTTTGACATGTTTCCACCATTATCAGAGCTTTTGAAAGTAAAGCCAGACCGGAATGATGGGGGCGACGAGTGAACAACGGGATTCTTGACGCGTTTCCACCATTATCAGAGCTTTTGAAAGCAAAGCCAGACTGGAATGATGGAGGAGACTCGTGAACAACGGGATTCTTGACATGTTTCCACCATTATCAGAGCTTTTGAAAGCAAAGCCAGACTGGAATGATGGAGGAGACTCGTGAACAACGGGATTCTTGACATGTTTCCACCATTATCAGAGCTTTTGAAAGCAAAGCCAGACTGGAATGATGGAGGAGACTCGTGAACAACGGGATTCTTGACATGTTTCCACCATTATCAGAGCTTTTGAAAGCAAAGCCAGACTGGAATGATGGAGGAGACACGTGAACAATGGGATTCTTGACATGTTTCCACCATTATCAGAGCTTTTGAAAGCAAAGCCAGACTGGAAAGATGGGGGCGACGAGTGAACAACCGGATTTTTGACATGTTGCCAACATTATCAGAGCTTTTGAAAGCAAAGCCAGACTGGAATGATGGGGGCGACGAGTCAACAATGGGATTCTTGACATGTTTCCATCATTATCAGAGCTTTTGAAAGTAAAGCCAGACTGGAATGATGGAGGAGACGGGTGAACAAACAGGATTCTTGACATGTTTCCACCATTATCAGAGCTTTTGAAAGTAAAGCCAGACTGGAATGATGGAGGAGACGGGTGAACAAACAGGATTCTTGACATGTTTCCAACATTATCAGAGCTTTTGAAAGAAACTGAGCCAGAACCTTCTTTCACCCAGCTGGGTGTATGATCGCCTCTCTCAGCTTTCCGAAGAATTTGAGCATTATTTCCCAACCACAAAAGACCCCCGAACTGGGAAGGCACGGATCCGTGACCCATTTGTGAATAAACCAGGTGGAATCCACTCTGTCCGTGCTAGAAGAGACAAAAACGGACCTATCACTGGTCAACACATGCCAGCATTTATCTAGGATTTGTTTAATTTGTGCCTGTTCATTAGAAAACTTAGTTATAATCCTAGTGTATGTATTTTTATCCGGAAAAGATTTTTTTCCGTGTATATAGGAGTTCCCGTCTGTCTCTATTATTCACTTTACTGAACGCCCTCTTGAGGTGAAGTGAATGAGGCACCTGGTTCTTTATGAACCTTTTTTGGTGGTTTAGATGACCTGCACATGACTTCTTCAACCTTTGTTCTCTACCATTCTAACTTGGACAGCCTGCTTTACTATTGCAATTCTTTTTTTTCTGTTACTTCCCGAGAGGGGTTTTTAGTGACTTATACTTTTTATTATTTTTTTTTTTAGGGAATCCAAGCCTTTCTAAGCCCTTGTACACAGAGATTCCGACAACCAAATCCGTCGGATTTTGTCCGAAACTGTTGTATACACACGGTCGGACAAAATTGTCGGAAAATCCGACGTGATGACGTTATTTCGTTGCGATGGGACTACATTCAGGCTAGTAGCCAATAGCTTTGATGTAGGAATTTGATCTGATCATGCGTGGCACTTAGTCCGATCGGAATTCTCTACACATGATCGGAGTATGTCCGATCGGACCAGTTTGTCTGAAAATTTTACCAACAAGTTGGAAAACTTGATCCGTCGGATACTCTGACGGAAATAGTCCGATGGGGACCACACACAGTCAGAATATCCGACAAAAACGGTCCGATCGGACACATTCCGTCGGAATCTCCCACCGTGTGTACAAGGGCTTAGACCTGCTCCTTGTGGACACGGCAGCCTTATTTTATCTCGATTTATGGGCCATGAAATCCAAGAAGAATACCGTTTACTTCTTAGCCTACAAATTATTACTAGGATATTCCAGCTAAATCCGATTTGCTTATTGAGCTTTCCAAATTTTATTAGAAATAATGTGAAGCCAGCCACTCTTGCTCTTTGGGAAACAAAATCCTTAGCACTATCTGGATGCTGAGATCCTGGAGGTTTCGCCTGCTTTTAAATCAATACACGGTTTGCTTTCTGAAAGGCATAGTTAAGCCCCATACACACGAGAGGACTTATGTCCGACACACTTCCGAAGGAGTTCCGCCGGAGTTCCGACAGAGTTCCGACAGAGTTCCGACAGAGTTCCGACAGAGTTCCGACAGAGTTCCGACAGAGTTCCGACAGAGTTCCGACAGAGTTCCGACAGAGTTCCGACAGAGTTCCGACTGACTTTTCGGCTGAGCGGACTTGGCCACACACAATCACACTAAACTCCGACGGATTCGAACGTGATGACGTACGACTTGATTCGAATAAGGAAGTTCATAGCCAGTAGCCAATAGCTGCCCTAGCGTCGGTTTTAGTCTGTTGGAGTAGCATACACACGAGCAAATTTTTCGAAGGGACCGGGTACCGGCGGAGTTCCGTCTGAAAAATTTGAAGCATGTTCCATATTCTAAAGTCCGTCAGACTTTGGTGAATCAAACGTCCGTTGCAGCCCACACACGATCGAATAGTCTGACGGAATCAGTCCGTCGGACTTTGGATGTTGAAAAGTCCGCTCGTGTGTACGGGGCTTTAGTGTATTTAAAAAGTATTTCCTACACACTCTGCCTTGAGTTGCCTATTCAAATGCTTTACGCTGCATGTTCTTTCCTTATTCGATGTAACTAATATTATTTCTCATGTTTGTTAGATATTGCAATTGTCTCGAGATCCCTGAAGACGGAATTTCACATAGAATGATTAATCCGAAACATGTTGGATATTAGGAGTAGATTATAAATAATGTATATTATAAATATATAATTATTATATATTTTAAAGTTCGGGGTCTTTTTCATATACATCCTGCAAGAGACTCTGCACACACACTACCGTTCAAAAGTTTGGGGTCACATTGAAATGTCCTTATTTTTGAAGGAAAAGCACTGTACTTTTCAATGAAGCTAACTTTAAACTAGTCCTAACTTTAAACAAATATACTCTATACATTGCTAATGTGGTAAATGACTATTCTAACTGCAAATGTCTAGTTTTTGGTGCAATATCTACATAGGTGTATAGAGGCCCATTTCCAGCAACTATCACTCCAGTGTTCTAATGGTACAATGTGTTTGCTCATTGGCTCAGAAGGCTAATTGATGATTAGCAAACCCTTGTGCAATCATGTTCACACATCTAAAAACAGTCTAGCTCCTTCCAGAAGCTACAAAACTGACCTTCCTGTGAGCAGATTGAGTTTCTGGAGCATCACATTTGTGGGGTCAATTAAACGCTCAAAATGGCCAGAAAAAGAGAACTTTCATCTGAAACTCGACAGTCTATTCTTGTTCTTAGAAATGAAGGCTATTCCATGCGAGATATTGCAAAGAAATTGAGGATTTCCTACAACGGTGTGTACTACTCCCTTCAGAGGACAGCACAAACAGGCTCTAACCAGAGTAGAAAAAGAAGTGGGAGGCCGCGTTGCACAACTAAGCAAGAAGATAAGCACATTAGAGTCTCTAGTTTGAGAAACAGACGCCTCACAGGTCCCCAACTGGCATCTTCATTAAATAAATGAATAAGGAAGGCTATCACTCCATTTTGCAAGGCCATGCCATACCCAGTGGACAGCGCTTGATTGGAGCCAATTTCATCCTACAACAGGACAATGACCCTAAAACACACCTCCAAATTGTGCAAGAACTATTTACAGCAGAAGCAGGCAGCTGGTATTCTATCGGTAATGGAGTGGCCAGCACAGTCACCAGATCTGAACCCCATTGAGCTGTTGTGGGAGCAGCTTGACCGTATGGTACGCCAGAAGTGCCCATCCAACCAATCCAACTTGTGGGAGCTGCTTCTAGAAGCGTGGGGTGCAATTTCTCCAGCTTACCTCAATAAATTAACAGCTAGAATGCCAAAAGGTGTGCAATGCTGTAATTGCTGCAAAAGGAGGATTCTTTGACGAAAGCAAAGTTTGATGTAAAAACAATGTTATTTCAAATACAAATCATTATTTCTAACCTTGTCAATGTCTTGACTCTATTTTCTATTCATTTCACAACGTATGGTGGTGAATAAGTGTGACTTTTCATGGAAAACACAAAATTGTTTGGGTGACCCCAAACTTTTGAACGGTAGTGTATATTGCGAAATCTTTTTTTGCATGTACTCTTTCCATATTTTTGTATGCTGTTTTCATTATGATGTATAAATAAAAATTGTATCTTTATATATTTTTGTACTTGACTAAATTTATTAACCCCACCTATAAAAGTCTCTAGGGGCATTCCTTTTCCCATCTCCCAATATATCAGCAAGGGGAAAGGCAGCCATAACCACACTAACCAACCAAACCCACCTTAACAATAAAAAATCTTCTGACAAGTGTGGGAATATCGTTAAAATGACCAATATACAATACAAAAAACGCGTCAAAAAATGTTGCATAATAAGTCATGGTACGAAGCTATTCCAAGATCTCTGAAAGAGAAATGCAATAAAGAATTATATTTATTGATAACGCATATCTCAATAATATAATTGATGAACAAAAATGTGAGAATTCATACGTGCTGCACTTTCAAAAATACCAACTTTCTATAGTTTACACAAAAATTCATAAAAATAGAAATAAACCCCCAGGATGCCCCTTAGTCTCTGGATGTGGGGCTCTGACGGAAAAGCTTAGTAAATTTACAGACAAATTAGACCATTGTCAGGGCTGGCTTAGCCCTTCCTCCTCTGGGCTGGCCGCTCAGCTGTCGGCTAATTGCCAGCTCTCTTCTCTTTCCACAGTTACCAGCTGTTCCCGGTGATGCTCATCTGACCTGCCTATTTAAAGCCTTCCAGCTCACTTTTTCCTTTGCCTTCGCATTGGTCACATCACAAGGAACCATCTCCTGCTGTTTGTTTCAAAGACTGGCTTGCTGACATCCCTCCTGGATTCTTATCCTGCTTGCGGTTGCTCTCCTTGGATCCCCGACTTCTGGCCTGGCTGATTAACCGATCTGGTTAATGAACTTTGGACTGCTTGACTATGCTTTTTTCTATTTACCTTTTATTTTTATTAATAAATAAGTGTGATTTGATTGTACGTCTGTCTCAGTCTGTTTCATGGTTTCTGAAAACCATACATTATGAATTTACCCTCATATCAGAGATACTCTGCATCTTCTTCAGAATTTACAAGAAATGGTACTACCATCTGATGCCCTGTTGTTGGCAGTTGATGTTGAAGCCTTATACAGCTCCATCCCCCACCAGCAGGGCACCAGTGCAATAAGTCATGCCATTTCTCAGTCCCCTGAGGACAATCGTCCGTTTTAATGAATTTATTCTTTCAGCACTGGAATTTATATTGGTCCATAATATTTTTTTATTCGGTGGTTCCCACTACCTCCAAGCACAGGGTGCAGCTATGGGGACTTCTTGTGCCCCCCTCATACGCCAACCTGTACCTGGGGGGGGAGTGGGAACAGGCTTTCTGAACGGATGACAAATATCCTCATTTAACCGATAAAATACTTAGTTGGCATCGCTATATAGACGACATTTTAATTATCACGGGGGGGGGGGGGGGGGGCACCTGAACTTCTAAATGATTGTAAGGAAAGGGGAAAAAGGGGATATTGTGGCTAGTTAGTGGATATCTCAGGTATAGCAGTATGAAAGGGTGCCATCATCCTTAATGAATAGAGATTACAGCGAAAATGGGTGGGGACTTTGGGATTTTAGAGGCACCAATAATATGTTTATGTATCTTCTTCCGGAAATTTTCAACTACCCCCACACCCCCCCCGACACTGCCCTGACCCAACACTTGGAAATCATTAATCTTACCCCCGTATAATTTCTCTCAGGAAGATTTAGAAGCTCTACGTTTAGGCCTAAATTTTTGTCCGTCAGCTGATCTAGATAAATATGAAGTGATAAAAGACCTATATCTATTTGTACGAAACCTCACGTACAAATACCTCTTTGATGGGGGATCGCCTCCGCGCGGTACAGGACAAACAAATCTCTGAAAGCATTAAAAATTATACCATGGAGGATTTCAGAAAACTCCGAGATCTGATCCTCCTTTTGGAGGAAAGCTCAACGGAGCAATTGCCTGACAGTACAAATACACAATCCACCAGTCATACATCACTGAATATCCCTAATTTTAAATCAAAATCTCAACGTTTTCCAGACTTAATGTCAAATCCAAATATATGGGCCTTTTTGAAAAGCACCGTAAATGCAATAAAACAACTACAATTGACGTCTTTACCTAAACAACCTAACCACTTCCCAATTCAAATCTATTTCTCGTATCAAAAACCACCCAGACTTGGAAATAAAGTCCGCTGACAAAAGGTGGAAATATCGTTCTTATGACAAAAAACTTCTATGCCAATATGGCACTAAAATTCTTAAAGAACAGAGAATGGTATAAACCCATCTCATCTACATTTATTCAAACTTCCAAAACTGAACATCAGCATCTTATTGGATGCGCTTATCAGAAAGCACTGATTAACAAAGATGTTTACGATTTTCTAAATATTAAAATTTCCCAGACTTGCCACATTCTACGTACTCCCCAAGATCCATAAACATCCTCAAAACCCTCCCGGCAGACCCATTATATCAGGTATAGGCTCCCTCACAGAGAATGCAAGTAGACTGGTGGACTCTGTATTAAGCCCACATGTACATGCACTACCTTCTTTTGTCAAAGATACTATGGCCTTTTTAAAGCACATTGAGGGAATGGTCGTGCCTCCGGAAGCCCTGCTCGTGACTCTTGATGTGGAGGCTCTATACTCCAGCATCCCTCACGGGCAGGGCGTCACGACAACACGCACATTCCTTCAGGAACAAACAAAACATAATTGGGATTTCTGTGAGTTCATATTAGATCTTTTATGGTTTATCCTTACCCACAACTCTTTCATCTTTGGAGATTCCCACTTCCTCCAGGTACAGGGCGTGGCTATGGGGACTGTATGTGCCCCGGCTTACGCTAACCTGTACCTGGGGGGGGTGGGAACGAGACATTTTTTTCCAGCGAAGCCTTGTCGATCTATACGAGCCAGGCCCTCTCTGCTGGCTCCGATACATCGACGATGTTTTCGTGGTCTGGACCGGAATTTCCAGTGACCTTTCATCTTTTGTTTCACAACTAAATTCAAACAATTTTAATTTAAAATTTACCTTTTCAAGTCACCCATCCCAAATCACCTTTCTCGATTTGACTATCAAAAAAGATGAAAAAGTGGCTGCATCGCCTCTAGTCTCTATCGCAAAGAGACGGCGGGAAATACCCTCCTGCACGCTACTAGCGCACACCCAGACCCCTTGCTGCGAAGCATTCCTAACGCTCAGTATATCCGGCTACGACGTAATTGCACATACACCTCTGATTTTGAGATCCAAGCCAAACTACTTCAAGAACGTCTAAAAGCCAGGGGTTACAGTAAATCAACATTGCGTAAAGCATATAATAGAGCCAAGCGTCAATCTCGTGCCACCCTTTTATACAAATCACAAGATAAGTTGAACCAGATAAATAGGGTACGTTTTATAACTAAGTTTTCCAATCATCATTCAACATTACGCGACACTTTGGATACTTTCTGGCCTCTCCTCACAGAGGACCCTATTGTAGCTAAATATATAGAAAAGAAACCTCAAATCACGTTCCGCAGAGCAAAATCCCTACGCGATATCCTCACTACTAGCTATTTCAATTTAAATCCTCGGAGCCGTCTTTCTCACGGAATTTTTTAGATGTGGGAGGTGTCCATTTTGCCCCCTGATCAGAACTGGCCAATCCTTTTGTTCTGCCTAACGGAGAAACTTTTACCCCAAAATTCTTTGTGGACTGCGACACACGTGGTGTCATCTACCTAATGACGTGCGATTGTTCAGCTTTCTATATAGGGAAAACGATCAGACAATTTAGGGCACGAATAAGGGACCACGTCTATTTCTCATCAGGGGGCAAGATGGTAACATCCATCAGTAGACACTTAGACCTCTATCATAAGTTCAATACTTCAGTGACATCGTTTATCGCATTGGATGGGATACCACCCAGTCCCCGAGGTGGAGATTGGGATAAATCCATTTTAAGAAGGGAGGACTTTGTGGATAGAAAAACTCAATGCGACTTTTCCCCCTGGAATAAACGAATCGCATTCGTATAAACCCTTTTTATAAACATTTTTTACCCTGCTTTCTTTTCTTTTTAACATAACAACCTCTGCTCCTTCAAAACTGACGGTAGCATAACTCATCCCTGTCTATGAATATTCTCCCCCTATACATTATATAATAGCAACTTTATATTTTTGTGTTTTTTTCTCACATCTTTCTTTGGTTTTCTATTTAATTCCTTTTCCCCTCTAATATACTACTTTTCCATGCTTATATAAATCAGCGTTTTCCTTTTTTCATGTCCAGTGGGATTATATATATATAATCTGTACCCATTTACATTAAAATTATTGTCTTTGATTGATCTATTATATGCTTTCTCTCTATATGCATTATACAGTGGTGTGAAAAAGTGTTTGCCCCCTTCCTCATTTCCTGTTCCTTTGCATGTTTGTCACACTTAAGTGTTTCGGAACATCAAACCAATTTAAACAATAGTCAAGGACAACACAAGTAAACACAAAATGCAATTTGTAAATGAAGGTGTTTATTATTAAAGGTGAAAAAAAATCCAAACCATCATGGCCCTGTGTGAAAAAGTGATTGCCCCCCTTGTTAAAACATACTATAACTGTGGTTGTCCACACCTGAGTTCAATTTCTCTAGCCACACCCAGGCCTGATTATTGCCACACCTGTTCACAATCAAGGCATCACTTAAATAGGAGCTGCTTGACACAGTAAGGTCCACCAGAAGATCCTTAAAAGCTACACATCATGCCGAGACCCAAAGAAATTCAGGAACAATTGAGAAAGAAAGTAATTGAGATCTATCAGTCTGGAAAGGGTTATAAAGCCATTTCCAAAGCTTTGGGAATCCAGCGAACCACAGTGAGTGCCATTATCCACAAATGGCGAAGACATGGAACAGTGGTGAACCTTCCCAGGAGTGGCCGGCCGCCCAAAATTACCCCAAGAGCGCAGCGACGACTCATCCAAGAGGTCACAAAAGACCCCACAACAACGTCCAAGGAACTGCAGGCCTCACTTGCCTCAGTTAAGGTCAGCGTTCATGCCTCCACCATCAGGAAAAGACTGGGCAAAAATGGCCTGCATGGCAGAGTTCCAAGGAGAAAACCACTGCTGAGCAAAAAGAACATCAAAGCTCGTCTCAATTTCTCCACAACACATCTTGATGATCCCCAAGACTTTTGGGACAACATTCTGTGGAGCGATGAGACAAAAGTGGAACTCTTTGGAAGGTGTGTGTCCAAGTATATCTGGCGTAGAAGGAACACTGCATTTCATAAAAAGAACATTATACCAACAGTAAAATATGGTGGTGGTAGTGTGATGGTCTGGGGCTGTTTTGCTGCTTCAGGACCTGGAAGACTTGCCGTGATAAAAGGAACTATGAATTCTGCTGTCTACCAAGAGATCCTGAAGGAGAATGTCCGACCATCTGTTCGTGTACTCAAGCTGAAACGAACTTGGGTTCTGCAGCAGGACAATGATCCTAAACACACCAGCAAGTCCACCACCGAATGGCTGAAGAAAAACAAAATGAAGACTTTGGAGTGGCCTAGCCAAAGTCCTGACCTGAATCCTATTGAGATGTTGTGGTATGACCTTAAAAAGGCCGTTCATGCTAGAAAACCCTCTAATGTAACTGAATTAGGACAATTCTGCAAAGATGAGTGGGCCAAAATTCCTCCAGGACGCTGTAAAAGCCTCATTGCACGTTATCGCAAACGCTTGGTTGCAGTTGTTGCTGCTAAGGGTGGCCCAACCAGTTATTAGGTTTAGGGGGCAATCACTTTTTCACACAGGGCCATGATGGTTTGGATTTTTTTTCACCTTTAATAATAAACACCTTCATTTACAAATTGCATTTTGTGTTTACTTGTGTTGTCCTTGACTATTGTTTAAATTGGTTTGATGTTCCGAAACACTTAAGTGTGACAAACATGCAAAGGAACAGGAAATGAGGAAGGGGGCAAACACTTTTTCACACCACTGTACGCTTGTCATTTCGGGACCATGAGGTAGGGGGCGCTGTGCCGGCCGTTCGGATGTTGTGCGGCCGGTAAGCGCCATTGGCATTCTATGCTCTCTGGTGCAGTAGGAGTGGAGGACGTGGGCCGTATTTCTATCAATGCTCCCACCTTCCTAGCTCCGTCCCCGGGCGTTGCACGTCCCTACGTCCCGCCCTCCCTAGCGCCTGGTTCTGACGCAGTCACGTAGTGGGGGGGTGTGGACGTCCTGAGGGGGCGTGGCACGCCCGGCCCACCGCACTTTTAACGGATTGGCATTCTGGCCAGTCTAATAGCGGTGGGAGGGGCATCCACGTACATAGGGAGACGCAATTACCAGCGTCTCCCTCAGATGCCTTTTTACCCTTGCCGAAGCTACATGTGTGGTATGGCGGATTCTTCACGCCAATACACACATAAGGTAAGCCTCCCTCAGTGGACACCTTTGCCACCCTTTTCCCTCTCGCCACCTGCTCCTCTCCCCCCTCCCCCCTCTCTCTTTCCCATCCCCCTGGTTGTGGAATAGACCCACAAATAGCACCTTATTCCACATTATATATCTCTACAGACTTCGTTTATGCAGCTCTACTCCACTGCATAATAAAAATTAACCAAATAAGGACATCAGTATTCCCCCACCTCTCTGGCTGGCATAGACTGTACCTGTTTAAATTGGTGACTGTCTGTATATTTATATCATATATCTATATATACATCTATGGAAATTTCCATACTGATGATATTTTTACTTTCAGCTCTACCTATACGAATCAGTTACTACAGTATATTACCATCTCTATTGTGTACTATCAGCGCCACCTACAGAAGGTTTTGGGGTAGGACATCCAATTCTTTGAATTTTCTACATATTCACTGATACATCACTTTCAAACACCAAATTCTTTTCTTAACTTTTCCCTTATTAATGTATACATTTATACGTATATGCCCCCACAGTGTCCATTACACGTTCCGGCGCTCATAACCCCCTAAAGCCTGTGTGGTCCCCTTTTGACAAGTATGCTTTTCTGTAATCCTATATACATTATGCCTTTTTTACACAATTTTGAGTATGATGTATACAGTAACATATATGGTTCGCTCAAAATATTGTTACGTCATCATATGTAAGATGTATTCATGTATGTTGTTTCTTTTTTTTTTTCTTGTTTTTGAATTCTGAAGTGTTTTTAACCACGCCCCAGAAGAAGAAGCGTTCCTCTAATAACGCGAAACATGTCGGGCAATTTCTGTGGATCCTGCATCAGCTCCTCACTTTAGCACCCATCTACATTGATCCATGTTGTTCTACTCTGGGTGACTAGTTTTCCTGTATAGAATTGGAATCTCTGTATTCTATGGACCTTGATGTGTATCTGATGTAGTTTTCCTATGCGTGTAGACAGATTTCTTGTGTCAAAACAATCTTTTTAACCTTTTCTATTCTGTATGTTTTTTTGTTTTGTTTTTTGGAATAAATTTATATATAAAGAATATTGATTTTTCTAAATGATTGTGTTTCAGCTATGAATGCAAATTCATGCAATCTAAATTTTACTATGACCTACAGTACTTCCGAGATTAACTTTTTAGATGTTAAAATTTCTAAACTCAAAAGATTGTACAATTGCTACCTCCTTATAATTGTAAGGAGACAGCGAGTAATACCATAATTCATGCTAGTAGTGCTCAACCAGCGCCACTAATTAAATCTATTCCTTATGGACAGTTTTTAAGAATCCGATGGAACTGTTCAGACGAGACTACTTTTCGAGAAGGCTTTCAAAAGGGGCTTTACTCCAGACCAAGTCAGGATTTATTTAATAAATCATCCCCAGACAGTGCGGATAAAAGAAACTCCAATGGAGGTTAAAATCATTACTCGTTATACCAGGAAATACAAAAAAAAAATATAATAGCCATTATTTCCAAATACTGGCATTTATTATGTATTGACCTCCTTTAACCACTTTCAGACCGGACCAATTTGCTGGTCAAAGACCAGACCACTTTTTGCGATTCGGCACTGCGTCGCTTTAACTGACAATTGCGCGGTCATGCGACGTGGCTCCCAAACAAAATTGACGTCCTTTTTTTTCCCACAAATAGAGATTTCTTTTGGTGGTATTTGATCACCCCTGCGGTTTTTATTTTTTGCGCTATAAACAAAAATGGAGCGACAATTTTGAAAAAAAACGCATTATTTTTTACTTTTTGTTATAATAAATATCCCCCAAAAATATATAAAAAAACATTTTTTTCCCTCAGTTTAGGCCGATACGTATTCTTCTACATATTTTTGGTAAAAAAAAAATCGCAATAAGCGATTATTGATTGGTTTGCGCAAAAGTTATAGCGTTTACAAAATAGGGGATAGTTTTATAGCATTTTTATTAATAATTTTTTATTATTTTTTTTTTTACTAGTAATGGTGGCGATCTGCGATTTTTATTGTGACTGCGACATTGTGGGGGACCCATCGGACATTTTTGACACATTTTTGGGACCATTGTCATTTATACAGCAATCACTGCTATATAAATGCAGTGATTCCTGTGTAAATGACACTGGCAGTGAAAGGGTTAACCAGTGAGTGGCAGTGTAGGGGTTAAGTGTTCCTAGGGGTGTGTAACTAACTGTGGGGGGTTGGGCTTTCATTTAGTGTACACTGATCTCTGCTCCAATCACATGGAGCAGAGATCAGCGTCACTAGTTGCTACGCAGAATGGAAAAATTTTGTTTACACAGCATTTCCTCCATTCGGCCGCTCCGTGAGACGATCGCGGGGATGCCCGCGGCGATCGAGTCCGCGGGTCCCGCGACCGGACTCACGGGGGTCCCGACCAGCGCGGGAGGGCGCCGCCGCCGGCGCGCTCCCGATGGCAGGGCGGCATCGAATATTGGACGTACCTGTACGCCAATATGCCTGCCCGTGCCATTCTGTCGACGTACATCGTCCTGCGCTGGTCGGGAAGTGGTTAAACACAACTAGGCTCTCAACCACAGAGCCCTTAAAAAGGATATTCTTACACAAAGCAAATTTTACGGGAGCATTTCGCTGTGACCCATGCAAAAGCCTAGGTACTTTTCAATGTGGTGGCAGTAACCACTGCAAGTATATGTACACCCGCAAAAACAAACATTCAATTGACCAACAGAATTTCAAGCCGGCACACTTTGCTAAGTGCAAAACATCTGGAGTTGTTTAACATGTTGGTATGCCAGTGTGGATCTTTTTACATTGGTAAAACCAAACAACAATTTCATAAAAGGGCTTATCGACATATTTTAAGTTTGAAAAAAAAAAAAATCAGAGTCGCAACGGGTAGATTTTCAAGGGGTTAAGACACGCACGACTGCTATGTTACTTCAGGAACGTATGTCCAGTATTGTCCATGATTCACATGCTAAATTTCGAAAAAGATCTGGGAGCCATGGATCATCTATGAGTTCCCCACGCTCCAAGCGGCATGCCTGGGCTTGGTCTAAATTCCCCTGGCGGGGCGTCCGAGCCCGAGCTTCCCCCCCTCTTCCTTTCCTCCCCCTTTTTTCTCTTTACCCTTCCTTCTTTTGTTCCCTAATCTCTCTTCACTCTCCTTAGTAATCTCTCCCATTGCTAATAAGAACTGCTGCCACCCATGGACGGGGGTAGTAGGAAAAGGGGCTTGCCCGCAGGAAACAACAAAAAGGAACGAGTTGTTTGGGTACTGAACCAGTCTCGATTTCATCTCTTGCTCATCTCCCGTTCCTTATCTCGAGTTTACTAGAAATATACTGTGATGGTTTGCCCTTTGGGTTTGTATTCATGATTAGTGGCCCCTGCGAGGGCTCACAAGGAGTAGATTGTAATCTCTTGTTTATTACTGTTTATTCAAAAATTCTCAATAAACATATTGAAACAGAAAAGAAAAAAAATAAATCAGATCCTGACCTCCCATTGGGCGGAGATGTCCATTACAGCAAAATCCCCCGAATAAAATTGCTAATTTTATATAGAATAGATTACAGAGCCCGAGGGGGTGACTGGAATAGGATCCTGCTGCAACGTGAAACTCGTTGGATAATAAAAAACAACTTAAATGCTACATTACTCCCCCAGGATTCAAAGACATGGTTGGTTTTCATCCATTTTGGGAGGGCTTTTCCTCCGGTGGATGGGAAGAATAGAAAAACATAAAATCTTGTCAACAACAATATATCTTAATACGGAGTCCTGTTTCTCTCTGACATTTCACACGATATGATCTAGGCAATCACATCTGCACCTTTTCCTTATGTAGCGGATGACATTTTGGACGAGGTGTCTGTCATGTACAAATTTAGTTTTTTGTCTCAGAACAGTAAAGGGGTTCTGAGGGTTAATTACGTAGGTTTAACTTTGACATCAGTTTGGCTGGGCTGTGTTGGAGTTCTGCCTGGTCAGGTGTACAGTGAGGTGCACATGACAGGCTCAGAATCAGGCTTGGTTGGATGTTTTGGGTATAAGTTTTCCGGAGCCAATCAGTGGGTGCGCCGGACCCCTGCTGAGGAGTCTGCGGAAAGGTACTTAAGATGTCGAGGTCACGTGTTTCAGGTTGTTCATTCGAATTGGGTAGCCCCACGAGGGGTCCCGGTCACGGGAGCGTTGGTCTCTCCGCAACATGTTTCTGTTGGCTAACTCCAATAGACCCGTCTGGTCTGGGGGTAGGGATCCATCTGTTCCCGAGTCTCAGAACCGGCTGGTCCGAGGCAGGATTCAAGGCGTCCGGGTGCGCTCTCAGCTTGGAGGGGTACCGCAGCCCTTGTAAGTGACCGGGGGAGGACTCTTCGGAGGAGGGTGTTAGAAGTTTTTGAGGTAATTAATATCTTAAAAGATAAAAGTTTCTGAAAATATATGTAAGTTATATGTTTGGTGGTGAGTGATGGTTTCTGAAGGTCACACAACAGCAGATCATATAGAGAGGAGTGGATTTGCTGAGTAGGTATTTATATTTTGAGTTACTAGTCAGGACAATGGGTGGAGTTATGTTACTTATCTATAGACTGAACCATATTGGGTATATATGCAAATGTGGGTGTTATTAGGATATGCTGACATAACATCTTGAAACAGTACAAGAATGGACTAGGGTTATAGAGAAGGGAGGATTCGGTGGGAAGAGAAAGGATTCTACACTTTGGAGAATGTAGATCAGATGACCCATTCCTCCTTCTGAAGCCATCACCATGCCATATGTTACCAGATGTCAATCTTGTCTTTGCTTGTCTTTCTGAACAATAAACGGACTATTGGATGGACGAAGGATTCTTCAATTTCTACTCCTGAAAGTACGTTTGAAATGCCTTGGATGAAAAATACATATATCCACTACACACCCTCATATGGAGAAGGGTTACTGATTCACATATAAACACAAAGACTTTGCTATTCATTAAGAAACGCCCCTGTGAGTGAGTATGTATCTACACTACATTTGCATTTTACTCTCCTATACTCACTTTTAACAGAGGGCCAACAAGTTGGCATCCTGAGAAGTGCCTGGTTGCTGAGTTGTGAAGGACATTGACAAATCCACACTTTTTCCAGTACTGTCAAGAAGACATAGGACGTTCCGGGTACTGAAGAAAAAGGTTTCTGTTCACTTCTGTTACCAGTTACTTAAGGTCAGAGATTTCACAAGTTCCGGATTAAAGTGCTGATTGCCATAATCTCTGGCTAGAGATTTGTTCAGCCTTGAAACGCCCAACTGCGGGTGGCTACTCTCTGGGTGGTACTAGAGACTTTCTGATATTGGCGGTTCAAGGTGCCCGAGTTCTTCACCCTTTGCCCCCTGTTCCCATACGAGACTGTGTTGTTGGATGTTACCCCTGAAAATAAAAACCTTTTATAAAAGGACTTTTATGGTGTCAGCATCCAAAAGTTGTTGGGTACTAACCCTGGGAACCCCTAGACCTGGAAAAACCAAGCAAGCGGAGGTAACCGGCAAGCCCAAAAGTTAAGGCCACTACACTTATTAAAGGGGTTGTAAAGTTTCGTTTTTTATTTTCTACATAGGTTCCTCTAAGCTAGTGCATTGTTGGTTCACTCACCTTTTTCCGCGATTTCCCTTCTAAATGTTTTTTTTCTTTGTCTGAATATCTCACTTCCTGTTTCTCCTCAGTAAACTTCACACCATCATCCGAGCGGTGGTTAGTCAGCCAGAACAGCTTACTGAAGAGGAACAGGAAGTGAGAAATTCAGACAAAGAAAACAAAGAAAAAAAAAACATTTAGAAGGGAAATCGAAGGAAAAAGGTAAGTGAACCAACAATGCACTAGCTTAGAGGAACCTATTTAGAAAATAAAAAAAAACGAACCTTTACAACCCCTTTAATATCACTTTAAGATTTTTTCCTTTACCTTCCATTTTTCTTCTCTCCCCTTTTTTGGTTTTATTTACTGTTTATATTATTTTTAATCTTTCTAATTTTTCATTTTTTCCCCATTACTTTTTGACCTGGTTTTTGGCTCCCTCATTACTATTATTATTATTTTTATTCCGGTTAAATGTTAACCTGCTCATGGCATTCCCCCTATAAACGTGCCTTTGCTGAGATTCCCCACACGGCGCACCCAGGGGCTATTCAGCGTGCGTTAGCGCTGATATGCCCTGTTTTTTTGTATTTGGACGCGATCTGGCTCTACCGAGCTTTGGCCGCGATCTTTCTGCTTATCTGCGCTCCGGTCTCCTCTTTGCGCAGTGCCCCGTCACTTTTCTGTGGGGGCGGTGTTCTGCGCTTTGCGGACAGTCGGTCCACAATTCATGGGCTTTGCGCATGCTCAGCGACCTTTGGGACACTACCGTACGTACGTGTGATGCCGTTTTTGCGCCACGCATGCGCACCAGTCAGGGGGGTATTTATCAGAGCTGTTCGCAGCATGCAAACACAGCTGCGACGGCTCTGATCACCCGCACAATACACATCGCTACATCCATTGGGAGGCAAGCGCTGACAATTTCTGATACTTTTGTTTGATCTATATCGCTCTGATCCACTGGCTGATTTACTAAACATGCACCTATAGATGTACCATTATAGGTATATAGCTCTAATTGGGAATTTATTACACTATATATTCCCTGAGCCTGTCTTTAAACATTGGATGCGCCCATCCTGTGCGGTGATAGTCCTGACTTACTCGATTTTTTTTTTTTAGGTATGTACTATCCTGTGTAGGGGGATTTTTTGGTATTGTATGTCTATATGACTTATACTCTGTTTTTTACACACACACTACGTTGATGCATTCTTTTATTCCATCCAGATCTTCTGATATGATTGAAGCCCCATCAGAAGGGGTGATGAATCTGATAAGTGGACCTTATAATTTTAGCCTTTAAATACTCTTTACAAGAAATGTTATACTGATGTTGGCCAACAATGTTTGTGTATAAACTGCTTGTAATGTTTCTGTGCAAAATTACTAATTTTAATTTTTCTTGTTTGACTCCACAGTTTCCTTCAACGCCACAGGAATGGCAGACTGTGGCCTCCCAGTTTGCCCAGCGGTGGGATTTTCCTAACTGCGGAGGGGCAAAATCGATGGGAAGCATGTCCACATCGTCCCACCACTGCATTCGGGGTCATTAGTTGTGGAAGAGCCTCAAGAAGTTAATTTAAACAAGATACCATAGTCCCAAATTAGACATGAAAAGAAAGGAGCATAGAGGTCATACTATTTTAACTATAAGGGGTTTCATAGTATCGTATTGATGGCGGTGTTGTCGACAACATATGAGTTTCCATATGTGGACGTGGGGAGGAAAGGCCGGATGTTGGATGGAGGAGTATTTACCCGGACCGAGTTTTACCGATGTTCTCGAAAGCGGTGGCTTGGGACTGCCACCCCCTGAGAACGTCGAAGGACTGCCATTTTGTCTTCGTAGCCGATGAGGCTTTCGGTCTGGGAAACCATGTCATGAGGCCATTCCCCTAGAGGACCCTCACCCCCCTGAGAAGAGGGTTTTTAATTACCGGCTGGCCAGAGCCAGAAGAGTTGTGGAAAACGTGTTTGGGATTCTGGCCAGCCGGTTCCGCCTTTTTCAAAACGGCCATTAATATGGAAGAATACAAACTTAACACCATCTTCTTATCTTGTTGGATCCTGCATAACTTTATGAAAAGAAACAACCCAAATTATGTGGTCAGAGTTGGGCCTGACGCTGGAGTTCAGCAATCAATGATGTCCCTGAAAGCGGCCCATCCTGGCTTGCCCCCCCCCCCCCCAAGGTTCACATTGCAGCGATGCGGGAACGCCGCAAATCCGCGGCGGATTCCCGCATCGCATACCTCCCAGCAGTAGTTCACACTGCCCTATGCGAACAGCTAGGAGTGTCAGTGAAACGTTAATGACACCCCCAGATCAGTTCACATATCGCAGTGCGATCTGCAAACTCGGACAGGAATCGGATCGCATGGTGTGAACACCCGTGCGATCCGATTCTGCTGTGGACCAAAAAAAAGGGTCCTGTGCGAGTTTGGAGCATGTGTGCGATGCGAATTCGGCCATACTATCTGTATGGCTGAACTCGCATCGCACAGAGATCGGATGTGATTTGCACTGCAGTGCGGTGCGAATCACATCCGATTCTCATCACCGCTGCAGTGTTAACCCAGCCTTAATCTGCAAAAATCTGGATTTTTGAATTCCTGCTTGTGTTTCTTTTTTTCTGTCTCCTAGTGCACTTGTAGTGCCAAGTGGTTTGTACATTATTATCCAACACCCATTGACAGTGTAAACACCAATTTAAACACAAAAAAATGTATTGATCATTGAAAGAAGAAGCCACACATTGTGTACGGAATAAAATGATTTTTACTCAACATTCACATGTGCATTGTAAAACATTTTTTTGTAAAAAAAAAAGTATAAAATATTGGAGCTATCTACATATTTTTTTTTGTTTTAAGGTTACATAAACAGTCATGTTTCAAAACAGAACATACACAACTCTGGAACTTACAAAGTTCAACATTGAAAAACTTTTAAAAAGGCAAGATCACACATTATATTGTCCAAAATGTGTGGCTCTGTATATAAAGCTTAAACACGTGTGCGTCGCAACTACGTTCTGCGTGCAGAGGAAGGAGGAACGGAAGCGACGAACCGTTATATCGAAGGTAAGATTTTTAACTTTGGTGAGAATGAGCGCACTATACTGAATCTAGATTGATGCCTATATTGGCTTTTAAAGATTATCCTGAGATGAGTGTTTTTGTCTTTTGTTTTGGTCTTGCAGAGAATATGTATCCATTTAAAGACCAAGAATTCCTGGGCGAATTCCTGGATAAATATTGAGATATGAGAAATCGATGGGAGGTAAAAAAAAAAACGTTATAATCACCACAGCTAGGAAGGCAAACGCTGGAGAAGCTACTTAAATTGGTAAAGACCCGGGCCCTCAATGCAGACATGAGGTCTCTGGAAACAAAAATTGGTATCTTGAGAAGCACCTATAGGCAGGAGTATCAGAAGGTCCAGCAGTCCCTGAGGTCAGGAGCAGCAGCAGATCAGGTGTATGTACCCAGTCCAGTGGTACTATAACAGGATGCGCTTTCTTGATGACCAGATTGAGGCCAGGGAATCGCTTTCGACTCTTCCGGCACCCCTTCCATCCAGCCTTCCCTCAACCCCAGCTGAGACTTCCGTGGACCAACCTGGGCCTTCCATCCAGGAGGAGATTGAGGAGCCCAGTTGGAGCCAGGTATAGGATTTTTATACATATTTTTTATGTGAAAATGATGGTTGTTAAATCATTCATTTCTTATCAATAATATCTAGTTAACAAAAAAGGTGTTTCACATATCAATAGACAGTAGTGGCCAAAAAATGATTGGGACAAGAATGAAAAATGCTGGGCTCAGAATGATAGTACTTTCTATTTAGTAACATTAAATTTGCAACAGTCATGAGCTGAAAATTGTGTGTGTTTGATAAGCAAAAAACTAAAACTATGTCCTCTTATTTCATAGACAGGAAGACCTCAGCCAGGACGAGGCTCTGGCAAGTGGCACGCAAGAGGAGGCGGGGGGAAGGCGTCAGCCAGGATGTGGCAGGGCCCAGTAACACCCAGTCTCAGGTGCCTCCCCTCGTCCTTCCATACAAAAGGCCCAGGAAGGAGAGTAAAACAGAGGAGGCAGCACTGGCCCTCATCAAGGAGGCTAAGGATGCCCTGAAATCCCCCCTCGATGCTGTAGAGGCCTATGGCATCTACATAGGCTCCAATTTACAGCAAATGGAGGAGGGCCAACGGCGCAAATGTGAAAAAATCTTTTTTACAACCATCCACAAAGGATTGAGTGGTGAACTGATGACAACCACCTGTGTGCGCTCCCCCATCCTCCTTCTCCTCCTGCCACAGGTCCACCTCCAGAGCCACAGGCTGCAGGGAAGGCTGTACAGAAGACAAGAAAGTGATTGCCTGCCTTCAGTCTGGTCTGAAGAACACACAGCCTGTTGTAGTACCACAGCCTGGGGACATATGTCAAGTGCTGCTGTTCCTGATCTCTGGGATTCCTGGACCAGACTGACCTCCTTTCTATATATAGTTTTTGAGCCACAAAGTTGATGTGTGCCTTGGGGGGGGGGGGGGCAAAGGCTTCGTAAATTCAAGCACTTTCTCCAGCGTTGCCTTCCTCTTTATTTTGTTTTTATGATGTTAAATCAATTGTGATTTTTTTTTTTTTTTTTTTTTTTTAAGAAAATACTTGCCTATGTGTTTTTCTTCAAATAGCAAATATCAATTTTTTTTGGGTGAGTAGGAAGGTACATTTCAAAAATACAATGTCAAAAATTAAACAAGGGACATCAACAACAAACAGGTTTACAAATACAACATAATAATGGTGTTGTGGAAATGTGACAAAAAAATAAAAAGGAGAGCACGAGAAAATAATACAATAATCCAAAAATCCAAAAATGTAGATTAATGAAAAAAAAGGACTTTACAAAAAAAACACATTATGTAGATCTGGCTTAAATTAAAATAAAGATTATTCAGGAGATACCTAGAAATAATAAAAAAAATAAGTTTGTGAGAACTCTGTGTGAATATGAGCAGCAAAACAACTTCATTCTTCTATCATTATATAAAGAAGAGAATGCGCGGCATTGAACAATTTTCAAATTTTGCAGTGTGAAGAATCTGCTATCTCCATTACGAACGCTAGTTTTACCAGACCGATCGGTTTCCGTCTCGTACTGGATTCTGAGCGTGCGTGATTTTTTGGCGTGTCGGAATTGCATACACGCGATCGGAATTACCGATAGAAAGTTTTTCCGTCTGGAAAATTGAGAACATGCGATCAATTTTTGGCTGGCGGGAATTCGGACGGCTAAATTCCAATGGAGCGTGCATACGGTCGCATTTTCTGACGAAAAGCTCTCATCGGTCTTTTTTCTGGCCGGAATTCCGATAGCGTGTATGCGGCATTAGTGTCAAATTACTAAGGAGGGGGGGGGGGGAGAGAGAGAGAGAGAGAGAGAGAGAGAGAGAGAGATCCTGAAACTTCATCACCTTCTAATGGGCAAAATTGAAAGACAAAACCAGGAAAATTGAGACAACACACAAGACAGATGAACAAAAAGAAATAACTCAAAAAAGAAGAGAAAAAAGTGCAAAAACAGCAAGACCATCTAGCAGACAATATATTGCCCCCTGAGGAAGATACGCAAAACCCCTTTTATCGACACGCGTTGGGAAGGGGACAGGACGGAACGCTAGGCAGTGAACCTGCCGAGAATGATCAGCCCACCACCCCGTTATCAGCCGTTGTATCCCGCTGATTGGCGCTGTTTTAGAGTGGCGCCCTGACGTGGCATGTGAGTACCCTGTATGGGTTTTTATTGTGTTTCATAAAATAAATGATTTTACATACTGCACCATGAAGTCCTCCTCTCTCAGTTAAGATACCGAGGCACAAGTGGGATTCTATTGACACAATGAGAGATAAGTGAGGCCAACCCAGGATTCAGGATACACTGCTGAACCATTTAATGGTTCTAATGCGTGCATTGACCAAGCCTAAAACAGCAAGGTGACACGCTCTAAGGTGACCGACTAATACCTAAGGGGGGGACACCTGAGTGTGAACACAGCAGCTTAATATTGGATCAGTTTCATAACATCCACTGAATCGCATGGGAATATTTTGGAGCACCCATGGACTGATATTTTGAAGATTGCACAGCACACTGCAGCACTTTTTAGTTATATATAAAATAGATATATAGTCTATTATTCAATCTTTTATTCATATATATATATTTATTGTGACAGTACAGTTCCCTGTCCTAGTAATTGTCGCCCAGGGTTCTCAAATAGGCAGGTTGAGGGGCTCCAGGGGTATTTAATGTGGAGGAATCTGTTTTATCAGTTTCCTCCAAAGTTTGTAAAATCCACTTGGGGACCTGGAGCCCGGGAGATTCCATAGCGTTATGGGTGGGTATGGAATCCCCAATCTTGGGACCGGGTTTTTGGAACAGCCAGGAGTCTGGCTGGTTGATTGAGCAGGTGGGTCCTGGGCTTATAGCAAAGTTAGGATTAGGGTTCTGGGCTCCACCCAGAGAGACAGGAGGTCTCCAGGAGTCCAGAGAGTGCACTAGAGAAAGCCAGAGACCCAAGTCTGAGGATAAGAGCAGCGAGGGGCTGCTTTCTAGAGAGACAGTGTGTGTGTGTGTGTGTGTGTGTGTGTGTGTGTGTGTGTGTGTGTGTGTGTGTGTGTGTGTGTGTGTGTGTGTTAAAGCTGTGCTCATCTGAGACAAATGAGAGCCTGAAGTGGAAAGCCTGAGCAGCAAGGAAGCTGAAAAGAGGTACAGTAGTTGTGCAGGAACCCTGTTATAAAACCAAGAGGCCTGAATTTTAAAGCCTAGGTGGCAGTGCTGCTGAAGAGAGCCAGGTGGCTTGGCATTTGTTATGCATTGTTTTTGGCAGAAGAACCCTTGTGTGGGCAACCAAGTGCATGTATGAACTTTATGTTGTTCCTTTTTAATAAAAGTGGGCTACCATGCCCTTAAACGAAAGTTCCTGTTCGCTGTGAACTTACTGAAAGGCATCTGCCACTGAGATAAACATCCCCCAATGTTACAAAAAAAAAATATATATATATATTTATATTAGAAAAAATGGACAGTAACACCCCAATACAGGGTCAGAGGGCGCTGATCACCCCTGGTATATTGAAAACAAAAAAAAGAGAAAGTATCCCCAAAGTGGGGTTTTTTGACAGCATATATTACCTGTAGAGGCTAGTAAGTATATATAATTGAAATAAATGCTGACATATAGCAGATGATTGATAATACAAATGTTTATTGATAAAAAAAAATAAAAAAAGAGGATTGAACAGGTGACACAGTGGTCAGGGACTGGACTCCACTATGTGAATAAAAATGTATAATATTACATGTGCAAACAGAGTTTAATTATAACACTTAAACCCTAATATAACTGTAGATGCAATAAAAAATGGATAATATGGACCCTTTACGCGTTTCGACCCTCTCGGGGGTCTTCTTCAGAAGGTATTTATCTATTATAGAAAAGAAGACAAACATAAATATATATCCATACATAATGCACTGCAATATACTAGAAATAGTCTGCTGTAAGCAGAGTATACATCAAACATTGCATAGTTACATAGTTAGCAGTCAATTAATATACATCGCAAATAAATACCTATATAATTTACGTGGGAGATCCTCTTTAAAAAGACAAAAATGAAATCCACCACTTCTCCCATATCCTTCATAGATGTGCCCAAACTTGTATAGCTGGAATTGGTCGCTATGCTCTACCAATAAGGGAGAGCGGGGAAACGGAGTCCAAAAGGCAAATGGCTTACAAGGGATCACATCCCTATTACTACCTCCAATATATAATAGTGGAGGGAAGTATAGGTATAGGTAGACAGAGGTCAAGGGGGGGGCAACCTACAATGGAAAAAGAAAAATATAAAAATGTATGTATATAAGAAAGTCCCTGTTTAGGGGCTACCCCCTCTATATAGAGAGACAGGAGATGCACCCAAATGTAGTATAGAGAGTATGTGAATACAGGGGTGAGACATGCTAATTCAATGTATAGTGCTACATGAGATTGAAGTATGAGCAGATAATGGTAAAAGCTCATAAATGTAAGTGCACAGGGAAAAACTGCAGCAACAAACAACAACACCTGGTGAGGGAAAAAGAAAAATAGTAATGGGTGAGGTGAGAACACACCATATTGCAGAATCCAACACAACCCAGCGTGACTAAGGTGAGCATGAAGTTAAACAGTGTGTATATACCTATATATACACATACACACACACACACACACATTTTATCAAGGACTTTGATTGCTTTTTTATTTCACTTGTAGCGGCCATAACCCCTTGCAGGGCGGCCTGGACTGAATGGGCTTACCGGCTACCTTCTCTTGGCCTGCTCTTCCACTTCTAGGGGGTTCCCAGGGTTGATACCCAATGACATGCACACTGACACAGATGAAGTCCTTTCAAAGGGTTTTATTTTGCAGTAGAACTTTTACAAAACGCAGTCTCTTAGGGAACAGAGGGCACGGGGTGAAGAACTCAGGCACCTTGAACTGCAGGTCTAGCAAAGTCTCTACTTCCACCCAGAGAGTAGCCACTCGCAGCTGGGCACTTCAAGGCTGAACAGATCTCTAGGCAGAGGTCATGGCAGTCAGCACGTTGACTCAAAACTTGAACAATCAACTGGAGGTGAACAGGAACTTTTTTCCAACCATACCTGGAACGTTTCCCGCTTCCTTTGTGGTACTGGAAAAAGTGTGAACTCGTCAATGTCCTTCCTATCTCAGTAACCAGACACTTCTCAGGATGCCACTTTCCAGCCCTCCTCCGAAGAGTCCTCCCCCGGTCACGTCCACGAGCTGTGGTGCCCCTCCAAGCCGAGAGCACACCCGGACACCTTAAATCCTCCCTCAGTTACAGCCGGCTCTGAGACTCGGGAACAGACGGATCCCTACCCCAGACCAGGCAGATCTATCAGGGGCCACCGACAGGAACATGTTGCGGGGTGTCAAACATCCCATGACCGGGACCCCTCATGGGGCTACCCCGGTCCTGGAACCAGAACAGACCACACGGGTCTTGCGAACAACTCCGGAACCCCGAACATGTGACCCACACCTGCTTAAGTACCCCTTCCCAGACTCCTCAGCGGGCCCCGGCACTCCCGCTGATTGGCTACGGGGGACGATACCCAAACATCCAACCAGGCCTGGTTCTAGCCTGTCATGTGCACCTCACCGTTCACATGACCAGGCAGAACTTCAAATATGGCCTGGACAGACTGGTGTTAAGGCTTACCTACACAATTAACACATAGTACTGTAGGGTCCTGAGGTAAAAATTTAATTTACAATGCGTGTGACATTTGATCCCAAATGTCATCCGCTACACACTATATGGACGCTATAGCATGTTTCACATGAATGCACATTGTCACTTTATTTGCACTATTGCATGTATATTTAGTACTGCACGAGTATCACTTTATTGCTGTTGACATAGCATTCTACTATTTGGATTTTAATTTTGATGGCGCAGCGTACTATATTTAATTTGACCATCTAGCGGACAAGTATCCAGGGCTGAAGGATTTAAGCAAACAGCGACACAATGTAGAGGACCCATCCTATAACAGCAAACACAGAAACATAAATAATACATTTTTTACGCAAACTTCTATACTTAAAAATGGAAGAGCAGAAAGCAAATACCCCAAACACAGGCCCCATTACACAAGCCACAGCCAGCAGGGGGTCTGATGTCTTGGAGATTGTTTACTCAGAGGGAGAAAAAAAAGAAGAGCAAAGAAAGCCATGAAAAAAGAACAGCTTAACCACTTCACCGATCAGCAGAATGGCACGGGCAGGCATATTGGCGTACAGGTACGTCCATTTTTAAATGCCGCCCTGCCATCGCGTGTGTGCCGGCGGCGGCGTGCCGGTCGGGGACCCCCATGAGTCCGGTCGCGGTTCCCGCGGACTCGATCGCCGTGGGCATACCCGCGATCGTCTCACGGGGCGGCTGAACAAGGAGATGCAATTGTAAACAGCATCTCCCCGTTCTGCCTAGCAACAAGTGACGCTGATCTCTGCTCCCTGTGATTGGAGCAGAGATCAGTGTTAACTAACACAAATCCACGCCCCCACAGTTAAACAACAAGCCCCTAGGAACACTTAACCCCTACACTGCCACCCCTTGGTTAATCCCTTCACTGCCAGTGTCATTTACACAGGAATCACTGCATTTGTATAGCACTGATTGCTGTATAAATGACAATGGTCCCAAAAATGTGTAAAAAATGTCCGATGTGTCCGCCACAATGTCGCAGTCACAATAAAAAAAATAAAATAAAAAAAAATTTAAAAAAAAGATCGCTGATCGCGGCCATTACTAGTAAAAAAAATAATAATTAAAATGCAATAAAACTATCCCCTATTAGGCGTTAGGGTTAAGCGATGTCCACAATCCAAAGTAATTCTGTCTAACCTTCCAAGGAGGGACATAAACTACATAATCGAAACAAAGCAACACAGAACTGGCGGACAAAACCAGGTCAAAACCCTTCCATTAACCTGGCACAACGCCAGTCTAATATGCCCCAACACCTCTATGAGAAGAAACATCTGAACAAACAACGGGGGCCAGTCACCTGGCCAGAGAATTCAATGACATTGTTCTTGAGAGAACCCTGGACATGGCACAAACCATTCTCAGACAGACACAATTAAAACTGCAAGACCCCAAACCTCATCACTAATACAATACAACAACAATATACTCCAACCAACAAACAGGACCACGAAGATGGCAAGAATGGACTAAACTTTACCACCCCAAGATGGATGTTAGGATCACTACAGAGCAGAGAAAAGAAGGACATAAGTTCCCTCCCTCAGCATATTATGCAATAAACTATGTGACTGAGCTTAAAAAAAGCAAAAAAAACACAACGACAACCACCCATAACCCGGTTTGTCCCATGAAAGTTACCCATTACAAGGCATGTTAGAAGGCTGGCCATTGGCTAGCCTGCATTTGTAGGAGGAGTGTGGGGCTTCTTAATACCCTCCTCTCCCCCTATGTTCTCGTCGGTTGCATTTCCGGGTTGTAGGCTTCATTTCCGGGTCACGTGTGCGGCGGCCGGTCACTTTCCGGTTTAGGTCAGCGCGCTGTATTCAAACAGCGTGCGTGTTTTGCTGGCCTCCCGGGGGTCTGCATCGGCATCCGCGGTGTCAGCCGTTCGTTTGAGTGGTGTCCAGCGGTCTGGATGCTCCTTTCTCCCCTCAGCAGCTGTTTGGCTCAGGCATTCAGGGGTGCACCAATCGGAGTGCCTTGGTGCTTTCAGCATTCGGTCAGGTAGGTCTGGGGTTGGAGGGGGGGGGGGGTTCTTGCAAGGGATTTTTTCAGGGGTGGCTGGGGCAGGTTCTGGGGGGGATTGGTGGCGATGGCTCATGGCAGGGCATTGTTTGTCTTTTGGCTGGAGTCTGGAGGGGGGGGTGTTGGTATTATTTGGGGGGGCAGTTGCTGCTGTGGTGGGTTTCAGGGGGGGTTCGTTGGTTATTTGTGCTTTCATCAGTTTGCTGTTTGGTTTTCATTTCTGCCACCACCCCACACACAGGGTGCTCTTCTCTCTACAGGTTATCCAAGGTTGCTGAGTTTTCATCCAGGTAGGTATTGTTTGATGCGTAAGGGTGGGGGGCTCAGTAGCCGTATAATTTATTTTCATTGTTCTACTGGGGGGAGGCACGGGCACCTAGGCGCAAGTAGTTGCACCGACGTCGTCATGTGCCTTGCTGAGCCTGGTAGTCCCTCAGCCAGGTGGCCACTTCAGCCTCACATGGGCTGCCATCATGGCCCACCTGAGTCACGTCAGGGGGGGCACTGCACCTGGGTCGGGGCCTGCCAGGCGGGGTACTGTGCTCAGTTCTCGCCGGTGGCTTGCAGGTCCTCACTGGCAGCACCACTTGCCTCAAAGCTGGTTGTTCCTCAGCTGAGTGGCCACGTCTAGCCCCTCATTTCGGGCTGCCGCTCATCTCTCACTGGAGGACCACGTTCAGGTAGTCACGGACACGGTTAGGTGGTCTGGGTTCACGCGTCTCATAGGGTCTGCGGTACTGCATCTTGGTCCTGGTTCCCAGGCAGATGGGCAGAGCGCACACGGCCAGATTCACCTCACACCCTCCACCATGGAGCTGGAGTTGTGGGGGGTTCAGCGGGTGTTAGTCCCAGCTGGGTGACCACGGGTCAGCACTTGTTTCCACATCACGGTGCAGGTGCTCAGGGTGGTTGCCTCCATAGGGGCTCCCCTTTTGTTCTCCCACCACAGAGCACGCTCCACTCTGGTCAGGTGGTTTCTTGGGTCAGTAAGTCATAGGTTGATTCCAGCTTGCATCCGTTATCATCATCTAGGACATTTGTGGTGGTGTTACAGCTGGATTCCTCTTTATTCAGGAACGTTCAAAGTGGGTTCTGTTAGCTTTCATAGGCTTTAGTTAGGGGGGTTACATGCTAGGATCTGTCACGTCTGCGGATCCGTACAGGCTGAGGTTTTCATTTTTAATTGATTGTATCTGCAATCTTCTCGCCTGTACATTCATACGTCATATGTTACACGTCACGTACATTCTTATTTTGTACCTACCACGGTCTGTGGGTACTAAGCCCTGAGTTTTCGTTTTTAATTTCCTGTTCTAGCGCCACAGGTTGCTCGGGCTTGTGCTACACTCGCGCAGGGGGTCACGGTCACTAGCATCTCATGCGCTATGTTCTGTGTTATCAGCACCACTCACCATTTCGGTTAGATTTAGGTAGGTGTGGGCGTGTCAGGTTGTGTTTGATGTTTTGATTGGTTTTTCTACAGATTGGATTATGTCACACGTCTTTGAAAGTGACGAATTTGCATTCATCCCATCCACTCCGGCTTCGGAGCACGGCAGTACACCATTGGACTGTTCCTAGGCTCATGGCTCAACTCCGTGGCAAAGGCATTCCTTCCCCAGCCTCAGCCAGGAAAGCGGAATTATTTAGACTCCTCTTTCCAGTTCCTTCCCAGCCACAGCCCGCCACCAGCGCGGATCAGGCACCCCTGGTCACGTCACTGACACAGATCCATGCGGTATTGAATACCTTGTCCACTTCTGTTCAGCTGTTGCAGGACAGGATGGATGTACTGGAGGCCCGTCCAGCCAGTGCGGTGTTGCCGGTGTCTTCCCCTGGTCTGGTGCCATCTGCAGGTAACAGCAGTGGGCCGGTACCTTTGGTAGTTCCTTCAGCTTCTGCCTTGTTGCCTTCAGTTTCTCCCGCTCATTTCATTCCGGCCAATCTGAAGGAGGACATCTTGGAAGGGAAAGATGTTAATCTGGCGTCTCTACTCATTGCATCGCAGGATGTGTTAGAGAACAAAGCTGATGCTTGCGAGGAAGTTTCGGTGGTCCTCAGAACCCCGTGATTCCAGGCTTAACCGCAAGCTAAGCATTGCTGAATTCGTACTGGCGTTCTGTATTTTTAGGGATGTCATCTGCACGGTTAGTCCGGGCAGGAGGGAGGAGCTGGACCTCTACCTACACAAAGTGGTTGATTTGGCCCACAAATATGGCGGTTCCACATTCTATGATTATCATAGGTCTTTTTCTTCCAAAGTGGCGGCGATGTGGGCTCAGTTCCAGTTGGTCACATGTTGGAGTAACATTGACACAGAGTTATTCTGTAGGCACTTTGCTAGTCAGAAATCTCCTACTTGTGCTAACTGTCAATCAGCGGCCTACACCGCCAATTGGTGTCCCAATCTGGACCACCCAGGGGTTTCTGGGGCTCACAGGTCAGGTTTTAGTGGTCCTTCCTCTGGCCCTTTGGGGCAATTTGACAAGCTCGGCAGGCCTATCCATTTGCTGGGTAAGGCTCAGCTTTGTAACAATTTTAATTATTCTACCTGTAATTACAATCAATGTAGGTTGCTGCATGTGTGTGCGCCAAAACTGCTTTAGGGCTCATCCTAAAACCGCTTGTCCGATCAAGCCATCCGGGGCGTCTTGCCTGAGCCGGGTCAATATTCCAAGGTTGGATTTTTGGTTATGCCATCATCCTTCCCCAGGTTTCAGGCGGTTCTTGGTGGATGGGTTCTCGGAGGGGTTTCACACGGGTTTAATCACCCTCCCGTTGCAGTCTCACGAATGTGCCAATTTGGTCTCCGCTGCCGACAATGCCAGTGTGGTGGACCGGCTGTTACAAGATGAGCTGTCTAAGGGGTTTGTGATTGGGCCTTTTCTGTCCCCACCTTTCAGTATGTGGAGGGTCAGCCCCATTGGTGTTGTGAAAGGGAAATTTTCCAATAGATATCGTTTGATTTACGATCTGTCGGCTCCTCATTCTTCTCATATTCCTAGTTTGAATTCTCTTATCCCATCTGAGGAGTTTTCCTTGCAGTACGCATCAGTGGATTCTGCCATTCAACATATCTTGCAGTCAGGCAGGGGGACATGGTTGTCGAAAGCAGACATCTGACGCTTTCAGCTCCTCCCGATCAGACCGTCTCTCTGGCAGTGGCATGGTTTCAAATGGCGGGGTAGTTTTACTTTGCGACCAAACTTACATTTGGCTCTAAGAGTAGCCCTTTGGATTTTCAACGATTTTGCTTCTGCACTTAATTGGGTTTTGTCTACGCAGTTGGGGTGTGGCAAGGTTATTCATTACCTGGATGATTTCTTGCTGCTGGAGTTCCCGGCTCAGCCTCCCAAGGATCTCGCGGTTCTCACCGAGCTATTCAGGGGTCTGAATGTCCCCTTGGCTACCCACAAGGTCGAGGGGCCATCCACAGCGACTACCATTTTGGGGATCACTTTGGATACTGTCCATATGATGGCTAGCTTACCGCAGGACAAGCTGAGGATGATCCGTGGGTTCATTCATAAAGTTGGTCAGGTCTCCGGTGTGCTCTAAAAAAGAGCTGCAGTTGCTTTTGGGTATGCTCAATTTTGCCATGAGGATCATTCCTCAGGGCAGGTCATTTGTGTCTAGACTCCTGACCCTCCTCCCGCTCTTCCGAGAAGCAGACTCGGTAGTGCGGTTGCGGGCTGACGCTAGGGCCGATCTTCTCATGTGGGATCGGTTCTTGCGTGGCTGGAATGGGATTTCTTTGTTCATTCATTCTCCTACGCCAGATTCCCCCAGGGTTTTTTCGGATGCCGCCGCTTCGGTAGGCTTCTCTGCTATTTTCGGGGGACTAGTGGCTTGCGGGTCCCTGGCCGCCGGAGGTGGCAGACATTCCGGGTTTCTCACGGACATCTGCTCTGTTTGAGATTTTCCCCATTGTGGCCGCTGCCTGCACTTGGGGTCCCTCATGGTCTGGGCAGACGGTTATTTTCTTCACAGACAACATGGCCATGGCGGAGATCATCAACAAGGGGAGGTCAGGTTCTCTTGTGATTATGGTATTCATGCGCAGATTGATGTGGTTAGGCCTTAAAAATTTAGTTTTCATTTCCAGGGGGAGTTTATTAGTGGGGTCTTTAATGGGGCTGCTGATGCATTATCTAGGGCTGATTTTCAGCGTTTCTTTTCGCAGCATCCAGAGGCAGATCGGAGGGGCATGCCAGTTCCGCCATTTACCCTGCTGAGGTTGGATTAGACACTCTAGGTGTTCACGTGGCCGGCTTAATCAATGCATCATTATCCAGGAACACGCTCAGGGCTTACAGAACGGCTTGGAGGTGTTTCAATGGTTTCAGGTCCCTCTTCCCTTCCGATAGGGTGGGTGATGTCAGTTACATTCTGCCTTTCATGGCTTATTGCCATGAAAAATTGTCTTTTTCCTTCAACACCATCAAATTATACCCCGCTGGGGTCCAACATTTCTTTTCCCTGCTCCATCCTGAGTTTCCGTCATTTTTTGCGGCTCATCCTATTAGAGCGATGCTTAAAAAGGGATTCAGAAAACGCAGGGGAGGCCAGCTGTCACACGTTTGCCTATTTCAGGGCAGTTGTTCCGGGGGCTAGCGGATTTACTTTCCCTCTCGCCCTTCGGGTTGGGTCCTAGTTTGGTCTTGAAAGCAGCGATATACCTTTGTTTTTTTGGGTTCCTGAGGCCGGGGGAGGTGTCTCGTGAGGGGCGTCATGCTCCAGTTCTCCAGGAGGATAGTCTCACCAGGTGGCCAGAGCATTATTCACTTTAGCTACCCAACAATAAGAACCGCCAGGTGGGGCAGGGTTTTGTTATTAAGTTCTACAGATCTGACTCTGACTGGTGTCCAGTGGAGGTGTTAGATCAGCTCATGGGCTTATTCGCTGCAGCTCCTCCCGACAGCCCTTTACTACCCTTTCCTTCTCAGGGCCTCTCCTCCAGTCAGTTCATTTCCCATGTTAGAATTTTGGTTGGTAGGTTGGGGCTCAACTCGAAACAGTTCTCAGGACACTCGTTCAGGATTGGCGCAGCTTCCGCACAGGGGGTCCCTTCCCATGTCATTAAGTACATGGGATGTTGGCAATCATCATGCTATACTAGGTACATTCCGGATCCACATGCTGGAGGTCAAAACAGGCTTTTACCATGTTGTTAGGTTGATTATTTCTTGTTGGTTTCATTAAATCACTTTTCATACCTAGTTCGTGTCTTTTTGCCCTCTTTTAAGTATGCTCTCACGGGCGACCATGGCACACCTCAGGTCGCCAGGGTCGGGGAGTTTCATGTCCTTTCAGTATCCAGACTCTGACTACAAGTTAGAAGGCTGGCCATTGGCTAGCCTGCATTTGTAGGAGGATTGTGGGGCTTCTTAATCCCCTCCTCTCCCCCTATGTTCTCGTTGGTTGCATTTCCGGGTTCCCTCCCACCCGGTCCCATTTTTTCATTTATTTACTCTTGAATGAATGAATGAATGAATGAATGAATGAAATACTTGTATAGCGCACAATGCAAACTGAATTGTCTCTAGGCGCTGTGGCGAGCTTTGATCATCAGCTAAAAGAGGAAGGTCTTACGTGTTTTCCTAAAAGCCAGGTGATTTTCTTCCAGGCGGATGTTGATTGGTAGAGCATTCCATAGCCGGGGCCCTTGGACAGCGAATCTCCGATCCCCCTTGGATTTATACCGGGTATGCCCTCTTAAGTATACTCTCACGGGCGACCATGGCACACCTCAGGTCGCCAGGGTTGGGGGGGTTTCTTGTCCTTTCAGTATCCAGACTCTGACTACAAATAAATACACAAAACAAAATGACATCATTAGTAATCGGTAGCTGGAACATTCAAGGTCTGAATGCTTTAGCCTTCGGATCCAGAGTAAATGATCCAGATTTCAAGCAAAGACTATGCGAGACAAACACAAATCCTCCTGGAAAGATGGACCCGGGCGCAAGATGAACCATCAGTACCTACTGGCTATAGGGAATTCTCTATCCCCCACACAGAGAGATAAGAACATCAAAGAGGGTCGGTGTTCAGGAGGAATACTAATCTGGTATAAAAAGGAGGAGCTACATGGGAACATCAATGCAAATCAAAAATGGAGAGAGCCACATCTGGCTAAGAATAAGCAACTCCATCCTTTCCTCTCAGTCTGACATCTACCTGTGTGCAGCATACATTTCCCCCCTATTTCAGACCAGACACCTATGAGGTCCTACAAAGTGAGGCTATCCACTTTCAATCCCTGGGACGAGTGCTCATCTGTGGAGACATCCATGCTAGGACAGGAAGGGAAAAGGAGTTTTGACGGCAACACGTACATAACGGGCCATGCAAATGACCATCATGAGTCGATACAGATACAAAAGAAACAGCTATGACAGGACAACCAACAAAAATGGAAGAAAATTGCTGAATTTGTGTTGCAGTCTGGGACTCTACATCCAAAGGCCGTACCAAGGGGGACTCTGTAGGAACGTACACATTTTGCTCCCATGTAGGCAGCAGTGTGGTAGACTATGACATCACAGATATGAACCCCACACTCATTAATGGTTTTAGTCACCCCACAAATACACCTGTCAGACCACAACCAATGACTGCTATACATCAAATCTTCTAGCAAACCATCACCAAAACTCCACCGGGCCTCTCTCTGCAACCTGTCACCATCATTTAAATGGTCCAAACAGTAAACCACAAAATAACGCAGAGGTAACGGACAGACCTGACATTAAAAACCGCTTGAAAACTTCCAAAACAATGCCTATGAAATAAGCCAACGAAGGACTTCGGTCCGGCACTTATTTACCCACCTCTTTGGCACACCTATACCCTTTACACCACAATTTTTCCCAAGTGTTCTTCCAGGACAGCCCTTGAGAGATGGAGCTCCTCCCATCGACACAGGAAACACATTGCCACAGTTCAAAAGGCGGTCCCTCAGGTCCCTGGTCAGTCATTTGTGTTACCTCCGTTGGAGGAACATGTTGCCAGGAACCTGGAGGCCCCTCTCAGGGGCTGCCTGAGAACCTGTTAGCCATAAGGGACCGGGGTCCTGTTTTTTGGCTGCAGTATTGGGTCCATACCTTTCTTTGTGGCTCGGGTACCGTCCAGCTGAATCGGAGCAGACCCGTTACCGTCCTCCTTCCAGTGCCGAGGTGGCCAGGGGCAGAATGGCGCCGGTTTCCCCCAGGAGCGGTGAGTGGAACCTTCCATCTCTGCTCCTTGTTGCGGTGGGGTCGGAGACGCCGAGCATCACTTCCGGCGGAACCGCGTCATCTCTGCGTGCCGAGACTTCCGGTTCCGGGTCTCTAAGGGTACAAGGAGGAGGGAGAGCCAGCGCTGTGCCTGTGAAGCCCGACCAGCGTCCAGCTATACCGGATTAGCGGCGGGATCCGGAGCGTCAGAGGGGGACCATGGAGGCTATTCCCCAGGATACTCCGGCGGAGACAGGCACCAGCCAATCCCAGGTAGGCTGCTGGGCATGCTATTACTCTGGTGGAGTGGTGGTGTTTGTAGGCTGGGCCCTGTAGTGCCCCACGGTGGCGGTTTACTCACAGTGAGGTTGTTTGTTAGTGGTGATTCTAAGAGCTAAAGAGATACCAAGGGAAGACAAGACAGGCCGCAAAAAGTGCCCTAATTGTGGGAATAGGTTGTCCTCTGGCTCTAACAAAGCCCTATGCAAGCAATGCATTGCAAGCTTGCTTAAATCTGAGGCAGATTCCCCTTTAGCAAAGTTTTTGGGCTCCTTTAAAGAGGAAATGGCGTCGACCTTTAAGTCCCTTCGGGAGTTAATCACTGACGTGGGATCAGCTGCAGCTGCCTCCACGAGTAAAACAACTATAATCTCCTCCTCACCATGCCTTACAACACCCAGCTCAGGGGAGCCCCGTATGGTCAGGGAGCCTAGCCCCACGTTGATTAGCCCCGAATCCTCTGACATTGACTCGGGTCAGGAAGAGGATCAAGCAGCATCTAAAGCCTCAAAATATAGATTATCTCTCGAGGAAGTAGATGAGCTAATGGGGGCTATCTATGATACGCTGGAAATTGAGGAGGAAGAAACTCAGTTATCCAGACATGATCAAATGTATGAGGCTCTGGGGAAAAAGAAAGCAAGGGTTTTCCCTATACATAAGGTGCTTTCTGACCTTGTCCTTAAGGAGTGGCCTGAACCAGATAAAAAGGTTTTCTTTCCTAAATCCCTTAAGAGAAGGTTCCCTTTTGATGAGAGCCCAGAGGCGGTCTGGAATAAAAATCCTAAACTAGACGCCCCTCTGTCCAAAATCTCAAAGCAGGCTGATCTGGCCTTTGAGGATATGGGCCACCTGAAAGATCCCATGGACAGGAGAACAGACATCGTCTTAAAGAGGGCCTGGGATGCCTCTATGGCAGGCTTAAAACCAGCTCTAGCCACTTCCTGTGTAGCTAGAAACCTGGAGTTCTGGTTATCGCAACTACAAGAACATTTAAAGGCAGGCACTCCTAGGGGGGAGCTTCTGAAATCCTTCCCTATGCTTTTTAAGGCCACCAGTTTCATCTCTGACGCCTCCACGGACTCCGTAAAATTTACGGCTAAGTCTGCAGCACTTTCAGTGGCAGCAAGGAGGTCAGTATGGATGAAAACTTGGGGGGAAGACACGGCGTCTAAAACCCGCCTGTGCAGCGTCCCTTTTACAGGAGACTTAGTCTTCGGGCCTGAATTAGACTCCGCCTTACAAAGGACGGCGGATAAAAAGAAAACCTTTCCCGCAAAAAAGAAAAAATTTTTCAAAGAAAAATTTTTCGTCCCTTTAAGGAACCCTCTAAATCAGAGAAGAGTTCAACCCCCAAAAAACATTGGTCGGGACATAAAGGGAAAGGGGGCATACTGTTTAGCCGCCCCAATCAGGATCCCAAACCCCAGTGACGTCAGGGTTCCTGTGGGAGGAAGATTAAGCAAATTTCTTCCAAAATGGGAAGAGACAACCTCGAACGAGTTTGTCTTAAATATAATAAAAAGGGGTCATGCGCTGGAATTTTACAGCAACCCTCCTTCCAAGTTTCTGGTGACAAAGCTTCCAAGTCAATCAGAAAAGGCCAGGGCCTTACCTTTACTGATAGGGGAAATGGTGGATCAAGAGGTATTGACACCAAACCCTATTCAGGAACAAGGAGACGGTTTTTACTCGCACATTTTTGTGGTAAGAAAGCCGTCAGGGAGATTCAGACTAATTATGAACCTCCGACCATTGAATCGCTCCATCCGTTACAAGAGATTTCGGATGGAGTCCATTTATTCCATAAAGAATCTCCTGCAGAAAGAGATATTTATGGCAACCCTGGATCTAAGGGATGCTTATCTGCATATTCCAATAAGGGAGGAATGCCAGAAATTCCTTCGGATGGCAGTGCAGATAGACACAAAGGTTTACCACTTTCAGTGCAGAGCACTTCCCTTCGGTCTATCATCCTCCCCAAGAATCTTTACCAAGGTTCTCGGAGAGGCTTTAGTTCCACTGAGGCTTCAATCAGTCTCAATTATCCCCTATCTAGACGATCTGCTCCTAAAGCACACTCGGAGAGTCGTCTTTCTCAGGATCTGGAATTGACTCAACTCAGCCTGAGTCGATTAGGGTGGATTGTCAGTCAGGAGAAATCCAAGACAACCCCAACACAGGAGATCCTGTATCTGGGTTACTGGATCAAGTCTGTAGATCAGAAAATTATACTGCCGGAAGAAAAGATTTTGAATCTGTGGCAGAGAATATCTTTTCTTCATTGCAGCCCCAAATGTACGGTGAGGGAAGTAATGTCGGTCTTGGGTCTTATGACGGCAGCCATTCCAGCCGTACAATGGGCCAGGTTCCACCAAAGAGACCTTCAGGGTTTTCTGTTAGAACAATTAAAAGGCAGAGATCTGGAGGAGGAGGTATCGATCCCCTCAAAGATAAAACGCTCCCTCTGGTGGTGGAAGGACAGGGAGAACCTAAACAAAGGGGTTCATTGGGTCCTTCCTATCACTTCAACACTAACAACGGATGCGAGCAGTTGGGGCTGGGGAGCCCACCTCGGCTCAAGCTGGGTCCAGGACAAGTGGACCCCGGAAGAGAAATGTTTCTCTTCCAATTGGAAAGAGCTAACAGCAATCCTGAGAGCTGTTTTAGCCTTTCACCCCACAATACAGGGTCACCATCTACAGGTCCGTTCAGACAATACGACGGCTGTAGCATACATAAACAAACAAGGAGGTACCAGAAGTCCTCGTTTGATGTTGGTAGCCAGACGCATTCTCCAGTGGGCAGAAGCCAATCTGGAATCCATTTCTGCAATTCACCTGAAAGGGGAGCTGAACAACAAGGCGGACTTCTTGAGTCGACAAAAGATTTCGAACCAAGAATGGTCCTTACACCCAGAGGCATTCAATCTCATAACAACTCAATGGGGAGAACCAGGAGGTAGACCTTTTTGCGAGCAAAAAGAATGCAAAGGTTCCCAATTTTTTCTCGCTAAACCCAGGAGATCAGCCCCTGGCGGTAGATGCCTTGCAAACTCCATGGACTTTCAGTCTGGCGTATGCATTTCCCCCTCTTCATCTCATTCCGAGGGTCCTAGCAAGATTCCTCAAGGAGAAAACCTGTTTGATTCTAGTAGCACCTTTTTGGCCCAGGAGACCGTGGTTCACAACGTTGCTACAATTGACAGATTGTCCGCCTCTAAGACTTCCCTACAGACAGGACCTCCTGTCGCAGGGACCTCTTTACCATCCACAGGTCGCCACACTGAAGCTTTCAGCGTGGTTACTGAAGAGGAAATCTTAAGGAGTAAGGGCCTGTCAGATGAGGTAATTGCGACCTTACTACAGAGTCGCAAACCAGTCACGAGGGCCATTTACAAAAAAGTCTGGAAAAAATTTAATAGCTGGCTGAATAGCCGTGACATAAATACGGCTAATATTCTACAGTTTTTACAGGAAGGTGTAAACAAGGGTTTAACCCTAAGTACTATTAAGGTACAGATAGCTGCATTAAGTGTGTACCTAGATGAACGCTTACAGGAAAATCCTTTTGTCGGAAGATTCTGTAAGGCAGTCGCTAGATGTAAGCCGGTCAGAATCACCAAAGTCCCATCCTGGGATTTAGCAGTTGTACTAAAAGCTTTCTTGGGGTCACCCTTTGAGCCTATCTCAGAGGCCTCCCTAAGGCTTATTACCTTTAAGACAGTTCTCCTGGTGGCAATCACTTCAGCCCGTAGGGTCAGTGAAATCCAAGCCCTTTCCATCAGGGAACCATTCCTACAGATCCTAGAAGACAGAGTCATACTAAAGACAGACCCTGGGTTCTTACCAAAGGTAGCATCTAGCTTCCATAGGTCCCAAGATATTGTCCTCCCTTCATTTTGTCAAAATGCAGCAAATGAGAAAGAAGAACGTTTTCATTTATTGGATGTGAGGAGGTGTATTCTAGAATATCTTAAAATAACAAAACCATTCAGAATCTCAGACTCCCTTTTTGTCCTTTTTTCCGGACAGCGTAGGGGACAGAAAGCTTCAAAAGTAACCATAGCTAGATGGATTAGGCTAGCTATAGCAGAGGGGAATAAGGCCTTGAATAGAGATCCTCCTGAGGGTGTTAAAGCTCACTCCACAAGAGCGTTGTCTGCATCCTGGGCAGAAAGAGCTGGTGCCACCCCGGAGCAGGTATGTAAAGCAGCCACATGGTCAAGCTTTTCCACCTTTACAAGGCATTACCGACTGGACTTAATGTCTAGTCAGGATCAGGCCTTTGGGAGGAAAGTCCTCCAGGCCGTGGTCCCCCCCTAATCTGGTAAGTACTTGGGGATCCTCTCAAGGGCTGTCCTGGAAGAACACTTGGGAAAACTGGAGTTAGTACTTACCGGTAACTCCTTTTCCGGTGGTCTTCCAGGACAGCACGATCCCACCCTTTATTTGATTATAGTGATGTACTAATGTTATTACCTGTTATGGTTTATATGTTTTTCAGTTCCATCCTTCGGTTCTTGGTGAATGACTGACCAGGGACCTGAGGGACCGCCTTTTGAACTGTGGCAATGTGTTTCCTGTGTCGATGGGAGGAGCTCCATCTCTCAAGGGCTGTCCTGGAAGACCACCGGAAAAGGAGTTACCGGTAAGTACTAACTCCAGTTTTCTTGCTTGGCTTATCGCACCCGAAGATGGCCAAGCCGTCCAGGAAGTTACTCCGGCACACATACTCACAGCTGCCCGCTGTCTGATAGCTCTAAATTGGAAAAAAAAAATACACCCCCATCCCAAGAAGACCTGTATGCCAGAATTAAGGATGTTGAACTGATGGAAAAGTTAACGGCTAGGCTGAGGGACAAGCTGGACGAGCACGGCATGGTCTGGGGGCGCTGGCATCTTCGGGAGGACACAAAGTGAGCTGGCCTGGAGGCCGAGATGCTAATATACCTACCCACCTAATCTCTTCCCCTCCCCTTCTTCTCTTCCCCCTCCCTTTTCTTCTCTCTCTTCTATTTCCCCATTCCCTTATTCTTCTTCTTCTCATGTTACTCCTTTTTGTTACTAACACCGTGAGCTACGAGTTGGTACTCGGTGTTCCCTGCCGATTGCTATGGTAGGGCCTAATATGCCAGCGATTGCTAATTTTTTCTCTTTAACTGGGCACAGTGGTTTCCACATTTCACAGTTCTATTTTGTATGCTCACCCTGCCGCTGTGCCCTCGGCATGTAATGTTTCTGATTTTGTTGTTGTATATTCTAATAAAAAAACGTTAATTGGGAAAAAAAAAAGAAATAAGCCAACGAGGTGCGAACCAGGCAGCAAAGGACTTCCATAAAATACTACACACCATCACAGAAACAGCCCAGCTGAGAAAAGTCAACTACAAGAAACCATCCAACAAACAATCCAATAAATAGTTGGACAAAAAATGCAAAGCATTAAGGAATAGAATACCTTACCGAAAGTCTCCAATAAACAAACAGAGAGACCCCAACAACACTCACCCAAGGATAGCCCATGGCACCCTATAAAACAAATACAAACAAACCTTTGAAAAGAGAAAACTTCATCTCCAAAAACCTGTAACAGCTGGAAAAGGCACTTCAGGAAAATATGGAAGAATATTGGCTCAGCACCCAGGAAAAATAACCTCCACATTCAAAATGGCGACATCTGGCTCAACTACTTTAAGAACCTCTACAAAGATATTCCAGAGGAGGCTCTGACTGTAGAACAAAAAGACATAATCAAAAGACTAAATCATATGGGAAGAAAAAATTAAGGCCTTCCAGAAACCCCTAGATGTACTGGTTACAACACAAGAAATTTGGGAGAAAATCCAAAACCTGAAAACAAAAAAAATCCAGTGGGGTGGATGGAATCCTGCCACAGATTTACATGCTGCACTATGCAAAGTGTTCAATATGGTCCTGAGTGATAACTAGAGGGGGGATATGTGTCAGCAGCACACTAGGGAAAAAATTCAAGAGTATCCTCAAACAGATCCTCAGCTTCCTGACACAACACAATGTCTTATGCAGAAGTCAGGCAGGGTTCATGCCCAACCATAGCACTACAGACCACATCTACACCCTGCACAGCCTCACCAAGAACCATTCCACAATACAAAACATGGAAAGATATTCACCCACTATGTGGACTTTAAGAAGGCATTTGACTCTGTGTGGCACCCAGACCTGTTCTTCAATCTATTGGGAGAGTGGAATAGGAATAGTTCGTACACTGAGAACAGCTGCAGCATAAAGGTGAATGGGAAAAGAACACTTAATTCAAGCAGGCGTGAGAAGTCAGACAGGTCTACAGCCTATGTCCAACCTTCTGAAATAGGGACTTCGTGTGCCCCATCTTATGCCAACCTGTACCTGGGGGGATGGGGAAAGTCTTATTCTCCGATCACGGAGCCTCGATATACCTCCACCATGGTATATCGACGACGTTCTGCTCATTTGGACTGGCCCAGTGAGTTAACTCTCTACATGGCATATATATATATATATATATATATATATATATATATATATATATATATATATATATATATATATATATATATATATATATATATATATATATATATATATATATAATAATGGAGTTTAACCTTAAATTCACAATTCAGACACCAGCAGTAAACCCTTTTTGGACCCTCGCAGTATTGGGGCAACGGGGGTGGGGGGGTTGGGATCTTCAAGTGTGGTCAATGCGCATAGTGCCCGTGGATTAGGGAAGGTGTAGGATGCCCCCTTCCGAGGGGAGGCTTTCATAAACTTAAAAATGTTTAAGCTGATTGTCACACTATAGGCATGGTTTACTTAGCTACATGCCGATGCGGTGCGTTTTATATTGGCAAAACTAAACATCCCTTTGGCAAACGTATACAAGATCATTTATACTATTTAGATGCGAGACACCAATATGCAAGCACGTGGGGCTTAACCACAGCTACGATCCATCTTATATTTGCTTTTTCGCACTGGAAGTAATCCCAGAGTTGGAAAGGGGAGGGGGATTTCGATCAAAGGATCCTTCAAAAGGAGGCCAGGTGGATTTTTGATCAGAAGGCCACTTATCCACTGGAACTTAATACGGCATTATCATTTAAACCCTTTAAATTATGTTTGCTTTCTCTGTTTTTGTGTGTGTGTGTGTGTGTGTGTGTGTGTGTGTGTGTGTGTGTGTGTGTGTGTGTGTGTGTGTGTGTTCAGAGTCATTTAGTATGGTTTTTTGTAGTCATATATTTTTGCATGAAGGATATTATACCTGATGCTGATATGGCCATACAAATAAAAAACATATGCATATACACTTTTTAATGTGAATAATTTTGTATACTATTTCTATTTCCTATTTTCGGGTAATAATGTGGGTCTACTTGAGATCTTTTTAATCATTTATGCAATGGAGTATTTGGGTCTTTTTTGTGGATGCATATGATGCTACCTCTCAGCGCCTATCCATGATAGGCCTTGTGGTTCTTGGCCAGTAGTGGGGACACACGTGAGTCCCTGTATAGAAGAGGGAGGTTTCCTTTCTCCCTCCTTGCTTCCGGTCCACGCTGTGTATCATGTGACTGAGCGGCCTGACGCACCATTCCCAACCCCGAATGTGTTCTTTTAGAATAACATTTTAAACTAAATTACATGTTGTCAATTAGGATATTTTCCTTTTTTATAATTGTATACAATTGTAATGTATTTTTTTTTTTTTTTTAATATTGCGGCATATATATGTCCGTTGACATATTACAATGCTCCCCGCTTTGGCCAGTCCCTCTTTGTTAGTATTTTTATTGTGAAGATTCCCATCCATCCCCAGCTTGATGAAGGAGCGCGGCTACCACGTCATTGTAGCCCGTACGCTCATGAAACGCGTCGTTTACCAGTGACGTTATCACTCCGCATCTGCTGTTCATCGTGCTCCAAGCACCGTTCTGAGATCCTCTCCACCGCGGCCGGCATTACTATCGTGCGGTGTACACAACAGACGGCAAAAGAGCTCAGCAAAACAGGAAGAGCCTCTGGCGAGTCTGAAGATCTCCCCCCGATGGATGATTTTTAAACCTACGTGCTTTTGATGATCTTATCAAAATGTGAGTTGCCTGTGTATATATAATTTATAAATACAATTGTGCGTTACGTCTACACCCAGGAGGCGCCCCTCTCTTTGTATTTTTCTCAGAATCTTTTGGAACCTGGTTTCAGTTCCCCACTGGAGGCAGCCCTGCATGTGGACCGCATTTTGGCACTTCTCCTTCCCCTCATCTATTGAATGTGGACTTTATGGACTTTTACCATTGTGTCTACATAAAAAAAAAATATATATACACACACACACACACACACACACACACACACACACACACACTCATATACATACACGCACACATTTTTAGCCCCTTTTTTTCTATACAAAGTTTTTTTTTTTTTTTGCTCTGAAAGTGTTAGGATTAAGTTTGCCTGCTGGTGGCACTATCCTGCTCTCGGCTGTTTGCTGCAGTTCTAGTGTCCACCAGCAAGTGTCACCCAGGAGCCAGCAGACTGGTGTTATCAGGCTAATTAATGTTCAGCTGCCTGGGGGCTACTTAAGGCTTTTCCTCCCTCCCCCCGGTGTGTCACGATTCTGGTCCCTTCCTTGCCCGCTGTGCCTAGCTTGATCCAGTCTGTACCGCTCTGCCTTGTTCCTATTTCGAGTACCCTGTTGAGATCCCCCTTCCTTGCATTCCCTTATCCTTGTCCTTTAGAGGGTTTTGTATAAAAAGTTAGTAATTAGGTTCCTTTGTTATTTGTCTTTTGGGGTTTGTTTATGTTCACGTTTACTGTTTGCTGCGTGTGCTGTTGGTTTGCTGTATTTCACTATAAATATCACTTTATATATATATATATATATATATATATATATATATATATATATATATATATATATATATATATATATATATATATATATATATAATATAATATAATCTCTTTGTTTGGTCTCAGTTCCCTCGTGTATTTATGTGTCTGGTCTCCCTAGCCGCTGATCCTGACGGAAAGGTTTTTTTTTTTTTTACGATATATATTACATTACCAGTTACTTGCGCTTTTACTTGTGTAAAACATTATTGATAAGAAAATGTAGCTTTTCCATTCTGCTTACACTCTTAACACCTGCCTGGAGCATCGTCTGAACATGAGTCTGAGCACCCCGATGTTTGTAGAATAGGTCATCTTTCGTCACCGCTTATCTTTAAAAAGCCACACAAAAAACACGATCATCACCTGTTCGATGAACAATTCCCCCCTCATGACCTGCAGAACTTGGCTAAAAACTCACAGGCCCCTTTCACAAATGTGTTGTCACGTTATTGGCACTACCGCAGATGATGACCCATAGGTCGAAACGCGTCCGGGAAGACTCTACCACTGCTTATTTCTTGTGACATGTCTATTTACAACTATGGAAATGTGTGTGTAATATTTTATTTTTATTAAAGTTTTTTTAAAAAAAACGTTATTACACTATTTTGGCTTTATCCTTCCATCCCCTATGTCCGAACTGATGCCGGAGTTGTTTCTCTAAAAAACGGTGACCATATATAGTCTACTACACCGTAAAGATCACCCATCCCGAGATCCATGGAAATATTGAATGCTGAATCCAATGCCTCAGTAGTTGGAATTTCGAGCCATTTGTGACCCCTTAGACATAAGTCTATCCGGGTCATTTTTTTCTGGTAAGCCTTTGCTTCGTAAGGTGGTGGGAATTGCACGACGGTGAAATTGCCTATGGTTACATCACATTAGGATTTGTTGCCTTCACTACAACTAGTTTGGATCCATATCTGCACATCCACGTTTATTATTATATGGACTTGGATTGTTTGTATATTCTCTTTTTTTTTTTGTACATTGACGTTCACTAAGTGCCCGTTCACACTACCGCGACTTGTCAGGCAACTTAGTCGCCTGACAAGTCGCGCTCCGTTCTGTACTATGGAACCGTTCTAATAGTAGCGACTCAAGTCGCTCCGACTTAGAAAAAGGTTCCTGTACTATTTTTGGGACGACTTCAGGCGACTTGCATTGACTTCTATACAGTAGTCATTTTGCAAGTCGCTGCTGAAGTCGTGTGCAGGTCGCGTCTGTGAGTCGCACTGCAAGTCGCGTCGCCCCTGTGTGAACGGGCACTTACACATGGACTTGATTGTTTGTACATTCTTTTGTTTTTTGTAAGATGTTATCCCCAAATTTGGGGTCAAGGTTTTTCAAGTAAGATATACTTACATTGATACACTTTACGATCTTTATATATACACACTTTTGTTTTTTGCACGTATATTGTTCACTGTTTCATGCGTTTTGTTTTTCTTTTTGTGTTTCTGGGGTAAATCCCCCTGATTATCACAGTAATATATGTTTAGCGCCTACACTTTATATCTTTGACGTTTGTATAGCTAAAAAAATCCCACTTTTAGCATGTTGGCAGCTTCCTCTTTTATATATTTTGCGCAGTGTTTTTTTGTTTACATATAGTTACGTTATTGGCATTACCAAAATCTGGATGATTTTGGCCTGCTTTTTTGATCAGTTTTGGCTTTGCCCTTGGAGTTTTTAGGCTCAAGTGGTAGAGGTTCCTACGCACTCTGCCTGAACTCCGATTTAGGGTATTTCCATCTGGTGGAGTTGCCTCCTTTTCTGTTTGGTAGCCGCCTTAAAATTATTTCCATTCACGTGCTGCAGAATGGATAGGTTTTACTCCAAGGAACAACGGGGTATATAGAGTTAGTAGAACAGGTGCAATCGATAAGATTAGGGCTCATACAATGTGGTGTTTGCTCATCTGTTGAGCCATTGGACATATACTAAAAGGAGTTTTTCATTCCCATCTATTGTTGAGTCTTCCTGACTCCTGGGCTTTGTAGTGCGGTGACAATTCAGCAGATCATCACCATCTTCATAATTTTTTTCATTTTTTCCTGTTTGGTCCGTCTTTTTTGTTTTGGGCGGAGCCAAGAAAGAGAAAAATGTCCTTTTGGATACTAAAAACAAACATGTTAGTATTCAAGTGTTGGGGGTTCAAGATTATTATGCTAAGTTTGTAAATGTATTTTTTTTTTATATATTTATTGTTTGTTGTGTTCAAAGAAAAGTGGCTTCCCTGTCTTCCTTTCGAAACGCGTAGGGAAAATATAGCCGCTCGCTTTGTCGCATAAAATTTATTCATGTGGTATCGTCTTATGCTATACTGTATGCCAACACAACAATGTCATTTTATGGTTCCTTTTTGTACATATAGCAGTAATGTCTTTGTCTTTTTGTATCTATAATAAAATATATAATATATATAATAATAATAATATATATATATATATATATATATATATATATATATATATATATATATATATATATATATATAATCTCATTTGTTTATTTATAGTATATTTTTTTCATATTGCCTTAAAAATCCCAACCAAATTTGAGGTTTGACCAATTGTATCTACTATTCAGGGATGATGGCAATAACATGCCATAGCACATGAGTCCAACAAACATTTTCAACAGGTGCAATCATAATCTGGTGCAGCTGTGCGTGGTAGACAGTTTCTAACTTCAACGTGTTCAGTTAGGCGGCCCCCTTTTACACGGACGGACCGTCTATCCGTCAACGGACGACAATGCATTCCTATGGGCAAAACGGATAGCCATCAGTTAACCTCCACTTACGATTTTATCAGTTTTTAAAACGTACAAGGCCACGTCCAGATCCGTGAAAACTGATATGAACTGATGTTAATGGACAATGTCCGTCAACGTCCGATCAGTTAAGATCCGTTTTTCTTTTTTTATCTATGAACCTATGACCCAGGCAGTAGTTGGACAATAGGAAGTACATCCCCAGTTCATGCCCAAGGAGAAACATGGCAAGAGATTTCTCCCATGAGAAGCTTATAAACCTGGAGCACAAAAGGCCAGGCTTGTTGGACTCAACCTGTCGGGACCACAGTGACAAAGTAAGAACACAGCAACTGTGGTATCAAATCTCTAAGCTTGGGACACCAAAATTTGTCCACCATGACTCCCAAACAGCCCGATCAACGTGGTAAGTCTTTTAATGTAATCATTGGATTATGGCTTGGTTGTAAAATGTTTGAATGGTGTCAGGGTTATATTTAGCATACTTTGTTTCAGTATTCTATGCCCCTATTATAAAAATGTTGCAAAAACTCTAAACAAACTTTTTTTTTTATGAAATGTTCAGCAGAGAAGGCATGGTTGATGCAAAGACTATGATGATTCGGTGCAGAAAACCAACAACGCATGAGTAAAGTGGCAAAAAGAAACAAAAAAAAAAAAAAAAAAGAAACCTATAACCAAACCAATAGGACTTCAGGGAAACTAAGGGTACGTATTAATGAACATGCGACCAATATCACTAAAGGTTTTTTGAATCATAGTGTCTCCAGACACTTCCGGCTCTGCCATAAACAGGGATCCGCGCCTTTTGACGTTTTTTACGGCATCGACAGAGCGACTCCCAACTGGAGAGGCACAGATCTTAAGAAAGCCATTTCTCAAAATGAGACCCAATGGCTGTATCGGCTTAAATTCGATGCAGCCCTTGGGACTCGATATAGTATTAGATTTAAATTGCTCCTTGACCAATTATTGGAGGGGACAATCAACTTTTTTTTTTATAATTTTTTTTTAGAAAACATTGATATTAACCAGGTTGGGACTCTCTTCCCAACCTCCCTTCCCCCCCCCCCCCCCCCACCCCCTTTTTTTATTTTTGTAGGGTAGAACTATTTCGGGGTATATTAAAATTATTAATGCTCAATTATGGATCTATTCTTGCATTTAAATGCATATGGAATTATATATATATATATATATATATATATATATATATATATACACACATATATATATATATATATATATATATATATATACACACACACACACACACACACACACACACACACACATATACAATCGGCAAAACTAAAAGACAGTTTTTTTGTAGGATTAGGGACCATGTGTCCCTTATAATTAAAAAAAAAAACGCATGGAAACCCTAATCAGCCGCCATGAACTATAATTTTGACAGCAGTAAGATGCATTTTTTTTGCATTAGAATATGTTCCACCCGGCCCTAGAGGAGGTAATTAAGATAAGATCCTCCTACAGCGGGAGACTAAATGGATATATGAGCTGTCTGCACTACAACATCCAGGATTGAATGATGCTTTAAGTTTTAAATGTTTTCTGTAAATATCATTACATAGTGGGTTTTTTTTTTTTGTCCAAATACGATCTATATACCTTGACACCCTATGTATCAATTGATTAATTACAGCCAAGGCCGGGTTTTTGATCTGGTAAGTGGTATCGGTCCAATTTTTGTTCTTGGTAGGTCACATGGACACCCAGGGCATATTATCTAGGAACGAGAAATCTGCCATCTCCTGTATACTATGCCCATTCAGGAGGGAGGCCTTTAAAATGGGTGGGAGGATGTTTATATTATATGTTCATATTTAATTTAGCACTTTTTTCTGAGTTAGGCGAGTTCCCCAGAGAATTATACTTTGGGCAATTGCCAATAGTAAAAATGGTGCCTATATACCAAAGTCAGGCTTTGCCCTCTTTCCGGTTTACTCCCGTGTAGGTTTGATACATGCGCAGTGATAATTAGAAAACCTAAGTATTGAGTTCACGTCACTTCTGGGGGGTTGATATCCTCGGCGGTAGCGAATCAACATTGCGTTTTCGGCAATGTTGTTTTCAGGCACTATATGCGCCATCTTGCTACTCTCACTGGACTCTTCCGGGGCGAGTCCTATCCCCATATACGTCTGGTATGACGGATGCAGACATGTGCAATGCCGCGGGCTGGCGCTTTGGGCGCCATCTTTGCACACCTATCCACCCTCCCTCTCTGTGGTCTCCCTCCCCATAATGCATGTCCGCAGCCCGGCGGTGACATCTGACGCCGCCGGGCTGGTAGGGACTGTCAGTAATAAATCCAGTATACACTGGGATCAGCTGTCACTTAGGACTTTTGAGGGTTGTGACTAGGCTACAACCATCAGATGTCCCGGGCAGCTAATTAGAACAGTCACAAAATGCCTCTAAACATAGTAATTTAGTGACAGCTCTGTACATGGTCGGATCTTGCTGATCTCGGCTTCTACCAGCTGCCTGAGAGTGATAGGCAAGCATGGAATGCCGTAACGTCAAATGGTTAAGTATAAGAATCATTTTCATGACAGGGACATTCTGAGTGAGCATTGATAAATGCTTTAAAAAAACAAACAAACAAACAAACAAACAAACAAACAAACACACACACACACACACACACACACACACACACACACTTCGCTATACCGACCAAATCACTGGTCTCTACTAAAACGTCCGAATCGTTCGGATCATTTTGAAACATTCCCAATCAGACGTTCTAAGTTCTAATTAACCGGATCATTTCAATCATTTCATTTCGGTCACAAGTCGCGCTCCGATTCGAATCTAGTCGCATCTCCGATGCACCGATTCGCTCCGGTGTGCCCCAGTTATCGGGCCTCATTTCAATACATGCTCCAGAGACAGAATCACTCGCAGGTTCAGGTATGGTTTTCGATTCTTGTCTTTGTCATGGCATATCATTTCTGGTCACCTATCACGCCCCGTTACGAATCCAGTCGCATTATACCGATGCACCGATTCGCCTCGGTACGCCCAGTTGTTTGGCCTCATTTCTATACATGCTCCAGAGACGGATTCTTTACCGAATCGGTGGGCCAGTCGTTGATTCCGGTCTCTGTCATGGCGTGTCACTTATTACGCTCCAATTCGAATCCTGTCGCAGTTGCATGCACCGATTCGTTCCGGTGTGCCCAGCTGCTTGGCCTCATTTCAGTACATGCTCCAGAGACAGGGTTCACTGTCAATTCTTGAGCGCAGCCGTTGATCCCTGTCTTTGTCATGGGTATCATTTCGTTTCACCTATCACGCTCCGACGCGAATAGTCACGCCTGTGCACTAATTCGTCTCGGCGTGCCCCAGGACAGGCCTCATTTCAGTACATGCTCCAGAGTCCGTTTCGTGCTCAGTCGCAAAGTTACGGCTTGGCGATTCGGGCCTCTATCATGGCGGACTCACTCATTTCACTGTCACCTCCTGCACCTCGGTTCAAACCCAGTTGTTTTACAATGTTCGGGTTCTAGCCGAGGGGCCGTGCTCATTTGGCCTCATTTCACTAATTGCCTCATTTCAGTACATGCTCCAGAGTCCGGCTCGCTGTCAGTTGCGCCGGCGACACGACCGAGCTGCGCCTCTGTCATGGCAGATTCTCATCAAAGGCAACATTTCGTTTGTTTGTCTCATTTCATTTCATCTCAAAAAAAAAAAAGAAGATGAATAGGGAAAAGGGAACAACACACTTTGTCACCTCACTCAAGTCACTATTTAGCCATTTTTGCTTAAACAGGGCGGAACTCTCAGCAATTATACTTTCATGTTCTTAAGTCACAGTAGGTCCATCCTGCACCAGTTTGGACGGTGCCTTCTTAGGTAAGGAAAATATATGAGAGTACGGGGGAGGAGGCGCACGTAAGCAGGAGTGCCCCTCCTCTCTATTAGGTATGTATCCCATCAGAGATCACCAACGAGTGTTGTAATTAATGTCACCCTGTATAAGTTACGCTCAGAAGGAAAGTCAACCCTAAGGACAAGCTGATCCGCCCAGGCCTGGACTATTCCAGCATGTCTCTAGCCGGCAGTGAGGACCTCACAGCCCCGTTGTTCCCATCCCCAGCTTCAGAGGATGGCAGCCTGCGGTCCCCCAGGGCTTGGACCATTCCTAGGCTGACAGCGGAGTTGAGGCGTAGAGGCGTTCCCTTCCCTGCGACTGCCAGGAAGGCCGAGCTCTTCAAGCTCCTCTTTCCACCTCCAGCCATGGCAGGCCCCAGTGTCCGGCAGGCCTCCCTGGAGTCCATCGCCTCTTCCATTACGCAACTGCATGTGCTAGTGTCTTCCCTGGCTACCTCAGTCTCTGAGGTCCAGAATAGGGTGGCGCGCTCCTGGAGACTCCCCTGCCCAGCTCTTCTCCTGAACCAACAGCACAGGCAGTGGCTGTTCCTAGGGTAGATACGCTCACCCTTTGTGCTATTAGCATTCGTTTATTTTTATACTTTGCTAGCAAAATTGTTCATTTTTTTTACGTTACGACTACTTTTATATGACTCGGTCGAGTCTTCTGTAGTACTTAACATTATTCGTTTGAATAATAAACTCCACGTGTTTAAAAACTTTATTACACGATTGGGCGCACTTTTTTATCTTTTTGTCTATATGGTGACATGATATCCTGAGACATTCGAAAAGACCGGAACGGACCCGGACTACGTAACACCCGAAGGTGTGGGCTGGCTTTTAGCTTCCCACATTGGAAACTCTACGCGGCTGTGTGGACCGTTCAGAGAGAGGATTCGAATCGCTCCGGTGACTGTGGAGCGTCTGAAGGCCTAGGTCGTCGTCCGTCTGTCCGTTTCGAATCATTTGGAAACTCGTATCTGTGTACACTAATTGGCGATCTGGTAAGCCTCCATTACTTACTTGATTTGTAGCTGGGAAAAGCACACGTGGTCAAGCACTCTTTCCTGAATACACAGGATCAACTATACTTTTGTTCACTTACATTGGATGCCACTTTACACCTTTGAAAATTTATCTTCACATGTTTTGTATGGGACTTGAAAATTTGTTTTCACATGTTTAACTGCATGGGATTTTTCTTGAATTGCTGTTGGATGTCATTTTTTTGGCAAATATAATAATTTTAGGCAACTTTTTTTGGTAATTAACCAAATTTTTTTTGGCAAACACGTTTTCTAATTGAGGTTCAAATTCTTTTTGGATCCACCAAATATTTAAGTTTTTTTCTTTCTTATGTAAGTTTATTTATTTATATTTAATTATATGTAAATTCACTTAGTGGTAAGCGCTGCACTGTTAGCTATTTAGTGGCTGTTCCTCCCACAGGTACCTCAGGTGGCGGGACCGTGGTTTACCCTTCCCATCTGGTCCCAGCCAATGTCAGGAAGGACATCCAGGAGGGCAAGGACGTCAATCTTGCTTCCTTGCTCATCTCCGTCCATGATCTCGCAGAGAACAAAAGCGTACACATGGGGAGATGTCTCAGTGGTCCTCAAGGCCAAAAACCCCAGGCTGGACAGGAAACTTTCTGTTATTGAATTTACTTTGGCCTTTGGCATGCTGAGGGACGTCCTCTGCTCAGCCTCCCCCAACAGGAGGGAGGAGCTGGACCGGTACCTCCACTTAGTCGTAGATCTGGGCTACAAATACGGTGGCTTCGGGTTTTATGGCTATCATCACTCCTTCTCTGCCAGAGCAGCCGCTAGACTTCTACAGTTCCAGATGCCAACCGACTGGAGCGTCATAGACACAGAGTTGTCCTGCCGCCACTTTGCGGGCTTACGTTCTCCCCTCTGTGCGATTTGTCAGTCAGCCACCCACACCGCCACTTGGTGCGCCATCTCATCAGCATATTGCCCCTCAGAAAACCCTTCAACCTCGGGTTCTGCTCAGGGTCAACAGGCCCCCGCACGCCTACCTCAGATAGACAGTTTTGGGCGTCCGGTCAAAACCGTAGGCGGCGCGGCGATCTGTAATAACTATAATTACGGGTCATGCAACTTCAGCCAATGCCGGCTGCTCCATATCTGCACCCTGTGCCAAAGGGCTCACCCCAGGCTCATATGTGAGGTGAAACAATTTAAGAAAACATGACTAAGCTGGGTCGACGTCTCCTGGCTTAGCTTCTAGCTGGCAGGTCACCCCACTCCAATGCTGTCCATCTACCTGATGTACCTGATCTACCTGATGCAAGGCTTCACCCAAGGTTTTCATACGGGTCTCATATCTCTTCCCCATGTGACGCATTAGTGCTGGAATTTACGATCAGCAACCTTGGACGAACCAGCCATAGACCAGCTCCTGCAGGCCGAGCTAGATCGGGACTTTATGATAGGCCCTTTCACCCAGCCCCCCTTTAACACCTGGAGAGTCAGCCCTATCGGGCTTGTTAAGGGAAAATTTTAAAATAAACTAAGATTGGTTTACGACTTGTCAGCGCCTCATTCCTCTTCTATCCCCAGTCTTAACTCCCTCATCCCCTCCGAGGAGTTTTCACTTAAATACGCCTCTGTGGACATGGCTATCCACGCCATACTAAAGACGGGTACAGGCACCTGGCTCTCTAAAGCCGATATAGCGGATGCTTTTAAAGCTCCTCCCCATCCACCCGTCCCTTTGGTGCTGGCACGGCATCAAGTGGAGGGACCTCTATTACTTTGCAACCAAGCTGACCTTCGGGTCCAAGAGCAGTCCCTGGCTCTTTGATACATTTGCCCAGGCACTTAAGTGGGTCCTACTACACGTAGCTCGATGTCGGGAGGTTATACATTATCTCAACGACTTCCTGTTGATCGAGCCACCCAGCTCTCCGCCAGGGAACTTGGATAGATTGAGGGTAGTTTTTAGTAATCTAAATATCCCTATTGCAGAGCATAAGGTAGATGGTCCAGCACAGGCCATTACTTTTCTCGGGGTTAATTTGGATACCAACACCATGCAGGCCAGCCTCCCCACGGACAAGCTATCTCCCGTCAGGACCGTCCTGAGGGACTTCACCCGTTCCCAGTCATGCACCAAGAAGCAGTTGCAGTCTCTCCTCGGCATGTTAAACTTCGCCATACGCATCATACCCCAGGGTCGCTCCTTCGTTTCCCGCCTGCTAGTGCTACTATCCCACACCCAGGATCCGGAGCAGGTCCTCAGCCTTGATACCGCCGCCATGGCGGATCTCTTCATGTGGGAAGAATTTCTGTCATCTTGGAATGGCGTATCCCTGTTTATTCCCTCGGTGTCCTCCCTCTCACCCCAGGTGGTGACCGACGCTGCCGCCTCCACGGGCTTCGCAGCAATTTTTGGCCACCTCTGGCTCGCAGCTCCCTGGCCTGCCCAAATTCTGGCAATACCCGTTTTTTCCAAGACATCCTCCCTGTTTGAGATATACCCCATAGTAGCAGCAGCGCATGTCTGGGGTCACAGCTGGTCAGGTCAAACCATGGCGTTCTCAATAGACAATTTGGCCACGGCAGAGATCATCAATAAAGGCAGGTCCAGGTCTCTAACAATAATGTCCTTCCTGCGTCGGCTGGTCCAGCTCTCCTTATTACAATTTAACGTTTACTGCTCCTTCATCCCTGGTAGACACAATTCTGCAGCAGATGCTCTCTCACGGTTTAAATCTGGTTTCATTTTTTGAACAGGTACCAGAAGCCGTGCCGATGTCAGCACCTATCCCGGCCTGGTCTCAGCTGACCCTGGACTAGCCCCACACCTGCTAGCAGCAAAAGACCTCATCAACCTATCACTCTCACGCAACACCCTCAAGGCCTACCCAGGCCTGGAGGGCCTTCAACCGTTTTCTGGCATGCCACCATACAGAGACATCCCGCATCAAACAAATCCTGGCCTTTATCACCTACTGTCACTCAGAACCCACTTTGTCTCACAATATGATCCGGTTGTATCTAGCCGGTATTCAACACTTCACGTAGCTCCAAAACCCTTCTGAACCCTCGGTGTTCTCCTGCCATGTGGTACGAGCCGTCTTGCGTGGCATCCAGAGGCGGCAGCCGGTGTGCAGCACCAAACGCCTGCCGATCACAGGAGACGTTTTCAGGAAAATGTCAGACATCCTGGCCACGTCACCTTTTGGCCTACATCCTAGTATAGTCTTACAGGCAGCCATACACCTGGCCTTCTATGGTTTCTTACGTCCAGGTGAATTTACCTGTAGCAGCCCCACAGAACGCATGCTTCGCAAACACCACCTGGTCCGTTGCGAAGATCATTTTACCTTACATCTGGCAGTCTCCAAGACACAGCAGACTGGCTCTGGTATGGATGTTCACTATTATAAAACCAATAATAGCTGGTGTCCAGTCTCCACTCTTACCCGCCTATGGTCCCTTCTGGCCGATCAACCAGACACTAGTCCACTCCTGCCGTTCCAGGCTAAACCCCTAAGTACGGCCCAGTTCATGGAACATGTTAGAATTCTGCTACTCATCCTCCACCTCAACCCGGCCCAGTACTCCGGACACTCATTCCGCATCGGGGCAGCCTCAACAGCCTCCCGTCAAGGAGTCCCGGATCACGTGATCAAAAAAACTGGGCAGATGGAAATCTAACTGCTTCGCCCGCTATATCCCCAATCCCCAAGTGGAGATGGCCCAGGCCTTCGTCAAGCTCACTGAGTAAATAAGTCAAATCAATAAAGCACAATCCCTACCTGTATGTTTTTGCCCCCTTAATTTGGTATACCATACGTTAGACCAAGGCACACTTTCAGGTCTATTTCAAGTGGTAAGTTTTATGTTAACCCTGAACCTTGACCCTATCTCCACCTACTCTACACCAGAAAAAACACCACAGCCACAGAATACGATCAGATCAAAAGACATAGCCCCTAATCGTAATGTCACATATAAACCCGTCCAGCCAAAAGAACAAGTGAATGGAAATAGAAACGAATCCCCGCGGCGAACAAAACCCCAAATACTCAACACCTCAACCAGAAAGGAGAGGTCCCCAACATAATCCAACACCACGTAATGGATGGAAGAAACCCCATTGGAAGAAACCCCATTGGAAGAACAATAAGAAACCCTATTAGGGGAATAATTGGAATAGACCACCATATGAGCAAAGAGGACCCCATTATGCCACACAAGGCCCTCAAACCAGAAACCATGTACCATACCACGAAAATAAATTACAGAGATAGATAGAGACCATTGGGGTCCACCACAGATGTACAATCGCCCATACGAACAAGGCCCATCACAGGCCTATAGCCGTTCATATGATCAATACCATATACCTACCCATAATTACTATGCCCCATTACTGGACTATCCAGAAGAAGAAAGAGACGATAGATACTTCCAGACCTACTACCCAGAACCTGAAGACAACAGGGTTTTTTTAGGCAGAGGAGCAGAGCACTATCCACCGAGACGGATGGAAGAACAGAGGGAAAAAAGAAGGAGCCCAAAACAGACGAAGGAACCCAGAGAAATAAGAAGTCCAGGAAGAAAAGAGGCAGAAGAGGAGGAAAGAGAGAACAAGAGAAAAAGAGAATAAAAGGAGAAGGAATTTTTAACCTCAGTGGAATACCACTAACAGAAGAAATTGGTGTACTTGACAAAGGCCTGAAATATGCCCCTATTAGGAATCTGGATAAATTCCAGACCTATATTATTAGGTATTCAAAAATATGTTAGAAACCTTAATATCAAAAAATATATTGCAAGTAACCCAATCAAGACTCGGACCAATATGACCGAACAAGGAATAATACATAGCACGCCGAGGAACAAATCTGTTTTTAACCCCCAGATTAGTAACAATAAATTTATAGATGTTTTTAAGAAAACCATAGTTGAAGATCTAAAAATCACTAAAAATTAAGAAGCAAGAAGAACCAAAATTCATGAGATGCGGCATCAAAAAACTGAGTAAAAGAAAGGATATTGTAATACGCCCCACTGACAAGGGTGGAGGGATCGTTATTTTATCCAAAAAAACAATACAACGATGGAATGGAAAACCTTCTCAAACGATACAGATACCTACCTTAAACGGTTTTTAAATGTAGAAAAGAACTCAAACTAGTTGTACATCTTGGCCTAAAGAAAAATATTTTAAACAAGAAAGAAGCCCAATATCTTATCCCAGAGGCATGCCGCACCCCTGTGATCTACTCTCTTCAAAAAATTAACAAAAATAAAGAGAATCCTCCATATAGACCGATTGTTAATGGAATAGGCTCTCTCACCGCAAGAATGGGTGCCTATATTGATAATTTTTTGCAAACTACAGTAAAAAGGACTAAGGCATACCTACGGGACGGGACACGACACAGATACTACAAATCCTAGAGGATCTACCTAATCATGAAGGACCATGGACCTTAGCAACGGCCGATGTGTCCTCACTATACACGATTATCTACCACCATCAAGCATGTCAAGCTACCAAATGGGGCTTAAGGAAACACTCTGAATTACCATGCTCACAAAGGAAATATTTAATCAAATGTTTGGACTTCTGTCTCAAGAATAGTTACTTTTGGCATAACCGGAACTATTACCATCAGAAAACGGGCGTAGCAATGGGTGCAAAATTTGCACCCAGTGTAGCTGGCCTGTTTATGGCAAAATGGGAAGAAGAAACAGTGTTTACAAATACACCTATTGATCTAGTAGTGTTCAAAAGATATATTGATGATATCTTCATCATATGGAAAGGAGAAGGCGGCCTTGTTAGTTTTTTGGAAAAATTAAACATAAATGACCGTAACATAACGCTTACATGGGATATAAGCCAGAAACAGGTAACCTTCCTCGATTTAGATATCACACAAGATGAAAATATCTTGAGCACTAAAACGCACTTTAAAAACGTCGATAGAAACAGCTATCTACCCTTGATGAGTTGCCACCATCTTAACTGGTTATGGAACATACCAAAAAGGGCAAATTTAGCGAATTACGAAGGAACTGTAGCAAAAAAGAGATGTTCCTCGACCAAGCCAAGGTAATAGGTAAAAGATTCATAGAAAAAGGCTACAAGATTAACCATATTGAAGACAGAATCCGTGAAGTGAGCGAAATGGATCGCAAAGAGTTAATTAAGGATAAAAGTAAAACAGATGGGAAGCCCAATAATGTAGCTATTATCTTGGACTACAATGCGCAATATAAAAAGGTTGAGAGTATTGTCAAGAAACTAGAGGTCGACCGATATGGGTTTTTCTCTGGCCGATGCCGATATTTAGAAATCATGGCGGCCGATAGCCGATATATGATGCCGATTTTTTTTGGTTCGATATGTTAGGCCGATTTTATTTTATTTATTTATTTTTTTCCTTTTTTATTTTATTTTTTAATCCCCCTTGATCTAACACACCTTTCCCACTGGGGCGTTTTTCAGGCGCTTTTGGGCTAAAAATAGCGCCCGTAAAATGGCTCCCCTGCAGTCTGTGTGAAACTTTCACACTGAGGCGATGCGCTGGCAGGATCTTAAAAAAAAAGTCCTGCAAGCAGCACGTTTGGAGTGGTGTATACTGCTCCTCCACCACTCCTGCCCATTGATATGAATGGGCACCACTGCTGAAGCGCATGCAATGCGATTTGGCAGCAGTGCTTCATGGGCGCATTTAACCTCTTCCTTGGCCGCTAGCTGGGTTATATGTGCCCCACTAGCAGCCAAATAGCACCGCTAAAATGATGGTAAAGAGCCGCTAAAACTTGCGTTTTACCATCAACGCTCTGCCCGCTCCAGTGTGAAAGCAGCCTTCATAAGTGATACAGAAAATGTCTTACATTTAAACATTTATTAAACAAAACAAACCTCCAATCAGTTTACTTGTATGTATGATTTAGATAAAAAAAAAAAAAAAAAAAAAAAAAAAAAAAAAACCTATATATTAAATAAAAACAGGTAGTCAAAACTTTTGTACGAAAAAAAAAAATGGGCTAACTTTACTGTTTTTATTTTATTTTTATTTTTTAAATAGTGTATTTTTTTCCTAAAAAAAAATGCATTTGAAAGACCTCTGTGCAAATGCCGTGTGACATAAAATATTGCAACAACCGCTATTTTATTCCCTAGGATCTCTGCTAAAAAAACTATATATAATTTTTGGGGGGGTCTAAGTGATTTTTCTGGCAGAAAATACAGGATTTTTACTTGTAAGCAACAAGTGTCAGAAAAGATTTAGTCTTTAAATGGTTAAACTGAGAACTTCTACACACAGAGATGATTTCATTCATTCAGAAGTGTAAACATTGTATCTTTCTGTTCTTTTCTTGGCAGCCTGCCCAGAGAGGAGGAAAGGGTTGCTATGAGGACTCAGGCAACTTACACTGACTGAAATGACTTCTGTAATAGAAAAGTCCCGCTGTAGTTCTAAATCGGCTTTTTATCAGCTCAAAACGGCCGATGCCGATTATTTAAAAAACGGCAAATATCGGCCGATATATCGGTCGACCTCTACAAGAAACACTGGCACATTTTACTTAATGATATACATCTGAAACCTATTCTTCCTTCTGTACCGAAATGTATCTATAAACGTGCCCCGACACTAAGAGATAAAATAGTGAAAAATGTACCAGATCCTCCAACTAATGGCTTCACCTTCTTCACAGGGAAGGGTTTTTACCCATGCAAACGTTGTTTTGCTTGTGAGAACAAAAAATATTCGAGTTCACATCTACTAGCACTGGAAATTCATACGAGATCAGCGACTTTATCTGCTGCAACACAGAAGGTGCAGTCTATGCACTGGAATGTAGCTGCGGCTTACAATATAAATTGGTCGCACGAAGAGAACTCTCAGAATTAGGATTAAGGAACACATACAAAATATTATAAAAGGCTTTGATAAGCACAGTGTTTCTAAACACTTCACAACACATCATAGGAAGGACCCCACACACTTGAAATTCTGGGGTATTGAGCCGTACAAAAAACATTGGCGAGGGGGACACAAGGTTAGGACCCTCAGCCAGATGGAATCAAAATGGATTTTTACTCTTGATACACTTACCCCCCCCCCCCCCCCGTGGGTTAAATATAGAATTTGACCTCAACTGTTTTATTAACGATTTTTAAGTAATTCTCTAAATGTTCTCGATATTAATATCTAGTATGATTATTTGTTTTTATTGATTGTCCATGCCCCCCTGCCTGAACGCCTCTTCCGGAGTCTGTATCTATTTAATATTTTTTTCTAAAATTAATACATGAATTTTTTTTATATTTTTTAAATATTTAATATTCCTAATGTTTTAAAATATTTTTTTCTAACCTCTCTAATATTTATATATTTGGAACCTCTGAGTTTGAGTATTTCTATGTGTATGCATACCTGTATTTTTATGTATATACACATAGGTGTAAATTTATCTATACAAAACACAAATAATATCTAGTATGATTATTTGTTTTTATTGATTGTCCATGCCCCCCTGCCTGAACGCCTCTTCCGGAGTCTGTATCTATTTAATATTTTTTTCTAAATTAATACATGAATTTTTTTTATATTTTTTAAATATTTAATATTCCTAATGTTTTAAAATATTTTTTTCTAAGCTCTCTAATATTTATATATTTGGAACCTCTGAGTTTGAGTATTTCTATGTGTATGCATACCTGTATTTTTATGTATATACACATAGGTGTAAATTTATCTATACAAAAACACAAATATGAACGCTGACTCGAATTATGATAATATAAATTTACTTTACTATATATATTTTTTTACATTTTTTTTAAATATATATTTTTTTTATAAATAAATTTGTAGATTATTGCGGTCTCTGTCACCCCCCTGATAATATTATTAAATTGCCGCGCTTGGAAATAACACCATCTGGTTATATAGTCTAACATAACCCACTCATTATAAATTATTATTGCGGCTGTGTATTTTTCTCCACTGACAGCGTAACATACTCTGCTGACACCGAAAGTATTGTTAGACATTCAGACCAGAAGTTTTCTTCTCTGGCATTGCAACATACTTGCATGAATGAGAAATACACAAGAAAATGGCCGCGATCGTAGCCCATAATGTGAACCACAAAGAAATGGCTGCTCCATTGGTTTACATATGGTCTACAGGAATATGGCCGCTCCATTGGTTTATACATGATCCACAAGAAAATGGCCGCGAAAAGATGGCATTAGCTGAGCCTATTTAAATACACTACATTGCCCATAAGCCTCATCCCAGTTGAAGTCACGTGTGTTGTGACGTAACATGTAGGAGACCAGAGGCAAATCAGACACCTGGATGTCACGGTCCCTACCGTGTATTTTGGACAGCCAGGTGTAGTCACGCCTCAAGTGGCTCTGGGTGGTATTGAACTCATGACTGCCAGTAGTTGTTCCCGTTACCTTACCTCTGAGCCACACCTCAGTTCTATTCTGCCTGCTTTCCAGCCATGTCTAGTTTTGCATAAGTACTGTGGGCAATTCTGTTTGTACCTGTCACTCTTGGATCAGCTGTGGCAGGTTACCTAATCAGCTAGGGTATAAAACACTGCCTCACTCTGAGGGCTTTGTCAGTTCATTGTCTCTTGTTGCCAAAAGGTTCCTGTGTTCCAAGACTGACCCCGGCTACCGACCCTGGCTTGTATATCGTTTATTCTGTCTTCTGGGATCCCTGACTACGGCTTTACCTGGACAATCCTTTGGCAAATTCCTGTCAAGCCCCCGTGCACAGATTCACAGCCCAGGTAGCTTATCTGTTTGTTACTGTGGGCTGTGTTTATTTGCAAGGGTGAGCCTACATCTCTGCAACATGGACTCCAATCTAGGTAAGCCCTTACACCGGAATAGACACCCAGACACGAGCTCGGCGCTCGTTTTTACACCGCCCTGCTTGCATAAGAAAATGTGAGTTTTTATGACTATCTCTAAATAAAACTATATACCCTTTATAAAATACTACACCATGGTGGGCCTTTTCTTCATCTTTTTTTAATCGAGCACCTTAATGATTTGAGCGATCCAAGACATTTAAACGCCTAGTGGAAAGAGAGGAAAAAAGGGAAAGGACCATCCCTCCCTCCCCCCCCCCCCCCCCCCCCGGCTTCACTCCATATAGTGTACGAACGCCTAGGAAAGGACCGATTCGAAGGGACCCCCTCCCCTTATAATATCTCGCTACATGCTGTTTGCCTTACAGCAGTAAGGTAATCATTCATTTTAACCACGGGTGTCAGTGACACTGAAGACTTAACCTTTTTGCACTAAAAGGCACAGTATCACCAAAATGTCAAGATAGCAGCACAGTGTTCCTGCGAAACACTTGCACACCTGCACCATTGTTGCACATTGGACCAAGGAATAATGTCCAATATTGCACTAAGACTTGTTACACTTAGTCTGTTTAAAGCAATTTATTTATTTATTTATTCGTTTTTCATTTATATTTACATAAAAAAATTAAAATTATGTTAAAATAAGTCACCTTTATGAACCATTCACTATTTGTGTATGTTGCACAGTTTTAGAATCACTTGCAGTGACACTTTATATTTTATTTTTTATGCAGCATCGCTTAGGTTTTATATTCGTTTCTTTAACATATATGCTATTTAATTCAGGATATTATTCCATCTGCACTTTATTGATGACACTGATGAATGTTTGCTAGTTTGAAGTATAGTCAAATATTTTAATAATCTATTATAAGAAAAAGATATACAATATTTTGTTAGGAGCGCAACACCATTCCCCCTTTTTACAACTATACACATATTTGGACACGAGTTTGGTCCTTACGGTGTATGCAGCACCTATCGTTCAAATATATTACAAATTCCTTTTTAGCGCAGGAGTACCTACTTTACAACTTTATGTTAACCCCTTTTTGTCATCCTTATCCGTACCGGCCATAGGGCTCTGAACCATAAATAAGAAGGCCAGTATGGTGGCCTGAAATCATGGGAGGAGCCCGGAGGGGTATTTAACCAGCCCGTTCGGCTGTGTTCCTTGTTGGTTCCTGTGCACGATACCCACCCTCCCATCCCCTTTCTAGGGCATTTCACAAAGCATCATACTCCTCACAAGAGTACTCATTTCACTTCATTTCATCTTCATTTCATTTATCCTCATTTCTTATCTAGGGTATGCCCCCTTATTTTGGTATACCGTACGTTAGACCAAGGAACACCCAGAGGCAGACACCCAGAGGCAGAGGCATGATGGGACTTGTAGTTTTGCAACAGCTGGAGAGCCACAGGTTGAGCACCCCTCCTCTAGACCATGCTGTTCTTCCAGAAAAGGAGAGTGTTCCTCCACTGACCACCCAAAAGGAGCCTACAGGGGACAAGCCCCACCCCCGCGGAGGATATTTCCAACATGGCCAGCAGAACATCAGCCCTGGGGGGCAAACGTCTTTTTTTTTTTTTTCTTTTGCGAGATCATCGCTTCTTTACCTGAAACGATAAGAAACGACGCTTCTAAAAGTAAGAATTGAAAACAATATAACATACAAGTTGGCTGAAAAAGATTTATTTTATTTAGAGATGTTTCATATTGGTGGTATACATCTAAATAGACCAGAGATGATATACAAATCACATGGCCCCCAAAGGAAATTTATGATGGAGCTTCCCCCCCCCCCCAGCGACCTCTGTTTTCTTTATACTACAGAAGTATATATATATATATATATATATATATATATATATATATATATATATATATATATATATATATATATATACACATATACATATACATATACATACACATATACATATACATATACATACACATATATATATATACATACACATACATATATATATATATACATACACATACATATATATATATATACATACACATACATATATATATACACATACACATACATATATATATACATACACATACACATACACACACACACACACACACACACTTCCGACCCAAAAATAGAAAGTTTTGAAAATTTCAAATATTAAACTTAAATAATTGGATTTAGATTTTTTCTTTTTATCATTTTGTTTAAATTATTTCTGGTAATTTTTTTTTTATGCTAAATAGAATTCCCCTTATTGAAGGCTATAGCCTATAATAATTCTTGATTATCTAATTGTTTATTTTAAAACTTCTAGGTGACACATGAAAACTGTGGAACGAGCAGTGACCAGTGAAGACATTTTAGAGGGATTAACCTTAAGACAAAAAAAAAAAAAAAGTCTCAAATTGTTCAAAAAAACAATTCTCGAAGTCAACAAAAAAAAAAATGAATGTATAACAAGCAATCTATACCGAGACGGAGACCAAGTGGTTAAAAAAAATTGTAAAAGCCCTCCAACGAAAAAGGGGGGAAAAAATAGACTCAACATTTTTGGGACCTTTCACAATCGTTGATTTGGAAGGAAAAAGTGGCCCAAATCAGAAATGAAAAAGATAAAAAAAAAAAACGGAAATGGTGAATATTGATAACTTGAAATCATTTCGGGATTTCAACAGGACGAGTCCCTCACAAGATAAAAAACAGACAATGTTAGAAAGTTCTGCAGAATTGTCAGAACCAACATGTGTAGAAATATATGATCAACTGGCTGAATCGACCATAAAAAGGAAGTGTCAGGTATCCTCATTTCGAATGACGCTTGTAAAAAAAGAAAAAAAAAAAAAAATTACACAAGCCACATGCTCAAGGTATGCTTAACCAAAAATTACTATATTAAGGGCCGGTTCACACTGCAGGCGAGGCGAGGCGACTCCGACTTGCCTCGCCGCGACCTCAGCGGCAACTTGCAGATGACTTCTGTATAGAAGTCAATGCAAGTCGCCCCGAGGTCGCCCAAAAGTAGTACAGGAACCTTTTTTCTGAGTCGGAGCGACTCGAGTCGCTCCTCTCAGAACGGTTCCATTGTACAGAACGGGGGCGACTTGCGGGAGCAAGGCGAGGCGAGTCGTGTCGCCTCGCATCGCCCGCTGTGTGAACCGGCTCTAATGCATTGATATGTTCTTTACTAAAAATTTATAAATTTACTTTCCTTTATAGTTACACTAGAGATATGGAGAGAGATTACTGGACAGATTCTTCTGTCCAAAATGGGTCCATATAAAGATATTTGACAACGATATCCTTGGACTTAAACCAGGAAATGAGCTTGAAAGCCAAGTGAGTTATTTCAAAATATTTTTTTTACTTAAATTGATAATTCACTAACGCCAGCGTATTTTAAAGCACATGCATTTTGAACTTCTTTGGGGATTATGGTTCTAGTCTCATACAATTGTTTTTGCAGATACTAAATGCCTACATATTATTTCTTGGTGGCAAACTTTAACAAAAAATCAGGGAAAAAAAAAAAAAAAAAAGCATTGCACATTGACACTTTTGAAATTAGCAAGGATTTGGGAAGGCAAACCCCCAGCATTAAGACCCCTTTCACACCACACCGCCCTTTGCGTCGGCGGTAAAACGCCGCTATTTTTGTAATTTTTATAATAAGTTCTGAGTATAGCGCCACATCTACTCTATCTCTTTTCTTCATAGTAGAAATACGTCACCACCTGTACCAGTGTGTGAACTGTTAAAACGGTTTTATTATCTGAATAAACTTTGTCTGTATTTTAAAAACTTTGGTCTAATAATTTTGTACTGACGTTCTAATCTGTACCACAATAGTCCGCTAGCTCGCTTGTGTTTTCGGTAGGTCTGGTGTGGGAACCAGACCCTCCCGGGCCTATATTCTCTACAATTCTGGATGATGGTACATCTTAACAATTTGTTTAGTTAACCAAATTGGACGAGGCCTTTATTTTTTCTTATTTTTTTTTTTTCTTTTGTATTTAAAAAAAAAAAAAAAAAAAATGTAGATTTTGCCCTATTAAATGTAATTAATATTGTATGCCAACTTATTTTGTATATGTATTAACGTCGCAGATACAAATTTCAACTTCAGTTGTATACAGTGCTCCTAAACCTCCCTGCCCATTGAAATAAATGTGCAGCGTTGCCGAAGCGCCTGCAAAACAGTTCGGCACTGTTGGGGTTTTCCCGCCCATGTAAAAAAAAACAAAAACAAAAACAAAAAAAAAACACTTTTTTCAGCCTCTAGCGGGGGTTAAAAGCGCACTGCTAGTGTGACGGACTGGGGTTTATATGGTCACAAAACAGACACCCCAAAGCAAAGTACATATTCATTTTTTTTTTATATTTCTAAACATCTCCCTTCTATTCTATTAATAACCAGTAGATGGCAGAGAAGGTACACAAACAGAGTCTATATAAGGCCACACACCATGTGACTGGAAATTAAACTACTTCCACCCATTAAGTCAGTGGTCATATCTCATGCTGTTTGTGTGATTCTTTGCAGGTATGTACTCTAAATTGTTCCTAATCTGTATTAACCTGTGATAGAAAGATTCCTAAACATCTTGAGCAGATGCAGAAAAAGTCTCAGCAGATTTTATGCTATAGTTTTGCTGTAATTAGAAGTTTAGAACAGCATGTGTCAGAAACAAGTGAAAAGTGCATAAGAACATGAAAATACTGCATTAGTCAGAACAAATGTCTATGATAAACACTAAACCTTTCTATACAAGTATATTTAAACCTGATTTATTGGAAATTGCATAGATTTATAGAAGCACGTGTTTTCTGTTATTTAATATAGAAAAAAACTATTGTATGTAAAGCTTATGTATTGCATCATACAGACATGCAATGTGCACCATCTAGTGGTTAAAAAAGAGTACTACCTTGATAATATTTGTATTAAAGCAATGAATTGCCAGTATGATTATTGCACACTTAAAGTGTACCAGAGAGATAAAGATAATTATCTATAACACTGAATAACAGGGATATATATGTTATTAAATTTAGTAATGTTCATTGTTGTAACTACGTTTTAAAATACTTTAGTTAAAATCGGTATTATATATATATTGTTAATGGTTTGAAACATGTGACTATAAAAATGTAAAAGATGTATTGTTATGTAAAATTAAACTACTTCCAGCCATAAAGTCAGTGGTCATATCTCATGCTGTTTGTGTGATTCTTTGCAGTCCACGCCAAGCTGATCACCTTATCTCATCGCGTCTACAATCATCGGCTCTCTTAATTCACATTTTGAGGCCGGTAACACTAGCAGATGGAAAGTGCATCTAAAAATGACGGAAAATCACTGCTAAAACTACCAGACTCCGTGTGAAAGGGCTCTAATTTAAAATGTTTATTGTATATCCTATCCTTTTCTCTTTGTTCTTGCTGTAATTAACAGATTGTTAAATACAATAAAGCCCAATGTATTGGAAAGTATGCCAATTATTTGGTAAAAATAAACATAATGAAATTTTGAATAAATGTTTTTTTAATAGGCTATTTACCCATGTGAAAAGAAAGCAATATACTTGAATTCGTAATTTGCTGTCATCCTCCCTAGACATACTTGCTCCTCTTTCTACACGTAGAACCAGGCCCCGTCTGCCACAACCCGGGCAAGCAGACGACACCAGAAGTCTCAAGAGATGAAGCCATGCTCTTGAGCGAGTGTGGCGTAAATCTAAGTCCCTGAAAGACTTTACCCTCTACAAATCTGCCCTTCTCAAATACAACTCCTGCCTCCACACTGCTAAACAAACCTATTACAACACTCTCATCAAAATCCTCTTCATCCAAACCTCGCCAACTCTTTTCTACCCTTAATTCCTTACTTCACCCCTCCAACTGCCCCCACCCACCAACTTGCTTACCATTTCAATACCAAAATTGACACAATTCGCAAGGAGATATCCAGCATTCAACTTCCTCCCCTACCCAACACAACAGGTCCAACACCACGCTCAATACTCTCCTCTTTTTGCCCAGTTACCACAGATGAAGTTGATACCTGCTCCCTGTCCCCTGTCCCCCCTCAATTACTGCGACCACCTTCCCACTCTATCCTCAACTCCCTATCCCACATCTTCAACCTCTCCCTCTCCTCCGGCACCTTTCCTTCCCCGCTCAAACATGCACTGGTTACCCCCATATTCAAAAAAACCCCACTAGACCCCACCTGTTTGAACAACTTAAGACCCATCTCCCTGCTCCCGTTTGCCTTCAAGCTCATCGAACGCCTTGTCCATCACCGAATGAGTCGCTACCTCACGGACAACAACCTTCTCGACCCCCTACAGTCTGGCTTCCACCCAAAACATTCTACTGAAACTGCCCTACTAAAACTCACCAATGACCTACTAGCTGCTACAACCAACGGGCACTACTCCATACTCATACTTTTAGACATCTCTGCTGCCTTTGACACAGTTGACCACCTGCTCCTCCTCAGCAAAATTACACTCCCTTAGCCTCTGTGATTCTGCTTTATCCTGGTTCTCCTCCTACCTATCTCAGTGTACTTTCAGTGTCCCTTACAACTCCATCTCCTCCGCTCTCCTTCCTCTCTCTGTTGGGGTACCCCCAAGGCTCCGTCCTTGGGCCCCTCCTATTCTCACTCTATACCTCTTCCCTGGGCCAGCTGATGACCTCCCATGGCTTCCAATACCACCTCTATGCCGACGACACCCAGATCTATCTCTCCACTCCTCAACTCACTCCCTCAATCTCCTCACCGATCTCAAACTTACTGAAGGACATATCGATATGGAGGTCACACCACTTCCTCAAAACCAATCTTTCTAAAACTGAGCTTGTTATATTTCCTCCTTCCCGGTCCCCCTCTGTGACTTCACCATTAATATCAACAACACAACCATTGGTCCCTCCACACATGCCAGGGTCCTGGGTGTAATCCTTGACTCTGACCTCTCCTTCAGCCCCCACATCCAATCACTGGCTAAATCCTGCCGCCTTCACCTCCGCAACATCTCCAGAATTCCACCTTCCTGACTAATGACACCACAAAGCAACTCGTTCACTCCGCGATTATTTCCCGCCTTGACTACTGCAACTCTCTCCTTAATGGCCGACCCTTACACAGGGTCCTCCTCCTTCAGTCTATTATGAATGCTGCTGCTAGACTAATACACCTCACTAATCGTTCTGTGACTGCCGCCCCTCTCTGCCAATCCCTTCACTGGCTTCCCCTCCCCCACCGTGTAAAATTCAAAATGCTAACCACAACATACAAGACCATCCACAACATCGCCCCCCCATCTACATCACCAACCTCATCTGCAGATATCGCCCAAATCATCCCCTCCGCTCCTCCCAGGACCTCCTGCTCTCTGGCTCCCTTGTTACCTCCTCTCATGCTCGCCTTCAGGACTTCTCCAGAGCCTCTCCCATCCTCATCCGAGCTATGACTAAGCACCGTGTTCGGTGTGAAACATGTCAGCGGCTGTGCAGTTAGTCTGTCTGTGTACCAGCCTAGATGCTATGATTTTAATTACATTTTTTAAATAAAGTTGAATAATTTGGAGTGCGGCTATCCAGCTACATCTTTTCTACCTCTCCCATCCTCTGGAACTCCCTGCCCCAGTCTGTCCACTCAGCCCCTACCCTGTCCACCTTTAAGAGTTCCCTGAAAACTCATTTATTCAGGGAAGCCTATCCCACACCCACCTAACAACTGTCCCTGAGCCACCCCCATCAAATCATTCTCTGCAGCTATTATCTTTTGTACCACCACCCCCTCCCTTTAGAGTCAGGCCCTCCTGTATCTTTTGTATTGTACTGTAATTGTGTTGTCTCCCCTATACATTGTAAAGCGCTGCGTAAACTGTTGGCGCTATATAAATCGTTAATAATAAATAATAAATTGTTGGGAGAAAAAGACGTTATAAAATGCCAAAATGTAACCAGGTAAGATTAATTTATAGATTTAAAAGAAATCTTTTTTAGATTTTGGATTACTTAACCAGTTGCCGACCGCCGATGTACGTCAGCAGAATGGCACGTCCATGCCTTCCCGCGGGTGGGGGGCCCGATCGGTGCCAGCGGCAGTCGGATACCGTGCAGGACCGATCTGGGATGGAGGGGGCGGCCATTCATTCATGGCCACCCCCCTCGCGATCGCTCCTGACGAATGAAATGCTACCACTACAATCACTTCCTCTCCTGTAATGTAAAACACATTTGTACAGTCTAGCACTCAGCTAGCTCTACTGATTGTACAAATGGACACTTCTCTGGAATGGGTTTGAAGACCTATTGTTTTCTTGTCCATCTGTACCGTAGTCTAGTGCAAAGCAGACATTTTAGGCCCTTGTCCAGCTGCACTTCTAATTTAAAACACCTGCAATCACGTTGCCCATGTGTACAGTCTAGCAAATGGACACTTCTCTGGAACAGATTTAAAAACAACCTAGGGTCAATGGATCCTTATGGTACACATGTAAACATTCCAACATTGCACAGCAGTTGTAGGCAATGTTTTGGCTATATTTACACTTTAGCACATGGGTGTTCACCCTTTGGCCCTCCAGCTATTGCAGAACTACAAGTCCCATGAGGCATTGCAAGCTACTGACAGTTACAAACAGAACATCCAAAGGCAGAGGGATGATGGGACTTGTAGTTTTGCAGCAGCTGGAGGGCCACAGGGTGAACACCCATGGTTTAGCACAATGAATACATATTGTGTATATGGACAGTGTTTGTTGTTTGTGTGTACAGAGTGCTCGTATGTTTATTATAATAATGTCTTTACAAGAATGCGATTGGACAGCTGCTAAGTTTTGGTCCACCTGTACAGTTTTGTATATTGTATACCTATTGTACATATGGACACTTTATATGCTTGTAGCTGTTGGGTGTCCACCTGCACATTGCATCCCTACTGTGATAATGTTCACTTTTTTCATAATTGCACTACTACTGTACAAAATACATAGTGATTATGTAGAAAGAGTTTATATTTTTGTATTTAGAAGTTTATATTTTGAAGAAAATACTTATACATGTTCATACATACGGGTACAAGCATGGAAAAACCATTCCTGTTTTGGGTTTGGCACAATAAATCTGCGCTTGTTTGAATTTGGTGTGGGGGTGTCTTTAATTTTAACCACTTTCAGACTGGACCATTTTGCTGGTCAATGACCAGACCACTTTTTGCGATTCGGGCACTGCGTCGCTTTAACTGACAATTGCGCGGTCGTGCGACGTGGCTCCCAAACAAAATTGACGTCCTTTTTTCCCCACAAATAGAGCTTTCTTTTGGTGGTATTTGATCACCCCTGCGGTTTTTATTTTTTGCGCTACAAACAAAAATAGAGCGCCAATTGTGAAAAAAAACGCATTATTTTTTACTTTTTGTTATAATAAATATCCCCCAAAAATATATATAAAAAAAACATTTTTTTCCCTCAGTTTAGGCCGATACGTATTCTTCTATATATTTTTGGTAAAAAAAAATTTTAAAAAAAAATCGCAATAAGCGATTGATTGGTTTGCGCAAAAGTTATAGCGTTTACAAAATAGGGATAGTTTTATAGCATTTTTATTAATAATTTTTTATTATTTTTTTTCTAGTAATGGCGGCGATCAGCGATTTTTATTGTGACTGCGACATTGTGACGGACACATCGGACATTTTTGACACATTTTTGGGACCGTTGTCATTTATACAGCAATCACGGCTATATAAATGCAGTGATTCCTGTGTAAATGACACTGGCAGTGAAAGGGTTAACCAGTGGGTGGCAGTGTAGGGGTTAAGTGTTCCTAGTGGTGTGTTACTAACTGTGGGGGGGGGTTGGGCTTTCATTTAGTGAACACTGATCTCTGCTCCAATCACATGGAGCAGAGATCAGCGTCACTAGTTGCTAGGCGGAATGGAGAAATGTTGTTTACAAACAGCATTTCTCCATTCGGCCGCTCCGTGAGACGATCGTGGGGATGCCCGTGGCGATCGAGTCCGCGGGGGTCCCGCGACCGAGTCCGCGGGGGTCCCGCGACCGAGTCCGCGGGGGTCCCGCGACCGAGTCCGCGGGGGTCCCGCGACCGAGTCCGCGGGGGTCCCGCGACCGGACTCACGGGGGTCCCGACCAGCGCGGGAGCCTGCCCGTGCCATTCTGTCGACGTACATCGTCGTGCGCTGGTCGGCAAGTGGTTAATCATTATGTACATGTCGTCACCTCTATTCCCCACACTTGACGTTATACAAGATTTGAAATGTCCGTTACACATGCGCAGAAACTTTGGAGATGATTCCACTTTGCTCGCAGATATGGAAGCACCTCCTGGACGAAGCAATTTATTTATGGCATATGTGGTGTATAGCAAATGCAATAGGTCATTATTGCCTGCTTTCCTTATATATTTTTTTCCTGTCATGTCAAAGAATAAGGACCATTACGCATGCGCAGGCATTTGTGTTTATTTCACTTTTTTCTTGCAGACTTGTTGGCACCTCATCAGACTTTGCTGTGGCCTATTGTTTTCCCCTGTATTTTAAGATCATTTATAGTTGTATTCGAAACATTCGTTCGTTGTTTTCTATATGGTTTTCCTTCCGGTTCAAACTTTCCAGAGATCATGCGCAGTTCAGTTTCTTATGTCAAATCGTCCAACTCTGCCATTAACGATACGAATTTTGGACGGTTTTTGTAAAAAAAAAAAAAAAAAAAAAACAACATTTTGGATTTGTCAATTTGCCCTGTCGTACGAAAAATCGCATGTGGCGCATACCACACTAACGATACGAAAACTGGGCGATTTTTACTTTTGCTTCGGATTTTCGTTCGAAATTCGCATCGTGTATGGCCAGGAATTAAGGACTGAGCCTCTGTTTTAAAAAAGTTTTTTTTTTTTTTTTCTAGAAAATCACTTGGGGGGAAAAAAAAAAAAAAAAAACCATATAAATTTTTATATATAAAATTAGTTCTAACACCCTAGATATTAAAATGCCCTTCGTTGCAATACTTTATTATTACCGTATTTGCGCATCACTCTTATAAATCATACTTTTTTGGTAAAAACTAATATAATTTGAAATTAGAAAAATGATTTAGCCCAATATTTGTTTACATTGGGAAAGATAATGTTACACAGAGTAAATCGATACCAAATAAATCACGCTTAAAAATTGGGCGACAAAATTTTACCTATAATAATCTCCATAGTCCGGGAAATTCGGTGAGTGTTGCGATGTCGTATTAAGAGCTAGTTGCCTATCACACTTTTGAAGGTCCTCGGGCACTCTGATTGGCTGCAGACAGGTACCTGGGTCCTCTGGTGGCCTGGTGACAGGTACTCGGGTGGCCTGGTGACAGGTACTCGGGTGGCCTGGTGACAGGTACTCGGGTGGCCTGGTGACAGGTACTCGGGTGGCCTGGTGACAGGTACTCGGGTGGCCTGGTGACAGGTACTCGGGTACTCTGATGGGCTGTGACAGATACTTTGATGGGTGGTGACAGGTCTCCTCCTATCAATTGCTGTGTGAGGAGAACCTGGTAACATCTTGTTACCATGGTTTGTTTACATTTAGTGATCGGTTGTGAAAGGATCAAAGCCGATCACGTGGTAATATATGACGGCCGGCAATTGGTTAAAAAAAAGGTATGTTTATGCGCATGTGCAATGGTAGACTTGGATAGATCACCTTGAGATGCTGTGTATATAGATGTATTTGAGTTTGATATACTGTATATGCTCAATATTTCCTCTTACCCACAGTGATGCCAACGTGTCCCGGTATCAGGGCCGGATTAACGTAGGGGCTATTGGGGCTGCAGCTCCAGGCCCCCATCATAATATAATATAGGCCCAAACTCTCTCACCAGGGCCCGGCTGGTGGCTGCCAGACACTATATAATACATCGACATGTACAACACGAACATTTAATCGAAGGCGCCGGGCCGTGGCTAATTATGCAGAGCCTCTTGCGGCGTGGGGCGGTGCCAGTGCCCATTAGTGCAGCTAGCCAGTGCCCATCAGTGCCGCATAATAGTGCTGCCTCATCGGTGCCACCTTATCAGAGCCCACAAGTGTTGCCTGTCAGTACCCATTGCTGAATGCATTCCTTGTTGTGCACATTACAGCATGTGAGATAAAATGCTGTAAACAGCTGTCCAGTTGCAGAGTCGTTCTTTAAATTTTGTACAGCAGTTGTACATTTTGTACAGCGGTTGTATTGTGTTTTTTTTTTTTTCTGCTTCAAGTCATCGATGGAATCTTTTAACAAATAGTTTCAAAACCATGTGGTACACCGACATTTAAAAAAAGGTTAACGGATACACGTTGGTCTGCTCACCACGTTGCTGTGAACTCCTTACAGAAAAGGCTTTAGTACCATCAGAGATGTCCTTTCAAATATTTTGAATGATGAATCCACAAAAAGGGAGGAGGAGGAGGAGGAGGAGGAGGAGGAGGAGGAGGAGGAGGAGGAGGAGGAGGAGGAGGAGGAGGAGATCTGTTTACAAGCAAAGGGCCTAAGCGATGTCACGGATCAGCTGGAAACTGGAATAATGGTTGAAGTATATGGTCTGTAATTTTACCTAGCTTTCACAGAACCCATCAGCGTCTCCAAGAAACAAAATTAGATTTGCACACAGCAAACAAACATGAACTCTCTGAAGGATTTTGTGCAGTCTCTCCGGTCTAGATTCGAGAATTTGCAGTCTCTCCGGTCCAGAGTCTCTGAATTTGCAGTCTCTCCGGTCCAGAGTCTCTGAATTTGCAGTCTCTCCGGTCTAGAGTCTCTGAATTTGCAGTGTCTCCGATCTAGTCTCTGAATTTGCAGTCTCTCCGATCTAGAGTCTCTGAATTTGCAGTCTCTCCGATCTAGAGTCTCTGAATTTGCAGTCTCCCCGATCTAGAGTCTCTGAATTTGCAGTCTCTCCGGTCCAGAGTCTCTGAATTTGCAGTCTCTCCGGTCTAGAGTCTCTGAATTTGCAGTCTCTCCGATCTAGAGTCTCTGAATTTGCAGTCTCCCCGATCTAGAGTCTCTGAATTTGCAGTCTCTCCGGTCCAGAGTCTCTGAATTTGCAGTCTCTCCGGTCCAGAGTCTCTGAATTTGCAGTCTCTCCGGTCTAGAGTCTCTGAATTTGCAGTCTCTCCGGTCTAGAGTCTCTGAATTTGCAGTCTCTCCGGTCTAGAGTCTCTGAATTTGCAGTCTCTCCGGTCTAGAGTCTCTGAATTTGCAGTCTCTCCAGTCTAGAGTCTCTGAATTTGCAGTCTCTCCGGTCTAAAGTCTCTGAATTTGCAGTCTCTCCGGTCTAGAGTCTCTGAATTTGCAGTCTCTCCGGTCTAGAGTCTCTGAATTTGCAGTCTCTCCGGTCTAGAGTCTCTGAATTTGCAGTCTCTCCGGTCTAGAGTCTCTGAATTTGCAGTCTCTCCGGTCTAGAGTCTCTGAATTTGCAGTCTCTCCGGTCTAGAGTCTCTGAATTTGCAGTCTCTCCGGTCTAGAGTCTCTGAATTTGCAGTCTCTCCGGTCTAGAGTCTCTGAATTTGCAGTCTCTCCAGTCTAGAGTCTCTGAATTTGCAGTCTCTCCGGTCTAAAGTCTCTGAATTTGCAGTCTCTCCGGTCTAAAGTCTCTGAATTTGCAGTCTCTCCGGTCTAGAGTCTCTGAATTTGCAGTCTCTCCGATCTAGAGTCTCTGAATTTGAAGAGCAGAGTAAAAAATATTTACGGCTGCGAGGAGTACCAGCTGCAGCGTGGAAGGAGAGTGAAAAGAAATAGGAGGAGATGGGACTATGGTGATGCAGAAAATGCGATATGACCTCTGAAAGGTTTAAAGTGCATACCTTTTATCCTATAAACTGCCCGGATCACTGAGGCACAGGCAAGCAGCATACAGCATAATTTCAAGAAAGATTTGGATTTCTATCAGAAATATGCACTCTTTTTTTTTTTCTCCCCACCCTCCTCGCTTCTTCCCCCCCAATTATCTGACTTAAGTGCGGCTGCCCATGCCAGTTATATTGGTCTAGGGATGACCCTACAGCAGTTTCTAGTTCTCGGTCACGGATGTTTATGGTACCATTTTTCGTAGGCGGCCATTGGGAGCTTCTAGAGTTTTTAGAGTGCAATCCTGACTAAGGGTATGCCTAGAGATGGTTATTTAGGGGAGTGCAACGCACACTGTATGTTTTTTGTTTTTGCTCTTCACCTGTTATGTACAAAAAGGAAGGAACAAGAGAATAGGAGCTGAGAGACAACGAGGAAAGAAAACATGGTATAATCACATTGTATAATCACACTGTTTTTTTCCTATGCTTCTTTGACTTCATAAATAAAAAAGAAAAGAAGAAATATGCACTCTAAGCAGCTGATAGTCTAAGTTCCAGAGCCAGTACACGAGCGACAATATATCCTGAAGATCTGGAACCCGTTTGCAGAAGAAATTGTACGGTTTTCCTCTATTTTCAAAATGTAGCAATCTTCCCCCTGCAAATAAAGACATTCACGGGAGTCAAGACACTCAAAAATGTACAAGTTTATGATCGCACAATCACTAGTCGGTGCGTTTCCAAATACATATGTGAACCTCCGCTTTTAATGGTCAGCAACTGCATTGGTGAGCGTTCATTTTCAGCATTAAAAATAGTGTAAAAAAAATAATAAAAATGAACTAAGATCTTCTATGGGTCAGGAGCGTTTAAATGCGCCTTCTCTGTTGTGAATCGAAAATGGGTTGCTGCCCCAACTATGGAAGCCCTTTACTCCAGGATAAAGGACATAGCACTTATGGAAAAAATGACTGCTAGAATACGGGACAGGCTGGAGGAATTTTTTGTTCTGGTCTGGGGGAGATGGCGGCTGCTGGAGGACTAAGGGCGAACCGAGTTAGGTATGGCAACATGGAGCTCTGGCTTTTTCCCTTTCCTTTTTCTTCTCGGTCTTTCTCCTATTAATTTCTTTTGTTTACACAGTGGACTCTTTCTGCTACGTTTTAAGTGTTTTGCATAGGCGGCAAGGCAGATCCTACCGGGCTTTTGGGGTCTGGGAGCGGGCAGCTGACTTCTGGTGTCTTCTGCCCTCCCCCCCCTGCACTCTGCCGACCAACTTATTAAAATTTGCTGTATGCGCCCGTGATCCGTTACTATATATATATATATATATATATATATATATATATATATATATATATATATATATATATATATATATAGCAGGTTCATCCTTGACCTTGCAAAGTTTTGTAGACACACACTGTTGTCACTGTACTCCTGTACTGCTTATTCTCCTATGCAACCACTGAAAATAAATAAAAAACGTTATTTGAAAATGGGTTGCTGAACGAGAGCTTAATCTTGATTCTACAATTGAGGAATTTGCAAGTAAGAAAAAAAGTTAATGTGTAGTTTTATTTTTAAAATCTGCCAACTTGATTCATATAGGTTAAAACACAGTTTGGAGTTCAGTGAATAAAGTGTGTTGTGGTGTTTATAAACTAGTGGTTGCGATTTATTTCAAGAGTTACTCTTCTGCACCATAAATCATAATATAGAAGGCTGTATTGATTATGATGCTTTAATAATAAATAATACTTTAACCTCTTCCCGCCCGGCCTATAGCATATTGAGACCGGGACGTGGTTGCGTTATCACGACTGGGCATCATATTACGTCCAGCAGGATAACGCCTAGCGCGTGCTGGGGGGGGGGGGGCACAGCATAGCGATCGGGGGCAGCGTGTCCCTCAGCCCCCGGACTGCGGTACCTTCAAAAGAAAAAAAAAAACGAAGGGATTCCCACATCTGTTGACAAAAAAAAAAAAAAAGGAGAAAAAAAAATGAGAATCGCCATTGATGAGAAATGAGGTGTTGGCCATTTAGTGGAAGGACAAGGAAGATGTCCACATCCTCTCTACCATCCACAATGACACTGGGGTGGAAAGCCAAAGAAGACGCGACATCATTGTAAAGCCTAAATGTGTCCACGACTACAATATGTACATCGGGGGGGGGGGGGGGGGGTGGATTTAAACGATCAGATGCTACAAGCCCTATTAAAAAGTCCCGTTATTGATACAAGATGGTTGCGTTTCACCTGTTTCGCATGGCCCTTTTTAAATTCGTTTGTCTGCTACCAAAAAGCAACTTAAAACCAACAAATCCCCTACCTCGAAGACATCGTCACTGCCCTCATTTACCAACAAGGTCTCCGCCCCAGGAAGCGTTCGCTTAGCGAGTCGACTTCACGAGAAACACTTTCCCTATAAAAACATCCCCCCCCCCCCCCCACTAAATCTGGAAGACGACGCCAAAAGAAATGCCGTGCATGCAGCAGAGGAGGAGTAAGAAAAGATACCAGCATATATTGTCCCCAATATCCTCCCAACCTGGCCTGTGCATCGGAGATTGCTTCAAAAACGATCATCCATCCAATATTAGTTCCCCTTATTATTATTATTATTATTATTATTATTATTATTAACAGACTGCCATTTACCCAATTTGCCTGCTACCATGTTACTACCTTCCATGTTAATACAAAAAAGAAGGGTCCAAAAAGGTGACCCAAGGTAGGACTTTAACGGCACAGTAAACAATAATGATATAGAAAAATAATATTTATTGAAACATAGTATAAATAGGAACATAAAAAAAAAAAGAAGAATGAAAAAAAAAACATATGTAGGGCCCTGCTCCTGATGGGCAGATGCTATAGGTAGTTTAGCTCAGACGGATCGTGTTAAATTTCTGGTTTCTGTTCCAGTTCAGCTGGGTTGCGTAATTTTCCACTTGGCCGTGGGGGGGCGCTTTTATCATCGGTCAGTGTTGAAAATGCAACAGGCTGGGTGTATTGAGTACCTCTTTGCCCGGAAACAGACCAGTGGGAGTGGTTTTACCCGCTGTGCATTATGGGAGAGGGTACTTAAAGAGGCAGACACCGTTGTCCGGGGGGGTTCTCCGACCTGATGGCCCTCCAGGCCGAAGGTTTGCTGTAGCAGTTCGATTGTCTCGGGGCCTCATCACTGAAGGTAGGCCCAGGGGTTCTGGTGCCTACTTGGTCTAGGGGTGGTCCTGTGCTGTGTCTTGCCTGCGAGGAGAAGCCGAGCAATTGTTGAAACCAGGGGAGGACTTTTCTCAGAGAGGAACGAGCAACAAGGCTGGTATCGCAAGAAGAGCCTGGAGACTCAATTGGAGGACGCATCCCGGGTCATATACATCACAGTATTGCCGGCTTGGCTAAAAGAAACTGGTACTGTGTGACTGTACTTTGACTTTGCAAAAGTAATTGGTTACACAATCCTGTGGCAGAGGATTGTGCAACGATTCTACCAATTCTTCAAAGTCTGTGGCAGAGACTATGACCGAGCATTGCACCGGCTGCGAGGTCAATGAGAGAGGCCTATCCGGTGGTTGCTGGATCCAGGTTGTGCGAGTTGCTTGTCCTCTGGATCAAAGAAATACACGTGATCCGCAATGTAAGGTACCTGAATCTCCCCTAACCCTCCATCCCTCCATTTGATTATAAATAAATTAATAAAAGCATTGGAAGAAAAGACTACGTTTTTCTGAGTCGGCATCTGTGAACAACTTTCCAATGGGACCCTTATGACGGGCACGGTGTAACAGTGAGGCAACGGTAGACCTAAAAGAATTAAAAATTAGCAGCTCCTTCGGGGGTCAGTGCTACGCATATACATAGAAATATATGTAATGTGAGCCCTAGCGGGCCAACGCGTTTCGCCATTAAGCTTCGTCAGGACACATTTGGGATTCGTTGGTTGCAAGAAAAAGGAAACGGGTCTATCTAAAATTAAAACAGATATATTTATAAAACTGGAATAACACACATTTTTGAAGCACCGGTCTATCTGGTCAGATAATCAAGACATGTGCAGGCATGGAGATAAGCAAAACAAAAATGTACCTTGCAAGAGAGTCAGTCTTGTTCAACATATAGTTAAAAAATAATTGGGAGGAGGAGGAGGGAGGGAGGGAGGAGAGAGGAGGGGGGAGGAGGGAGGAGGGGGGAGGAGAGAGGAGGAGAGAGGAGGAGGGAGGAGGAGGGAGGAGGAGAGAGGAGGAGGGAGGAGGAGGGAGGAGGAGGGAGGAGGGAGGAGGGAGGAGGGAGGAGGAGAGGAGGGAGGAGGGAGGAGGGAGGAGGAGAGGAGGGAGGAGGGAGGAGGAGAGGAGGAATTCTCAAGGATTCATAGAAACCAGCTGCAAATAATATAAAAGCCATAAAACTAAGATTATATAGCTAATCAGTATAATTCAGAAGACAGACAAGACCAAGGCTTATGTAACAATGAAAAATATATACCTACTGGCTCATAAAATAAAGTATCCTTGTATTATAGCCTCAAACAGGGGGTGGTGCATACAAGTAACAGCCAGGAGATAATCATATACAGGTTGTCACAATATAAATGGATACAATCTTCCGATCCCAGATATCCAATAACCAAGCATGGCTACATCCAAAACACAAGAGCATGTTATACTCAAGGTCATGCTATTGTCCTCAAAACAAGTCTAGAAAACAAACAAGGGGATGATAAACTAAAATACATTGATAGAAATCCTCCATATTATAAAAGGAGATAGGATGTGGACATGGAAGAAGGTATACTCACTGGTGGTATGAAAACATCAACGTAACCCCCTGAGCTAATGAGGGAAAAGTGAGGACTATTTATAACTCTCTTTGGCGCCAAAAAGGAAGGCCGGTTGGCCGACGATTATGTCATCAGACAGCGCCTCTAAACTAAGGTCTCAGCCTATGAATGCCGGTTTTGGATCTGTGACGCCGTGGCATCACAGGCGTAAGCATTAAAACACCAGGCACATGTGAGCAGAGTCACATTAAAAAACACCAGGCACATGTGAGCGGAGCCGTGACGTCACATTAAAAAACACCAGGCACTTGTGAGCGGAGCCGTGACGTCACATTAAAAACACCACATTCCCACATGTACTATCCCTGCCCTCCTATGTAAAAGACACCATTGACTTGCTAAGAATCTTGGATGGAAAACAGCTTCCCCTGAATGCATGGCTGGTTGCCCTAGATGTGGAGTGTCTCTATAACTCCATTCCACATACTGCGGGCATTAAAGTCATACATTCCTTCTTGAGAGAAAAAGGACCATCCTCTGAAGCGTATGATGGGTTTGTGCTCCAACTTCTGGAGTTCATCCTCACTCATAATATTTTTATGTTTGATCGTTCCCACTACCTCCAGGTACAGGGTGTAGCAATGGGCACCAAATGTGCCCCTTCCTATGCCAATCTGTACCTGGGGGGGTGGGAACGACAAATTTTTTCTAGCGACCAACTCCAGGATTTGAGTCAGTTCATCCTGGGTTGGCATCGCTATATCGATGATATCCTGATCCTTTGGACAGGTACCCTTGACGAATTACATGAGTTTTTTTGATGGTTTAGCTAACAATCAATTCAATTTTGAAGTTTACAATGGAGTACAGCCAGACTCAGGTTAATTTCCTTGACTTATGTATCAAATTAGACGATAGGGGTGTAATCAACTCATCTCTCTATCGTAAGCCCTCAGCAGGCAACACCATCTTACACGCCGCAAGCGCACATCCCAGATCACTTTTTAAATAGTATCCCCTACAGCCAATATTTACGCCTTCGCCGAAACTGCACTCAAGATCAAGATTTTCAACTAGCTGCAAAAGATCTGTCCACTAGACTAAATCAACGGGGCTACAGCAAATCATTACTTAAAACGCACTTACAATAAAGTGATTAAACTAAAATAGAAACGACCTAATTTATCCTAAACCAAAATCCACTTCGAATTCACCTCTACGTATCATTACGCAATACTCCCGGCAACACAATCAAATGAGGGAAATTCTTATCAAGTACTGGCCTTTACTTCTGGCTGATCAAACAATCCACAAATATATTAAACCATTTCCCCAACTCACATATCGTAAGTCTCAGTCTATGAAAGACCGACTAGTTACAAGCCACTTTGATATGCGACAACCTACCAAATCAAATCGCACTGGCACATACCCTTGTGGCCACTGCGATGTTTGTCGGTTTATCTCTAAGGCCGCGTACACACGGGCGGACTGTTCGCTGAACAGTGTTTCAGCGGACAGTCTGCCCGTGTGTGGGCTTTCAGCGGACAGTTTCAGCGGACAGTTTGACGGACAAAGTCTTTCGGAAATTCCGAAAAACTGTCCGCTGAAACTTGGTTTGAGCGAACAGTCCGCCCGTGTGTAGGCTACTTTCGAAATGAGCAAACTGTTCCCGCTCGGAGGAAAGTCTGCTCATTTCGAGCGCGTGTGAAGGTAGGCGGGGCCCGCGACGGAGACGTCGCGGGCTCCGCCGCCTGGAATGGACTTAAAGGGGAACCCCAACGCCGAAAAAAAATCGGCGTGGGGGTCCCCCCAAAGTCCACAACAGACCCTTGTCCGAGCACGCTACCCGGCCGGCCAGGAAAGGGGGGCGAGCGAGCGTGCCCCCCCTCCTGAGCCGTACCAGGCCACGTGCCCTCAACATGGGGGGTGCCTTGGGGAAGGGGGGGGCCGCGCGGCCCCCCCACCCCAAAGCACCTTGTCCCCATGTTGATGAGGACAAGGGCCTCTTCCCGACAACCCTGGCCGTTGGTTGTCGGGGTCTGCGGGCGGGGGGCTTATCGGAATCCGGGAGCCCCCTTTAAGAAGGGGGCCCCCGGATACCGGCCCCCCACCCTATGTGAATGAGTATGGGGTACAATGTACCCCTACCCATTCACCTGTAAAATAAAAGTACCCAAAAAAAAAAACACAACACACGAGAAAAAATATTTTATTGCACAGCTCCGGGGGTCTTCCGTCTTCGGGGGTCTTCTCGCCGGACTCCTCCGCTATCTTCGTGTAGCTCTTTTGCTAGCGGAGGAGTCCGGCTTTCTTCCTCCCCGCCGCCGGCCTCTTCTCCCGACTTCGGGGGTCTTGTCCCCCTCTTCGGTTCTTCTGCCGGGCCACCGCGCCTTCTTGTAGCTCTTTTGCAGGCGGTGGCCCGGTCTTCTGTCGCCGCCGCCTTCCGTTCTTCTGCCGGGCCACCGCGCCTTCTTATAGCTCTTTTGCAGGCGGTGGCCCGGTCTTCTGTCGCCGCCGTCGCCGCCTTCCGTTCTTCTTCTTCCGATAAGCCCCCCGCCCGCAGACCCCGACAACCAACGGCCAGGGTTGTCGGGAAGAGGCCCTTGTCCTCATCAACATGGGGACAAGGTGCTTTGGGGTGGGGGGCCGCGCAGCCCCCCCTTCCCCAAGGCACCCCCCATGTTGAGGGCACGCGGCCTGGTACGGCTCAGGGGGGGGGGGGCGCGCTCGCTCGCCCCCCCTTTCCTGGCCGGCCGGGTAGCGTGCTCGGACAAGGGTCTGTTGTGGACTTTGGGGGAACCCCCACGCCGATTTTTTTCGGCGTTGGGTGTCCCTTTAAGTCCATTCCAGGCGGCGGTGCCTGCGGCGTCTCCTTCGCGGGCCCCGCCTACCTGTACACGCGCTCGAAATGGGCGGACTTGCCTCCGCCTTACGTGGGCGAGTCCGTTCATTTCAAAAGTTGAGCGAACTGTTTGGCAAACAGTTCGCTGAAACAGTCCGCTCGTGTGTGGGCAAGTCCGCTCATGCAAATTTTGAGCGGACTGTTGCGGCAACTGTTTGACGAACAAAGTTTCAGCGAACAGTCCCCGCGTGTGTACGCGGCCTAAGGCCTAAGGCCGCGTACACACGGGCGGATTGTCTGCCCAACTTAGTCCGCTGAACCGTGTTTCAGCGGACAATCCGCTCGTGTGTGGGCTTCAGCGGACTTTTTCAGCGGACAGTCTGACGGACTTTGTCTTTTCGGAATTTCTGTAATTTTGTCCGTCCAAACTTGGTTTCAGCGGACAGTCCGCTCGTGTGTAGGCAAGTTGGACGGACTAAGTATGGCGCATGCTCAGAAAGGATTTACACGGCCGAAGGTTGCATTGCAGTGTATTGGACGTCGTTTTTCTAGTCCCGTCGTACGTGCTGTACACGTCATCACGCAAGTTTTCAGCGGACTGTCTGTTCATCGTGTGTGGTCAAGTCCGTTCATTCAAAAGTTGGACGGACTGTCTGTCGGATTGTCTGACGAACTTAGTTGGGCAGACAATCCGCCCGTGTGTACGCGGCCTAAGTCACCACACACCACATTACCTGATGGGTCTCTTTACACCAGACATAATGTAACATGTAAAACCGTAGGAATAGTATACCTTGCAAGCTGTTCCTGCGGATGTTTTTATATTGGCAAAACTAAGCGTCCGTTTTTTAAACGGATCAGAGACCATATATGTTACCATTATTCAAACGACTGTGTACCACAGCATTGAATAGACACATAGGTATCTCTCACAACTTTGACCCTAATGTTGTACATTTTTCGGCCCTTGAGCATTTACCCTCTCATGCTCGAGGGGGTGAAATCGATACCCGCCTACTGCAACTCGAAACAAAATGGATATACACTCTAGAGGCCACAAGAAACCCAGGTTTAAATGAATATATAAAACTTATAAGCAATTTCTTCAAATTAATCTCGATTCCAAAAAATTATTTTGTGTTTAGAACTATGTATCTACACAATCTAGAAATGAATTTTCAATAGAATTTGCACTAAGATCTTTATTTTGTGGAATCTGGAACCAGCTTTTCATAAATGCTATACGATTGACGGCATCCCCCTCCCCTATTCCCCCTTTTTTTTTTTGTGTGTGTTTTTTTGTGTGTTAGTCTGTTTGTTCGTGTGATTGGGTGACTGTATGTTTTTATGTTTGCGTGTGTTCACCCTTTTGTCCATCCACTATTTATGTTCTTTACCCCTTGCACTAATATTTGGTTTATTCAAGACCACTATACAGCACCATATTGTTGTCAGGAAGTCTAAGGCCGCGTACACACGGGCGGATTGTCTGTCCAACTTAGTCCGCTGAACAGTGTTTCAGCGGACAATCCGCTCGTGTGTGGGCTTCAGCGGACTTTTTCAGCGGACAATCTGACGAACAAAGTCTTACGGAATTTCCGTAAGACAGTCCGTTCAAACTTGGTTTTGTCCGTCCAAACTTGGTTTCAGCGGACAGTCCGCTCGTGTGTAGGCAAGTTGGACGGACTAAGTATGGCGCATGCTCAGAAAGGATTTACACGGCCGAAGGTTGCATTGCAGTGTATAGGACGTCGTTTTTCTAGTCCCGTCGTTTTTCTAGTCCCGTCGTACGTGCTGTGCACGTCATCACGCACGCTTTCAGCGGACTGTCTGCTCATCGTGTGTGGTCAAGTCCGTTCATTCAAATTTTGAACGGACTGTCTGTCGGATTGTCTGCCGAACTTAGTTGGGCAGACAATCCGCCCGTGTGTACGCGGCCTAAGATCTTTAAATGTGTCTCATTATTTATTCTTCTGCCACTCTAGATCTGTGCTATATTTTTGAATATTACTTAATGATCAATCAACTGTCTCCATCATACTAATAACTGTGTTTCCATTTATATACCTTCAGTTTATGACTATAATATTATCATCTCTCTATTGTTTCTGTATCTATGTGGATTATGGTCTACAAATGCAGCCCATCACCCTGTTTGTTGACCTATTTGACTAATATCTATTTACTTTTGGAACAACACTCTTCCCATACTCTCTTTAGTTTTTTCAGCCATACACTCCTTTCCTCCTTGAGCCCGTCCTCCCGTTGGGGACTCCTTTGTGGGAGCGTACCTGTTCTTTTTTCTCTCCGGTATTGGTGCCTGCATGGACGCACGGGTCGGGCTGTGTGGAAGCCCGACCCGTTTGAATGCAGGCTGCCTTGTCAGAGCTACGTGCCACGTTGTGGTTGCCGATTGGCAGAGGTTTGCTGCGTACAGCGAACCCTTCACGCTGCCATCTCCGCGATCTCCGTATATGCCCACAGCGGCGTTCGGGTTTCCGTGGTTACGGAGCCGCCGCCGCCGCGGTGCATTGTGGGGATTGTAGGCCTCACCACCCGGGACGCATGCGCAGTCGTGCCTTTTCGTCCGCTTTCACTCGGCGTACGTGATTTGACGCCGAGAGTTTGGGAGATAAAAAGGCACACCCACTTTGCAGCAGGTGTGTCGGCCCTGCAAGACACTACAGCTTGGACACCACGAGTTGAAGGTTGGTTCGCTGATAAGAGCATGGACTATCCACACTGTCCATATCTCTTTTCCTACTTTTTGGCTACATCCATTTCTAATTTTTTGGGTACTTCACTCTCCTTTTTCCCTTTTTTTTTTAATATATCGATATCCACAGGATCTACCCGTGTTGGCTGACTGACCTGATTGTTGTAGTCCATTGTCAGACTCCCCAATCACAGTGTGCGCTTGCATTAAGTCCAGTGGAACATTGCAATTCCTCTCTTTTGTTAGTTCATGGTAAGCGTTTTTCTAGCAATTTATTCAAGCAATTTGAGCATAATGCCAATTTTCAAAACCATAGCTTAACCATTTCCTTTTGATTACCTTCATCCACCCATATATTTTCTTGTTTTTTATATACTGGCCTTATTGAGGGTATCTTCTTATCAATTTAATTACATTTTAGGTCTGTACATCTATATCGTATCCTATCTTGGACCTGTTTACTTGCAGCCATTTGTTCCACACATGAGACACATTAAATACCAATTCGCTCAGGTAGGCTTTTATTGTCCTTTAACCTTAAACCACACCGGTATCTCCTCTAGTTTGGCAATCTGATTATGGGAGCCCTTTTGGCCCTATGAACTGTTCCATTTATCTCCTGCAGCCACTATCTGGGAAATTCTCTATTGGTCTGCTCTCCCTGCTTTAAAAGGCGTCCCTATCTAATCGTGTGGGCGGGGCTCTTGGTTGGAGATAGGTAGGCATAGCACTCATTTTAATATATAAAGGCTCTCGAAGCTTATCAATATTCCTTGAAGTTTGTGTGAGCGTTCAGAGTCTGGGCTGCATTTTATTCTCAAGACCTAATTCACAAAATTTGTTGTATTTTGTTTACAGTGAATCTCTTTTCTTGTTTTATAACTACCTCATGTCAATTACTGGCTCCCCTGAAGAAGCTCTTTGTTTAGGCGAAACATGTTGGGACTCCATCAGAACAGCCAAGAATTTTTCGGTTTGAACTAATTGACGAAATGTGGTCATTGTATTCTTAAATTACTGTACTGGTATTGGTATCTGTGATTTCAAAATTTTGAATTTACTTTTACTATTGTCTCTTATTACTATGTTTAATAAAGTTTTTTTCTAATTTTATACTATACAGTTTTTCTACTTCTGTACTCCCCCTTTGAGGGGGGCATCTCCTTTTTAAATTATCTCTGTAGCACCGCAATAATCCCGCCCGGCCCCTTTCTCTTTCTCTTCATTAAAAACACCAGGCACATGTGAGCGGAGCCGTGGAGGTCACATTAAAAACCCCCAGGCACATGTGAGCGGACATTAAAAAAAACAAACAGGCACGAAATCCCTTGAAGCCAGCTGACTTGGGCGCGTGCGAGCCTGCCGACCACCCCTCCACTACCTCCTCAGTTCAAATTTTTTTTTTTTTTTTTTTTTTTATTGAGGATAATAAAAAGGCAAAACAGAAACATATAATTGCGGGCGCAGCCGCTAGATGCATGGTACAATAGGTTAAGAACAACAAGAAACCAACAGTCATAAGTCTATCCATTTAAGGCTGAATATGAGACATATAAGGCAAAACATGTAAAACATGTAACCATTAGTTTATGTATTGTGCCTTACCCAAACCAATATTGTTTGTGCTTAATGGTCGTATTCGTTGTGTGTGACTGGATAGAAAGCATATTTTAATACCTGTATATGTCTATTGGGAGATTATGTTGAATACCTGCACAATCTGTTATATTCAGAGTTATAGTGTGGGAACAGATACCCAGGATTTTAATAACAACAATCGTATAACTACCATCCAAGGGGCACCATAGCCCTTTATTTTGGTCGCAATCATTTACCCTGAGATCTCTAACAAGTGTAACTGTAAACTTAGTCTATAAAAAATGTTGTAAGGAATCCATTTCAACGGGGAATGAACCTATCTGTCTTTGGGCTGTTAATAGAGAGCTCGGGAGTGTGGGGTTCCATCCCCCTCCCTCTCACCCCTACTGGGATCTAACTGTGAGAGGAGTGGGGATCCATAGATTGCAAGTAAATTATGCAATTACCACATCCCATAATTAGTGTGAGAAGTCATCCCAATGTTTATAAGTAAAGAGTTATCTGGGAAGTTGGAATCTACTCCAGTGGAGGTCAGTGAACAACAGGAAGGGGATTCACCAAGTCTTCCTAATCTTAAACTAGAGGGGAAGGTCTAAGAGAAAGAGAGTCCGGATAATGTTAGGGAGCAATATGTGAATGAGGAAGAGAGATACGACCTGCGTATCCCGGATTAAGCGTGTAGAATGAGCAGGAGGTCATCCCCCAGGTCAAGCTATAAGGCACGAGATAGTGTTTTGTATACATCCGTTTGTTGAAACTGCAGCCAACATGCCCAGGTTGTCTGGAACTTGTGTGAGGTTTCCTTAGCTTGGTGAATGATAGCTTCCATGTCAGCTATTCTGTTTACCCTCTGTAGCCAATCCACAATGCTAGGCGGGGTGGTTGATTTCCAGTGAATGGGGATGCATAATTTTGCTGCGTTAATTAAATGGTGCATAAGGGATTTCCTATATTGTCGTTGGGGAAAGGATGTGTGATGAAGTAAAAATTGCGCTGGGGTAAACTCTGGCGTGTATGTCGTGATACTGGAAATGAGACGGCAGACCTCCTCCCAAAATGGCTGGATCAGATTGCATCCACTACCTCCTCAGCCTTTTCTGCTCTTTTCTCTCCAAATTTTCCTTTCTACACCACTGGACCTAAGTCCCAACCCCCTCTCTTCCCCCTTTTTTTTTTAACTTCACACAGATCTATACAGTACCTGAACTTTTATGACAGCTGAGCTTTATTGTATTGGAAATCATTTTAACTTCCACCCGTTATGCAATTGGGGCTTCCGACTCTAAAATATCCATCCTGCTGTCCCTGTATTTTTGCCTAGAACACTTGTATAGGAGTCCTGTTTACAAGTTCTGATATCTAGACTCGATATTGTTACTCTGTGTTGATTGACGCTACTTACTGTTTTATGCGTTACATTTATTAATTTATGGCATTGTACTGTATGCTTCTTGTGATAGATACCAATCTTTGAACAGAAAAACACCAGGCACATGTGAGCGGAGCCATGACGTCGCAGCAAAGATGCCATCTCCAGAAAGACACAGTGCGTATTGCACATATTCTTGAAAATCCAATTAACCTCATTTCACTACTGAAATATTACTGTGTCCTTCAGTTATTTAATAAATCAAAATTAAATTGCTGATCCAAAACACCCAAATATTTATAAATGACAATCATGGAAATTGTTAGGGGTTCCTAAACTTTTGCATGAATTGTATTATGTGAGAATTTCTGCCGGCAGTATTATGCAAGAGAGAAGTTTTCTGCCGGTAGCATTATATGAGTGAGAAATTATGTGAGAATTTATGCCAGTAATATGTGAGAAATATATTACTACCAGCAGAAATTCTATGTGTAAACATCTCTCCCTGCGGATGAGGATCTGTATATAAGCATCTCTCCCTACAGATAAGGATCTGTATATAAGCATCTCTCCCTACGGATGAGGATCTGTATATAAGCATCTCTCCCTGCGGATGAGGATCTGTATATCAGCATCTCTCCCTACAGATGAGGATCTGTATATAAGCATCTCTCCCTGCGGATGATGATCTGTATATCAGCATCTCTCCCTACAGATGAGGATCTGTATATAAGCATCTCTCCCTGCGAAGGATCTGTATATAAGCATCTCTCCCTGCCGATGAGCATCTCTCCCTGCGGATAAGGATCTGTATATCAGCATCTCTCCCTACAGATGAGGATCTGTATATAAGCATCTCTCCCTGCGGATGAGGATCTGTATATAAGCATCTCTCCCTGCGGATGAGGATCTGTATATCAGCATCTCTCCCTGCGGATAAGGATCTGTATATAAGCATCTCTCCCTGCGAAGGATCTGTATATAAGCATCTCTCCCTGCGGATAAGGATCTGTATATAAAGCATCTCTCCCTACGGATGAGGATCTGTATATAAGCATCTCTCCCTACAGATGAGGATCTGTATATAAGCATCTCTCCCTACGGATGAGGATCTGTATATAAGCATCTCTCCCTACAGATGAGGATCTGTATATAAGCATCTCTCCCTACGGATGAGGATCTGTATATAAGCATCTCTCCCTACAGATGAGGATCTGTATATAAGCATCTCTCCCTGCGGATAAGGATCTGTATATAAGCATCTCTCCCTACGGATGAGGATCTGTATATAAGCATCTCTTCCTACGGATGAGGATCTGTATATAAGCATCTCTCCCTGCAAATGAGGATCTGTATATAAGCATCTCTCCCTGCAAATGAGGATCTGTATATAAGCATCTCTCCCTGCAAATGAGGATCTGTATATAAGCATCTCTCCCTGCCGATGAGGATCTGTATATCAGCATCTCTCCCTACGGATGAGGATCTGTATATAAGCATCTCTCCCTACGGATGATGATCTGTATATAAGCATCTCTCCCTACGGATGATGATCTGTATATAAGCATCTCTCCCTGCCGATGAGGATCTGTATATAATCATCTCTCCCTACGGATGAGGATCTCTATATAAGCATCTCTCCCTACGGATGAGGATCTGTATATAAGCATCTCTCCCTACGGATGAGGATCTGTATATAAGCATCTCTCCCTACGGATGATGATCTGTATATAAGCATCTCTCCCTACGGATGATGATCTGTATATAAGCATCTCTCCCTACGGATGATGATCTGTATATGAGCATCTCTCCCTGCCGATGAGCATCTCTCCCTGCGGATAAGGATCTGTATATAAGCATCTCTCCCTGCGGATGAGGATCTGTATATCAGCATCTCTCCCTACAGATGAGGATCTGTATATAAGCATCTCTCCCTGCGAAGGATCTGTATATAAGCATCTCTCCCTGCCGATGAGCATCTCTCCCTGCGGATAAGGATCTGTATATCAGCATCTCTCCCTACAGATGAGGATCTGTATATAAGCATCTCTCCCTGCGGATGAGGATCTGTATATAAGCATCTCTCCCTGCGGATGAGGATCTGTATATCAGCATCTCTCCCTGCGGATAAGGATCTGTATATAAGCATCTCTCCCTGCGAAGGATCTGTATATAAGCATCTCTCCCTGCGGATAAGGATCTGTATATAAAGCATCTCTCCCTACGGATGAGGATCTGTATATAAGCATCTCTCCCTACAGATGAGGATCTGTATATAAGCATCTCTCCCTACGGATGAGGATCTGTGTATAAGCATCTCTCCCTACAGATGAGGATCTGTATATAAGCATCTCTCCCTACGGATGAGGATCTGTATATAAGCATCTCTCCCTACAGATGAGGATCTGTATATAAGCATCTCTCCCTGCGGATAAGGATCTGTATATAAGCATCTCTCCCTACGGATGAGGATCTGTATATAAGCATCTCTTCCTACGGATGAGGATCTGTATATAAGCATCTCTCCCTGCAAATGAGGATCTGTATATAAGCATCTCTCCCTGCAAATGAGGATCTGTATATAAGCATCTCTCCCTGCAAATGAGGATCTGTATATAAGCATCTCTCCCTGCCGATGAGGATCTGTATATCAGCATCTCTCCCTACGGATGAGGATCTGTGTATAAGCATCTCTCCCTACGGATGATGATCTGTATATAAGCATCTCTCCCTACGGATGATGATCTGTATATAAGCATCTCTCCCTACGGATGAGGATCTGTATATAAGCATCTCTCCCTACAGATGAGGATCTGTATATAAGCATCTCTCCCTACGGATGAGGATCTGTATATAAGCATCTCTCCCTGCCGATGAGGATCTGTATATCAGCATCTCTCCCTACGGATGAGGATCTGTATATAAGCATCTCTCCCTACGGATGAGGATCTGTATATAAGCATCTCTCCCTACAGATGAGGATCTGTATATAAGCATCTCTCCCTACGGATGAGGATCTGTATATAAGCATCTCTCCCTACAGATGAGGATCTGTATATAAGCATCTCTCCCTACGGATGAGGATCTGTATATAAGCATCTCTCCCTACAGATGAGGATCTGTATATAAGCATCTCTCCCTGCGGATAAGGATCTGTATATAAGCATCTCTCCCTACGGATGAGGATCTGTATATAAGCATCTCTTCCTACGGATGAGGATCTGTATATAAGCATCTCTCCCTGCAAATGAGGATCTGTATATAAGCATCTCTCCCTGCAAATGAGGATCTGTATATAAGCATCTCTCCCTGCAAATGAGGATCTGTATATAAGCATCTCTCCCTGCCGATGAGGATCTGTATATCAGCATCTCTCCCTACGGATGAGGATCTGTATATAAGCATCTCTCCCTACGGATGATGATCTGTATATAAGCATCTCTCCCTACGGATGATGATCTGTATATAAGCATCTCTCCCTGCCGATGAGGATCTGTATATAATCATCTCTCCCTACGGATGAGGATCTCTATATAAGCATCTCTCCCTACGGATGAGGATCTGTATATAAGCATCTCTCCCTACGGATGAGGATCTGTATATAAGCATCTCTCCCTACGGATGATGATCTGTATATAAGCATCTCTCCCTACGGATGATGATCTGTATATAAGCATCTCTCCCTACGGATGATGATCTGTATATGAGCATCTCTCCCTGCCGATGAGCATCTCTCCCTGCGGATAAGGATCTGTATATAAGCATCTCTCCCTGCGGATGAGGATCTGTATATCAGCATCTCTCCCTACAGATGAGGATCTGTATATAAGCATCTCTCCCTGCGAAGGATCTGTATATAAGCATCTCTCCCTGCCGATGAGCATCTCTCCCTGCGGATAAGGATCTGTATATCAGCATCTCTCCCTACAGATGAGGATCTGTATATAAGCATCTCTCCCTGCGGATGAGGATCTGTATATAAGCATCTCTCCCTGCGGATGAGGATCTGTATATAAGCATCTCTCCCTGCGAATAAGGATCTGTATATAAGCATCTCTCCCTACGGATGAGGATCTGTATATAAAGCATCTCTCCCTACGGATAAGGATCTGTATATAAGCATCTCTCCCTACGGATGAGGATCTGTATATAAGCATCTCTCCCTGCGGATGAGGATCTGTATATAAGCATCTCTCCCTGCGAATAAGGATCTGTATATAAGCATCTCTCCCTACGGATGAGGATCTGTATATAAGCATCTCTCCCTACGGATAAGGATCTGTATATAAGCATCTCTCCCTACGGATGAGGATCTGTATATAAGCATCTCTCCCTACGGATAAGGATCTGTATATAAGCATCTCTCCCTACGGATGAGGATCTGTATATAAGCATCTCTCCCTACGGATAAGGATCTGTATATAAGCATCTCTCCCTGCGGATGATGATCTGTATATAAGCATCTCTCCCTACGGATGATGATCTGTATATAAGCATCTCTCCCTGCGGATAAGGATCTGTATATAAGCATCTCTCCCTGCGGATGATGATCTGTATATAAGCATCTCTCCCTACGGATGATGATCTGTATATAAGCATCTCTCCCTGCCGATGAGGATCTGTATATCAGCATCTCTCCCTACGGATGAGGATCTGTATATAAGCATCTCTCCCTACGGATGATGATCTGTATATAAGCATCTCTCCCTACGGATGATGATCTGTATATAAGCATCTCTCCCTGCCGATGAGGATCTGTATATCAGCATCTCTCCCTACGGATGAGGATCTCTATATAAGCATCTCTCCCTACGGATGAGGATCTGTATATAAGCATCTCTCCCTACGGATGAGGATCTGTATATAAGCATCTCTCCCTACGGATGATGATCTGTATATAAGCATCTCTCCCTGCCGATGAGGATCTGTATATCAGCATCTCTCCCTACGGATGAGGATCTGTATATAAGCATCTCTCCCTACGGATGATGATCTGTATATAAGCATCTCTCCCTACGGATGATGATCTGTATATAAGCATCTCTCCCTGCCGATGAGGATCTGTATATCAGCATCTCTCCCTACGGATGAGGATCTCTATATAAGCATCTCTCCCTACGGATGAGGATCTGTATATAAGCATCTCTCCCTACGGATGAGGATCTGTATATCAGCATCTCTCCCTACGGATGATGATCTGTATATAAGCATCTCTCCCTACGGATGATGATCTGTATATAAGCATCTCTCCCTACGGATGATGATCTGTATATAAGCATCTCTCCCTGCCGATGAGCATCTCTCCCTGCGGATAAGGATCTGTATATAAGCATCTCTCCCTACGGATAAGGATCTGTATATAAGCATCTCTCCCTGCGGATGAGGATCTGTATATCAGCATCTCTCCCTACAGATGAGGATCTGTATATAAGCATCTCTCCCTGCGAAGGATCTGTATATAAGCATCTCTCCCTACGGATGATGATCTGTATATAAGCATCTCTCCCTGCCGATGAGGATCTGTATATCAGCATCTCTCCCTACGGATGAGGATCTCTATATAAGCATCTCTCCCTACGGATGAGGATCTGTATATAAGCATCTCTCCCTACGGATGAGGATCTGTATATCAGCATCTCTCCCTACGGATGATGATCTGTATATAAGCATCTCTCCCTACGGATGATGATCTGTATATAAGCATCTCTCCCTACGGATGATGATCTGTATATAAGCATCTCTCCCTGCCGATGAGCATCTCTCCCTGCGGATAAGGATCTGTATATCAGCATCTCTCCCTACAGATGAGGATCTGTATATAAGCATCTCTCCCTGCGGATGAGGATCTGTATATAAGCATCTCTCCCTACGGATGAGGATCTGTATATAAGCGTCTCTCCCTACGGATAAGGATCTGTATATAAGCATCTCTCCCTACGGATGAGGATCTGTATATAAGCATCTCTCCCTACGGATGAGGATCTGTATATAAGCATCTCTCCCTACGGATGAGGATCTGTATATAAGCATCTCTCCCTACGGATGAGGATCTGTATATAAGCGTCTCTCCCTACGGATAAGGATCTGTATATAAGCATCTCTCCCTACGGATGAGGATCTGTATATAAGCATCTCTCCCTACGGATGAGGATCTGTATATCAGCATCTCTCCCTACAGATGAGGATCTGTATATAAGCATCTCTCCCTGCGAATAAGGATCTGTATATAAGCATCTCTCCCTGCGAATAAGGATCTGTATATAAGCATCTCTCCCTGCGAATAAGGATCTGTATATAAGCATCTCTCCCTACGGATGAGGATCTGTATATAAGCATCTCTCCCTACGGATAAGGATCTGTATATAAGCATCTCTCCCTACGGATGAGGATCTGTATATAAGCATCTCTCCCTACGGATAAGGATCTGTATATAAGCATCTCTCCCTGCGAATAAGGATCTGTATATAAGCATCTCTCCCTACGGATGAGGATCTGTATATCAGCATCTCTCCCTACGGATGATGATCTGTATATAAGCATCTCTTCCTACGGATGAGGATCTGTATATAAGCATCTCTCCCTGCAAATGAGGATCTGTATATAAGCATCTCTTCCTACGGATGAGGATCTGTATATAAGCATCTCTCCCTGCAAATGAGGATCTGTATATAAGCATCTCTCCCTGCGGATAAGGATCTGTATATCAGCATCTCTCCCTACGGATGATGATCTGTATATAAGCATCTCTCCCTACGGATGATGATCTGTATATAAGCATCTCTCCCTACGGATGAGGATCGGTATATAAGCATCTCTCCCTACGGATGATGATCTGTATATAAGCATCTCTCCCTACGGATGATGATCTGTATATAAGCATCTCTCCCTGCCGATGAGGATCTGTATATCAGCATCTCTCCCTACGGATGAGGATCTCTATATAAGCATCTCTCCCTACGGATGAGGATCTGTATATAAGCATCTCTCCCTACGGATGAGGATCTGTATATAAGCATCTCTCCCTACGGATGATGATCTGTATATAAGCATCTCTCCCTGCGGATGAGGATCTCTATATAAGCATCTCTCCCTACGGATGAGGATCTGTATATAAGCATCTCTCCCTACGAATAAGGATCTGTATATAAGCATCTCTCCCTACGGATGAGGATCTGTATATAAGCATCTCTCCCTACGGATGAGGATCTGTATATAAGCATCTCTCCCTACGGATAAGGATCTGTATATAAGCATCTCTCCCTGCGAAGGATCTGTATATAAGCATCTCTCCCTGCCGATGAGGATCTCTCCCTGCGGATAAGGATCTGTATATCAGCATCTCTCCCTACAGATGAGGATCTGTATATAAGCATCTCTCCCTGCGGATGAGGATCTGTATATCAGCATCTCTCCCTACAGATGAGGATCTGTATATAAGCATCTCTCCCTGCGAATAAGGATCTGTATATAAGCATCTCTCCCTGCGAATAAGGATCTGTATATAAGCATCTCTCCCTGCGAATAAGGATCTGTATATAAGCATCTCTCCCTGCGAATAAGGATCTGTATATAAGCATCTCTCCCTACGTATGAGGATCTGTATATCAGCATCTCTCCCTACGGATGATGATCTGTATATAAGCATCTCTCCCTGCGAAGGATCTGTATATAAGCATCTCTCCCTACAGATGAGGATCTGTATATAAGCATCTCTCCCTACGGATGAGGATCTGTATATAAGCATCTCTCCCTGCGGATAAGGATCTGTATATAAGCATCTCTCCCTACGGATGAGGATCTGTATATAAGCATCTCTCCCTGCAAATGAGGATCTGTATATAAGCATCTCTTCCTACGGATGAGGATCTGTATATAAGCATCTCTCCCTGCAAATGAGGATCTGTATATAAGCATCTCTCCCTGCAAATGAGGATCTGTATATAAGCATCTCTCCCTGCAAATGAGGATCTGTATATAAGCATCTCTCCCTGCAAATGAGGATCTGTATATAAGCATCTCTCCCTGCAAATGAGGATCTGTATATAAGCATCTCTCCCTGCAAATGAG